>NC_092167.1:12928385-13674635 GCF_045791955.1 Oncorhynchus clarkii lewisi
GGGGGGGGGGGGGGGGGGGAGGGGGAGTGAGAGAGAGAGACGAGAGAGATAATCCCTGTATCAAATCCAGCTCCAGAGACAGAGAGGAAAGTCCAGGTTTTTGCAGTTTAACGATTTCACTCGCTTGCCTGCCAATCTCCCCATCCACAGCTTTGTGTGTCTCCCACGCCACCCTCTCCCTCACTTTATTACACTGAGGCTTTTATCATATGTTGGGCCATGTCTATAGGAATAAAAGCCCATGTTTGTTCGCCGAATGTGTCAGGGCTCTTTGTTGTTATGGCCTCACAAATCCCTCTGTCGGTTACTGTGGGTCGTCTCAAAGAGGTTAGCACAGCACAGTGGCGTAGGAACAGCTTTCATCATGCGTGGCTTAACTGTGTAATAGCTTTGCAACTTCAGCAGATCTTACTTACTATAATGACTCCACCATTACAGTACCATCAGAGTCTCCTCTCCTGTATGGCCTCTGTCTTTGCTAATAGGGCCCTTACTTTTTTCCACTATGTAAATACAGATGTAGGATCTTAATTTGATCTCCCTGTTGCAGGAGAACTGTCCTGCAATACAGGAAATGTAAATCTTGTCATGTATTTGAGGTATAAAAAGGCTTCTGAAGATAGTAATTTCCACTATGAAATGTATCAAGCCCCCAAAAAATGTCCATTCATTATAATCCACATAATAATTCACATTTCCAGTTGCCGCAGGATTATTTTCCTGCTATTGCAAACTGGCTCAAATTAAGATCCTACGTCTGTAAGTCTTGATGAATAAATGTCTTCCCTTCCTGAGTTCTTTTCTCTTTACAGTATGTATGTAGGCCAAGGTCGATGGAGTCTTTTGTCCACATTATGAAACCTATTATAGATTGGTCCTTCAAGGCTGGGATATGAGTGACATATGTGTTACGCGGCAAAATATTTTTAGGTTTAACAAATAGGACAGAATGATTTGACATGTATCCCGTTGATACAGTCTGTCTTCACAAGGGAATACAGCTTTTCCGCGATCTGTTCCCCTTGGCAAACGTGGTCTTAGATTTCAGCCCCGCTCTTAAATTATTGAATCTCAAGTTTCTTAAAAAGTAACCTAGTTATGCTATCCATCCCTGACAAAAGTTCTAGAACTTGCAGCAGCATGACCCGTTGGCTGTGAGAACACTCCATCGCTCGTCTTTGTTCTTGTATCAGCCTGAATAGACTTACTGATGCAAACACTCACTCTGGGTTGAAAGAGATCTTGGTATGTTGCCCTGCCTGTAGAGTGCCAGCATCTCGCTTTTACCTCAGGTCAGAATCCATCAGTCTGTCCATGGGGAAGGCTGACCTACGACCTTCTCCTCACCACAACGGCACAGGGGGAACTTATCAAAGTCTGTGAACACGACCTCGCTCTCCACAGATCAGCCAAGGAGCTCGGCAGAATCGAGTAATGATTTTGGGGAATAGGCTAACATTCAGTGGAAGGCTGACCATAACCCCTCAGGAAACTAAAAAGATTTTGCATGGGTCCTGAGATCCTCAAAAGGTTCTATAGCTGCAACATCGAGAGCATGGTTGCATCACTGCCTAGTTCGGCAATTGCTCGGCCTCCGACCGCAAGGCACTACAGAGGGTAGTGCGTATGGCCCAGTACATCACTGAGGCTAAGCTGCCTGCCATCCAGGACCACTACACCAGGCGGTGTCAGAGGAAGGCCCTAAAAGTTGTCAAAGACCCCAGTCACAGACTGTTCTCTCTACTACTGCATGGCAAGCGGTACCGGAGTGCCAAGTGTAGGACAAAAAGGCTTCTCGTCAGTTTTTACCCCCAAGCCATAAGACTCCTGAACAGGTAATTAAATGACTAGCGGACTATTTGCATTGTGTGCCCCCCCCAACCCCTCTTTCACGCTGCTGCTACTCTCCTTTTATCATATATGCACAGTCATTTTAACTATACATTCATGTACATATGTACATACTACCTCAATTGGCCCGACCAACCAGTGCTCCCGCACATTAGCTAACCGGACTGTCTGCATTGTGTCCCGCCACCCACCAACTCCTCTTTACGCTACTGCTAATCTCTGTTCATCATATATGCATAGTCACTTGAACCATATCTACATGTACATACTACCTCAAGCTACCTACCTAACCGGTGTCTGAATGTAGCCTCACTACTTTTATAGCCTCGCTACTGTATATGACCTCGCTACTGTTTTTCACTTTCTTTTAACTGTTGTTTTTATTTCTTTACCTACCTATTGTTCACCTAATACATTTTTTTGCACTATTGGTTAGAGCCTGTAAGTAAGCATTTCACTGTAAGGTCTAAACCTGTTGTATTCGGCGCACATGACAAATAAACTTTGATTTGATTTGATTTGAACCACATGCTGACATAATGACCTGTTGGAACCACAGTGAGGACCAGCCTCGTAAGCAGTCCATCGTAGCTTGTGGATAGGAATGAATCACATGGTCTTCATCCAATCACAGTTGGCCTATTTAGTAATACTACTCAGTCTAACCAATAATTGTACTCCAGAGTGTTTGGTGTTATGTGGCAAACACTCAGTTCACAGCTAGAAGTGGCAATGTTCTCATATCAAAGCCATGCATTATGACACAGTTTCAGATATTTATCAAGAATATAGTAATTAACATGAATATGTGCAAAAACAGCATAATTACATAATTCTGTCATATTTGCATTAGTAATCGTTGGCGCTCAATGAAGACACATGTTATTGCTGGTCATTAAACAGTAACAGCATTTAACATCCAACACCTGACTTTATGAAAACCTGCTAAATATAGATATTATTACATTAAATAGGTAATCATGCGTATTTACATTTTATTAATGCAATATAATATAGCCTTTTATACCTTTTATATTACAATTTAATTAAATCAAAATATACAGTCAATTCCCTTATTTTTCATTGCACTCACTTCCGCTAATTTTACATATAGATCAGCTGTGTATGCATGTTTTTTTCTGTGCGGGGAAACTATTTTTGAAGTGGTCCTTCGATAGCCAATGCAACCGCTCCCCTCTGCAAGGTCAAGTTGAGTCTTTTGAAAGCCTGAACATTGGTCTGTAACTATTCAATTTGTTTCAGAGAGCGAAGAAGTCAATAGAATAGGAAGGGGCATACGAACAGGAAAGGAAAAATGTTTCTTGCTTCATTCAGTTTTAAACGAATGCACCTTGTACTCTTGAAAGAAAATCAAATCCTCACTCCATAGGCCATACATCGAACAGCAGACCTTACTGCTACAGCGATATAAAGGGAGAAAAGTCCCATTCCAAATGAATTTGAACACAGATATCAATTAAGGCAAACCACTGAGGTGGCACAAGTGAACACTACTATGTTCTTCAAATTAACAATTTTAATAGAGGTATTGTATCGTTAATATCAGCGCACATCCATAGAGTAGAGGTAAAAGAAAAAGAAACTCATCCTCACAAACCATATTTTAATTATACAGTACATTTCTCTGTGGTTTATTCCTGTTTGGTTTGTTTTTGCTCTCCTCTAAACTTTTGTGTGATATTCGTGTTTTGTGCCTGCAGCAATCAGCGGCATACATTATGCATATTTCCTCTGGGTCTATTCTGTGACAAAGCCATGCATTAAACATGAAGTTGTATTTGAATAAAACACACAAATTAGAACTTGATGCTTGCACTTTGACACTATCTTAACTCGAAAATAAGTGTGAGTCTCCTCCTTTCTGTCTAAAACTACAGTACAATTAAAAATTGTAATTTCACACAATGGCGATGTGGAATACGGAGGTAACTCAAATCCCACGGCTTGAAGTGGGACTGTTATTATCTGCACCCTTTCATAGTTTCCCTTGCAATCAAAAGGCTTTTCAAGAATACTAATAATGCACAAAATGGTTATTTACTTCACAGACTTGTGCTTTCTCAGAGAAACCACTCATGTGAGGTAGTGGTATATGTGAGTGTTCAGGGAGGAGTGAAGATTTAGGAAGGGGATGAATAGTTTGCTAAATCAACACTTTCACTGATCCCTCATGATTATCGGAATAATTTTGAACAGTCAGTGAGCAAGGTGAAAAATGGGGTTGTTGACTAGAAAGAGGCTAATAATGTGTTTGTTTGTGCTGTGCATGGCTGATATACTGGCACAGTTATTCAGCGTCATAGTAACATTCACTTATTATGGGAGACGTGGAATGAACAGTACATTTGACAAATCTTTCATTGAAAAATGTAATCCTGTGCAAGGCCACAATGGCAGCTCAGTTCTATATTAGAGTGGTCAGACTTTTATATGTTTTATCGACCGGACATCTTTTAATCACTATTTCCGCACTCAAAGGCCGGCTCCCGTTTCATGATGGCAAAAATAAAATGAACTACATGAATAATCTGATAATCCCTGTGAGAGATACGCAATCTATATGTCAATGACCGAGGTGGAGAAAGACAAGGGATGGTGAAATAAAAGGGGTAGACAAAGCATGTAACTGTCTCTGCCTCGTGGCATCTGATACCTCGCCTCTTCCAGTAATTACTGCACCACTTGTGTCTTGTGTTTGAAATTTGATCATTTCCTGTCAAGGATAGCAAGCAATGCCAAATGATTTATGTATTCCGTCCCAATCTCAACCACACTTCATTAGGGAGAAAAGAGTGCAAGGCCCAGGGTAAGGCAGAAGGAATGGATTCATTCTGAGTAGAAGAACCCAGGATCTTCTCTCGTCTCCTCCCTGTGTGGAGCCACAGCCCACGGGCCTCTGCCCTACTGCCCTACTGAAATGGCAAGGGCCTGTGTGGGGGTGGCAGAGGGACTCACCTGCTCTGAGTGGCCCTTTGGCTCCGTCATAGAGAGAGTGAGAGAGAGAGAGTTAATTAGGAAATATGGTAGAGACGGAGGTAAAGCAAGTGAATGAAACTGGAGATGAGGGGATGGGCAGAAAAAGATAGAGAGGGAGAGTGCGATAGAGAGGGGGATAATGAAGGAGAAGGTGGAGATGAGTAGTTGGCTAGTGTGTAGGCTTCTGGTCAGCGGAGGTTGGCCTGATGCCAGATGCAATTTAAAGCGCATCTCCTACAACACTAGAGAAGACACTACTAGATGGACGCTTGTTGTGCCTATCTTGGAAGTGGATTTGAAAAGGCAGGAGCAGAATGAATGTGAACCATGGGACTTCAATAGTCAAATGTCTTCCTCTTTTCGCACTGATCCAAATAGACACGATTGGTGAAAGTAATATGGCAGAAACCAACGGGATGATTTTCTTTCACCTGTCCAGTTGTTACAGATCAACGTCGATGAATAATAGCTATGTGGAGAGAGGAAAACTCATAAGACCACTGAGTTGCAACGGTCATGTTTTGGATGACCTAAATGCCTAACGTGCGAGATGCTGAAGTAGACAATGAGATGCTTGTGTATAAGTGTATAACCATTGTTAAAACAAACTAAGTGTAGCCGTACATCTCTCTTCACCCTCTCTGTTTTTCTCTCGCAGGATGAGTGAGAGACACACACAGCAAGGAAGTAAAGGGGTTCTACTTCTAATGGTCTGCATGGTGACTCTGCTGGAGATGGCTAGACCAACAGAAGGTCACAGAGGTAAGGACAGTACGGTACACCTGTAAGAAGGGGCGTGTTATGATGAGCGTCTGTTGGCTGTCATGGACAAAGTGGAGCATGCGCATTGCATTTTTTTACGCTAATTTTGGCAGATGCCTACTGTATATGTACTGAGTGTACAAAACATTATGAACAGACTGACCAGGTGAAAGCTATGATCCCTTATTGATGTCACTTGTTAAATCCACTTCAATCAGTGTAGATGAAGGGGAGAAGACAGGTTAAAGAAGGATTTTCATGCCTTGAGACAATAGAGACATGAATTGTTTATGTGTGCCATTTAGAGGGTGAATGGGCAAGATAGAATATTTAAGTGCCTTTGAACGGGGTATGGTACTGTAGTAGGTGCCAGGCGGACCGATGGAATGCTTTCGACACCTTGTTGAGTCCATGCCTCAACTAATTTAGGCTGTTGTGAGAGCAAAAGGGGGTGCAACTACAGTCACATCATGCTAGTTTAGGTGATGTCTGATCTCTGAGCCTTCACATTATAATAACTTGTTATAGCCTATAGTAAGACAAGACAAGACGTGCCTAGACGTTTTATCTTAGGTCATAGATGATTCAATGCACCTGATGTTCCGTCGGTAAAGGATTGTGTGATAGGGATTAAATGTGTGAAAGAGAGAGTTCAAAATAGTTCCCTTGTCTTGTTAAGACTGTTGACACTCTGGGACACCACTAGAACATCACTAGAACCCAGTGAGATCAATTATGGCATCTCAGTAACATTACAAGTGTGGGGCAACTCGAATGTTTTAACCTCATTGGTTTCAACACTGAGAGCCTCACTGACAATCCACTTTCGCAGATAATTGGCAAGGTGATTCCGTAGACATGCAGGATGGCCATTCGTGGACATGACAGAAAATATTTAGTTTTCTTCTGTCGACCAATTAAAGTAGGGCATGGGCCTCCAGCATGTGGCTTTTGATTGGCAGCGATCCTTACTCAAGGCGCTCATCATTTCTGCAGGAATTGGATCAGAATAATCTCGCACACGTTCAATTTCTATCTGATAGCTTCAGCAGCCCTCTAATTTCCCTCGGGTGTTATTTCTGTTGCTGTAAACCTGTTATCATTCCAGGGATGAAATCAATCCAGAACACGTTCAAAGTCGAAGCAAAAAAATAATTCCCAGAGAACACAAGAAAAAAATAAATTATACCATTGAAAAAAAGAACCACCCTTAGTAAATATTGTTGGTTTCGGCAAGCAAAGAAATTGATTTTCTAATGTACTTTGTGTCCTATTTGAGTGCTCGCAATACTTTTTTATATTAGTGGCTTCTGTCAGCAAAAAGCTGCATAAATTTGTATATCTTCAAAACACTCTTCCCTCTTTTCGCTTTGACGTGTCTGCTTTAATTTGCTGAGATGTGCAGGAAGAGCGATCTGCCTTGCCTTCCGAGTTGCTCTCTCTGGTTCACCTTGTATTTGCCATTGTATTGAGTTGTTTACACGGCCAAGGTGCAATACTGGAGAGGCACAACAAGAGCACTTGACCCTATTGGCAGTCCTACCGGATACACATTCTTGGAATAAGAGATCCAAGGACCTTTACAATCCTTATCATTACAATGATCCACTGTCCTTGTAAAGTCAGTGGAGGAATGTTTCTGATCATCTACTGGACATATACAATTAGCACTGAGACTAATCATATAGCTTTAGTTTGTCCAATTACTGTCATAGACCATTAGCGCATTGCAATAAAATGTACAATGGTCTCACTCCAAAGGTTTACGACCTATCCAGCCTACTTAAAAACATTGTGAGAATGTCCTTACCCCCCCCCCATTATACGGGAGCAATTCTATTTGAATTATGGGCAACCCAGAACGAGTGTCCTATTATGTCTGTAAGTGCATTTGATCTTCTTTGTCGATTTCCAGTGTTTGTTGGGAAATCAGTTGGCTGGTAACAGTGCAAATGGATTGCCCAAAAAATAAACATTGTTCTTTTCCTCAAGAGCACAGTTCCCAACCATTTGGGAGTCTTATTTTATCTTTTCTTTTTTTCTGAAACAGCATAATCAATACTGCTTGGTGAGGAATAGATCAGAAATTCATCACCCTCGGAAAAATACATTTTATTTCACTTCTTAATCTGATTTGTAGTGTGCCTTGAGGATTTCACTACACAGACTGTCCTCTTCAGTGGAGCCCTGCAATAAGATGTATCTTATGTGTTCACGACCAATTTACATGATCAAAACGATAAGAAACGTTTCTATCTATGGCCCAAGCTTTACGGATGTCAGATGCAGAACACCATAAGGATCAATGATTTGAAAAGCTATTTGTGCCGCTGGTTGTCTTCACTTGCACTATTGCTAAAATTGCATATTCAGAATTGATTTTGAAGGTTTAAAAAAATCGAGACATTCTGTACTGTACATCTGAGACCGGCCTGGCCAAAAGCCTCTCAAACAGAGAGAAATAATGTCTATATAAAAAATAAAAAGTGAATATAATCATGAACTGCAGTGTTGGTACCACTTTCGTAACACGGACCCAGAGAATCAATTTGTAGTCAGTGCATAGCAATTACATGGGTCACCAGTTCTTCATCACCTTGGAATATGCTTTTCACCAGCCTATAAAGCCACTCACTCCTTTCCCATGCACCGGCCCAGCAGGGAAAGGCGCTTCTCTGGGACTCTGGGAAAAGACTCATTCCCAAGTACATAAAAAAACTCTGTTTCATAGCAGGACAGCACAGTGGTCATACGGCTAGAGCTCCAAATCTACTCAAAAAAACTCTTCCTCTCTGTGTGAAGCGTGGCGCTACTTTTACATAGATCTAAGCAACGCCGTCAGAAACGTATTTGTCTTTCATATCTTTTTTGATACGACTAGAGTGTGAGTCAAACTCCCGCTACGTTCAAGCGATTGCTCCTCAGTTATTTTGATGTATGAGCAGGGACAGGGGGGACGGCGATAGCAGAAGCGCTATCAAAACTTGTGTATTATCAAAAAAGAGCTCCGCCTCCCGCACGACTACTCATCTGCTTGAACTCCTAACAGTTAGTGTGAGGAATCTCACCTGAGCAATAATACACTTATATGCTACTGTGAGTTCATCAACCACTGCATTCAGTTTGATCGAAGCCATTGGAAACATTCAAATGTTATTGATTGAGGTGTGAATCTTCCACATTGTGTCCCAGTGATGGTGGTGTTGAGGATGTTACTTTAGGTGTTGATGCAACTGCAATACAGTCGACTCAATACCCTACCTCCTCCTACGACATTTCTGCCTAATTGAAAAAAAGAAAATAACATAACAAGGCATGCAAAAGCAATTTAATTAAATAAGCTTGGCTGGCTTCACTGGTATAAAGTAAAGCAATCAGTGGGAAGGTTCCACAGCACTTTTCATTTGTTGTTTACCAAATGAGCAATAACTGCCTCTGCAGAAGGACGGACTCCTCGTGAAAATGTCACATGTAATTAAAAGAGCAGGAAGCAGCACAGTCTCTAAATAATTCAGACAATGTAGCCTGAGCTGTAAATTGGCTCAAAATACAGCAACTCCTAAGATAGGTATTTTTCAATTGTTTTTTGAATGGCAGAATAGCCTACTAATTCCTCAGCTGATACTTGCATTTAAAAACTCTTTTAAAGCTTAATTGTAGGTATTATGCACCTTCAGGGTTTGGATACCACAGAAGTATTTGGGAGCCTCCCTTGACAGGTCTATTTCACTTATTTAACTAGGCAAGTCACAAATTCTTATTTTCAATGACAGCTTAGGAGCAGTGAGTTAACTGCCTTGTTCAGGGGCAGAATGACAGATTTTTACCTAGTCAGCTCAGGGATTTGATCTGGCAACCTTCTGGTTACATGTCTAACACTCTAACCACTAGGCTACCTTGCCTCCAGCTTTCTGATTATGTGAACAGGCTGTTAGCCAACCTAATACAAAGTTAACTCTACAATGGACATACAGTATAGTAGGCCTACTCTATTGCCTGTTAAAAATGAACTCTTGATTCTAACTTTTTTTGCAGTCACACAGCATAAGTAATACAATAGTATTTGCGTTGTGGCTCTTTTCTTGTGCTGCACTTTGACGAGAACCTGAGTTTTAGGCTATGTGGAAGTACTGTTGCATTATTTTAGTTCTGGCAAGCATTTACTGACTTATCAAGTGGCTAATTCTGATTTCAATCTGTTCTATGTTTTCTACAGTGCATCAAGTCAGAACCGGCACTTGCGAGGTTGTGGCTTTGCATCGATGCTGCAACAAGAACAAAATAGAAGAACGCTCCCAAACGGTTAAATGCTCCTGCTTCCCTGGACAAGTGGCTGGGACGACCAGAGCTGCCCCGTCCTGTGTAGATGGTATGTTCCAGCTGAACATTTAATGTGCTATCGATGTGTCATTTTTTGCTGATGGTCTGTTCCACTCGGACTAATAGGAGGAGGTTAGGCTGAGATCATCATTAAATCTTTATTTTGTGAGCTCGCACCGTCTTCCTTAGTGAAACTGCTCGTAAGAATTGTTGTTAATTTTGTAACACTTCAGACCACAAGGTGCTTGGTCATAGCCATCCACAGAGGCTTCATTTATACTTTGTTTTATACTTAAACTTTACAATGCACTTTACAAGTGTTAAACTGTAATGAAATGTGTTAAAAAGTGTTTACCAGAAGTGCTCCTGTGCCATAGTCGTATCCTCATGGGAAATTAGTTTGGTCTCCTGTTTTTCAACCTAAAATTCCTTACATTTATTGGAGTATGGTGCTTTACAACTCAGTAGTGTCTCTGCCTTTTACAGTAATGGCCTTGCTGAATTGTACTCCATGTGGTCCTATTAGAATGAGCTGAACATGCCAAATACACTGCCATCAGAAAGTATTCACACCCCTTGACTTTTTCCACATTTTGTTGTGTTACAGCCCGTATTTAAAATTAATTAAAGTTAGATTTTTTTGGGTCACTGGCCTACACAAAATACCCCATAATGTCAAAGCGGAATTATGTTTTAATGTTTTTTTTTCAAATGAATAAAACATGAAAAGCTGAAATGTCTTCAGTCAATAGGTATTCAACCCCTTTGTTATGGCAAGCCTAAATATGTTCAGGAGTAAAAGATGTGCTTAACAAGTAACATAATAAGTTGAAAGGACTTTGTGCAATAATAGTGTTTAACATGATCTTTGAATGACTACCTCATCTCTGTAAGTTCCCTCAGTCGAGTAGTGAATTTCAAACACAGATTCAACCACAAAGACCAGGGATGTTTTCCAATGCCTCGCAAAGAAGGGCACCTGTTGGTAGATGGGTATACATTTTAAAAAAGCAGACATTGAATATCCCTTTGAGCATTGTGAAGTTATTAAGTTATTAATTACACTTTGGATGTATCAATACACTCAGTCACTACAAAGATACAGGCATCAGAGAGGAAGGACACCACTCAGGGATTTCACCAGGCCAATGTTGACTTTAAAACAGTTAGAGTTGAATGGCTGTTATAGGAGAAAAGTGAGGATGAGTCAACGACATTGTGGTTACTCCACAATACTAACCTAATTGACAGAGTGAAAAGAATGAAGGCCTATACAGAAAGTATTACTGCTAAAAATGTGGCAAAGAAATACATTTTATGTCCTGAATACAAAGCGTTATGTTTGGGGCAAATCCAACACAACACATCATTGAGTACCATTCTTCAAGCATGGTGGTGGCTGCGGCATGTTACCGGTATGCTTGTCATCAGCAAGGACTAGGGAGTTTTTTTAATGATTAAAAGAAATGGAATAGAGCTAACCACAAGCAAAATCCTAGAGGAAATCCTGGTTCAGTCTGCTTTCAAACAGACACTGTGAGACAAATTCAACCTTCAGCAAGACAATAACCTAAAACCCAAGGCCAAATATACATTGGAGTTGCGTACCAAGATGACATTGCATTTTCCTGAGTTGCCTAGTTACAGTTTTGACTTAAATTGGTTTGAAAATCTATGTCAAGACTTGAAAATGGCTGTCTAGCAAAGATCAACAAGAAAAACACGCAAATACTGTACAATCCAGGTGTGCAAAGCTCTTAGAGACTTACCCAGAAAGACTCACAGCTGTAATCGCTGCCAAAGGTGATTCTAACATGTATTGACTCAAGGGGTGTGAATCACAGGAGGTTGGTGGCACCTTAATTGGGGAGAACGGGCACGTAATAATGATTGGAGCAGAATGCATCAATACACATGGTTTCCAGGGGTTTGGTGCCATTCCTTTTTCTCACTTCCGGCCATTATTATGAGCCGTTCTCCCCTCAGCAGCCTCTACTGGTGTGAATACTTTCTGAAGGCACTGTACCTATAGGACGTGAAAGTAGATGTTGTGAATCTCAGAGCCGTTTCAATGAGTGTTATCTTCAGGCACCCAGAAATGTGTTGTCTTTTCCCACCAGAACCCAATTTTACGCCTTCAGTGCAACGTTGGGCCCAAGCCCGCTACAGCACAGCAGCGTTACCGGAGTGCCAAGTCTAGGTCCAAGAAGCTTCTAAAAAGCTTCTACACCCCAAGCCATAAGACCCCAGAACATCTAGTTAAATGGCCACCCAGACTATTCACATTGCCCTCCCCTTTAAACCGCTGCTACTCTCTGTTGTTATCATCTATGCATAGTCACCCCTGTCTATAGTCTCGCTATTATTATTTTACTAATGCTCTTCAATTATTTGTTACTTTTATTTCTTATTCTTATCCGTATTTTTTAAAACTGCATTGTTGTTTAGGGGTTCGTAAGTAAGCATTTCACTGTAAGGTTGTATTCGGCGTATGTGACTAATACAATTTGATTTGATTTAAAGCCGGATTCACCTACCGTTGATACCGTACGACTTAATCCTCAAATTACTGACAGATCAGGGGTATAAGTGACTGCTCCTTGTTTTGGAGTGAATCTCATGTGTGGCAAGCAGGGAATGTGTTTCCGTGAAATAAGTGTGAAATTAGATATACATTTGATTCATATGTGGTGAGCGAAGTATGCCAAGAGTATTCTTGGCTTTCAAAAACAAATGTCTTCCTTAAATCTCTTCTATTCTCTTATATGTTTTCTGGATTCGTAAGAGGTTTTCAATGTACAGGATAAGAATGTCAATACTGACCATCATTTTATAGGTCTAATGCTGAATCAATGATGAAATCAGTGTATGTTTGCGTGTGCACTGTAAATTTGAGTGCTTCAAAATTGCCAGTAGAAAGAAATGTACTTGATTTACTTATCTTTATTTTAACTAGGCAAGTCAGTTAAGAACAAATTCTTATTTACAATGATGGCCTACCCAGGCCAAACCTTAACGACGCTGGGCCAATTGTGCACCGCCCTATGGGACTCCCAATCACAGCTGGTGATAGCCTGGAATCGAACCAGGGTCTGTAGTGACGCCTCTAGCCCCGCGATGCAGTGCCTCAGACCGTTGCACCACTCGGGAGCCCTCATGGTAAATGTGCTTCTTCTGAAGTATAAAGCTGACGACTGCTGCGTCATGTTTCCTTTCATTGCGTTATATCACACAGCCACTCTGATTTCCACATTCAAGGTTTAGCTACACTTCAACAGGCCTCACTGCAAAGTCAACTCAGCTTTACATATCCTCAAAACCGCTTTATAATTCCACAAGGCTGAAGTTTTGACCACAGAACCGTGAATTCACAACCCTCCCAGTTTTGCTAATCTGATATTATATTTGCTGCATTCCTTGTGCACCTGGTATCATATTCAAAAGCTCACAGATTAATTTGCAAGTCTCCAAACCTGTTCCCTTGTATTGCACAGTGAATGTAGGTGATTAACAGTGGTGTATATCAGAATGTTAAGGCTATTGTATCATTGTCCCATAAAGTCCTTATTATGCTACTAGGTGTACGGGAAGTGGGAAGAGAACACTCGTTTCTGCTTTGAAATGAATAGAAAGAGCACAGCAGTCACTATGTTTTCTAAGGGAAGGGGCCGATTTGAAACCCTCACATTTTCGAAAAAGGCACTTGAAGTTGACTTACATCTATGCCATGTCAGTCCCAGAACATCACTTACCCACACTAATGTGGCAGTCAGACCACCAACCAGGCAGAAAGAGCTGCCTCAGTTTGGGCTTGAAAAGCAGTTCACACCTAAAGTCTGGCACCAGATGCGTTTGACCTATTCGATGACATTTGAGTATTGACATTCTCAGCAAATTAAAGCGCTGTGCCAATGGCGCCCAGTTTAAAGTGCTCCACGGGTGATCTCTGAAAAATGATCAGCACTTAACCTTTTAATTATTATTTTTTATACGTCCAGGGATTACCTGAGCTCTCATCTCAGTTTGAGCCTGATCACCTCCTCAAAGCATTGTTAAGTGTTTGAAATGTATTCTGTTCCAACAGTTTGGTGGACATCAAACCGTATGATACAGCCAACGTTGTACAATTACTGTCACTTCTAAAGGTGCTTTACACAAAATTGCTGTTATAATCATCCCTGTGGGATACAAATAAGTCTCTGTGCTTGATGGTTTGGCTCTCATTAAATACAATACAACTACTTCATAGTATTTTGTGGTGATGGGGGGGGGGGGGGGGGGGGATCGATATCGTTACCTTTCACCATATTATTTTTTGACAATATTGTATCAATATTTGACTCCAAGTATTGATTTGTAAAAGAAATAGGTAGGTAGCTAAGCGTTAGGTAGCGCTAGTCGGCTGCACCTGCACCAAAACGCCGCTATTTTTCATCCTATAGCTTGTTCTCCATCTTCTTTTTAAATTGTGAGCCAACATGTTTTCAGCACTTTTATTTCCCTGACTGATCAAAACTCATTTTCTCATGGCTCTCTAATGTCTCTCTCTGCAGCAGACATATAGTGAGCAATAAGTTTGGGAACATCAAATCGCAGTACATCTAGAATCGTGAGAATCGCAATACATATCGTATTGGCACCTAAGTAATTGCCTGCCCTAGTGTTTAGTAAAACAAGGAAGATGTCTATTCCTGTATGTCTCCTAGTATCTCTCAAAGCTGCTCATTGTAACGATGTCTCTGTTCTCCCCTAGCCTCTATAGTGGCGCAGAAGTGGTGGTGTCAGATGCATCCATGTCTGGATGGGGAGGAGTGTAAAGTCCTCCCAGATCTGAAGGGATGGAGCTGCGCCACGGGGAACAAGATAAAGACTACCAAGGTAAGGGCCATCGTAATCAACACATTGCACTTTAGACAGTGGCAACAAGGCATTGAATTTAATTTCAGCTGTACAGGGTACCAACATGGTAGCTGCATAGTAGTCCTCATAGTAACCAAGTACAGTCAACTTCAGTTTAAGAAGGCACCTGTTGTTTCTCAACCTATTGACCTTGCCTACTTGTATCATTGGTCAAGGTCAAACTGTTTAGTCTGAAATTACAGCACTCTGCCGTGCCATTGCTAAAACTGTCTAATGTTTGCAGTCACTACTGGGACCCAGGGGGCCTATATCTGAGGGGCCAACATGTCTCCTTAGCACTATCAGAGCCATTTTGAGGACCAAAACGTGCAAATTACTCACTCCAATTACATGCTTTTAACGCGGTAACCCGATGCCCATATCCTTCCCTGGGTTATGACGACCCCTAGACTTGAGTTCTGCCTCCTTCCATGTACTTAATTATTTAAACTGGCCACACCACACCTGTCTGGAGCCTGTAATTATCGATCCAGGGATTAGTCGGCACCTCAAAATGGAATGTATTTTTTTGCTGGCCGGTATTGCTGCAGCAGTATTGATGGATTGATCAACCGTAATAACCTCACGCACGTGTTAATTCCGCCTGGGTTGAAATTTAAAACTCATCTCTTCACTTCTTCTTTTTCCCCTGTCTTTGTTAACACGGAACGCCGGAAAGATCTCATCGGACAGGGATCAGCTCTGGTAACCCTTGATGCCACGGGAACCGAATCAAGGTGATGCAATCTTGTTAGATGAATTTGATTGAATTAGACCGGTACCAGTGTTAATGTTCATTGTTTTCTGAATTCAGACTATAGCCTTTAATGCAAGTATTGAATATTACAGTTTAAACATGATCTGCATCCTACTGTGTCAAGTGCTGGTGAGAAACAGCAAACAAACCATTTCCATTAGTTTGAACATTTGCTTAATGAGGAAATAAGATGTACACCATGCTCCTTAATTGTACTTATTAGGATGCAAGTAATGACTATTCATGGATCATTTATGGTTTAAATAGATAAATTCAACAAAACAGCTGGGGAGAGGGTTCTAATTGCTTTACCTGCCATCCAAGATACTTCAACATCTTTTAGAAGATGGAAAATACATTGCTTCCCCATAATGTGATTATGCCGTCTCAATAAAATTGCCTTACATTAAAATGGAAGCATATTTCCATCTGCCCGCTAATGTGCTTCCCTGCCACGGGCAAAACCTATTGAGAATGCAGGAGAACGAACAAGAGAATGATTATCTAGCATAACATGTCCAAATAACCCATTTAGCCATTATAGATTGGAAAATGATAATTGTACAGTGAATAATGAGCCGAGCCAGGTTGGGTATCTTTCTGTTACGTATTTCATCCTCTGACCCGTGCAGCTATAGGCCTGTTTCGCTCATTGTTTTCCCTCAGCCTTAGGTTTAACACAATGTATGTGATTGAATATGATTCCGAAAGAGATTGTGAGATAAATGTTTTAAAAGCAGCCTGAAAAACCTTCAGAAGGTGCCACATTCCTATTTAATTCCTACTGTCTTCTGTTGGTGATGATGATCTCAGCCGATGCATTAATTTTCCCCTTTCTGCGACAACTCCACGGAGATGCCGTTAGATCTGTCTCGTGTTGGCTCCTTTCTCTGCTGACAAAAGCCTGCACCTTCTCTTTGTCTTTGTAGCATGGAATTATTCTCAAATTAGTACCACATTAATCACAGTGACAGCTCGGAAATGTAAATGGCTCGTTGAGGGGGAGAATTTATTGCAATATGAACGACAAGAAGACGCTCTTTCCTTACACATATGCAAAGTGGCATAGTGCTAACCTAAATATCTGTGGAATTTACTGAGAGTATGTTTGATATGATTATGAGAGATTTTTTAATATGAAGTTAGGCGATGCCTGGGGGATTGTCATTGAATTTTTTTATCACTATATTTTAAGATAATTTATTCAGAGACAGAGAATACAGTGTATTATGACATATGAAAAATGTGCCTGTCCACAGTCTGATTAGTCTGTCAAAGGTGCCTGTTTTCTTTGCAAAGTTCAGCAGTAAAAATGTAGCTTGACAACTCCCGTGGCAGCTGTCAGACTGGCCTAGTCAGGAGACAGTCTGCTGGAATCGATAGTGGAACGTTGTTATGAAGGTGTTATGGGTGTTCCTCGGAAGGCACGTTTCTTAAGCCCTTTCCGGAATGTACTTTTGCCTGAGCCGAGGAGCTGTCAGTCAGAGCCGGGGCTTCATGACGGGCAATTTAATCTTGTGAAGGGTCCGAAGTGCTGAGAGTATCTGACAGCATTAAACTAGGGGAGGCAGAAAACCTCAGTCTGTAATGGAAGGCAAATTCTATCCACACAAGTCCTAAAAACACCATCCCTGTCAGGATAGGCTACAATCTGATATAGAAGGTGGAACAGGAAAAATTTTGAACAACAACTTGGCCTTAACTGCAAAACATATTCTCTGTTTCAATTTTCTTCAAGGAATTTCCTCCCACTGAGTGTAGCCTACAACTACAAATCATTTCCCAGCATGGATGGGAATAGGCATTTAGTTGGAAAAGCACATTTTTATCCAGGGGAAAGCACTTGTGCCTTTCAAATCTTGATTTAGTATTATGCTTATCATTATTGTTTTGCCCCTATGTGGAAAAAGAAGTGGACAAAATCATGTGTGACTTGTGCAGTCAGTGTGACAGAGGTAATTTCAGTGGCTGAGAACGCTAATGAGTTTGCTTTGTTTGTTGACCACTGTGAGTGAAGACGCTAATATCTCCTGATAGCTTTCCTTTGCTCACTTTATTTCCCTTTCTCATTAAAACTAGCAAAGAAAACCAACCACCTAATTCATACAAGATTAGGTCATGAGATTAAGAATTGTCAACTTTTCAAAAAAGGTATTTTCATAATACGGGCAGATGAACCGTAAACTTTAGATGCAAAAGGCCTTGCGATTGACTTGTGATTACTTTGCACCAAATAACCTCAAATTCTTCTGGGAAAAGTACAAGATAGAAACTGACTCTGTAGTCACTCGGGATTGAATGTAGAACAATGGATTTTTAATTAATCTGTTCATTAACCTTTATGTCTACACTTCAATGACACTCTTTAGAATCCTTTGCTAACTCAACAACTGGGTGGTGAAAACACTGACGTTGGCTGTATTGCACATACTGTATTAATTGTGAGATGGAATCAGGATGGCCTGATGTTCATGGAAATGTGTTTGTGTTACAGGTGGATCAATAAATGTTACTGGGTCTTTACCTGTGGAATACCATCATGGACTCAATAACATGTCAGCGACCCTTTTTGTAAATAGAGACTCCCTCTATTGGAGACTATACTATGAATCTTCTGGAAGACTTACAAGCACAGGGTAACAAAGGACATCTGGATGAGAAGAGAAGAGTGGACACTACTAAATGATTGCTCAGTAGAGGGGACCTTTATTTTGAAAAGCCCAGACATGACTACCACCACATTGGACATTAGGATGTCTTTTTATTCTCTAACATTGTTCTGCTTATAGTGGATTACAATGGTGAATTTTGCCAAAACATTAAAAACATTATTTGGAAAGTGATAGTTTTTCTTAGGGAAATAGTTTTTTCCCCCTCAGAATGCACTGTGCATCATTACTGTAACAGAGTATCATCAATATCAAGAATTTCCCCCATGAATATTAGGGACGAGTCAAATTCGATCCAGTTTTTAACAATCAAATGGTGGTCAGAAAATGAAGAAGAAATATAAAATTGGTGAACCTTATTGTATTGAGCCAATCACTGAACACGCAGGGTGATTTTCAAAGGAGCACAAAAAAAGCACAGGTACTGGAATTGGCGTATGTTCACCTCCATTTTTTTTTAAATGGGTGGCCATCATTGTGGGTGGCCATTCTCGATGGTGCTGCGCGCAGGGAACATGGCTTATTCAAATGAGAGTTGCAATCAATGGCCAACCAATGACAGTTGAGAGAATGTGATGTATCCAAGGACAAATTGATGTAGACTACTGATCTATAAGGCAGACTACAATGTAGGATTTCCACCACCAAAACTGAAAACTGAAGGTCATGTTTGATTTGCATGTTTTATTCCAAGGGCATCATCTTTCATTTCGTCTAGAGCAGATTGGGGCACTAGGTGCATACTTTTGAAAATGTACACATGAATGAAAGTGGTGCACAAATGAGTTACCCCTAGTGTGCTTAGCGTTTGCTTATGTTCTTTTGAAAATCCTCCTATCAACTGCCAGCTGATCCAGTTAGTTTGTCTATGTTGCACAATGCTGAAGCTCAGATTCGAATGTCCATGTAATGTTTATGTTAATGTATGCAAGCTAAAATGCATTCATTCTACAATACTGGCTATAGTCCATGGGGTTGGTAGGGGCCGGTTAAGTGTTAAGTACTTTTTAAAATTACTTTCTGATTCGCTGATAACTTTTCAACAGGTATCTCTGACGCTTCCTTCGTCTGTGCAAGTGATAACATCTTCGAATAATAAACTGTGGTTGTGTCTTAACTTAATGCTTGTGTTGTGACCCTTAACCTCCTCAGGTGTAGGAAGAAGAAACCAGAGATTGACTCTGTTTAGCTATGCTTCACACAGTGTAGGCTACAGTATGAAGCTGATAAGGCTTCATCATGATTATGCAACAACCCTTAGATTGAGTATCTCTATTGTGGAATGGAACATTGATTCCCTTCAGAGTCCTTCAGAGTTTGTTTGCTATTCTTGTGGGGACTTCTGGTTAAACACGTACACACACTTTGAAAATGTACATCCAGAATATTAAAGATTTTCATGATAAAATATAAAAATATAGCAAACTACAACTCATAAATTGGTCATGTATGGGACATTTTCAACCATTATGAAAGCAAAGCCCACAAACTCAAAGTCAGTTGTCAACCCCACTCAACTAGAACCTACCTTTTCAAACGCTCCCCCTCAAGAATACCATTGTTTGCCTTTCATGGGCAGACAAACATTGATGTCACCAGAGTAAATACATCACACCGAGAGAGGAGCTAATGAAATCTAGGGGTTATTGAGTTCCAAGACTATGACAGCCAGGAGAGAAAAAACCTTCATAAAATCACAACTGAAAAGGCATGGGACTGCGAGAATAATACCAGTAAATGGATGGCGTACTGGCATAATGTCAACATAATAATAATGCTTTTCTTGAAGCTCTTTAAATGTGTATTTCCAGTGCAGTAATTCTATTAGTGTATAGTTTCTTTGGGGCAATATAACATAGAAAAACAGCATGTTCACTTAGATTGTCAGTTGTATGGAAAGGACTAGGCTCAAAACAGTAGGCTACTTATTTTGTTTTCTTAGGTCATGTCAATATGGATCCTTTACTGTACTCTAGTCCACTTGACGAAGGTACGGTATACAGTAAGATTAAAGGTGGTACCTCATGTTTATATAGTTAATTTGGCTCCTCTTTAGATTTTCATGGACACATGTTTTATTCTTGTACAATCCTTGTACGATTGACTGATATCATCTCCCAGCAGCCTCAGTGCCCTCTCTTACTGAACCACTGAGGTTCCTTTGCAACGCACCGCTTCCGACTATGTCAAACAACACTGTCTTGAATGACATGGCTTCCCAAGCCTGCTAACGCACTCCCACCCTTAAGTCTGTGAAATGTGTTGAAGCGGCAGCAGAAGACGAAGGGCTGCTGCCCCGAGCGTCTCAGTTTGTCATGTTTTGCGGAGTCCTCTTAGACGAGCAAGTGCTTCCTTTAAACACAGAGCTTCACCTTCGATTACAAAGGGCGCCCCATTCAGAACAACACATACTCTCCACCATCAGAAGGCCATGACACCCCGCGAGCCTCAGAGCGTTAAAACGGGTTGACATTTTAACAACCCTCACAGATTCTCTGCCGCTTTCTGACACGTCTCAATGCTGTGATGGGTAAGGTGAGGGAGGTGGTGGAGTTAGCAATGAAAGAGAAAACAGTGGGCTGAACTAGGAAGCTCTCTCTTTCTTTCTCTGATGCTTCTTGATTCAGATGAGGTAAAGGCATTTGTCTCGTTCTTTTTTCCACTGCTGCCATTACAAATGTACATCAAAGGAATCCCGTTCCTCTCACCATATGCTGTATAGTTTCATAATCTTACGTGGGTTTTGTAATTAAATGCTCCGCCAGGGGAATGGAGCTTGTCGATTCTCTGGGAAAGGAAAATTTCATTAAAGAAGCTCAGTGTAAAACATTGGTGATGCTATCGCCAGCTTTGTACTTTCATTTCATTTTATAGTTTTGCATAACAAAAGGACTTGTCAGGCTTACATGTTGGAAAAAGTATAGATATGGAATGAATCGTTCTAATCATTTTAAGACAGGGAGTGTTGATAGCCTATAGTTTCCCCCCCCCCCTAAACTTTCCTCAGGCTTGGAGATATGCGTGGACTTGGAAAAGAGACAGCATATGGGGAGATTATTTGGCCGATAATGAACTTTTCGGATAACGCATTTAGCCAGACAATTTATTTTTTAATTCCCTAGACAATTCATAGTATTTAATTTGACAGTAGATGTAGTGACTAGTCAACAGCATGTGTGGAGAACCAGCAAAATTACACCATTTCCGGTTCTTAATAATTACTGGCCGAGCACAGTTTCTCTGGACACCCCCCGCAAAGTGTTGTAGCCGCCGCTGAGAAATAGGCAAGTTAGATGTATGACAACGATATTGTCTGTCTGTTTCACTTACTACCCATGTAGATTGGACAACACAAACAATTCACTCGCTACATGTGGAAATAAAAAAAATCAGGTTACTGTCAAATTATTATTGTAAAAAATGAATAAAATGTAGACATAGGTGTGAGATGGGGGTGTATGGGTCCCCAGAGTTAGTGCCTTGCGGGGCTGCAGGGGTTTCTGCTACGCCAGGGCTAATAATAAGAGCTCCCAGGTAAGCACTGCTCTAGGATCAGCAGTACACCTGCACTTTAAGCACCAAAAAATAGCTTTTATATTGATGCATTCTGTAGACCCAGGTCCTAATACTCTAATTGCTAATGGTCCCTACAACCTGTATGTTGGACAACCTTCTGCCACTAGAACATTTTGTCCTACTCATTAATTTCACTGTTGCAGCCTGGGCCCACCAAGATGCACAAAGACATTTTACGAAGCCAAACTTCAAATTGCCCTCCTCTGACCTGCTATATTGAAGCAGCTCCATGACGGACTGAACGAGTCACAGCCTGTGATTCATTCTGCTTCTCAGCTGCTAATGATGATCACCTGTTCGGTCCCCTTTCTTTCTCAAACGCTTTAAAATGAGCTGCTATTAACAGGTCATGGGAATCATAAAAACCACTGCAACATGGTGTCCTCCAATAAGAAACAGTTAAAGCTCGAACACAAAGCCATAAACAATCACATTGTGGTAGGACTGGTGGTCAGATTGGCCGATAATTGTATAGTTTTCATGTTCCCTACGTCAGTCCAAGGTGTACCAGTTTTCTTATGCACAGCCAGAAGCCAGAGCCCTCACACACACACACAGATGTTGGATCTTAATTTGACCAGTATTGTTGCAGCTAAATAATCCTGCAGAAAAAGGATTTGAATGTTTAGTCCATAACATGCTTGATCAGTGGTTAGGCTATTAGTTTGCAAAAATGTGGCTACATGAAAAGTGCAATGATGTTAATTTAAAAATTTTTTAGTGCGGGTTTTCAGTGAAATTATGATAAATCATGAAACTAATCTGCATTTCCTGCAGCACAGGAAAATTATCAGCAACAAAAGAGTGATCAAATTTAGATCCTGTACACACACATACACAAATGATATACACACAACCTCTATCAGAGGACCCATGATTTTTCTGTCTAAGCTCTTTTTCTAATGATGATGGTGAGATCAAAGATCAACATGGGGCATTCGTCATCATCAAACGGCACTCCCAAATGCAACTGTGGTTTCACTACAACTGGGGTTTCACTGGAAGTGTGAGAGTAAGGGTGTGTACAGGTAAGTAAGGGTGTGTACACCACTGAGCTGCTGCATTACCATACATTTGTGTGTACAGGTATTTGTATGAGTGTGTGCGAGAGAGAGATAGAGAAAGAGAACGCAAATTGAGTGTTGTGTATATGAGGTTGTAAGTATTTGAAGTTGGTTTAGGGGCAAAAAATGCATCATTGCTCAAGGCAGCAGACCACAGTGCTCACACAATAACCAATAATGAATGTGATTTACTGTCTATCATAAACTGGGTGGTTTGAGCCCTGAATGCTGATTGGCTGACAGCTGTGGTATATCGGGTACGACAAAACAGTTATTTTTACTGCTCTAATTACGTTGGTAATGTCACAAGTGTAGAGAGGAGTAGGCAGGAGGCAGTCGCAGGTTAGAACTACTGAGTTTATTAAAGCACTATAATTATAGAAATCCAATGTGCAAAATAATAAAGTGCTCAGGAAATAGTAGGAGAGATTCCTCTCAGGAAAACAAGCAACTTTTACAATGACCGACAAAGACAAATGACAGAGGGAGTATATATACAGCGATAGAGGTGGGATTGGAACCAGGTGTGTGTAATGATGATGAGACAAGTCCGGGGTTGGGGAGTGAAGGGCGTTTGCAAGCAGCAAGTTCGGCAGCAGCTAGAAGGCCGGCGACGCAGGACGCCTGAGCTGGACAGGAGGAGGAGCCAAAGCGAAGGCTGGTGTGACAGGTAAACAGTTTATAATAGTAATAAGGCACCTCGGGGGTTTGTGGTATACGGCCACGGCTAAGGGCTGTATCTAGGCACTCATTGCGTCATGCATAAGAACAGTCCTTAGCGGTGGTACATTGGCCATATACCACACATCCTCAGGCCTTATTGCTTAATTCTAATTTGGGTGATTCGAGCCCTAAATGGTGATTGGCTGACAGCCGTGGTATATTTAAGCAATAAAGCCCGAGGAGGCGTGGTATATGGCCAATATTCCACTGTTTACCAACTTAATTAGAGCAGTAAAAATAACTGTTTTGTCATACCCGTGTTGTGTGGTATGATATACCACGGCTGTCAGCCAATCAGCATTCAGGGCTCGAACCACCCAGTTTATAATAGACCGTATACCATGGGTATGACAAAACATTACTTTGGTAACCAGTTTATATTAGCAATAAGGCACCTCGGGGGTTTGTGGTATATGGCCAATATACCACGGCTAAGGTCTGTATCCAGGCACTCCGTGTTGTGTTGTGCGTAAGAACAGCCCTTAGCCGTGGTATATTGGTGATGTACCACACCCCCTCGGGCCTTATTGCTTAATTATGTCATTTGCATATGCTTCCATGTTCGATCGTGAATACGATCTTGACATGACCTATTTAACAACACCAACACTTGTATAAAACAACAACAACATGGAAAAGCCCCACAATCCTAAGTTTTCTCCTGAAAGGACCATGTAAAACACCTCATTATTTCATCTTCTTGAAGACTTCAAGTGTTCGATTTTCGTTATTTAATCATGGCTTGTAATGGTGCGTTTGTTTGGTTGAAACCAAAGAACAGCAAACCCAGTCAACCATGACTAGCAAAAAAAACTCTGAACCCTCCTAATGGCCAAGTGGACATTTTGCTTGCATACATCATGCATAGCATAAATGGCAAAGTTCACTTAGAATACAATAATGCCATGGCACACCATTATACAGCTATAACACATTCAATTGAGCTGAACATTATTTGAGCGAAACCAAATTTGCCTACAAAATCAATAGAAATAATCGATACTGGCTGTGCCTTGCCCTTCCCTTAAAGGTGCTACACATATCCTAGGGGAACACTTTCGACAGCTTCTGAGGGCAAAAAGGGGTGCAAACTCAATATTACAAAGGTGTTCCTAATGTTTTGTACTCTCAGTGTATATCTGCAGTAATAGTGTCATGATAGTGTTTCACAGTATTACTTACCTGACAGTGTTGTGATTGGCTGTGATATTTGCCTATTGATTTCTCAAGCCGGAGCGGCATCTGTTGGGAAAATGGGAAAGCTGTTTTTGACTTTGTGGCTGTGTTATCTAGTGGAAATTGGGTCAAATGGCCAATGTAGAAATCCCTCTGTCATTTCCTGGTTGCTAACATTCTACACTGTTCGCTCAATTTCAGTTTATGTGAGAAAACAATCATTGTACCATCTAAATCGATGTGAAATATCTTTTCAACAATAAAACATATAGTTTTTACAGCTGTTTGAAGCTTGTGGACGAAAGTAAAAGGCTCAAGCGCGAGTCTCCACCATGTTACGGGGAAATGGGATGCGGGGGAGGTGGGAGATTTTTTTTGAATGCAGCCTAGTGCTGTAGCAATTGACCTAGCTTCCACATAGTGGAGATATTCTGAGAAATTCTAGGTGTAGCACGTTTAACAGAGAACAATGGGGTAAAAAGTCTGCCAATGTTAGCTAAATATTAGCTCTTGGGGATGGGAGGTAGCCTATACAATAGATAATGGATCTAATAAGCCATGCAGGATAGCAAACTAGATGAATAAGTCATTAAAGACAAAATGGTTATAATAAATGTCTCCAGTTCAGCATTTTTTCCACATACCAAGGTAATTGTAAATCTAGAGTTTTTCAGAGTGGTCCATCTCATATAGCCCGTGGGTACTACTGTACTCCAGTACTTGCAATTATTTGATAGGAGGTTACTTTCCGACTTCATTATGTACTTGAGGATAAGGCCACTAGATCTGCCTTTGACACAATTTAATATTCAAGGAGAGCGTGGCTAAAAATCTCCCTGTTAGAACAATAGACCATGTATGGTAGTGTTACAGTAAAGTACTGTTGAAGTGAGACAAGTCAGTCTAGCAAAGACAAAAGGAGTTGCGGGAACTTCCAAACGAGTAAGCTTTCTGAGTCAATTAGCACAGGTTGTATTCCAGTTCATAGCTCACTACTCATTTTCACTTGACAAGAATGTCAATATATGAGTCTGACAATATGATATGAGTATGATACTGCATTGCCAATTCAAAAAGAGTGACTAGATTTAAACTTTTTAGTCCTTATTCTTATGTCTTACCTTTTCCGGAATGATTGTTGTTTCAAAAAGTAGTTAGGGCGACATCTATTTTTTTGGCTAACCCCATAAAAGGTCACACGATGTCACAGATCTCTGATACATTGCACTGACAGAGGTGATAAATTATTAAGAGAGGATACTTTTTTAAACCTATTTTACTTTGCCCATCTCTCAGCATATGCAATTTCAAAATTTGGTTGTGCATCACCAATTTTTCTATTGTTATGTCAGTCACTCAATTAGCCAGCTATCTAAACTTGTAGTAATCATGGTCAAATTACCGACTGGGCACGCAGGGCATGTGCTCAGGGGTTCTGACCTCTAAGGGGTCCCCATTGATTTTGTCAGTCACTCTCACTCAGATTTCATATTAGCATAGCATAAGTTATGCCAAATTGTGTAGAATTGCAGAAAGTTTTCTTCAAAACTGCAAATATTTCTCTCCGACCTAAGGCAAAATGTCTAGAATTGCAGGAAATTAGCTGTAAAAAGGAAAATGTTTCTCTCTGCCCCATGTCAAAATGAGTAGAATTGCAGCAAACTTGCTTTAAAATGGCAACATTTTCTCTAGACCCCATGGCAAAATTGTTGAAATTAAACTAAAAATGTTTCACTCTGCCGTAAAGAGGGGGCTCCTAAAATGTTTGCCTTCAGGGTAGGCGGGTCCCCCAACTAAATTGCACTAGAGCCCGCCTGTGAAAGCTACATTCTGAATTGGAATGGGGGGATGGGGGAGGATCAGGAAATGACTGAGCAGAAATGTTGGATAATATTTCAACATGTGTCCTGTCTATCTCAGTCGAAATTCAACAGTGAGAGCGAGAGACACTAATTAAGACCATGACGGATCATGCTGGGCAGGCTCATTCCCCCGAGCTCACCGGAACATCGTTCATACAGCACAGTGAGGGAACATACTGGTATAACACAGGAGGCGGAGGAGATTTGTTTCCAGTGATAGATTAAATACTTTTCGCCCCTCTTTCTCATATGCCTTGCCTCTGTGTCAAAGTACAGGTTTGGCTGTGCTCTCCACATTTCATCAGTGCACTCTCTAATCAAGTGCCTAGGGAGGTCTGCAACGTTCTCATCCGCTCGGCTGATACCACTGTACTTCCATAACCGTAAGTGGATAGGGTTAGTGAACATGATAACGTGTTATGGTTAAATTGGAGGCTCTCTCTCTCCAGGTGTCATGGCAAGATGGGATGCCCTTGCCATATTTGTAGGCCTATGTTGGAATTTTGATCCCACTGGGCACAGACATCGTTTTCAACGTCTAGTTTTGGTTTACATTTGGTTGAGTTGTCAACTAATGTGAATTCAATGTGAAATCAACAAAACATGTCACTCTGTCATTGGATTTAAGTTGAAAGTTGGCTGAAAAAAGACATGGCCTTAAGTTGATGACTTTTTGCAAATCCAGTCAGTTTTCCACATATATTCAACATCATCACATATATTTTGGGGGTTGAAATGGCATGGACACAACGTTGATTCCACCAGTTTTTGCCCAGTGGGATGTTGGGAGTTCAACTGACTGAATTTCAAAAGTATAGATTTTTGTTTGTCCAGTTTAGTTTCTATGTAATCAGGTCAGTGGAATCACTAAGTGAAGGGCAGCCATCAAGAATTCTTGCTTTCAGAGTTGCATCACATCCACCCTAATTATTATTCATAGCAGTTATTTTTATGATAATTTTTCTGGACACAGAACCTTGTAGTTAGAGGAGCAGTCAGTCAATTATTTTGGGGAAAAACACCAAAATGGATTATCAATATAAACCTGTGTAGGCGGTGTCGTGTCTTTACCATCATTAAACTGAAGACGTATGGTTTTTATCAAAGATTCTCTGTAATTAGTATTACGCGATTAGACTGATTAAACATGTGCCCCGAACTAGGAATTCGGGGCACCAAGGAAAAATATTCAGATTACAAAGTTATCATTTCCTAAAATAACTTTTCAGATATTTTATCTGATCAATTATTCTTCGAATTAATGAATTATTTACTTGTCCTCACGTTAGTCTCATTGTTTGGTTATCTGCACGAACCCAGTCTTCACTATGAGTCATGCATACATCAAGTGTCTTAAATCATTTATTTATTGCTAACTAAGTAATTCACAGAAATGCATAAACAAACAAACAAGGTAAATGTGTTTACAAGAAATGATAGGAGAATGTGCCCTAGTGGGCTAAACCGGCATGGCGGCTTGTTAGACAAAAGGGAAGTGGGGGTCGACTGAGATAAGACACTACAAAGTTGATAATTATAACAATTGAAATGCTAATCCTTTGCACATGAACGCTCACTCATTCGGGAACAATTGGAATCAATATATATATTTACGCTCAGTGTGTCGTCTTGATCGCTGGTGAAAAGTTTGTTTATTTTGTAGAATTGTTCGTCTCTCTCCCTCTCTCTCTCGGTTGTGGTTAGAGGGGATAGTTCAGAGTGACATTCATTCATTTGTTATAGAATAGATGTTTTGGCAGTTGTCGTTCTTCGCGTTCAATGATACCGAATTCCTAGCTGCAGACTAGTAATTAGTATCGATAGTCTAAGAGTTTAACCACGTGGTTAAAAGATTCAGCAATGGTCCACAACCTTTGTCCTCTCCTAATGGAGAAAAACATGGTCTGGTGATAATTTCTCAAAGTTGGGTTTTACTCGGAATGGCAGAAAAGGGCTGTCCCAGGACGCCTGACCCTAACTGTCCTCAGGGGCGGTCCTCTGATTTAGTTCAAATTAAAAGGGAATTGTATTTTTCTTCATTAAACAGTCCAAAATCATATTACACAATTATACAAACAGTATCATACTCACTCATTCATCTTATACAACAATTAGATGTAAACCTCATATCTGAGGCTATTATATAAACAGTGTTATGGTAATGTGGCCACACCGTCGCCGATGAGCTTCCCCAAGTTGTAACAAACGGACCAGTTCGTAGCTGGATTCTTCACCGATCTTTTATACTTTCCCCGGAACATGAAATTTGTTTGTACCTCAAGTTCTGTGAGGTGGAAGAAATTCCTTTGCGCTCCATGAAAATCTACTCTGCCTCTTATACTATATGGCCATGTGGCAGGGTCTTCTCAGGAATTTATGACCTCTCTCTGACCACAGCAGCCTAGTTGAAGGATGCAAGGGGGAGTCAGGGAGAGGGGGATGGGGCTTGCTATACCCAAAGAGGCCAACGTCATGACAGCGGTAACTTCCTAAGCCAAAATAAATTTATTAAAAAGCATCACATTATTCTGGTGTGAGCACAAGAAATCAACAACACAACAAACATATATACAATAGAAATCTGGCCATCTGACATAGGATGCTTTTTGGGGAGAAAATACATTTAACAAAGCCATCTGTTCATTGTCTGTCATGCACCGGACATTCCCCGCTTTATTAATGTGTGGAAAATGGATTCATTCCCTGTGAAAGGGGTGGTAAATTAGGTGTTGGCTCGCAGTTCAACCAATTGTAAATAAATAAAGCAAACAAATGATGTTTTGGATGAGCCGGTGACCCTCCCTATCACTGTCATCAAGCATACTATATACCTGTCTAACAACGCATCCGATGGAGGAGAAGCAGACACGACAACGGCTGCCACAGTGATTTGCACTGCTATTGTATCGCCCATTGTTGTGTTATGAATTGATCATTTGCGAGAACCCTGCTTGCAACAACAATGGTGAAAAAAAGATTGACAATAACCAATTTCAAATGAGAGAAATGGCAGGGTTTTCAATGAAAGCAGGCAACTTTAATAACTGTCACATTTCTGGTGGAACATCAGAAAAAGCGGGTAGTGTCTTTTGTTAAGTTTGTCAGGTTCTTTGTTTTCTGACCTGTTTCTTTATCTGCATGATTAAAGCATGGTATGAAGGCATGCCATTTAAATTTATGATCAAGGCCTGGTGGCCAAGTCGTTTTGTGGTATTGTTAGATGAGTCTGTCACTAATGAATTATGGTGAATCATAATCAAATAATTATTATACGACTGCCCTCTTTTTTTATATACCCGATTTATCATAACTTTATCATAACCTCTAATACTATAATTCAAACTTTTATGGGTGGGTTTTTGAAGTCATTTGAATTTGTGATACAGTATAATTAGTAAACTTATACTTTTCCCTTTCAAGAATGTTTCAACTCACTTATTAATTATTTGAAAATACTGAACTACCTGCCCTCATCTTTGTACATCAGCCTCTTGACAACATCCCAGGTCATGACCCGGACTTTACACTTTGAAAGAAGAAAGACATGATCCTTTAGATTCTGATGGAAGCCTGGCCTCGGACAACCTCATTTTTAGGGCTGTCTCATCTTTATTGCGATAAACCCTCCACTGACAGTGACCTGAGATGAAAGCAGGAGACACAAAGCCGACACAAGTTCAGATAAAGTTCTCTGCGGGTCCGCATCAGAATCGCCCCACCCACTCACCCCCGCCTAAACCTCTCTTCACCTCCACACCGATGCAGTGAGATTGAATAGGGAGGGAAGAAGGTTTTGGGGAGGGAGGGAGAGAAAAGTTCCTGCACTTTCATTACAACTTTCTGGTTGATCCCACAAGGGGGCCTTGGATGGTGCAAAAGACACTGGGATTGACGTCTCTAATCTCTCCGGCTCCCTTGAACTCTACCTCTCCTTTTGTTCTTTAAACCTGGCCTTCGCTCATTTCTACAACTCTATTTGGGCTCAGGTCTTGGTTCGAGAAAGAGAGATGGGAGGGTGGGGCTGGGGTAGAACAGGGAGGAACCATGGAAGCGGAACAGCAATCGGCGTCATGGCTGGAGGACTCGGTTCAGCGTCCTCTGGAGGGATGAGCTGGTAAGATGTATTCTGTCTGACTGAAGGCGAAAAATTGGACTTGGTTGGCTGAGGTGACCCTATCACCGAGGCTTTAGAGAATTCAGAGGAGAAGACTGATCAGCTGTTTCGTATTGATCTACAGCGGACTGCGACCAGGCAGATCACTTTTATGTCCCTATAAGTTTAATGGGTTCACTTCCTTGTCTCCTTTGCTACACTCCAAATCTGTGTGGATGGGCAAAAGCAACATGGCAGATCAGTGGTGGTTACAAAAGAAAGGAGAACTCTATTTGGAACCCACAAAACGAAAAAATCCACAAATTATAAAACCAACAAAATGATGGTAGAGAGGCTACTTAAATGTAGATGTATAGGACTACCTCCTAGAAGGAATCCCCTTCTTTCTCCTTCCAGTATTGTGTAATATGAGAGTGAGTCATTAAGATTATTTTGGAAGTTACAGACTCTATGTTACTCTATGTTACCCGTGCGACATTCATCACCAAATGGGGCATCCACACACACACACAATGAATCTCGCCCTCCTCCTAATTTCTCTACTTTCCATGATGAGTGGATGCAGCCCACTTATTCATTGTGAGCTCTGCTACTCAATAACAGATGCCCTCATTACATTATAGGCCACTGTTTGTTTTGCAGACAGGAGCCTTAGTGAGAGGCTGAGCTGAAGTGGGTACTGGGACACCTGTATGAATACATTAGACCCTCTCATTTCCATGGCTCCCACCTGGTGCCCTCATGCCGTACCAGGCACCACACAGGCCCTTTCTCCAAGAGCCCGGCGCTGTGAGCACCTAAAAGTAATCAGCCACACGACAGGCTAGCTTCCCCCTCCCTTATGTACCCTGTGACGCACAGAGAGGCTGTAAACCAAACAATATTTGTGTTCAAGGCACAACTGTTTCCCTCATCTGCTATTTAATCATGTTGATGTGAAGACATGTTTATGGGGAATCCAACATCTTCATTTGTAACACTGTAATTAGTTGTTCAGTGTTTTACTAATCTTCTTTTGATACAACTTTAATGCGGAGCCTTTGAAAAGACATTGGGTGCATTGCAAATCAGTCCTTGTACACAAATTACAGTAAGCCTACATGGTCAAACAAAAGCATCTTATTTCCATATAGGATGAAAGACTAAGATGCAGTAGATCAAGGGGGAAATGTGTAAACCAGCTTCGCTCAGAACAAATCCTTTACATTGTTTAGCCAATATAGAATGTATATGTCTGTTTTAGTTTGGACAGTCCACAACAACTTAAAGTGATTCACAAATATATTTTCATTCCTACTGTAAACTAGGGGGGAATTGTTTTTTTCCCTCCAGAATGTACTCTATGCCAATCATTCAGCCTTGCAGCTAAACAACAAGTCTTGTTCAGATGTGCAGATGTGGTAGGAGGAACCCAATATTTCAAATCCACTTACTTGAAAACATGACACTACAACAATTGCCTAAAGTCTATTCAAAGTTTTCTGGGCATCTCCAAGACAAGAGGATGAAAAGACTGGAGCACTGTGTACTGGTTTGCAGGCATGCAGCAGTTGAATGATCCTATCTTGAGGATCAGGTGCCAAAGAAAATTTGACAGCCTCTCTCATCTCAGCATCCTCCTCTGCAAAAACATGAGGCATGCCTGGTCTTCCCCTCCCCAATGCTTGAGAGGGAGCTGGAGAGAGGAAGTGCTGCAGTCAGATCTTGGCTCCAGGTAAAGAGAAGCCCTTGTCGCCGCTGAGAGCGGCACCAGATCTCAACAGGAAGTGTTGATGCAGCAGATCTTGCGTGTGATCTTGGCTGATCGGGCTGGGCAAGGGAACTGTCTGGCCGAAGTCGCAGATGGTGTTCGGTGCCTTTGGCAGTTTATAGTCTCAGAGCTTCCATTAGCTTTCAGTGCTAACGGGGCTTGGGTTGTAATTAAAACTGGGAGTAGACACCGGCAGCTTGACATGACAATATTGAGCCATTTCGGTTCGTGCACTTCCAGGAAGCCTTCAAGGAATATTCTCAAAGAAGAGTTTACCTCTAGTGTGGAGTAAAGTAGATACATGTTGAGTGTTCAACAAATGATGTCATTCCAGACAATATTACACACATGACGTAGAACTATCATATAGCCTATTACACACATGACGTAGGCCTATCATATAGCCTAGTAACTTTTAACGAAATAATGATGGAGGCACTGCATGATTAAACAGTTGCTGCATGGCCTGTAGGCGCAGGTTCCATTGTATTTCGGGGTTTTTTCTCTATAAAAAAAGATAAGGATGAATATGATGGCATGAAATATGCTATGATGGATCGGAATGCTATATCATGATTATTCTATTCTCTATGGTCCGGAAGAGCTGCACACCTCCAGGGTTCCCACAGTCCCTTAAATCACACCTTCAGTTCCAGGGACAGGGTTCTGGAAAACGGTTCCCTCTCATTCGAAGCCTTCACTGCTAAAGAAGACAGAGCTTAAATGGTCCTGATGAATTAACAACACACAAGTCATATTCATTGCCAAAGCTATTGGGAAAGGGAATTCAGGGAGAGGGAGGAATGCTCTGCTCTGCACAAACTCCCCCGGGGCTCTGTCAGTATTGAGGGGGACTGGGGAATTGGTGCGATAGGGGAGGGAGTCGGTTTTTCCAGCGTTCATATCTCTGCTCCCACCCACACACTCATTTCTTTTACAGAAGAAAGAAATCCCAGCAGAGGAGTTCCTTCATCTTCCCAGAATATGTATGTCCTTTTGTGGCAAAGCAGCTCCTCTTAATTAAACAATGCCAAGTATCTGCTGTGTAGCCTGACAGAGGAAGAATGTCAGAAAGTGTAAGCATATCAGACGAGACCCCAGTTCATTAGCAACGTAAAGCTAGAGCAAAAAAAATATATATTTTAGAAAGAAAAGAGATGTAGAATTATATCTCTGGCAGATATGGTACGTGGTCCTGGTCTGGAACATACTGAATCCTTGTCATAGAGATTTGAGTGGTACATATTGCCAAATGTATACAGTATGTGAGAATGGGAGAGAATTTCATTGAGAGTTTGTGGGATGTTCTCCTCCACCAAACATTATTTATTGGAGACATTGCATTGTCGCTGTTGCCTTAGGCTTTCCATTATGGAGTAGATGATACATTTCATTCTCTAAAGATCTTTGTGAAATGACCTTGTATAAAGCAACTCAGACATAAATGGATGATGATGACTTATGAGAAGGTTACCATCTTCGACAACTGCCAAATCCTACATACCATAATGAGTGTGGCTGCTGTACATTTGCATCTCTTAGAAACTGTCATTTTCCAGCATTTCTTCTCCACATCTCATTCAGTACTGCTGCCCACTAAATGAATCAGCACATAGGCTACAAGCTTGTCAGTGATAGAATATCGCTGTTCAAATTGTTGAATGTAATGGGCTAATCTAATGGGATGAAGACTGTGCTATGTACTTCCCTTGTTCCTGATCTATAGATAATTCTACTATGCTGCAAAACAATTAAGTCAAATAGAGAAACACACACAGGTTGGTGGTGGCCGGTAAGGTAAAGTGCATCACAGATTCCCGCCAACACCTTTGCAAATGTGATTTATGCTCACAGCCACAGCATGGGCCCCCAATCTTTAATTACCGTGCAAATTACTCGCCGCTGTAATTCATCAGTACGCAACCACCCTTACCTCGTTTCCACACTTGTTTAATGAATAATTGCTTTCCTGGAAAACCGGCTTCTCCCCTTGTAATGGCGGAGGCCTCTGAGGGTATTGGCCACTAATGTCGAGCGCGGGTTCGCAAATTCGACTAGAGCCCAGATTGCTACCTGCACTAATGAAATGTACGGCAATGAGGATGAATTGTCTTTAATTGCACAGACCTTCACATCTTCATGTCGCAGGGAGTCACGTATCGTAATAGGGCAGGGAATCACGTATCTGCATCCTCTAATCGTCTACACAGGGAAGCAATCAAGGCCGGTTAGCATTTTATTTTTCAATTCAAACAGTGGAGGATTAAAGGGGACTCGTTGAATGGCTGGGTCAGTCCCCAGCTAAACATGAGCCAATGACCATAGCCTCCTCAGTGTTTGTGCGGTAAAGCCCACTAAACGAATTATGAGAGGCCTCGTAAAACACAAAGACATTTTACCGCGTGAAGGGCATTATGATACCTTTGAGTCCGCTGGGTAATAAACATATTTTAGAAACAACCTATTTGAGTCTTTTTGTTTGAACTGTTATACAATGTAACCAATGTTATTATTGAATAACTGTCAAGGTAAATGAATGGACCAAAAATAGGTCTATTGCAGTTTCAAACTTTTATATCTCTCTGAATCATCTGGTACACATTATATTGCACAAGACCAAAATATTTTACAAGAGACAAGTGCCACTACACTGTTTGTTGCACAAACAGTAGCCTGTCGTTTTGTTCTCAGGGGCCCCTGCCATTGCACCCCAGGAGGCACTGAATCTGCTGGTTGTAGAAATGGCCTTTCGTCCAATCAATTACCAATCAATTACCCAACCACTAAATTGATTCTCAGCAGTAATCATTTGGGCAGAAATCCAAATCAGTAGAGTATTTAATGTGTTACGAAGAAAATGTTCTATTACTAGGACCGTGGTCACAGTCTGCAGCCCTTAATTTCAAATCTCAAATTCGAAGCCAGTCACTGCTTTTTTCCCCATTCTTCCTCTCTAAACAAGGACTGAATTAGACCTGGAACTTCGGATGGTGCAATTAATTATCAGAAAACCAACAGAAGTCAGGACCTTGTACCTTGTATATTAGAATACCCCTGGTATATACGGTGAAAAGAAAATATAGATGACTAAGCTTGGATTGGTTGGATAATTTTTGCCTTGGAACTACACGAAGAAAGTGCAGGGACACTGTAGAAGGAAATCAAAGCATTCACTCTACTCTAAACCCTGAGAGATTATTTGCAGAACACACTGATTCTTCAATGCAAGGCTAGTAGCTACACTGACAATAATTCATCACTTGAAAGTGAAGTGAGAGTTGACACACCGACACATCAACACACTGGACAAAAGAGGTACCGTATACAGTCGTAAAATAGTGAATCATGAGTGGGTCTTTAATAGCTCTTCCAAGGCCGCTATTTATTCACTATGGCACTGTGCTGAACTTGTAAAACCAATCAACAAACAGCTAACAGCTACAAATCAAAGACCTATTTTACTACCATTGATGAGGTAGCCTATTATTTGAGATGCACACAGTAACTCAATAACACTACTTACAAAAAGTATAAGAACCAAAACTCTGATGAGAACTCTAACTTGTTCCCTTTAGAAGCCAAGCTTCTTACCAGCAGAATAATCACAACAAAGTATCCCAAGTAACCTAGCCTACAGTACCTCTGGGAGAGGGTTTTGAAGTGTAACATTTTCCAGGGTTAACTGGTCGAAAGGCTGTCCGCCAGCTATTTTTAATTGCCTCCAGGGGCCGTTAGCTTGGGTCATTCGTCACGGTGGCTTAGTGCTGTGTCTGCACACCTCGTTCCAAGTCCACACTAGGCCTGGGGACCACGCAGACTACGCTGGCCCCACTCAACTCATCCAATCTGGATCTGCAGCCAAGGGAGGGAGGCAGCATCCACAGTAGGATCTGATTATACCTGCCCTCGCGTCAGCAACATTTAGGGGCGCTTGAAGCGAATCCTCTAGGCTGGGAAAGGGAGGTGGTGGCCTATAAAAGTGTTGGGTTGTTTGTATTCTTATAGAACAGTACTTGAGGCCCTCGGTTACATACTGTAATGCCAATGAGTAGTGTGTTTTTAGCCAAGACTGTGGTGGAGAGATTGAGAACAGTCTATTGGAAGTGGTTTGTCCTGGGAAAATACGGAGAGAGTGAATGTGGACTATGGAGGTCTGTGTTTTTGAACAGGACATGATTGTGCCCGTTGTGATTGTGATGTTAGTCATCTTCCATTTTCTATATTTTTTTTGCATATTCTTGGACGGGTCATCTGTTTTGCATTTCCTTAAAGAAAATCGTACTTTATTACATTTCCTTTGACCAAGAAAAAGTAATGTCTTTAATTGAAATCAACGGTGCTATAAACTAGCAAATACATGTGGGACTACAATAACTCAATTGTGTTTTGTTTGTGCAGACAATCATGAGAGTTGTTGTGAAGGAAGACAAAACAATGAATAATTTGTAAAAATAAATAAATAATAATAATAGTACAAAGCATAACAATTTGGCTATACGGAATAAGAATACAACATTATCAAGTGTGGTCAATGCTAAAACATCTATGCTGTATGTGCAGCAGGCACAAACACTCTTATATGCCAAGGGTGTGTTATCATGACTAATTTGAAATAATAGATCAGTTTGAATCTTTCAACATAGATCTTAAAAAACAGGAAAACAAGATGGGGAACACAACAAAGAATATACTGGAGGGATACCTAACCATACCTGAAGGTAAAGAGTCATTTTTAAAAGAGAATGTGATGTATTGTCCCATCGCTCTATGTTCAGCCGAGCCCTGGACTGGGCATGGCCCTCAGAGAGACCCAATCCCTGATTATTTTTCACCTTGTTTACGGTTGCACACCTCCGCGGTGCTCTCTCCCTCCATCCCTCGCTCCATCTCCCTCTGCATGGGCCCGTCTCATTATGTCCATCTCAAGGAGTCAGTCAGCGGAAAGAGGGAGCGAGGGAGGAGATTGAACGAGGGGGAGGCAGGGAGGGGACAGGTAATACAGGGACCGGTAGGGAAAGCGCCGGTGACGAGATAGGAAGAGTAAAAGTCGATAGTTGAGAGTTTGAGAGTAGAGGTTGTTGGATGAGAAAGTGAGAATGTTTGTTGTTCAAACGGCACGACAGGTGAGAATGTTTACTGTTTTCAAACTGCTCTCAGTGTTATATTGAAATAACCCCTCTAACCCACAGGCAGATTGGATGGGATATGACAAAATACCATTTGTAACACTAAGACCCCAATCTAAATCATGATTTGCATGATGACAAGTGTAGCAGTGATTACATTCTGAGCCTACTGTACTGTGGGAGGTTTAGAAGCTAATGCGTTGTCTTATACAAGACTGCCATGACAACCAGGCCAGGGATTGACTAGCCTATATTCCCTCAAAGAACAAGGTGCATTTGGAAGTCAGCATACTCTGACTTCCAAATCAATATTTGAAAGAAAAATAGATGAGTTGAATCAATATTTCACGCCTGCTACCGCTCTTCCCCCCTGGCGCTCGAGGGTGCCAGGCTCCCCAGCATTACGCACACCTGCCACCACCATTATGCACACCTGCCTTCCCCCGTCACGCGCATCATCGATTATTGGACTCACCTGGACTCAATCACCTCTGTCATTACTTCCCCTATGTCTGTCTGTTCCCCCGCTCTGTTCCCCGCTTCAGCATTGATTGCCATATGTCCTTATATACGTGTGCTGACGCTGTTCCTGTCTTGTTCCATGTCTGCTCCGATTAAATGTTTGACTTGCCGTACCTACTCCAGCATCGGTCCTTACACAATTGGCCTACCCACCTTATGCAGCCTGGCAACAAGGATGCAGCCAATTTGTTGCGGTTGTTTTCCAACTTCTGGCGTGTTGACACGCAGTTGGTGACTAAATATGAATTAAATGTAAAACCTATTAAATAACGTGCACAGAATTTGAAATATATGGTACTTCTCTGGTGAGGAAAATTATCGTTTTCAACTAGCATAAGCACTTGGATGCCGGCGTTAGCGTAATAAGCAGTCTCACAGAGATAACACGGTGGGTTAGCTAGTTAGCTTTGTCACACATTAGATTGCAAATATCCAAATGTTATCGACATAAAACATTTTGGAACAGTTTCTGTCTTTTGTCTTTGACATTCTGTGTCTAACAACATTGCCTTTCATACACTGATCTTTGATTGAAAAGGAATACAGCCTGTATGGTTAACGACCATTAGATACAGTCAAATAAGCTAACTAGCTAACCTGCCATGTTATCTATGGAAATTCTAATTATGCTAACGTTGACTTCTGAGTGCTTGTACTACATGAAAAACAAAGTTTAAAAACATTTCCTCAACGGAGAATTCAAATATTTTTTAATTCTGTGCACTTTGTTTAATAATTTTGACAAATGTAACTCATATTTAACGATGGTTTTGCTTGTTTGTCATTGAGCCATCCCGGAAGTAGAAAAACATTTTTGTTCAATCAGGAACTGAGTCAAGTGGGCAGGACTACATAAGGGGAGTAGTTTGGAGTGATTCAATCATAACTTCAGTGAAAAGAAGACCATTGTGACTGCGCTATGATCTGTTACTGGAGGGACTAAGGATGTAGCTCAACACAAGGGATTGGCACAGTTGGGCAGAGGTACAAACCTCAGTGACAGTTGCACTTGGTGTTTTGCCTCTGTCCTCTGGCTATACTGTAGAATGCTCTCCTGGTGGCACACAATGCAGTGCCAATGCGTTCTGGGTTAAACAGGTTTTGAGAAGCTGTGTGGTGTAGTGACATGAATGGGTTTATAAACTGTTCTGTGTGGGCTGGAAAACATAAAAAATAGCAGTGCGGCTGTTTTCAGCCCATTAAAACACACATCTGAAGTTAAAAATATACACAGTATGGAGTGATAAGCAATTATTTCCAAAATGATAATAAAGAATACAGAATTCTGCAAACCCGAGATGATCGGTCATTTTTCTTCCTGTTAAACTATCGTTCGACACACCGTACAGCACTAGCTTATTACTGTACACAGGGGGTGTGTGACTGTGCGTGAAACAATGTGCTGGGAGGGAGATAGTATACAGGGAAATAATAGCAATCTGTCCCCTGTGCTGTCTGCCTAACAACTCTGTGTCAAAATGAGAGGGATCCATTTTTCCACATTACTAGCTGAAACATTACCATGGCACGTGTGCAGAATAGATAAACCTCAAACCTAGGAAAAAAAACTGGTTTTAGGGGAAAAAAAACGATCTGAGACAATGATGACATGTCCAAGTGTATTGTTAGATTCATCTCATTAAACTAATGTGGAGATTCTCCCACAAATGTAAATCATACAGTGTGATAGTACAATGTCAAGTAATTCATACAGTGGCACTTACATGGAACACCAGGTGTACGGTGTAAATATAACAAATTGTGACTGACAGAGGCAATTTAACTTGGCGGCTCAAAGACACAACACATGGTTTTGATGTGACACACTCAACACAACACAATTACAGTGGGTTACAGTAGCTGTCCTGTAGTCAGTACAGTACATTGATTAAATTGACCTTATTGTATTCTTTATGTACCATATGCTTTATGTTGTCCCTCTTTCTGTACAATACAGCTAATGCCACTGTGCCACAGCATAACCCTCTGCCCCACCAGAGAACCATTGTCCCAGAGAAGCGTTTTTCCCGCCACAGTTAGGACAATTATCTCGCCACTTTCCCTGTTTCTAGAGCAGAACTAATTAAAGCTGAAAAAGACAGTTCCCTCACTATCCATGCACGACGTGTCTTACCGAATGTATGCAAGGATATAAAAAGCTTCTGCTTGAATGTGACAATTTTCTAAACCTGTCCATCACGCTAGCTTGTTCTATTCAGAAACTTCTGGAATTGTGTTGTTGTTGTTTTTTCTGTTTTGGAGTATCTGGGTTACTTCTGGATGTTGTGATTGAATAATTTACTTGCTTGTCTTAGTGGTTAGACTTTATTTTACAGTATTGCTTATTAGCTAGTATGTAAGTACATTTGATATGGCAATTTTGTTTATTTTTTAAGCACCACTAAACATAATTTGGAAACAGGAAGTTGCGATAATGCTTAACTGAAATTAATCTTTGTTAATATTTTTTTTGTATTTTCTTCTACCGTGACTCTGGGTATCACCATTTAAAGCCAAGTGATGGAAGTAGTAGGCTTCTTATTGAATGCCTAGCATTGGAAAATTCATGACTCCCTGGGTGTGTTTCTCCCCCTGGATAATTCCAGTCTGTCTAAACACGGAGACAAGAGAAGGTGATCAAGCTGAGGGTAAACATATCTGCAGGTGCACCAGATGTTTTTACCCATGATTCGTTGCGTCATGCTGGTTTCACCTGATGCAAGAGGAGACACCTGCAATGTACTGCGCTTCTGAACATTTTTGAATCCCAATATCGTTCTCTTGCGCAAAACTTCCTCTGCTACATTTTTGGCAGGTTGGCATTCATTATCACGACTCTTGACCTGGAGGCAGCTCTGCAGAGTGGTCACTAGCTAGCACAGCCAAAAAGTAATGAAATTGGATTTTAAACCTTATCCTAACCTCAGCCTGGTCTCATAGACTCATCATGGACAACTTTAGCATTTTAGCTAATTAGCAACTTTTCAACTACTTACTACTTTTTAGCTACTTTGCAACTACTTAGCATGTTAGCTAACCCTTCCCATAACCCTAACCGTTTTAGACAAAACCTCCCTTAACCCTAACCCTGTTAGCTAACCCTTTCCCTAACCCTAACCTTAACACGTTAACCTAACTCCTAATCTTAAACCTAACTCTAACCCTAACCCCTAGTCTAGCTAACGTTAGCCAGCTAGGTAATGTTAGCCACCTAGCATCTATCTAGAATTCATAACATATCATGCATTTTGAAAATTCGTAGCATATAGTACGTTTTGCAAATTTGTAGCATATAATACAAATTGTAATTCGTAACATATCATACGAAATGTGTGATGGACATCCACAAATGAATACATACCATACAAAACACTATAAATCAAGTTAGAGTAGCTTGTCTAACTATCTTAGCTGACATGCCTGCTGGCAAGGTTGCTAGACTTTAGAAAAGCTAGCATTTACTAGCATGTACTGAAGAAATTATTTCAATCTTTTACCCGTATTTTAGGCGAGATGCAGAGAAACATTCTAGTTTCTTAAAAAAAAGACACACCAGTCAGGAGGATACAGAGAGCTCAAGAGGTATGCTTAGATATGCAGACAAATACTTGGTTTAAATGTAATCTGGCACCTTATGAGAATATCATGATATATATGTATTAATGTTGTGTGTCATGATCCACCATGTACTATGTTGTAATTTTGCACTATGATGTAAAATCCTAGGCATGTTAGTGCAGTATATTGAGATGTGTGATTTCCAACAGTCAGAATGACACCCTCATTAACAATTGAAAAGGTAAAGAGGTATGCTTAGATAACCTATGCAGAAAAATGAACATATTCTTTACATAGAATTAGGCATAATGATTATGGCTCTAGATTCCAGGAAAAATAAGTTTCAGGTGTTTGGAAAATGCTCCATTCTCTGACTTTCCACTCCATCTTCACGTACTTCGTGCCCCATCTAAAATAATGGGTGCATTACACCCCTGGCTGCATAATTGGGCCCATGAAATATTAACAGTATTTTAATATTTCAGTGCAAATAATGAGGGCTCTTGACCTCTGTATTTAAATTGAATCATTACATGAAGAATTTAGGGGCCTTTTCCCCCTTGTCTCTTTCTCATTTCCTGATAAACTTCGGAGAGTGATGAAGAACCTGTTGTTACATACATTTTTTTTTGATTGCTAAACGACAGTGGACACAACTGGAGTCACATGTGCAAAACTCTAACTACAGTCTGCACAGCAGCAGTTCATGTGGACCAAACTCTAGTTCGTTTTTCATTGCTTGAACACAGTTTTCAAAACTCTACACACTTATCCCATGACTTTAACCACAACCTGCACAACACTGTGGATTTACAGCACTTTGTTCAAATGCTAACACACTGCTGTCAAAACTGTGAACCACACATTCAAAACGGAATAGATTTCAGCCTTGTGCCTTTCAAACACTGCTGATTGCAATTTCAGCTGAAAGGCTAAGCAGGTGTCTTGTTTTAGACTTGTTAGTGAACACACACACATATTACAGTATATATAGGCAGAGCTCAGAAAGACTCATTTTGGAAATGGAACAAGGAAGATGGGTTCGTGGAGGGAGAAGGGTGGCAGGGAGAGGGCGGATGCGTGGAGGAAGACAAAGAAGACAAAGAGCTGTTATTTCAGATGAAATAAGGGCTACACTTATAGACCATGTCGTGAACCATGGTCTCTCATTGAGAGAGGCAGGGTTGAGGGTGCAACCCAATCTGCAAAGATCCACAGTGGCATCTGTAATGCGAATTTTCCATCATGCAAACAGGTGAGAGTTACATCCTTACAGTAAATTAAAACATTACAGGAATCTATTTTGTATTGCAATTATAGAATATTTACACAGATATATATTACAGTAAGTTTGACTGTAAAATATATTTTTACAACAGGACCCAAAGGCTGCCCCCAACAGGGGGAAGAGGAAAAATATTTTCAGATGCGCAGGAAAATGCTATTGTTGACATGGTTGTTGTCAACAATGCAATAAAACTGCGGGAAATTCAAGATAGAGTGCTGGTTGATAATGATATATTTGAAAATGTTAATTCTGTCAGCACAACAACTATTGCTCGAGTCCTAAAGAAACACCAAGTTACAATGAAACAGTTATACACTGTACCGTTCGAGAGAAACAGTGAACGGGTAAAAGAGCAAAGATACCAATATGTCCAGGTAAGACGTCTGAGGTTACGTACACAGCTATACAAAATATTTACAGTCAAAAAAAACACTAGCATTTCTACAGTAAAACTGTGCACTTACTGTTTTTCAGAGAGTAATGGAGGTGGAAGCACTGGAAAGACCACATTCATTTGTATTTATCGATGAAGCTGGATTTAACCTTGCCAAAACACGGCGCAGAGGAAGGAATGTTATAGGTCAAAGGGCCACTGTGGAGGTTCCAGTTCAAAGGGGGGGGAAATATCACCATGTGTGCTGCAATGGCCAATGATGGTTTGCTTCTCAACACACCACTCATTGGCCCATACAACACAGAAAGGCTTATAGCTTTCCTAGAACAGCTCTATGCTCAGCTAGTGCCAGCAGAACAGGGGGAGCCAGTAAGAAACCCCCAAGTTTTTGTCATAGTTTGCAATAATGTTGCTTTTCACCACTCTGCAGCTGTCACAGATTGGTTTGCAGCACATCACAGATTTATGGTTTTGTACCTGCCTGCATATTCACCCTTCCTCAACCCAATAGAGTAGTTTTTCTCTGCCTGGAGGTGGAAAGTGTTTGGTCACCACCCACATGACCAAATGTCTCATGTGAGGACATGAGTCCAGAGGACTGCCAGGGATGGATAAGGCAATCCAGAAGGTTCTTCCCCAGGTGCATGGCAAGAGAAAACATTAGATGTGATGTTGAAGAAAACCTGTGGCCTGATGCTAGAGAGAGGCAGGATTAGCCCCTCAATTATTTGTTCGAATTACAGTATGTACTTTTAGTTTCTACCTTTTTTTTCTCATTACTGTAATTCCGTAAATTACTACAGACTATTGAAGCAAACTGCTAATTTTCATTTACCTTAAAGAATTGTTATGTTCTAAAAAATTTAATAAACCATGTGAAACAATGTCACTCTTTTCTTTGAAGAAAATATTACTTTGTATGAAGTCACTGAAATTGTTCAAACTGTAAAGATGAAAAGTTTGTATTTTCTGTATTGGTGTTTGATGCTAGTGTTTTTACTCTCAGTGTGTTCTGAGTGACAGTGTGTGTTATCTCAGTGAGGGTTGTGCATAGTGTTTGGCTGCACTGAGCGTGTTTTGAGCCATGTGTTAAGAGTTTTGCAGGTGATGTGAACTGTCTAGCTCAGGTGACTGTTGGTAGTGCAGACTGTAGTTAGAGTTTTGCACATGTGACTCCAGTTGTGCCCACTGTCGTTTAGCAATCTAAAAAAAATGTAATAAATGAACATAATAGAAGATTCACCGAGAAAATGAGTCAGAAAACAAAGTGCTTGTTGTGAACATGTTGAATACATCAAATTAGAAAATGTCTGAATAGTTAGCAAATCAAATTCATTTGAAATATTTTTACATATACACCTAATACCTAAAAAATCAGGGAAGTAAAGTATTTCCAGGTGAAAAGGTGAGAAGTGTGTGCATCTGAGTATGTGTGTGATTCAGTGTGCATCTGTGTGTGTGTGTGTGTGTGTGTGTGTGTGTGTGTGTGTGTGTGTGTGCGTGTGTGCGTGTGTGTGTGCGTGTGTGTGTGTGTGTGTGTGTGTGTGTGTGTGTGTGTGTGTGTGTGTGCATACGTTTGCCTGTGGCGAGAGTAAGGTAAAGGGTCGGGCACGAAAGCATCTGACAGCTTCATCAAAGAGGGACAAACACCGACGCGCAGACACAGGCTGAAGGTCGGTCACGCCGTAATGGCTGGCCCCCGCTCCCATTTGTCTAAATCAGGACGTGTGCATTTAGCAATCAGCCGCAGGTAAAAAGGCATTTGGCTGGCTGTCATACCCAGTCACCTTCATCCACGCCTGTATCGCCCAGTGGCCCTGTCAGGCAGGAGGCTGGACGCAGCCCGACTCAGGTAGCACAATAACTCTTATCATCAAGAGCAGCGGCGAGCCAGATAGACACGTTATTATTCTGAGACACACATTCCATCCCAGGTACGGAGGGTGAGAGAAAGTGGGGGAGACAAAGGAAGAGAGGGTTAGAGGTAGAGGAGTGGGAGGGGGGAGGTGAAAAGATAGGCAGGTTTTCAGTAGAATCAAGCAGAGAAAGGATGAGAGAAGAATGGAGAGATGGTACAGCTGGGGAGATTGGGGTAACGAAAGACGGTGCAAGAGAGAGAGGAAGGAGGAAGGGGAGAAAGAATGCCAGGAAAGATGAAAAACTGAAGGGAGAGTGTCAAAACGGGTGAAAGAGAGCTGCTTATCTGAGGTGAGAAAACGGTTAGGCCTATGTGTTAGGACCCAAACACAGACACATCCTCATGAGTACAGATTTCATCAAGAGGGACTAAGGAGGATATTGATCTGGTTGAGGTAAACAATATTTACCCTGCACACATGCATTTCTCACCTGCAATCAGATACTGCGCAAATTGCCTTTTGTCGATTTGTAATTATATAGGTGAATGATTTCCTGGCAAAGCAGCCTATTGATAAAATGTATTTTTTGCTGATGTGTTGTGTAGCTGTGTGAGGCATCTATGGCAGTAAGTACAGGGCAGTGTTACATTTAACTGTTTGCTTTTCAGTAATGAGATGTAGAGTAGAGTAGACATTAGCAAGTCAGTTTGCCTAAGACCTGGACTGGTTCCATTCTGTTTCTCATTTCAAATCCAATAAGCACTACAAATACACCTTGTTTTTAAATGGTGATCGAATTGCACAATATAGACGCAGGCTGAATGCAAAGGTGATTTGCCAGCCACCAAATGACTTGGACCTTACCTAGCTTGTGAAATCTACAAATATACTTTTTACAGAGTCTGCCAGTTTTACCTCTGAGGCTTCCCATCTCAATCCCTCACAGAGCTATCTCCCCGCCCTGCCCACGCACACTGACACCACTGTCGCCACAGCTCACTAAGGGAGCAAAGAGGCAGGATTAAATACCTTCAGAGACTAGGCGTGGGTAATTGATGATAGGGGCGATCTCAAGCCCCCCATTTCCTGGGCGATGACTTGAAAGCAAAAGTGACTATGTCAGGGACAGGATGTCCCTCTCACGACATCCAAACGTCTTCACCTAAGCCTCCCTGCCCTCTACCCCCTCCACCCCTTTCCCCCTGGCCTGTATAAGCCCAAGCACCTGGCCACAACTGGGAGAGGGGCCAGAGAGTCACACACTGCTCTTTTTATAGACACTCGTTGGAGCTCAGCCAGAAATGTGGACCAAGCATTAATCATGAATTTCAATTTGCCACTAATTTCATTCATCTCCGTCTGTGATACCTCTGGGTTTGCGATTCCAGATTTTTAAGTGCCACCACAATCCCATTGGTTGGTTTGATTGCATACCTGAAGGGTATAGAAGCATAAACAGTAGGAAAATATGTGCAAATTACTTTTTCTGGGTAAATGCAGGGTTTTTCGACAAAATGCAGGATATGTTAGTCAATACAATATACTGAGGATACCACAAAGACTGACTGGTTAAGTTTGGAAAAGTCCATAATTAAATGGACAAAGGAACAACCCACAGAGTAGCCGAATAAATCTCTTAAAAAAGGAACATACTGGAAGGAATAATCTAGTATCCAATGCAACAGACATTACTGTAGTCATGTTGTTGTACTATGGTTTCTTTTGAATCTGGCCTTTTGTATTTTACCTTCTCTTGAAATGCTGTTGAACCCATTTCCTCCCAAACGCTACATATTTCCTAGCCTGAGCAAGACCTAGTCCAGTGGTATGATTGTCTATAAAGGATAGCCTAGCTATACAGTATTACCAACATGACGACTACTTGTAAACAACACAAAAAACAACTATAAAATCACCATTTACAAAGATGAAGTAAGAGAAAGGTATAAAAATCATATCCTATCCAACAATAAATGGTTGACTTGTAATAATAGTCAGAAGTGTGAAATGTGTTGATACCCAGAGCTCAATTTTCCTTTCCGGTGTCTGAGAGATACATTTAATTTCCTGTAATGAAATGAGGCAGATGATGAAGACTTGAGGAGGTATTCTCTGCAGTGACAACATTCGTCTCACACCTGTTCTCACACATCTGACCATCTCCCTGTCTGACGAACCCCCTGCGGTCTGATCTGCAGTTGGGAAGATAGTCAGATACGTGCTGCGTCTGGTAAACAGACACAGTGGGTGCTGCTGGCATTGATGAGAAGTAGAACTTTGGATATTCCGAGATATCGGCCGACACAAAGACAGATGATTCCAACAGAGATTAACAGACAGAAAGATGAGCAGACAGAAGGTAATGTTCCTGACGCATTCCTTCTCTTTGCCTGAGGGACTATGCATGTGTTTATCAAGCATCAGCAAGTCCTTTTGTTTTGCTTAGTCCGACGTTGCCCCCTGTCTAAGGCTCCAGTGGTTTACATATTCCATTCGCTGCCCTGAGATGCCGCTGGGAGAGGAAAAATAGCCCTCGGTGCGGTGCATCTTGCTTTGTGTGGTTCACATAGCAACGGGACCCTGTAACCTCTAGAGGTTGGTCTCCCGGGAATTCTGGGAAGCTCAACTGTCAGATCTGGCAGCCACTCAGGCGTGGAGTATGAACCGGGGGGAGAAAAAGACCAGCGCACACACTGGTAAAACTACTGCTCCACACACACACACACACACAATCAAAAATCCACATCCACCTCTCCATAACTGCCTCAACCCCCCCTGGTGACTCAGTTTGATCCCAGGGATGAGATCACTTCCTTGCAGATACTGTACCCTGTCTTAGTATGGGCTGTTTTACCAGGGTTAAATTGATACCCCAGGGAGAAACGAGGGGTAAGGGATCAATGGGTATGGGAGGGAGGGTGTCAAGGGATGCAATTAATCTCTATCAAAATGCTCCTTTTAGGTGTAATTAGAAATGATCTAAACACGGGGAGATGGGAGAGCCAGGATTACAGCGATGAGGACGGGGTGACATCTGTATACTGAGACAAGGGGTAATTTGTCTCTCTAACGAGGATGTAATATTGATTGGGATGCAGGCTGACTGAGATCATGCAGTACCTCACTAGCATTTTATTTTACAGTCAAATTGATTGTCAAAGACAGAACAGGAATAACAAACACTGGCAATACAATCTAGCCTGCATGTGTTTAGCATACACTTACAATAACATGTTCATTGTGATGATAAAAACATTTATTTCAAAATATATATTGTGATAGCTAGCCCTACTAATATAGTATATGCCATTTAGCAGACACTTTTATCCCAAGGAACTTACATTCATGCATACATTTCGTTGGTCCCAAGAATTGAAACAACTATTCTGGCATTACAAGCGCCATGCTCTACCAACTAAGCTACAAAGGACCATGTTACCAGGGCAACACCTCCATTCTACAAAGACCTAGCCCAATAATAGACTAAAGGAGACTAATGTTACTCCTTATTGTCCAAGGACCTTACATGTTCTGTTAAGAGGTGAATTGGCTCTGGCATCCAAAAACAGCCAAATACTCCATCTAAACGCAAATCGTTTCTCAATTGTGGTACAGTTCTAGAAACATAAAGTGCTCTACTTTCATATCAAATTGAAATATTTTCACAAATGCTAAATATACATTTACTGTAACTATTTTAACCGGTTTTAACACAGTTGCAGCCGACGGTATATTTCAGTGACAACACGTTTGTGGCGTCCGTCTTCCATTTACGGAGACGCATATAGCTAATTAAGACCCGGCAGGCCTCTGTCTTCTGCCTGTTTCCGTAAACGAGTGTTCTAACAAATATGACTGTATGGGAAGCCTACCCTTTAAAAGGTATGTAGTCATTTTTAAAAATGATTTCTCACTGATGTGAAAGATATGTTCCTCATGTTTCCAAAACCATACCGCAAGCATTGCATTTTAACATTCAGAATGAGTGTTAGGGCTCTTAACAAAACTCCCCCGGCCAGAAGATACTATCACTAATAGGCGCTAAAGGTAATTAGCGTCTATGAATGCGTTAAGTGCACTGTAATCAACAATTGAGACATATGCTCAACAGACATATCCAAACATGCAATACTCTAGTGAAGGCTATAGGTGAATGTTTGGGTGGAGGCCCTTAATTGCTTGGGGCCCCCCTCACCTTGTTGGGGCTGCAGGGGCCTCCGGCAACACCCCAGTGATTGTCAGTACTGAAGTTTTCAAGGCAAAACCTGGCCAAAAACAGGCAATCGTTTTATTTGATGGAGTGCACTGGTTAGACTCCAAAGACAAGAGGTAGCGCTAAAGCATGTATTGTAGAGGCCTACTTACTTGGAATTCCGACGGCTTACTTCCTGATAAGGCTCTTTATCCTCATGAGCCGAACCTTCCTCATTGGCTCGTAGCAGAGCCATGCTATCGTCTCCAGGCTTGGGTCATTGTGTCAACAGATATATCTCGGAAAGAGTGACATGACAATCCCGAGCCTGAATTTCCAGCAATTAATAGGGCGTTCGACATCATTAGTCTCGGTGAACATGAATAAAACAGAGTGTTTGAGTGGGAGGATTTAAATGCAAAAGAGGCCGGTGTTCCCGAGCAATCCATCTCATAAACCTGATTTTGGACTAAATGTTTGATTCATAATCGCCTGGTAATGACTTTCCCGTCAAAAAGGAATTGCGTCAGAGTCAGATTTGATCCGTAACTTGTTCAGATGATATCCTCTCAAAGCCTGGAGGGGTGTTCCTAGGTACCCACGCGATGGCTTACAGGTAAGAGGAAATGACAACCACCTATAAAAGGCCAATTATGAAATCACACCGTTTAAGGAATGACTTTCAGTTTCATTTCCCTATGTCCTCAAATTGCAGGCATATTAGCCTATACACACAGGTAGACTCTTCCAAGCGTGTCGACTTTGGCAAACAACACAGACTGGTATGACGTGCATGGTGCACAAACAACACAGACTGGTATGACGTGCATGGTGCACAAACAACACAGACTGGTATGACGTGCATGGTGCACAAACAACACAGACTGGTATGACGTGCATGGTGCACAAACAACACAGACTGGTATGACGTGCATGGTGCACAAACAACACAGACTGGTATGACGTGCATGGTGCACAAACAACACAGACTGGTATGACGTGCATGGTGCACAAACAACACAGACTGGTATGACGTGCATGGTGCACAAACAACACAGACTGGTATGACGTGCATGGTGCACAAACAACACAGACTGGTATGACGTGCATGGTGCACAAACAACACAGACTGGTATGACGTGCATGGTGCACAAACAACACAGACTGGTATGACGTGCACGGTGCACAAACAACACAGACTGGTATGACGTGCATGGTGCACAAACAACACAGACTGGTATGACGTGCATGGTGCACAAACAACACAGACTGGTATGACGTGCATGGTGCACAAACAACACAGACTGGTATGACGTGCATGGTGCACAAACAACACAGACTGGTATGACGTGCATGGTGCACAAACAACACAGACTGGTATGACGTGCATGGTGCACAAACAACACAGACAGGTATGACGTGCATGGTGCACAAACAACACAGACAGGTATGACGTGCATGGTGCACAAACAACACAGACAGGTATGACGTGCATGGTGCACAAACAACACAGACAGGTATGACGTGCATGGTGCACAAACAACACAGACAGGTATGACGTGCATGGTGCACAAACAACACAGACTGGTATGACGTGCATGGTGCACAAACAACACAGACTGGTATGACGTGCATGGTGCACAAACAACACAGACAGGTATGACGTGCATGGTGCACAAACAACACAGACTGGTATGACGTGCATGGTGCACAAACAACACAGACAGGTATGACGTGCATGGTGCACAAACAAGCATATTTTCTTTCTCGTCCTCTCTCTCACACACACAGGGACTGAGACAGACACAGACACACACACTAACACTTTCCTCATAGCCGACACCCATATTTCACCGTAGCTCCAAGGGCCTCCTCCTGTGACAGTCATTAACTGTGTGACAAGTTCCAAATCGTCAACCCACACAATGTTGTCAGATTTCACTGCTTATGAGTTTTCAGCTGCGGTGCCGCTACCTGACAGGAGGCGTCAAGGAGACTGCAATAAGCAACCCAAGCCTCTCCATGGCACCATGCCTCAAATAAATGAGTACAGATGTAGGATCTGAATTGGATCACCCTGTTGCAGGAGTACTTTCCTGCAATGCAGGACCTTTTTAAATTGTAGTCTATTTGAAATTTGAATTTGAAATTTCAGACTTGATTTTCCCTTATGAAAAATGTATCAACACCTTCAAAATGTTCATGGATTATAATCCAAATAATAATTTACATTTCCAGGATTATTTTCCTTACGTAGCAAACTGGCTCAAATTAACATCCTACATACAGTACGCAGTGTGGTGCAGATTCATTTCTTTAAAGATGAAACATGACATCAAACAGACACATTGGATATGCTAAGATCAATGAATACACTACATGGAAATACTAGCAAGGTCAAGCACTCGGTTCAATACCATTCGAGCCTTCTGCCCTGCCATACTTGTCATTTTACCTTGAACTACACTAGAGCTTATTGCTCATGCCCTGTTTAGTGTAAGTAAAAGGAAAATATTACCTTGAACAACAAACGTTCTTGCGTTTATGATTCATACCACGGTCCAGCATGACCTGTACATGTCCTGTGTTGAGTGTGTATGCAGTTGTGTGTTTGTGTATATGAATTAAATCAGACCAAAGATAACCCTGCGTTAGAGTTTTAAAAAAATTCTAGAAATTGTGTAGCGTTCATCAGTTGAACAGCTAATTCTTGTTATTGATAGACATTTTATGAAAAATAATTGTACAGTAACTGTTGATTACCGGACTTGAACCAGGACATACATTCAAAACAGGGAACATGCAGTACATGAACAACGAACACAATGTTTTGCTTAGTTTTGTCTCCATGCATTACACAAAAAGTAGCCTTATATTTTCTCAAAATTCTTCATTGCCTGAAATTCCACAGTCGGCACCAAACCAGCAAGAACAGGGCTGTCCAATCCAGACGATATGGAGATCAAACACCATACCAGCCAGCCAAGACGACCCGCGGCAGCATGTGCTACCCGCTACCCCCAGCCGGCTCTTGAAAGGCGACACAATTCCGATAAATGTATTCCTGTCAACATTGCTTCGATGCGTTTTTAATACAGCCCCCAGAGGATTCAGGGCACAAACAGGCAGAGTCAAACTCAATTTCTCTCCGTAGAAAGAGAGATGTGACAACTGCCTTATGCAGGTCAGGGACAGTCAGGGACTAGCTGTCCAGGCAGCCCGTCTGGCCCCAGTCAGATATATCCTATGAACCACCATGTCCTGAACAGGTTAGTGAGGATCTCAACTCCAGGGAATAGAAAGTCAATAGCATGCTGTGTCCATGTATTTATAATGTTATAGTTCAAATAGACTCAAAGATCAGTGAACGTTTATTATGTCATGGTAACTGGGCGAGCTTGCGTCAAATATGAGTAGATGCTTGCAGGCTCACATCTAATCTCAAATTAGATGTAACAAGGGTTATGAAATGTGGATGTTAAAATGGACAGATGTCAGCCTTTAGGTCAAAATGTAATGTAGAGCTCCTTTAATCATTAAATAATAATCCATGTGGTTCTGTGTGTCATACCTTACCATACCTTTAATATCATGGCAGAAAGTATTCATACCTCTTGACTTAGTCACTGAATATATTTGATTTCGGGGTATAGGCACAGTTTAATAAAGTTCCTGTAACAGCTGTCGTCTGTGGAAGAAGGAGAGGACCAAAGCGCAGCGTGGTTAGTGTTCATCTTTTTAATAAACTGAACACTTCAAAAATACAAAACAACAAAGTGACAACCGAAACAGTTCTATCTGGTGCAGACACACAGAGACTGAAAATAACCGCCCACGAAACACAAAGGAAAACAGGCTACCAAAATATGGTTCTCAATCAGGGACAACGATAGACAGCTGCCTCTGATTGAGAACCATATCAGGCCAAACACAGAAATAGAAAATATAGAAAAACTAACATAGACTGCCCACCCCAACTCACGCTCTGACCATACTAAATAAAGACAAAAGAAAGGAATCAAGGTCAGAACGTGACAGTTCCAAATGTTGTTTGATATAGCTAACCGTCATATCAGTTCAACAGTAATAATTGCTGTTTGAGACCGTGATAAGACAACAGAACAATGCCGTCTAACACTGTACTGGACATTTGTGTAGCCCTTACCTGCAGTCAATGACCAAAAGTGCCCTCTTTGGTCTCATGGGTGGAATGTTATTATTAATCATTTTCATAACTTAATAAAGATTATTTGAAAAAACCTGATGAAAATCCGATGTTTTTATGACAAACAGTTTTGTTATATTTCAGTCTTCTGTGATGTATATAAAGTGTAATATTGGGATGCAAACTCAAAATGGAATACATTTCAACTCTCTATCTGACATGGTACAGGTGGCTTCTTTTTTAAGCCCATAACCATGTGTGTGAGGTGTATGCTTTTGTTTCAAAGTAGATTTGATTGTACCAAGAATCACTGTGTTTGACCCTGATTTACCCCACTGCAATAAAAGGTTAACAGAAATGGCACCAGATCAGTTCCCAGTCTGTCAGATGGAGCTGAAAATGGCAACAGATCAGTTCCCAGTCTGTCAGATGGAGCTGACGCAACCAGAGTGCTGACAGGACACAATGAGGTAAGAACAGATCAACTTCTGTTTTTGTGCTCACCTGACCACTCTACACCATCAATACTTATTGGCGGCTAAAGAGGTTACCCTCCAGCGCGTCATATTAGACCTGATAGGGCAGTGATGAGGCAGTGTTGAGTTAACACTGCATACCAACAACATAACATTAAACAGACTTCACCACACCTTAGTAACACATTTAGACTCATAGCAGTGTAAGTGTGCAAGTGCCTTGAAGTTAGCTACTGTAACTGATTCCAGCCACCGTAGCCAAAGCATTTGCATTAGGCACTTCTCAGAGGGAAACACGTGACTAAGATCAATGTGGATTTGAGGTGCTACACGAGAGATATTGGAGATTGCCCTGGCTTGCCCAGCTTGGGACTTGGCCAGCAGATTACTTGAGTGCATATAGTGGTACCACTGCAGTGACAGTGAGCTCCTTCAGACTACAGTGTAGAGTGCTTTCCCTTATGGTAAATCACAGGCAGTTCATATTCATAATCATTCCCATTAGTCTTCAGCCAAACTGCCCTTTACCTCCATTTTGCCCCTCAATTAGTCTTCCTGTGTACACTTTGCTGTAGCTACTTCCACATCAGCACTCGTGGACTGCTGGGAAGCTTTAAGTGGTCCTTTAGAAGTAAAAAGCTACTCGGGGGTAGAGGGTTGTAAGTCCTTCATGGAACAGAAAACATATTGTAAGAACAATGAAAGGAAAAGCCACTGTGTGAATGCCATTTTCTAAAGGGATTCATTGTGGAGTGATTGTGTGTGTCTGCATGCCATGCCCACATGACCTCATTTGATTTCACTTCCAATATATATCTTTGGGGACTGCTTGCAGACTCAAACAATGCAACACTTACCGTAAATCATGCAAATTATACTTACTACAGAGCTTTAGTGTAATGCATAATTGCCCTAATGCTCAATGGAAACAATGAGAACATTTCCAGCATTTCACAAAAAATGTGTCTGTGCTTTTTGGGAAATCCTTTGTTATATTGGCCCTTTCTTCACAACCGTTCACATTGCTTTGCACCCTGCTATCATCCAGAAGGCGAGGTCAGTACAGGTGCATCAAAGCTGAGACCGAGAGACTGAAAACAGCTTGTATCTCAAGGCCATCAGACTGTTAAATAGCCATCACTCACACATTAGAGGCTGCTGCCCGATATACATAGACTTGAAATCACTGGCCACTTAAATAATGTTTACATATTTTGCAGTACTCATCTCATACGTATATACTGTATTCTATTCAATTTTACTGTATCTTAGTTTATGCTGCTCTGACATTGCTCGCCCAAATATTTATATATTCTTAATTCCATTCCTTTACTTTAGATTTGTGTGTATGTGTGAAGTGTTGTGAAATTGTTAGATATTACTTGTTAGATACAGTATTCCTGCACTATTTTATCTACAAACACAAGCATTTCGCTACACCCGCAATAACATCTGCTAAGCACGTGTATGTGACAAATATTTTTTGTTGTTGATTTGGTTCCAATTTTATCTTGGCCCTAGTCTCTCGTATTTGTTATGGGTGCCGAGATTATCTTCACCCTTGAACCCATCATGCATAATCCTCCTTTAAGTTCATGTACCCACTGCTCTGTTCTGACGAGAGGTAGCTTTGGTCTTGGCCAAGGGATGTTGTTTCATTAGGTCTGATCGGAAACCCTGTGATTATACACTTCCAAGAGGATGATAAACCCAAGGTACATACTACCTCTCTTAGGTTCCACTCTCTCTCTCTCTCTCTCTCTCTCTCTCTCTCTCTCTCTCTCACTCACTCACTCACTCACTCACTCACTCACTCACTCACTCACACACACACACACACACACCAATGAAAGGATAATAACTTAATTAAAGCTGAAAGATTGTTTTAGGCGTGTATTTCTTTTTTTTAACGAAATGGAATCTCACCTCAGAGAGCACTGACATTTGAGACCATTTATGGAAGCTGACATTTAAACTAATCTCAATCAAATAATCTGGGCCTCGGCGCTAAACTAATCTGATTAACCCTGGAATCAGAGCGCTGTGCAGATCACTGAGTCCAGATATGAGATAGCATCACCGGCGACTCCCAAGTCTGAAAATAGAATCCTCATAATTCCATGTTTACCTTGCATATTCGACCCCAACCATTCTCCAGGCTCTCAATAGATTTGATTGAATACAGACACTTATCCTTTGTCCTTTGTGAAATGCATCGAGTCAATTAACATGAGCACAATCAGGAGGTCACGTCTTGATAAGTGTGTAATGGTTTGTTTCAATAATTCATCTGAGTGGTTGAGGACATTGACACCTCCACTTAAAGGTGTTTTAACTCTAAGTCTGCGTGTCCTTATTAGGTTTACAGGTTAGATCGGATTGAAATGTGCAGAGACGAAAGGAAATGCAGTGACCTATGCAAGAGTCTCATTTCTCTGGTTGAACAGATAGTCGGAACCTCAAAGAATATCCTCCTTAGATTGCAGTCTGCTAGGTAGGACACAACATCCGAGACTTGTTAAGAGTCTTGAAAGAACATTAGTTCAAGCTGAGTTCAATTTCCTTTGTGCTCGATAGTCAATCAGCCAGATCAGCTCACTGAACAAATTCCCATGCTTTCACACTGCACTCTGTCACATGATTAAGATCCTACACCTCAGTATCTAAAATGGTTCCTAAACCCAGAACACACTCAGTTTGACTGTTACAGGCCGAGCCTGACACTATTGTCCCAGGGCACTAGATAAACATTAAGATAATACAATCTGAACCATAAAACAATTCTGTTTGTGATTCCACAGAGTATAGTTCCACAAGCCAAAGGCCCCCTGATCCTCTAACTGCAATATTTCCACAGCTCTTTACTATGAGTGGGTTTGTGACTTGAGGCGATGGTCATTACAGACTAATACAGGGCAATATTGTAATACTTTACATGAAGCTTATCTTTATTCCCAGAGCTAGAATGGAGAATTTACTCAACGCTCAATGCTGCAGTGAGCTCTACTGCAATATTGTTTATTTTCTTCTTCACTAAATTTGTTTCCAATCCCTTGCCCCTATATTCGTTTCCATAATGATCTCATTGTCTTCTCTTAAAAATACACAAAGCAAAGGGTTTGAGTAATCTGTATTTTTCCATCCATTGAAAAGCTGTTGAATTTGGTTGTTTAATATGGGTTGGATAGATTGGTTTTATACTTCAAAGCAGTGATGAATTCCTTTGGGGTTTGAGTATAAATGTTTATGTTGGGATTTTTTTTCTCCCTCCCTTTTACTTTGAGAGCAGGCCTCCAATCCAGCTCTTTTCCTCCCATGTCACAATTCAACAAACAATTTGCTGACAAATAATGTACACAGAGCACATTTACATATAAATTAAACCCAGCTATTTCCAGACAGAAATAGATTTTCACGAGTCCATAACTTCAATTTATGACAGTAATAATGACAGTGTTGCTGTAAAATAATGACAATGGAACTTCATTTACAGATGCATATATGTTCCCAATATTCTGGGTAGACATCTGCATCCATCTTGTCGTCAACCCCCCCCCCCCCCCCCAATGTCTCCCGGAATAATTTGTAACAAATAGATTAGTTCTGAGTGGAGAAAGCACTTGTTCCCATTTGGAGAGCGTCGTATTGATCCTGCTTTGGCAGTCTTACCTGGAAAGGAGTGACTTAATGCTTTCTCTGCCTGCAAGCACAGAGACTCAGGGCTGTCTCATGTGTCTGTCTTCCCAATGTCTGGGAAGGTGAAAATCGACCTCAGTCACAACCCTCTCATGTGTGTATTACCTTGAAATGCTGAGTTATAAAGGACATGCTACACAATAGCACAGACAACTCTAATTCATCTGCAGTTTGCCAAAACTATGATTCATGAAACATTCACATATATTAATAATTGATTGAACTCTTGAAGTAATTTGCGTACAGATAATAAATGCACTGATGTATGAAACAAGAGAACACAAGGAAGGGATTATTTAAAGATGAGCAACCCTCAAGCCTCTCATCCTCTATCTTCCACCAACAGAGTTATAACTCACCCCGCCTCCTCCAAAGACATTTGCTTTTATGCGATGAATGACTATTTACTAGTGTTTGTCTGAGAGCTGTCTTACCTCCTGCTGTGGTATGGATAACACAGAGAGACATTCTAAAATCACATTTACAGTTGAAGTCGGAAGTTTACATACACCTTAGCCATATACATTTAAACTCATTTTTTCACAATTCCTGACATTTAATCCTAGTCAAAATGTCATGTCTTAGGTCAGTTAGGATCACCACTTTATTTGAAGAATAATAATAGCTGAGAGAATGACTTACTTCAGCTTTTATTTCTTTCATCACATTTTCAGTGGGTCAGACGTTTACATACACTCAATTAGTATTTGGTAGCATTGCCTTTAAACTGTCTAACTTCGGTCAAATGTTTCGGGTAGCCTTCCACAAGCTTCCGACAATCAGCTGGGTGAATCCTGGCCCATTCCTCCTGACAGAGCTGGTGTAACTGAGTCAGGTTTGTAGGCCTCCTTGCTCGCACACGCTTTCTCAGTTCTGCCCACAAATTTTCTATAGGATTGAGTTCAGGGCTTTATGATGGCCACTCCAATACCTTGACTTTGTTGTCCTTAAGCCATTTTGCCACAACTTTGGAAGTATGCTTGGGGTCATTGTCCATTTGGAAGACCCATTTGCAACCAAGCTTTAACTTCCTGACTGATGTCTTGAGATGTTGCTTCAATACATCCATATAATTTTTGTTTCATCAGATCAGAGGACATTTCTCCAAAAGTATGATCTTTGTCCCCATGTGCAGTTGCAAACCGTAGTTTGGCTTTTTTTAATGGCGGTTTTGGAGCATTGGCTTCTTCATTGCTGAGCGGCCTTTCAGGTTATGTCGTTATAGGACTCGTTTTACTGTGGATATTGATACTTTTGTACCTGTTTCCTCCAGCATCTTCACAAGGTCTTTTGCTGTTGTTCTTGGATTGATTTGCACTTTACACACCAAAGTATGTTCATCTCTAGGAGACAGAAAGCGTCTCCTTCCTGAGCGGTATGACGGCTGCGTGGTCCCATGGTGTTTATACTTGCGTACTATTGTTTGGACAGATGAACGTGGTACCTTCAGGCGTTTGGAAATTGCTCCCAAGGATGAACCAGACTTTTGGAGGTCTACAATTTTTGGCTGATTTCTTTTGATTTTCCCATGATGTCAAGCAAAGAGGCAATGAGTTTGAAGGTAGGCCTTGAAATACATCCACAGGTGCACCTCCAATTGACTCAAATGATGTCAATTAGCCTATCAGAAGCTTCTAAAGTCATGAAATAATTTTCTGGAATTTTCCAAGCTGTTTAAAGGCACAGTCAACTTAGTGTATGTAAACTTCTGACCCATTGGAATTGTGATACAGTGAATTATAAGTGAAATAATCTGTCTGTAAACAATTGTTGGAAAAATGACTTGTGTCATGCACAAAGTAGATGTCCTAACCGACTTGCCAAAACTATAGTTTCTTAACAAGAACTTTGTGGAGTGGTTGAAAAACAAGTTTTAAGGACTCCAACCTAAGTGTATGTAAACTTCCGACTTCAACTGTTCTCCTATTTTTAGAGCAGGGAGGCTGATTCAGGTGTGTGAGGACTAACACCATTGCTGCTCTGTTTGCACTATCTGCTTTAGGAATACAATGGAGTTCAACGTTTCAAAGTAAGTCTATTCAAGGTAAATACTTGAACGATTGGGCCTTGTATGTTGATTCGTATGAAGTATTTTTAATCCATCATTCATTTCTATTTTCAGGGTGGACTAAGCCTCACTGGGCAAATCATTGTTTAAAATAATTAATATTTATGGAGAAGTTACTGAAGCAAAGCCTATCATAAAATGTCTGACTTACTATCTGACTCAGCAGTATTTCAAGGTAGGAAATAACAATGAAAACATTTAGACATGCATTAACCAATCACACTCATATAACAGATTTAATAACTGAAGTACTATAGATCAGATAGGCATCATCATATGCTAAATTCACATCAGAAATGAAATCCTCTGCAAGGATCAAAGAGGAAGTGGCGAACGTACAGAGGGGTTGCTGTGTCAACGGGAAAAGTGATCATTTTACGGGTTGTCATTCAAATGGAATCCACAAGGCCCTCCTAAAGGCTTTTATTCCCGTTGGCTAATGAAACAGTAAACTGACCCCAGGGGTGGGCCTCAGTGTCTATTGATTGCAATTTGACATGACTGCAATTGCGTCGCTAGATTGCCCTCACTGTGGCATTGGGAATATGATTAGGTCTGGTGTAGTGTAATGAGAAAAATAAATAAAAGGACGCTTCAACTACACATCCGGGGCCACTAGCATGCAAATCGGAATGCACCTCCACAGCTCTCCTATTTCCCCAACACATCTGTGCCTTCCATTCCACACCACTCAGTGAAAAGGTTAATGTGTATTTCACAATCAACCATGTGCTGGGTTTTGGGAACTTTCTAAACCAAGTTAAACAGCCCTATCCTCCCTTCTGATTGGAAAATCCATAGTTCCACTTTTTGGACCATCTATTGCGACATATGCTCCCCCATGCTTTCTGATAATGCCAATCAATTTAATTTTGCTTTGTTATTGTCACCTTGTAAAGAACTCCTTAACTCTTATACCCCCAGCGGAAAATGTCAGATGCTAGAGAATGTCACCTGTGACATAACCATTTTTCATCGTTGTTATCTGGTAAGGGGAACAAATGATGAGTCTTTTTTGCTAGGCCTTTCATGACCGCTTTCTAATGATGATTAGACAGCACTGCATCGTATGTGGCACAGCTGCTGAACGAAAGACTTTCGGCTCCACAGTTTCCATTTGCTTCAAATGTTTGTATGAGATCATCTTATATAATTTGTGTTGTTTGGACACAGCAGCACCGTGTGTCCAAGTAAAAATCCCCTTTGGGGACAATAAAGTCAATGGTATTTTATCTTTTGTCAACACATTTTCATGCACCTGGATATGGTCCCACTACATACAGTGCCTTCAGAAGGTAGTCACACCCCTTGACTTTTTCCACATTTTGTTGTGTTACAGCCTACATTTAAACTGGATTAAATAGAGATTTTTTGGTCACTGGCCTACAAACAATACCCCATAATGTCAAAGTGGAATTGTGTTTTTAGATTTTTTTTTTAAACAAATGAATAACAAACAAAAAGATGAAATGTCTTCAACCCCTTTGTTATGGCAAGCCTAAATAAGTTCAGGAGTAAACATGTGTTTAGCAAATCACATAATAAGTTGCATGGACTCACTCTTTGTGCAATAATTGTGATTGATATGATTTTTGAATGACTACCTCATCTCTGTACCCCACACATACAATTATCAGTAAGGTCCTTCAGTCGAGCAGTGAATTTCAAACAGAGATTCATCTATATACAAAGACATTGGAGGTATTCAAATGCCTGGCAAAGAAGGGCACCTACTGGTAGAGGGGTAAAACAAAAACGTACACTTTGGATGGTGTATCAATTCACCCAAAGATACAAAAGCGCCCTTCCTAACTCAGCTGCCGGAGAGGAAGGAAACCGCTCAGGGATTTCATAACAAGTGACTTCAAAACAGTTACAGTGTTTACCAGTTGTGATAGGAGGATGAATCAACAACATTTTAGTTACTCCACAATACTAACCTAATTGACAGAGTGAAAAGGAGTACGCCTATACAGAATAAATATATTCCAAAACATGAATCCTGTTTGCAAGAAGGCACTAAAGTAATTTTGCAAAAGAAATTCACTTTTGTCCAGAATGAAAAGTGTTATCCAATCCAAGACATCACTGAGTACCACTCTCCATATTTTCAAGCAGAGTGGTGGCTGCATCATGTTATGGTATGCTCATAATCATTAAGGACAGGAGTTTTTCAGGATAAAAAAGAAATGGAATGGAGCTAAAATCCTAGAGGAAAATCTGGTTCAGTCTGCTTTCCACCAGACACTGGGAGAAAAATTCACCTTTCTGCAGTACAATAACCTAAAACACAAGACCAAATCTACCATGGCCTTGCTTACCAAGAAGACAGTGAATATTCCTGAGTGGCCTAATTACAGTTTAAACTTAAATCTGGCAAGACCTGAACATGGTTGTCTAGTAATGATCAACAAACAATATGACAGATCTTGTAGACTTTTGACAGGAATAATGGGCAAACGTTGCACAATCCATGCGTGGAAAGCTCTTAGAGATTTACCCAGAAAGACTCACAGCTGTAGTCGTTGCCCATGGTGATTCTAACATGTATTGACTCAGGGGGTAGAATACTTATCTAATCAAGATATACTGTATTACTGTTTTATTCTTATTATTTTTTATTATTGTTAGAAATGTGTTCATCCACTTGACATTACAGAGTATTTTGTGTAAATCGTTGACAAAAATAGTAATTAAATCCAGTTTAATCCCATTTTGTAACACAACAAAATGTAAAAAAAAAATTTTAAAAAAAGTTGAGGGTTGTGAATACATTCTGAAGATGTAACACTTAGAACACCTGAGCAGCTGTTGGGTTTTCATCTTGTCATCTTGTCATCTTCTCATAGTACACCCTCTTCTACAATGCCAAAGAGCAAACTACAAATACAGTACAGTAATATGTTCACCTAAACTCCTTCTCAAAGGGCTTTGCTTCAATCAAGAAGCGGGTTGAATAGTGGTCACGTAACTGTAACTCCCTTGCCGGTGCCGTTTCTGGATGTGTATCGAATGTGTTTTTGGAGGGAAGATGCTGCACCGGGAAATCATTTGTTTCCTCTTTGCAATCCACCCTACAGTGGGACCTTCACATATCCAGCAAAGGCAATCGTTAAGACAGTCTTTTTTCTGCTGCCATTAAGGTCTAATATATCACTTGTGCAGTCAATTGTACTTGACAGGCAGCTTCTTGAACTTGAACTGGGTCATCTGGTGACAGATAGCATGGCCTGTTTGTTCAATTTCCTCTTCTGCAATGGCATCACTCTGAAGTGACTTATTATAAATCACTGTGGTTGCGTTCATCATGTATCTTGTCAGCGCCACTGCACCAGGGAAAGGCAAGGTGTGTGTGCCTGTGTGTGTGTACCTGTGTGTGTGTGTCAGAGAGTGAGAGGAAAGACAGTGAGATATTGATTTAGGACACAAATAGGGAGAGTATCGTGGTATGAAGATATTAACCTCTTACTTCTACCCCCTCCTTTTTTGAAAATTCTGTAGGTAAGAGTATGTTAACTTCAATGTGAGCTTGAGGGACACTTAAAACCTCATGCATTGGATTCTGAATAATACCGTATATGCATGGGTGTAGGTTGATGTAAGTTGATGTGGCAGGTTATACCAAGTAATACCAAGATGATGTATGTGATGTGTGTGTGTGTGTGTGTGTGTGTGTGTGTGTGTGTGTGTGTGTGTGTGTGTGTGTGTGTGTGTGTGTGTGTGTGTGTGTGTGTGTGTGTGTGTGTGTGTGTGCGCGCGCTGAGAGTCACATTGTAGGCTGAGAGAGATGAAACCCTTTACTTGGCCCTTCGCCCCTCATCACCTCGAGGGGGTTCTGCTGGCTGCCGCATATAAGCTTTAATGTGACTGAAAGATAATGAGGATCTTTCCATCCCAGAGAGAGAGCAAAAGAGCGAGATAGAATGAGGGGGGAGACAGACAGAGAGACGGGGAGAAAGAGAGAGCAAAAGAGCGAGATAGAATGAGGTAGAGAGAGGGGGCGAGAGAGACATACGGAGAGATGGGGAGAGAGAGAGAGCAAAAGAGCGAGAGAGAGTGAGGTGGAGAGAGGAGGGGAGAGAGACAGACGGAGAGATGGGGAGAGAGAGAGAGAGCAAAAGAGCGAGAGAGAGTGAGGTGGAGAGAGGAGGGGAGAGACAGAGAGACAGACAGAGAGAGAGAGAGAGAGAGAGAGAGAGAGAGAGAATGAGAGCAAAAGAGCGAGATAGAATGAGGTGGAGAGAGGGGGTGAGAGAGACAGACGGAGAGATGGGGAGAGAGAGAGAGAGCAAAAGAGCGAGAGAGAGTGAGGAGGGGAGAGAGAGAGACAGACAGAGAGACAGTGAGAGAGAGAGAGAGAGAGAGAGAGAGAGAGAGAGAGAGCGAGAAAGAGAGACCGAGAGAGAGAGAGAGAGAGAGCCAGAGAGAGCCAGAGAGAGAGAGAGAGAGAGAGAGAGAGAGAGAGAGAATGAGAGCAAAAGAGAGAGAGTGAGTGAGGGGGAGAGTGGGGGGAGATAGGGAAAGAGACTGGGAGAGAGAGAGTGTGTATAGGAGAGAGAGCGAGAGAGGAGGTCAAAGGACAATGTCTAAAGTGGACATGAAATCCCAAAGGAAGATGGAGGAGCATCCACACATGAGATGAAAGAGAGTGTTGCACTGCCAGCACAACAAGTATTTGTTCCCCTTTAATAGTCCAGCTGGTATTTTAGTGAAAAACTGGTGACACTATCAACTAGACTGGTTTGCCTCCTGACCTCAGCATGGTTTGATAATAAGGCTTACTGTCACTTTCAGACTCTGTGTCAAATGGATGTATAGGTAAACATTTGAGTGGAGGAATGTATTAATCTAGAAAATGTAAAAAAAAAAGTGTTTGATATTGAAATAGGTTTTGTTTAAAGGCTGATCGATGTCAAGCTTAAATTTAGATTGAACAAAGAATGGGAGCAATAAACATGAACGAAATCCAAAGCACTCTTCAGATCATGTTCGTAGTTTCTGTTTCCATGGAAAAGGCTATCTTTGCATTTCAGGTATCAACCAATAAGTGAAGTGTCAATCTGTCTTTGACGAGTGGACTTGATCGTATTACACCATGCAGAACACTCAAACCCATTAACCGACATGTTGAATGTTGCGACCCTTTGCGAATCACAAGAAGTGCTTTTTCAGATTTAGTTACCACAGCTTTGAAGCTTCTGAACTTGCATCTGTCTAGTGTCACAACAAAGTATATTATTCAAAAGGCATTGTCTTCCTCTTCAGGGTTGCCAAATGGTAACTCTTATACCCCCAGCTAATTGACTGAATGGTGCAGAAGTCTTCAGTTTCTTCTCTCTGTTTTCTATTGCTCATCTATCGCTCATGTCGGTGTTTATGGGTGAATTGAGCGGACCCACCTGGCTAATATATGACGTTGGTTGGTGTCTGTGCCAGCTGTCCCTTACACTGGGCACGGTGATAGGGATGCCCCTGATGCCCCCTTCCAGTTGTGAGCAAAACTGTTCCCAAAGATAGTCAAGGGCATGTTCACACACACTTACTTGCTTATGGTTGTCCATGATGACTTCCACTTCTGAGGTAACGGTGAAGTCTTTGGTGGCTGTAGAGTCCAATCTGAGATCCACAAGCTTTATTGCAGGTGGGGCATGTGTATTCTGTGTTGGTGGGGGAAGGCATGTGTATTCTGTGTTGGTGGGGGAAGGCATGTGTATTCTGTGTTGGTGGGGGAAGGCATGTGCATTCTGTGTTGGTGGGGGAAGGCATGTGCATTCTGTGTTGGTGGAGGAAGGTTGTTTTTGCTGTCTCTTTGTGTTCCTCTCCTCCTCCCACCTTTGTACACTGCTCTGACAGAGCTGCCTTCAGGTGGGATGTTCGGCAGCAGCGTCCTCCAGGTCTGTGGGTTTGATGTTGTACTTCTTCAGCCACGTTTTCAGCTGGTCCTCGTAACGCTAACCCCACTGCAGACCGCCGGTCACGGTGTAACTGGCCATACACAATCTTCTGCGGCAGGCGCTCCTGAGACATCCTGAAGACATGCCCGAGCCAGCGCAGTTGGCGTTGGCGGTGACTGTGGCCTCCATACTCTTGCAGCTGGTCTTAGCAAGTATTTCTTTCACGCCAGGTAATTCCCAGGATGGGAACACACACACACTCATACACACTTCACTTTGGGTTAGTTCTGGAGCTACAGGAGCGAGTTCCTATAAACAACATGGACACAAATTACGTTTCATGACCACAGTAAAAGCTGAAGGATTCAATCCGTACACATTGCACATTCCAAGGCAGTCACAAAACTGTCTCGCAGTAACTAAGAATGCCATTTTTGGTTGATCATACCACATTGTCCTGGGATTACAGTGAACAAATAGGTCCGAGATGAACAAGTGCATGACAATATTCTGCACAATTGGCTTTTTTAGAGACAGGAAGTGTAGAGGAGAATCCTTACTCTCTGATCAGGTTAATATGTGCTATGAGGGCCTCTGAACAAAACGAATTACAACGATTACAAGAATGAGTCACCTTGTTTATCTGATTGCTTCGCGGGCCCTTCGATAAAATACATGGTTGGTTCATGGTTTCAATTGCAGCCCTTAATTAAGAGAGGACCTCTCCATGTAACAGCAGCCCTTAATTAAGAGAGGACCTCTCCATGTAACAGCAGCCCTTAATTAAGAGAGGACCTCTCCATGTAACAGCAGCCCTTAATTAAGAGAGGACCTCTCCATGTAACAGCAGCCCTTAATTAAGAGAGGACCTCTCCATGTAACAGCAGCCCTTAATTAAGAGAGGACCTCTCCATGTAACAGCAGCCCTTGGCTCCCATTGATTGATGCCTAATATAGCAATCAGGGGGGGGGGGGGGGGGGGGGGGGGGGGGCAGCATATATGAAAAAGGGATACTGCAGCAGACAGGATAAAGTGAGAGATGAAATTCAGTTGCACCGCCACTAGTGTGAGTGTGTGTGAGGTCTGTGTGTGTGTGGTCTGTGTGTGTGTGTATGTGTGACAGAGTATCCCTCTGTCTAACACGTTCATACTCTACATGACCTTGACGGGTTGTTTCCTCACCATCCTTGAGTAGAGGGACAAGGAGGGGTTATAGATCTATATTTGGAGGCACACAGGCAACACAACATCCAGTTTGATATTATGCTGTACGTATTGAAGTCTCTCTGAAACATCACGTCTTCATGACTATGACAGTGTTTTGCTCATTAACAGTTCTATATGCGCACACACAAATGGACAATAATAACCAGAAAGGTCTTACAAATCTGTGTTTCCGAATTCATCAGCATCGTCACAGTTTGTACAGATTATGAATGCACGCAGATTCATTTGGCTTGAGTAATGATTATCCGCAGCCTACAGTACATTTTATTTATGTAAATGTTTTCATGCATTAGGCGCTATTTTCAGACGATCTCTGTTTGAAAAACAAGTTGGTGAAGCAACCAGGCTAATATATTCCTATTTGTGAGGCAAGTCGTTGAGGCAAGGGCTTCCACAGGCCAATGTTAACATTCGCCTTTGGCAAATTCACCTAAGTGAATGTAGGACTACAGATATCATTAATTGCAGTCCGTTTTCCTTAAATAACTACTTTCCAGAGAACACAATTATTTTCAATGATTTAATGTGATTTCAATACTGATTTCGTTTGGAACAACTGGTTTGTATTGAATGATGGACAGGTGTGTAAGTCGTGGCTCAACCTCCGCACACTCACCACACACTCTGAGGAAATGATCCAGAGAGACCTACTGCAGGATCACACGCCACTATCTAAATATAGAGATGTCATTCACTTAGAAATTCAAATTGGAAAAGGAGCCTGAAAGAGTTGAAATGAGCTGGTGGACAGACAGTCTTCATGTGGAAAAAGTTATTGTCCCCATTAATCCGACACAGTCCAGAACTTCATTATATTTCTGTAATAGATAGGAGAGGGTAATATTTGATTAATGGCCAGTGGTGTGATGTCAAATGCGCTCTGAATTGATTAGAGAACTTTCCAGGGTTTAAAGGAGGCAGCCGACCTGAGGTGGTACTGTAGGCTACTAGGATGTCAAGAAGCATCCTCCAACGCAAAGCTAGCTTTACAGTCTGTTGTTATGTACAGTCAATTCTGACAAGTGGAACACTGAAAACCAGGGTTCAATGCCAGTCGGTAACACTCCCATAAGCTTTAATAAATGCAGTACATTTTCCCTGACTCTATCTAGCTCTATTCGAGAGATGAATAGCTGAACACATGGACCAACAATGAAGAATTGAGAGTCTCAGACTAGTGGAATGGCACAGCGTTCACTTGCTATTCTACGCACATAATATCATATACATCATGCTCCCTGTGATTATCATATGTTATTAGCTAGTAAATGATCATTCATTAGCTAATGCATAATTTACGACACATGAGCTGAGCATAGGCCTATATGAAATCACTCACATGTAGATAATAGCATACATTTATATTGACCTGAAATTATTGTACATTTAGGATATAAGCATGCCCCTGCGATAACAAACAAAAGCTAATCTAGCATGACTAGCTCATAAGAATAACATTAGCATGAATTAGCATTGAAATATGGTGAGCCGTTTGTCTTACACAGCTGCACGAAAACAATCTTGTGTAGGCCTAGGTAACACTGAGCATGCCTCTCAAGTACACATTCAAAATGTTCACCAAATATAATGTATGAATGTCACTTAAGGCAGAAATAGGGACAGGAAAGGACAAGATAGCACTGAGCTAGGCAGAGTCATTGAACTGTGAACCATAGATGACCCTTTTAGCTGACCAATGCAACACAGTAATGGCAGAATTTACATGAGCCTCTGAATGTTTCACTTAGATGGCAGCAGATTTGGGATGACAAGCCCAGACGAACAGAAAACATTGAATCCCTAGTGGACCACCGTACGTAACAGCATATGTTCCCCCAAAATCAACAAACCACTCGGAACACTGAAGGAAAAAAGAAGGAATACGGAAAGTGCAAGGGAAGAAGTTATTTCCATGCCGTACTCCCGTACTCCCAAGTCTTTGAGTGGAAGTCCGATTTTCCTTGTGGAATAGAGTGGAGGCCTCTGCTCTACTCGCTCCAGGGAACCTGTTTGGAGTGCAACTTTATTTTGGCCTGTGGACACATCAAGTTCTGCCTCAACAAGAAGAGAAAGAGAGCCGAGGAGGAGAGAGAGAGGCTTTTCAAACAGCATACATTAAATGTCTTCTCTGTACTGTCTTCACCTTCCGTGTTTGCCTCTCCTTTGGGTCTGTCTCACGTCCTAGGGCAATGGCACTAACAAGACTCCCTTCTATGGTCTCTGGTCACACCAGATTTACCTCACTGTCAGTTCAGCTTCCCTTCAAGGAGAGGCTATCAACACATTGGTCACCGTGTAAGCAAAGGCCAAGTGTTCAGATAACAAACTTTAAACCGAGAACCTGTGTCTAGTGGAAACTAGTGCTAAATGGAAGTTAAATAAAAAATGTAAGAAGATGTAGCTGTAGACATTCCAAAAGGACAAGAATTGAGCACCATCTGAGAAAATATTTTCAGAAAAAGAAAGGTTGACTTTTGAAGGATGTACTGTATACCTTCCAGACATCCCTTAATCCCTACTCGCACGTTGTTCTTACACTGCTGAGGACAGGCAACGGTTCAGCTCCATTTGAAGATAAATCCATTTGAATGCATGGTGTGCATCATAGCCAGATAATGCTTAGTGAGGCATCGAAGAAGAGCGTTCCTTGCTGAGCTGAGTGCACGGACATTCTCCTGGGAGGCCATATTAACAATGGGTGAGCTCCTTCCAGAAGAGGAGCACGGTGAATCCATGAAAACCACCAGCAGAACCAGTGAGGAGCTGTTAGCATGGGCTCTGGCCTGACTCAGGGAAAAGCATGGATACTGACCTTAGCTCAACCATCTCTAGAGTAGCTTGTGCACATTCGCTATGGCATCAAGATCATTGGTACTACAGCACTATACATCCTGTGTGACAAAATGAAGCTAAAATGAATGGAGTTGGAGGAGGGTTGGGGGACTTCAGGATGGGTTTGTAAGGTTTGTGGGTTTAGTGTATTTTAGTCATGTCCCTGTGGACATAAATGTGGATGGATGAGGAACAGTGCAACTCTCATGCCTGGGTTGGCAAAGGGCTTTTGCAGACACTTAAGACTAACTGATGGCTTGTAGATAAAATGGTCGAGATCCTTCAACTGTTTTAATGATGAGGTAGCATGGCAGGTGCTGGAGGTGGAGAGGACTAGCTTCTCTCTCTGTGTTTGTTCATAAGGTATACCATATAAACCACAGTAAAAGATCACTAAATGTAGATATATTCTGTATAGACAGACACTGTGCATATCACAGAATTATGATAAGGCATGATGACATTGAGCTAATGATGTGCTGTCTTGTCTCTCACCCTAGGGATGATGACAAAGTGTTAAAGCCTAGTGTGCTATCAAGTAGTCACCAGAGGGTCAATTCTGCCGAACCGTTTGTAGTTGCTATGCTGCTGCTTTCCACAATTACCTACTGGTTAATTAGCATTTAGGAAGTGTTTAATGATTCCCATGTAAGTCTACAGTGTGTCCTACTCTACGATATTATCCACCACATTTCACATTTGCAGTTCTGGAGAGCCCTATCGGCCCTGATCAAAAGCAGTGCACTATATAGTGAATAGGGCTCAATTTAGGACGTACCCTGGGTTTAATTCCAGCTTCATCCAATAGTCAACAGAGCTGTAACACCTCCCAGAGAGGTGACTGCAGACAGAGGTATAACCTTTCTACCTAATGACATGGGGAGAGAGCCAGAACCTGCTGCTAGATGAATCCAGAGAAACCTCGCCCTGCGGAGAGGACATGCTTAAGTGTAGCCACCTGCAGTGTGATAGCAGTCTGGGTTACCTCGTCAGAAAAACAGGCCGTCTTTGATTTAGATGTCCTCTGACTTTTGTAAACCCAATCACTTGCTGTGTTTTCACTTGGAGAATACTTGAAGATTCTCCCCAATTTAATTCAGAGCTCCTACCTTGGAATATTAAGTTGCCAAATGCAGCTATTGAATGAGGATAAAATATTTTAGGAGGAATATCTGTTATAGCTTGGAAGGAGTGAGCGAACCATCATTAACTCATTTGAGACTGTGTTTCGTGGCGCAGCAATGGAGATAGCCTTTTTACCTTGCATCATGGGAGGGGGTGGAGACACGCTGGCACTTGAGTCTGGAGTGACCCTATCCTGTGGATTCTGCTCGCCCAAGGTAACGCCCCCTACAGTGAAGCCATAGATAATTACCAGGGAGTGTTTGATTGAAGATCAAAATTCAGCTCAGAGCGTCCAACAAGCCTCACATTGCCAATATCCTGGTTCGGTTTCTATTAAAATCTGCCAGCTTATAACTATTCACAACTAATACTGTAGCTTTTTAAGTTCTGCAGGCGTCTTCATAATTAGAATAGCAGACCTCTCTAACAAGCATATCTACGGGAAATAAAATGTGTGATTAGACGAGTCAAGGTTATCTGATAGCTTTTGTGACAACAATTGTGTTCTCTGGGTAGGTAGCTCGCATAATACATGTACGTGGATTATTCCTATGTGGGTAAAATAGGGTAGAATTACAAATGACCCAGTGCAAACAACAGTAAGGTGTTTTTTGTCTCTCTTTTCGATGGTGCAGAAATGTCACAGAATGTGCTGGGACTTGAAGCATGTTAGTTTGAAGTCAGCAGTTTGATTGTAATTAAATTGCAGAACTGAACAGAGGTGTCCCAGTTTTATCCAACTTTGGCAGCCGGTGAATAATCAGTGCGCAGCTGAGTTGAAGGACATAATTAATGATATGGAAATGTAAATACAAATATGTGTCATCTATCTGCATGAGAATAGTGTATTGTTATAGGAGTATTGTCTAAATGATTCATTTCCCAGACGTACTGTACCAACTAGTCTGACTCTATACAGCACAAAGCACAATTTATTCCCCAAATAATTATCCAAATATTACTCTATCATTCCTGAACCCATTTATAATTTTTCCAGGTACATACTTTGATTGACCGTTTGTTATCGCAAATTTCAATTATCCCCATGCAACAGTTTAACAAGAGAAAAGGTGTTTGCACTTTCAGAACATCTCTCCCAAAGACAGCCTTTGAAATCCTTTTACAGAACTTCAAACACTTTAAATACTCTGTCTTGCCACTGATTAGTATGAGCACCATTAGTTTCTCATTATATGGGCTATTTATAGTCATCTGTGCTGATGACGTTTATAATGTAAGAAATGCTTTGTAGCTCTGCTGACATGAAGAAAACTCACCTCCCTAAATATATATATATTTGTACCTTTTCTCCTTTCAAAGCTAAATGTGTACTCTCTGGATGACATCCTGCGCATCTGCAGGCTGAGCTTACAGAGAGACTAAATAAACAAGAGAAGAGTGCCCCCTGTATGCAGGCTATGTTTTCCTCCTCGGTTTTATTTCTGATTGGTATTTAGTTCTGCAATAATCAAACTGGTTCCATACATCCTATTACAATTGATTCTAAACGATCAAATAACAACACAATCACTTTTACTCAGACAAGGGTTTTCATTTTATGCATTTCCTGACATTTCTTGCTTTAACCAACAGCCAATAACCAATAGCCCAGATACTCCGTTTTAAATGAAACATATTTTGGTCTTCCCCTCAGATATAAGGGTGTACCTAAGGTGAAAGATACATCACAAATGTTCCCATTCAAAATGCCATTTCTAAGAGCAGTGTCAAATGGAGTTAAATGAAGAGACAGGTCAGATCAAAGAGCTCCGCCAGCAGATCTCCACTGTCTTATCCACTAAACCAAGAGAGACCCTGTCAAGACCTCATCCACAACGTGCCTGCTAAGATAAATCACATATTGCTAATATAGGTTGGAAATTAACTCGCTAACCATTCAGGGTGTCTACAGTTGGTGCCCTTATCTTTGTAAGAAATGCTCAATCAGTATTGTTGCATTTTATATTTATATCATGCCTGAGTAACCCAGGTATACATAGTCCCATCACATGCAGGATATTTTATATGTGTTTATATAATACAGTAGAATGGTCAATAATTCAACAAATGGCTGATAAAAAATGTATCAAAGAAACCATTCAGGTGTATCCAATAAGGCACATAAGTGGATTCCCAAATCGGGTTATGCAGTATTACCAGGGATTTTCTTGGGTTATACAGTATTACCAGGGATTTTCTTGGGTTATACAGTATTACCAGGAATCATCTTGGGTTATACAGTATTACCAGGGATTTTCTTGGGTTATACAGTATTACCAGGGATCTTCTTGGGTTATACAGTATTACAAGGGATCGTGTTGTGTTATACAGTGTTATCAGGAATCATCTTGGGTTATACAGTATTACCAGGGATCTTCTTGGGTTACATTGCATTACCAGGGATATTCTTGGGTTATACAGTATTACCAGGGATCTTCTTGGGTTATATAGCAATACCAGGGATCTTCTTGGGTTACATAGCATTACCAGGGATCTTCTTGGGTTATATAGCATTACCAGGGATCTTTTTGGGTTATACAGTATTACCAGGAATCATCTTGGGTTATACAGTATTACCAGGGATTTTCTTGGGTTATACAGTATTACCAGGGATTTTCTTGGGTTATACAGTATTACCAGGGATCTTCTTGGGTTATACAGTATTACCAGGGATCATATTGGGTTATATAATATTACCAGGGATTTTCTTCGGTTATACAGTATTACCAGGGATCTTCTTGGGTTATACAGTATTACCAGGGATCTTCTTGTGTTATACAGTATTACCAGGAATCATCTTGGGTTATACAGTATTACCAGGGATCTTCTTGGGTTACATTGCATTACCAGGGATCTTCTTGGGTTATACAGTATTACCAGGGATCTTCTTGGGTTATATAGCAATACCAGGGATATTCTTGGGTTACATAGCATTACCAGGGAACTTCTTGGTTTATATAGTATTACCAGGGATTTTCTTTGGTTATACAGCATTACCAGGGATCTTCTTGGGTTATATAGTATTACCAGGGAACTTCTTGGGTTATATAGTATTACCAGGGAACTTCTTGGGTTATATAGTATTACCAGGGAACTTCTTGGGTTATATAGTATTACCAGGGATCTTTTTGGGTTATACAGCATTACCAGGGATCTTCTTAAGTTATATAACATTACCAGGGATCTTCTTGGGTTATATAACATTACCAGGGATCTTCTTGGGTTGTACAGTATTACCAAGGATCTACTTGAAAAGCATAATGATCATGATAAGGAAATAATGGTTTGCTGAGAACATATGGTCTGTGTTGTGTTATACACAGTGTAATGTGCAGACCGCAATGTGATTTTGAGGGCTTTTGTCATGTAGTCTCTAGAGGGCTATCAAACGGCTCCAAATACACGTATCACCTTTAATTAATTATTCCCTTTTTCACTTGGAAGCTTAGCCAAATTAAAATGCACACTTGGTAGTTAATACTAGTAGGGAGCACATGATGCACAAAACCTGATCAAGCAAACAAATAACATTGTAAGCATTTGCATTTAATGCAGGGGAATTAGCAAGTAAACAAAATGTGAACAAAATCTGTTCAAATGTAGGTGAACCCCAGGCATGCAGTAAACATCCTATTGAAAGAGTAAAGACCTCAACAGTTCGACTCAAGAACAGGATTGAGATTAGTAAAAGGATCAGGCGTGTCGACCAATAGCAGAATAATGTGGTGCTTCCAGTTCCGAGTTGGAACCTGGCGCCGCAGAGGAGACAGATGTGCAGCGGAATATGCCATCGATTGCCCCCAGGCATTTTCAACAGTTCTAAAGGCTTCCACTGTCAGAAACGAAGCACCGGGGAGCGCACAACACAAAAGTTAAATGAAGGTTAAATAGAAGCACTTCAAAGTGGGAGATCCTCCACAGAAATATAACAAAAAAGGTTGATGTGTGTGTTGTTGAGACAGCTGAGCAGCTTGTAGCTTTTGGGTATGGCAAGTCTGAGGTCCAGTTTGGGCCGACTGCCTCAGGGCCTGGCAATACAGGTATCATTTACCCAGTAACAACGACGACTAGCACATAAATAGGGTTTTTCACAAATGGCTTGAGACGGCAGTTTTCACCCAATCCCCTCTTGGTTGATGCTGCAACAACTTCAATGCCTCAAAAGCTGGGATGATAACTCAGCAGCACAGAGGGATGGTCACACAGCCTGTTCTACCTTATGTGTCCAACATCCCCTTCTGCTGCTGGTGATACTGACCTGTCACTATCAGGTGGGAAAAGAGGAAGGGATGATGTTGGTTTAGAGATATTAGGTATATGTAGTAGTGTAGGGGTATTAGGTAGATATAGTGGTGTATTGGGTATTAGGTAGATGTAGTGGTGTAGGGGTATTAGGTAGATATAGTGGTGTAGGGGTATTAGGTAGATGTAGTAGTGTAGGCATATTAGGTAGATGCAGTGGTGTAGTGTAATTAGGAGATGTAGTGGTGTAGGGGTATTAGATAGATGTAGTGGTGTAGGGGTATTAGATAGATGTAGTGGTGTAGGCGTATTAGGTCGATGTAGTGGTGTAGAGGTATTAGGTAAATGCAGTGGTGTAGGGGTATTAGGTAGATATAGTGGTGTAGGGGTATTAGATAGATGTAGTGGTGTAGATGTATTAGTTAGATGTAGTGGTATTAGGTAGATGTAGGGATTTTAGGTGGATGTAGTGGTGTATGGGTATTAGGTAGATGTAGGGGTATTAGGTAGATGTAGTGGTGTAGGGGTATTAGGTAGATGTAATGGTGTAGGGGTATTAGGTAGATGCAGTGGCATAGGGGTATTAGGTAGATGTAGGGGTGTAGGGGTATTAGGTAGATGTAGGGGTATTAGGTAGATGCAGTGGCATAGGGGTATTAGGTAGATATAGTAGTGTACAGGTATTAGGATAGATGTAGTGGTGTAGGCGTATTAGGTTGATGTAGTGGTGTAGAGGTATTAGGTAAATGCAGTGATGTAGGGGAATTAGGAGATATAGTGGTTTAGGTGTATAAGTTAGATGTAGGGCTATTAGGTATATATAGAGGTATTAGGTAGATGTAGTGGCGTAGGGGTATTAGGTGGATGTAGTGGTGTAGGGGTATTAGGTAGATGTAGTGGTGTAGGGGTATTAGGTAGATGTAGTCTTGTAGAGGTATTAGGTAGATGTTGAGGTGAAGGGGTATTAGGTAGATGTAGTTGTGTTAGATCGATTAAGTGGTTTAGAGGTATTAGGTAGATGTGGTGGTGTAGTGGAGTATGGGTATTAGGTAGATGTAGTGGTGTAGGGTTATTAGGTAGATGTAGTGGTGTATGGGGTATTAGGTAGATGTAGTGGTGTATGGGTATTAGGTAGATGTAGTGGTGTAGGGATATTAGGTAGATGTAGTGGCATAGGGGTATTAGGTGGATGTAGTGGCGTAGGGGTATTAGGTATATGTAGTGGCGTAGGGGTATTAGGTGGATGTAGTGGTGTAGGGGTATTAGGTAGATGTAGTGGTGTAGGGGTATTAGGTAGATGTAGTCTTGTAGAGGTATTAGGTAGATGTAGTGGCGTAGGGGTATTAGGTAGATGTAGTGGCGTAGGGGTATTAGGTGGATGTAGTGGTGTAGGGGTATTAGGTAGATGTAGTGGTGTAGGGGTATTAGGTAGATGTAGTGGTGTAGGGGTATTAGGTAGATGTAGTGGATTAAGGTTTTTTGGTAGATGTAGTGGTGTATGGGGTATTAGGTAGATGTAGTGGCGTAGGGGTATTAGGTAGATGTAGTGGTGTATGGGGTATTAGGTAGATGTAGTGGCGTAGGGGTATTAGGTAGATGTAGTGGCGTAGGGGTATTAGGTGGATGTAGTGGTGTAGGGGTATTAGGTAGATGTAGTGGTGTAGGGGTATTAGGTAGATGTAGTGGTGTAGGGGTATTAGGTAGATGTAGTGGATTAAGGTTTTTTGGTAGATGTAGTGGTGTAGGCGTATTAGGTAGATGTAGGGCTATTAGGTAGATGTAGTGGTGTAGGCGTATTAGGTCGATGTAGTGGTGTAGAGGTTTTAGGTAAATGCAGTGATGTAGGGGAATTAGGAAATATAGTGGTGTAGGGCTATTAGGTAGATATAGAGGTATTAGGTAGATATAGTGGTGTAGGGTTATTAGGTAGATGTAGTGGTGTATGGGTATTAGGTAGATGTAGTGGATTAAGGTTTTTTGGTAGATGTAGTGGTGTAGGCGTATTAGGTAGATGTAGTGGTGTAGGGGTATTAGGTAGATGTAGTGGTGTATGGGTATTAGATACATATAGTGGTGTAAAGTATTAGGTATATGTACAGTGCTTCAAAGATCTATGTATTCTTATCAATAATTAAGACATGGACAGATGGGCCCTTTTCATGTACTTGCTATATTTGGCACATCCAGAATGAATTTGAAAATGAGGATGCAATTTATTTGTTTTGCTTGGGAATATGGAGCAATTGACTGCTACACAATTCTTACATGAGATACGTGGAGCCGAGTCATTGTAAAAACCCTGTCCTGTCTGTGACACATTAAAGAAATGTCTAACTTGCCCCTAATGTGCCAGGGGCCCCCCTTTAGTACATCAACTTATCACAACAACGTCAAGAAAATAGGTTATGTGTCTACGTCGAAACACAATGGGGACAATTAACTGCAAACTATGAGGACTAAATGAAGCCGTGGGGGAATGGTGTTGAACTGAGGCTCTGCAGCTTACCAGGGAATAGTTTGACACTGTTTTGAAGGTCAATTCCTCCTGCATTCAAACCCCATACCATCCCCTTGGGGTCCCCTGCCCTGTTAAAATGCCTATCACAGGAAACTAGAGAGGCTCATTGTTCTCCCCTCTCCTGTTGACCCTTACCGCCCCATTAAAATCTAGCCTGAAACCCAGCCTGAGGGTCTTCAGCCATCATCGGCACGCATGCCTTGGTAAACAGCGTTGCATACTAACGAGAGGGTATGCGCAGAGTTGGAAGAGACTGTGGCTTGCATCCTAAAATGTGACAATAGAAACGATCTCTCATACTTATAGGCAAATGCTGAATCAGAACTGGGGACTGGCGTGCTGAAAGCTTTCATGCACTTTCACATTGACTATTGATAGAATACAAATGTAAAGCTACCTATGGTGAATGTTAGGGAATAAAAGTCAATGCTACTCCACAAACACACTGTTCACTGATAAGGTTATCAGGTGGTTGATGGTTTAGAATGTTTCAGGCCCTAGAAGGGTGTCATGACGTTGGCATGGGGGTAGGTTTATGACAGTCATAAATACCTCTCCCCCCCCCTTTTTCCTCTCTCTACCCTACTGATGTTACATTTGCAAACCCTTGGTTAACATAGAGATTCTGGGAACATCAGAAAGTGGGGGGAAATTAGCAATATTCTGGTAATCCGAACAATTGAACATATTGCGGTGGTACTTAATGAATATGATGTCAGTTCGGTTGTCATCTGAGACATTCTCATCAATGATAAGATGACATAAACTCTACAGTGGAAAGTCTACACATCAGAGTTATCGGATTCATATGGAATTGTTGTTCAATTTAAAAGTTTGAATATTAAATGATTCGTGATGGTATGAAATGTGATTTCAGCTTCTAAAATGTGAGATTTGGGTTTTCATAAGATAGGCCCTGCTCAACCAGTGGCCCGCCCCTGTGAAGGGACATGGGCTATAAAACTTTTCAAACACGCCCTCCTCCCCCTTCCTATATAAGCCCTTGACGACAACATAACCTCCTGTTCCGAGGACATGAGGACGACGGTCCGATGTCAGAATGGTTCAGATAATAACTACAGAACGAAGCCAACATCAGCATGAGCTTTGGTTGCGAATGGTATGAACTTTGAACTCTTATTCACTACAGAAGTGATACCTCCTAGCCGTTGAGTTAGCAACAGCCGCTGCAAACGAGGGTTAGGGAGGAACAGACAGAGTATCCCGTCTACCACACAATGACGTTACTACAACGTATTCAATTTACCAGCAGAGACATTCTTCTTAGGTCAAAGGACAATACGGCCTTCCATCTACCACCAACCTACCGAAGCGCAGCTCAGAGCTTGGTAATTTAGAATGCATAAGATACTGTACGATAGCACAGCTTCGCCCTTTGTTCCTCAGTCTTCCCGCTCTTTCACTCAAACCCAGCCCCCTTTTTTTTGTGTAACCAGCTGTCATATATGTTCCGCCCGCTAGGGACGTTTTCCTTTATGACGTAATTTGTAATCAAGTTATGATTTAAATATGTATATGTGTAATTCTGTGTGATTAGTTAGGTATTTAGTAAATCAATAATTCAACCCAATTTTGTATTGCTGATTCAACTTGTTAGCCAGGGTTCGTGCAGATAACCAAGAATTTACAACTTTCAGTTGAGACTGAATTAAGATGACGATTAATATTGACTGCTATTGATGTAAAATATTACTAGGTCTTTAAGAGTTTATTCAGAAGATAACAGCTCTATAAATATTATTTTGTGGTGCCCGACTCTCTAGTTAATTACATTTACATGATTAGCTCAATCAGGTAATATTAATTATGGAGAAATTATTTATAGAATAGCATGTCATATCACTTAATCCGACATAGCCAAAGACACGAGAAGAGTGACAGCTGATTTGCCTCTCTCAAAATACCATTTCACATTTTGATTTTGGGATCATCATAAGGCGCCTGTCAAGACTATAGGTTTAAAGGGATAGTTCATCAACATTTCTTAATACTTATTTATTTCCTTACCCTGAACGCAGTCTATGGACAAGGAGAGGCAGTAAAGTAATGCTTTTTTTTAACTTCTAGCCACTTTTACAAGTCGCTAACATGAGCATTTTCGAACAACAAACAATGAAAGTCAATGTAGCCAGTATTAGCATTTTCATTAAGCAAATCATGCCCAGACGATCAATCAGAGATTCACACCAATTATACAGACAGAATAAATGAAACACTGTGCGGTGAACAGAGGATGTGTTCCCATAATCTTTTATTTGACTATTGCGATGCAACTTCTTTATATTACAATTACAAAAATGTAATTGGTCGTCTGCGTAACCCGTGTGATACTTATCCTTGCCTTGAAATGACAATTGCAGAGGTAGTGGAATTACTGACACAATCTGACATACAGTATGATTGTCTATTCTATTACAACACTGGGACTCAGCTACTGACAGAAGCTCATGTTTGTACCTGCTTAAGTGAAATCGTTGAAGTGGGCACACAAAACCATATCATATACATCATTCGCTCAGAATCGGTGCATTAAACTTTCCTACGTGCTTGCATCCTTAGACTAGTATGGTAATGTATGTGTTGTTATGCATACAACCAACGTAGTTGAAAACATGGCCTTTTATATTGTTTAAGAGGCGTTATCACCAAGGTGTTATGCTTATTGACTTCTTTGTGTCCTTATTTTTTATTTAATCTTTATTTAACTATGCAAATCAGTTAAGAACAAATTCTTATTTACAATGACAGCCTACCCCGGCCAAACCCGGACCACGCTGGGCCAATTGTGCACCACCCTATGGGATTCCCAATCATGGCCAGATGTGATGCAGCATGGATTTGAACCAGGAACTGCAGTGATGCCTCTTGCAGTGCCTTAGACCGGCGGTGCCAATCAGGAGCCCTTATGTAAGGCAGACATTCAAGTACTGAAATGTTAGGATTTTTGTTTGTCACTGTGGCTGGGTTCCCTACCACATAAATCCAAGTGTATGGTCTCAAAAATGTGCTAAACATAACAACTGTGGAAGACTGAAAATAAAAATAAATGTCACATTAATTTCTCCAAATTAATTACTCACATTAGATCAGTTGATGGATAAAGATTTGTAAACATCAAGGAGTAAACTGAGAAAAAAATAGACAAATTTTAAAAAAAAATACTGTCACAGTTGACTCTCTCAAAATGCAGTGTCAACACCAATTAAACAAATTAATTCATTGTTAATTGCTTATGGATGGATAATATTTAAATGCAATATTCATCAGGGTCTAATAAGGCACAGTAACTTGTTAACTTACACATTTATTTATAATACCTTTTCAATAGTGTGAAATGAATGACAGCTTTTAGCCTCTTAGTACAACAAGACATTTCTGCAATTGCAAATCATCTGCAGTTTTTAATCCCCATGTTGATATCCAGATCCATCTGTGAAAACAGATGTGTGAAATAAAAATTGATTGCGGCTAAATATGTATTTTCATACTTATAGAGCGTTTTCCTTGCCACACCAACAATGTCCATTGCGCGGTTAAGCTGCTAAGTGTTTTTCAGCCCTTCTGATTAAAAAAGAATGGCTATTAAAGTGTTTTGTCACAAGTCCTGTATGAGTCATAATTGAGATACAGTCTAAGCTGTGAATTAATCAAAAGAGGATTGTTTTACTTCCAAAAAACATTTTCCGTTACGCTATGACACAACCCGAGTCGATTACATTATGTCCAGAGTCAGCACATCAAGAGAACTCCATCTTTAAATACATAATTACTAGAGTTACAGCCTTACCATATTAGGCAATATGTTCAATAGCTACAGCAGGATAAAAGACGTGTGTATAAGAGATAAAAACTGAAAATGCATTAACAAAAATAAAAAGTAGAAACATTCATTGAAATTCCTTGTGATGTATTAGATGCTGTTTGACCATCTGATACCATGTATAACTATTTAGGCTTAGCATTTCGTTCAGATTAACCTGTACAGAAAAAAATATATTTATAAGTCACCGACATACCAAACATGCCCAAAATACAACATTATAATACAGAATCCTTCATACATAGGAGCCAAGTGTATTTGATAAGGCTAATGGTGCATAATTGTTATTCAATTGACCCAAATTTAAATATTGACATTAATAATAGTCTGAATCAATATAATTTCCTTTTGGTCCTCAAATAATATGCAAATCATTTCAGCATGACACATTTAAAAACGCATCACATCGCCTTCACATTACTATGTACAGAACAATCTGGATACTGTATCATACACTGGATCAGTGTATATAATGAGTATAGTGAAGTATTATTTTTTTTCAATATAAGTCATATATATTATACTTAATTGTGGCACAAATCAAAGTTACAGCCTGGTCGTTATACTGTGTTGCATTGGAATAAAGAAAAGACTATATAAGTGAAAGTGTTACAACCTTATTTGATTATGTTTCCTTCACAATAAAAACAGGATATAACTTGTAAGAAAAGGAAAGAAACCGCTGAATATTGAAGAGTTAAATAATTCCAAAAACAGCACAACAAATCCTTCAGTTTAGCTCATCCACATTGTCTATGGAATGACAATAAGCAATTGATATGGTAGCTTAAGGGAAAAGCAACACTATGATTTTATTACTTTAGAAATAATGCTTCTGATTATACAAAAACACAAACTCAAATCATACACATACTACACATGGTTGAAAATGGAAACAAACATGATTTTGCTCAAACATAATTGCCTACAAATGGCTTTGCCACAGCAGCACATGAATGCAGTGTGTTTATTAAGTCAATCTACCGTTAATGTACACCCTGTGAAATACTAGTATATACACACCTGTTGAAGCTATAGAAGGGAAATAAAAGTACAAAGAAAATATATTCAATGGCCATAAAAATAAAATAAAAACTTAAAATACAGAACATCAAAACTAAAGAGAGATCATTTTTTTATGTATTACTTATTTCATTTGGGAATTTCTTATCTTTTGACATCACAAAAGAGCAGCCACTGAGAACAACGTGTCGCTCTGCTATTTGAGGGCAGCTCAGATTGTAACATTTGGTCTAGGTCTTTTGAAACCAGTAGGGGGCAGTGCTATTTGATATATAAAAATGATTGTACAGTTCATTCATCCTTTAAGAACTACTGCATACTGACCCCTATTGTCAGCGACCGGGAATAGAGACTCTGCAGCCGTAAGCAAAAAGTAGGCCAGATAACAAGTGACACTTGCCAATGTAATTCGAGCCCACAGCCAAGTTAAAAACTACCAGAAACCACATAATGATATGAAAAAATATATTTCTAAATATGAAATAGGCTACACATAAATTGGGACGGTAAGCAAATTACCACAATCTAACAAGTGTATGAATCTGTTTCAAGCTGTGTTGAGCTATTTGACCAGAACACAAGAAGTGATGGATGTTAAGAATTATAAAAAAATATGAATAATTTTCACTGTAGATGGCATCCAGCCAATGACGGATTTAGAATCAATGTCAAACAATGTTATGGTATATTGCACATTAAAATATATTGCATATAACATTATATAGTTAATTACTGTTAATTTAGGTAATTATTTGCACAAATTATAATTAAACATATATTAAATCATATTGACATTTGTGGTGCAGTGAAAGAGATATTATTAATTAAGTGAAGCTTACTTTCAATTGTGTAAATACGATACTGCACATGAACGTTGTTCATTATTATGTTAATAGAAATTGCTGACAAAATTTTTCAAGAAAACATTATGCTTACTACAACTTCCCTCAAAAAGTCATTTCAGAGAGTTAGAGTTGAAAGGAAGAAATACTGTACTTAAAAATGAAGGTCACATAAGAAGCTGTTTTACCGTTTCACAATAGGCATGTTAATTTGGTAATTTCTATAACACTTCAATAAATACTTTTTCATGTACACACAGTACCAGTCAAAAGTTTGGACACATCTACTCATCCAAGGATTTTTCTTTATTTTGGCTATTTTCTACATTGTAGAATAATAATGAAGACATCAAAACTATGAAATAACACATATGGAACCATGTAGTAAACAAAAAAGTGTTAAACAAGTCAAAATATATTTTATATTTGAGATTCTCCAAAGTAGCCACCCTTTGCCTTGATGACAGCTTTGCACACTCTTGGTATTCTCTCTACCAGCTTCATGCGGTTAGTATCCTATAATTCATTTCAATAAACAGGTGTGTCTTGTTAAAAGTTCATTTGTGGAATTTCTTTCCTTCTTAATGCTTTTGAGCCAATCAGTTGTGTTGTCACAAGGTAGGGGTGGTATACAGAAGATATCCCTATTTGGTAAAATACTGAGTTCATATTATGTCAAGAACAACTGAAATAGGCAAAGAGAAACGACAATCCATCATTATTTTAAGACATGAAGGTCAGTCAATTCAGAAAATGTCAAGAACTTTGAACGTTTCTTCAAGTGCAGTCACAAAAACCATCAAGCGCTATGATTAAAATGTCTCTCATGAGGACCGCCACAGGAAAGGAAGACCCAGAGTTACCTCTGCTGCAGAGGATAAGAGTTACCAGCCTCAGAAATTGCAGCCCAAATAAATGTTTCAGTTCAAGAAAAAGACACATCTCAACATCAACTGTTCAGAGAAGACTGCGTAAATCAGGCCAAATTGCTGCAAAGAAACCACTACTAAAGGACACCAATAAGAAGAAGACACTTGCTTGGGCCAAGAAACACGAGCAATGGACATCAGACCGGTGGAAATCTGTCCTTTGGTCTGATGAGTCCAAATTTGAGATTTTTGGTTCCAACCACTGTGTCTTTGTGAGATGCAGTGTAGGCTTTTCTGGTGACACTGAGTGATTTATTTAGAGTTCAAGGCACATTTAACCAGCATGGCTACCACAGCATTCTGCAGCGATACGCCATCCCATCTGGTTTGCGCTTAGTGGGACTATAATTTGTTTTCAACAGGACAATGACCCAGCACAACTCCAGGCTGTGTAAGACCTATTTGAAGAAGGAGAGTGATGGGATGCTGCATCAGATGACCTGGCCTCCACACCCGACCTCAACCCAAATGAGATGGTTTGGGATGGTTGGACAGTAGAGGGAAGGAAAAGCAGCCAACAAGTGCTCAGCATATGTGGAAACTCTTTCAAGGCTGTTGGAAAAGCATTCCAGGTGAAGCTGGTTGAGAGAATGCCAAGAGTGTGAAAACCTGTCATCAAGGCAAAGGGTGGCTACTTTGAAGAATCTCAAATATAAAATATATTTTGATTTGTTTAACCCTTTTTTGGTTACTACATGATTCCATATGTGTTATTTCATAGTTTTGATGTCTTCACTATTATTCTACAATATAGAAAATAAAGAAAAACCCTTGAATGAGTAGGTGTGTCCAAACTTTTGACTGGTACTGCATATTTGACACAACTTAGTTGCATTCTTTACGTAAGGCAATGTATCATTGGTGTAAGTTAAACAGCTACTCCCAGAAATGACCATTGACTACAAAAATGAATATCCCTGTATATACATACGTACATCAATACAATGGCTAGGAATAGGTTATATTGCTCATGGATTCTTTATTTGGTATAAACCAACAATATGCACATTTATAGATGATATTGATTGTGAATATCAAGTATTCTTAATAAGGCCCTTGGAAACACAGCCAATAAAACAAATTTACATCCAACCTCATTAAATATGATTAAATTGCATTTGTTTCATTGTTGTTTTGGATGAGGCCTAAACATGGCCAGTTTAGAAGTAGTGCAGCGTATACGGACTCCATGTGCAATATGCAATAGTAAATAAAACAGTGGGTGTGTTATCGTTAGATTAGAAGCTTGGCAGTTGTGCAGGTTTAGCTAACGAACACAACTGACACAGTGCGCTAAAGGACAGTATAATACATGGTCACTGGAGCCACCAAACCGAGAACTCATCTCTGTTCCTGTGTTGCAACGATATCTGTCTCTCACCATAACCCTGGTACTAACGGACATTATGTGTCCTGGCATGTCAGCTCCCAGCATAGGAAGCTAGGATATTAACCAGTATTGATTTCAATCAGGACAGTTGAATTGGGCTGCTGGTGTGGTAGGTTTAGTGGCACAGACTAAATACATGAGCAGTACTAGATTTCTGTCGACAGGTCGCATTTCACAGATTCCTAGATACGCGACAAAAGCTTATTTCTCATATTCCAAGCCTTGTGGCCTCCTAACATGCGTTCTGTATCTTACACCATTATCTCCGGCTAGTCTAATGTCTGAGTAGTAGTCAGGGCAGTCGCCCCTTCCTCCAGCAATACACCTTGCAGTATCCCACAACATGGTTGTCATTGTTACTCTGGCAGTTTGAGTGTTTCGGAAACAGAGGGGCCACTGCGGGGAGGCCCCCGAGCGGAACCCTGGAGAGTGAAAGACCAGGAGGAACCCCCCTTGAGCTCAGTCTGCAGTTTGATAGTGGCAGAGGGGGACGTGAAGGTGGTGGTGAAGGGGGGTGTGGTTGGCAGTAGGGAGCTCTAGATGTTGGTCTCCCTCTGCATGGCGTCCTCATCTTTGGGGTCTATCATGTCCTCCAAGGCCTGGGCGTCCCCGTCTGTCTCCTTTTGGTCCTGGTCCCGGTCGGGATCCTCGGTTTCAGTCCGTTTGTACATCTCCTCCTGCTTGCGCTCCTTGGCCAGGAGTCTGTAGTTGATGAAGTTGCCGATGAACAGCCAAATGCTGGCCATGATCACCACAGCACCACAGCAAAAATACATGTACTTGTAGTTTTTGGTGATGTCCACCAGTTTACCTGTAAATAAGAGCATAGAAAGGGTAAATGTGATGAAGGCCTGTCATATCGCTATTTTCTGCATTTCCAAATATGCCTTTATCAGTTTCTTCATGTCTACTGATCTTTAATGAGGAACATTATCTCAAATAAATGAAGCATTTTGTCAAGGACCAATAATCACAGAATTAACTTTCCATTTGTTGTTATTGTAATTAGACAAATAAGCACATATTATAAGAACGCCAAAATGTAATATTGCTTTTCCACTCTAAATCAGCAAACTCTATAACCAAGATCAAACCAAGTGAATGACTACTAAGCAATAGCACTCCTTAAAACTATAATTGAGTGACTTTAATTTATTCCTTTGGCATATCAACTGCTTAAAAAGTAAACAATGTCTCAGAACTGAATTAAGTAGTAATGAGTTGAGAGATCAGTGACATACCTGCCAGGGGTGGACCAATGAGGACAGGGCAGCACTCCACAATGGTGGTGAGCCCCACGGCACTGGAGAACCTCTGAGCCCCCACCAGGTCCATCAGGGTCTCAAACAGCACAGAGCTGACCATGCCGAAGGCAAAGCCAAAGAATACGGCATACACCACCAGGCCTGTGTAGCTCTCCACCAGGGGGCAGAGGATGTGGCACACCCCGTTGTAGAGCACGGCGAAGCTGAAGAAGTACTGGATCCTGGGCCGGATCCACTTGGAGTTGGCCAGGAGCCCCATGGAGGGCCGGGCAAACATGTCCACGAAGGCCAGGATGGAGAGCAGGAAGGCGGCCGAGTACTCATCCACGCCTATGTCCTTGGCGTAGGCCGTCAGGAAGACTATTGGTGAGAAAAAGCCCAAGAACATGATGACGTTGCCCGACAGGTAGATGAGGAAACCGCGGTGCTTGAAAAGCGACAGGTCAATGAACTTGTTGACAGTCCCCAAACAAGTGGTCGTCTCCTTCTTCTTGGTGGCAGTTTTGGCAACAACCAACTCCTCATCCTTCTTGATCTTGCCCAGCGGTGGCCCCAGGGGCCTCATCAGGGAGCCAGCCACACAGCAATTGAGCAGTATGCCCCCCAGGATGAGGAAGCTGCCCCTCCAGCCGAAGGAGTTGAACAGGTACTGGTTGAAAGGGGCTAGGCTGCTCAGGAACACTGGGCTACCGGCCATGGCTATTCCGTTAGCGATGGGACGCTTCTTATAGAAGTACTTGCCAATCATAGTCAGTGCTGGCTGAAGGTTAAAGGCTAGGCCCAGGCCTTTGTGAGGAGAGAGGATAATATGATTTAGAGATAAAAAATAACATACATTTCTAACAAGAAAATTATCTGATAAGATAATTCAGGCATATATGACAGTGAGCATAAAGTACACATTCGGAATAATATACATTTTCTTCAAGTAGCCAGACAGTGGTCATTAAATGATTTGACAAATCAAGCTTAACTGTACTCTTGTAATGTATCTATAGTCTTTTACTATGATCTTTGTGAAACACAGAATGGAAAACTCCGAATCAGTTGTAGGCCTATTTTCAACCAGCCACTTAAGGAGTTTGACACTATAATCAAATTAACTCTGAATGATGTGAAATGGATTTCATCGGAATTACCTCCTATAAGACCGATGCAAACATAAAGCTCCACCACGCTGTTGCAGAAGGAAGCAGATATCAACCCGATAGAAGACAGTACTCCCCCCATGATCATGACAGGTCTGCAGCCATATGTGTTTACCAGTACACTGCTTATGGGACCTGGAAGAGAAACAAATGAGATACTAAAAACATGGTCTTTCATCCAACCTATACATTCTGCCTGCAATAGACTAGGGTAATCATGTAGTGATTACTTAACGGTTTAAGCTTGTTAGCGTTGAAAGACAGCGTGAAACTTCCCAGCTCTGGAAATAGAGGCACTGTAACAAGGCCTTGTTGATACTGGTAAACAATGTACAACTACGTGTTGTGTGTTCTGCATGTATTCTTAAGGGGGCGAGGGCTGCATTGAGAGATCAGTAACAAACAGGCATGGGTATAACACAGCATTATCTTAGTAGTCAAACAAACAAATGGCCTCATTGCCAATAAGTACAGAGCACGTTGACAAAACATCTGTTATTTTCCAGCGTAGCTACATATGTATCAGAGATCCCATCACGACAAGCAATACATGTACTGTTGGACCAACAAGACCAATGACACAGAGTGCAGGTGAGGTCTTGGACATAACTCAGGACCTAGACAATTAACCAATGGGTGCCTGTCAGCCTTGGACAGGTTGCACTGAGAGCTGAGGGCCAAACAGAGAGTGTTAGTCAAACGGAATGAGTCAGAATCGATCAAGCCCGTCAAGCCTCATCGACACGCTGAGTGAAGACATTGAACTGAGCTCTGGTTGGACACGCAATGGGTCTCTCTGTCTCATAAGCTTTCAAGGCACAGCTGCCATGGTAATGCAAAACAGAGACACAATGTGGCAACCAGTTATCTTATGAAGTGGATGATAGACACTGACTGTATGAATACACACTGTATGGGCATAGATAGGTTTCATATGTGACAGCGAGAGAATGCTGGTTAACGTAAATGGACTCTGTTGAATTGGAGCATCCCCAGATATATTTGCTGAAAGTGCATTGCAATGCAATGTGTTCATATCTGAAAAGAGGGGGAATCATGAACTATGATACACACACACCTTGAAGTGAGCTGAAGACCTTGGCTCCATGACCCATTTGTCCCTCAGCTCAGTTTCTCTGTAATTCACAATTTTCCATGAGTAACAGTAAGCACTTGATATTGGTAGTAAACGCACAGATGAGTTGAGTGGGGCCGACCAGCATCGCGCTACTATGCCACACAGCACTTTCCATTTCCTTGTTACCTTCAATAAGGGCTTGCCACACAACTTCTTCTTAGAGGCATACAACACAAGACAACGGGCAGGAAGTGAATCTTAGCAGATTTTGGTTTTAGTGGGTCAACCCCTGTTATTGAACCCTCTCTATGGTCATTGATAGTACATCAATCTGAAAGGTCCAAACAATTCCTTTTAAATTGTGTCCTTGTCAAATTTCTAAAAGTTGTTGTTGAGGGAAACTTTGTCCTTTGTATTTCTTAAGTCCTGTTATGTTTGAACCTCTGGTCTCCATTACCTGATAGGGTGAGGCATGACTCTGCTTCTATGACATGTCACAATGTCCCCTTTCATGACAGACTTTAAACAAAAGGAAGAGTAAATTGAATAAGAAACGATAAGAGTAATGAAAGGTTTTTCCCTTTTTTGAATAATGCCCCCATTAGCGAGCAGAAGATGTGCCGTATCTGTGTCGGACTCGGGGAGCGGTGCTATTTAAAAACAGGTTGGGGAAGAAGTCGCCTGACTTCATTTGCTCTGCGTGAATCTTTTTCCGACCTTGAGGAGAGGAGCCCTCCTCATTTGCATACAGAGCACTTATCAGTATTCTCCTGAGTCTGGTGGTGAAACCTGGATAGGCCAAGTGGAGGGAGCCCTTGAGGTTTCATATTAGCTCATTTTAAAAAGGAATTCATAAGTGAAGTTTAATTGCTGCAATAGCTGGACACACTTTCCAGGTTGCCAAAAGCAAATTAGGAGTTTGTTTTGACAGTAACTATAAGGACAAACAATTTGACTACTATTGACCGTGCTTCTACACCTGCATTGCTTGCTGTTTGGGGTTTTAGGCTGGGTTTCTGTACAGCACTTTGAGATATCAGCTGATGTACGAAGGGCTATATAAATATATTTGATTTGATTTTGATTTGACATTCAACATGGCATCTTTGAACATACTGTATCTCAGCCCCTACCAACATCCTTCGGCTCATTAATAAAACATTTTATTGAAATATGATCAGATACCATAACTTAATGTTGCTTGTGTCTAGACTTGAGGCAAAATATGGGCTCAATCATGGAAGCAAATACCTACAAGAGGATGGGTACACCCGTCATTTACCCTTTCAGCTGTGATTTATTTCACAGGACATAAAAGCTAGACAGCAGAAAGATGGAAGTTTGTGTAACACATTTGTATACCACTCCCTGATTTGTGAGGTTGGAAAAGAAAAGGTTGATAAGCCGTCAAGATAGCTGACTATGCAGGAAACTGATGTTTGCAATCCATCATACTATTAATGTCTCTCTCATTATGGAAAAAGCGCTGATATTATATGAAGCTTAGAGTTGTTTTCCAGAGCAGTTATACAAGGACGCAAACATGAATTCTATCAGTGGTTGATCGACTAATAACACAGCTTAGCTAGCCATATTTCTTCTGGACAGTTCAGTTAGCATTGAGGCTAATGTACCTGGCAGTGAGAGAGCTCTGCTGTGCTGACTGTCAACAGAGGAAGGTACTGTATGTAGCCATGCTGCCTAGCCTAGCCAAGGTCAACTCTCCCTCTATCTGTGTGGATTAGTGACATTGATCCAACACTGACACACACACACAGCCTCCATATTAGCACGTCACTGCAGAGCGACACTCAGCCAGGCTAGAAGGGAGGGACGGGAGAACATGACATCTGCAGTAGGCATATAGATGATGCAATAGTGTGCAATATTTCACAATATTTCCCTTTGGGCTCTTTTCTGTACCCATCATCATCATTACTAATCATTAATCTCAGTGTCTGTGTTACACCCTGGGTTACAGAGACAAACATCCAGGAAGATATGAAATAGTTGCCTTCACTTCCAGTTGTTGCGCATTTGTGGTCGTATCTATTTATATGTGTGTGAGGCCGTTCATCATAAAAAATAGGTTGGCTGCTGTTTGAAATCAGCAAGAGCCACACATTGGCATATCCTGATGTTTGAGGATATGGCAAGCATTTCCCGTTGGTTTGCTCTGTGATTGCGTCCAATCAGCATCATAAGTGGCACTGCTATCTTATCAGTCAGGGAGTCTGCCTGATGACTGCCCTGGAGAATTCAGTAAGTGTCTGACCTCTGAACTCGATGTGAAAACAACAGGTGCGTTGTAAAATGGCCACAAGTCTCCTTCCTCTTCCAAGAGGACAAACACCCTCAATAAGCAGCTCTCTGATTGGGGTAAATATTTGGTGATGCGTGATTGTTTTCCTGCCATGTTATTCCAGAGAGCAGCATATGTCCGTTGCTTGTAGAGATGAAGAATGCATTAAACACTGAATGGACAATTGCTTTATCAGCCTACAGCTGGTGCAAACACATAGGACAAGAGAGCAGGTGTTTAATGAATAGCTGATGAAGCTCTGTTCTCCCCTTTTGCTCAGAGATCAATATGAATGAATTACACTAAACATTTTAATGAGGGACAAGTGCCTTGTACAGGCTTGTCACATATAGAGGATGGTATTGGGTGTCCTTGGCTCTCTATGGCCAACTGGCCTTCACTGTCACCATCCTCACAACAACGGTCTAGGATACAACAAACCCTGTTGACAGCAACAATTAGAAATGACGGGATAGGATGCCATCCGCTAACAGATGGCCAGCGTGGCATTGCCAAGCAAGGTGCCTACTGGCTAACCTAGTGAGGGGTAAAGTCATGCTGAGAAGGAGAACGTGATGCATTACTACTAAAATACGCTTATGACTAGTCACAGAAACCGTGTGTTCTTCTTGAATGTCAATTTAAATATGGTCATAGGTTCTCATAGGAGACACACAATCAGATCAGAACAGGTACCTTGCCCCATACCTAGGGCCTGAGTTTTCCCTGGACAGGTCACATGGTGAAGATAAACTCAGGGCACGACATATACAGAAACCCAACTCTTCTTAACAAATCAGACAGATGACTTCCTCAAGAGACTACCTGGACACCAACTTCTTGTCTTGGTCTTACCTCCTGCGTACATGACGGCCAGCATGATGGAGGAGATCCATGCTATCTGGCTGTAGGAGCAATCGAAGATCTTCTGGATGTCCTTGAAGTAGACGGTGATGGCCTTTGGGAAGGCGTAGGAGAAGCCGATAGAGATGAAGGATCCCAGCACCACGGCCCAGCCCCAGCCCCCGTCCGGAGGGGTCACTGCTGGGGGGCCTGCGGCAGGGGGTGGCATCTCTGGCCCGGCTGGCTCTCAACGCTCACTGTTTACTGGAGGGGGAAAGACAAAGAGGAAAGAGGGGTCAGTACAGGGGAGACATGAAGAGGAAAGAGAGGGTCGGTACAGGGGAAATATGAAGAGGAAGAGAGGGTCGGTACAGGGGAAATATGAAGAGGAAGAGAGGGTCGGTACAGGGAAAATATGAAGAGGAAAGAGAGGGTCGGAACAGGGGAAATATGAAGAGGAAGAGAGGGTCGGTACAGGGGAAATATGAAGAGGAAAGAGGGGTCGGTACAGGGGAAATATGAAGAGGAAAGAGAGGGTCGGTATAGGGGAAATATGAAGAGGAAAGAGAGGGTCTGTACAGGGGAAATATGAAGAGGAAAGAGGGGTCGGTACAGGGGAAATATGAAGAGGAAAGAGGGTCTGTACAGGGGAAATATGAAGAGGCAAGAGGGGTCAGTACAGGGGAAATATGAAGAGGAAAGAGAGGGTCGGCACAGGGGAAATATGAAGAGGAAGAGAGGGTCAGTACAGGGGAAATATGAAGAGGAAAGAGAGGGTCGGTACAGGGGAAATATGAAGAGGAAAGAGAGGGTCAGTACAGGGGAAATATGAAGAGGAAAGAGAGGGTCGGTACAGGGGAAATATGAAGAGGAAAGAGAGGGTCGGTACAGGGGAAATATGAAGAGGAAAGAGAGGGTCGGTACAGGGGAAATATGAAGAGGAAAGAGAGGGTCAATACAGGGGACATATGAAGAGGAAGAGAAACCGTTGAAAAGCTCTCTTGGTTGGGGAACTGAACAATAATGATGATAATGACGTCTCCATTCCTTCTAAGATTAATTTCTGTACTGTAAACTTAGGCTTGAAAAACAAATAAAAAGTGTAAGTTATAAAAAATGTGTAACAAAAAAAGGTCTCATATGTGGACTACTTGTGGACTATTCTCTCCCACATAAGGTGGGCCACTTATGTGGACCATTACGCACTATATTCAGAGGTTAAAGGTTGTTTGGAGACAATTGTAGCTAACACCAATACCACATTGACAATGGCATGTTTTAAGTGTATGTCCTATTGTTTCCCACCGGTTGAGGCCATGTCCCTTTTGTCATTTAAACTCTTGACTGTTGGGTCATAAGACCAAATCTCAGCTCCAGAATGCACGTGGGTGCACACACACTAACAGAGTTAATCACCCTTGTCACAAGGTTGAGTTTCTACCTGAAACCAGACCAGCCCTTGCCCCACCCACTTTTCACCTTGAGGGTATCCCCCTGGTGTGACAGGGGAGAGGTGTACGGGCAGCAGTGACCAAGATCACTTGTCTTTATTGACAAAGCAAACATGTCTCTGATCGTATATAAACACATACACCACACATACACACTTTCTAAATTGTTCGAGAGATATCATGGGTAAGAGGCAGCTGCTTAGTTCCAGGCACACAATCTACAACACCTGATGAGTGATATTGACAGGTGCCTCCGTGATCCAATGAGCTTAATCAACAACAACAAAAATATTGCATCAATTATATAATTCTGATTTCACATACGTTGACATGACACAACTAACCACTGGCTTATGAAGGCATTTCAACATCACAAGTAAAAGCTTATTCAAATGGGATTATCGTAGTTTAGCAAAACATGGACAGCCATACTCTAGAGACGATAAAGCTTAACAGGGGTATGGCATGGCTTTGATTAGGTGGGTTAGAAGATTGAAGGGAGACACATAGGTCTAAAGGCGACCCATAGCACACTAACTCTATTCAAAAAATAAGAATTTGTTCTTAACTGACTTGCCTAATTAAATGAAGGTAAAATAAAAATTCAAGGTTAAGTGTTGAGGAAAGTGGTTGAAGTTCCAACCAAACCAGAAGGGCACAAAAACACTAAAACTAGAACCTCCCATTTCAATCTCAAGAGTGGCTGTAAAACAGGCTCCATGACAACAACAGGGTGCACTGAAGTCAGTGGCATCAATAAATTATATCGTCTCTGTCTCTCATCAAGACGTGGCCAGATCAGATTGCACTGCTGTGGAGCCTCATTCATATTCAGCCCTGTCTCAGCTGTCAATGGCAGGCAATTAGCTAAACTAGTCGCCATGTGCTGTGATTGGTTGACCTCTCAGAAGGAAAAAGGAAAACGTGAATGAAGACAGTTACTCAAATCAAATCAAACTTTATTTGTCACATGTGCCGAATACAACAAGTGTATACTTTCCTGTGAAATGCTTACTTACAAGCCCCTAACCAACAGTGCAGTTCAAGAAGAAGAAAATATTGACCAAGTAGACTAAAATAAAAAGTAATAACACAAAGTAACACAATAAGAATAACAATAACGAGGCTATATACAGGGGGCCCTGGTACCGAGTCAGTGTGAGGGGGTACAGGCTTGTTGAGGTAATCTGTGCATGCAGGTGGGGGCGAAGTGACGCTGCATAGAAAACAAACAAACAGCGAGTAGCAGCAATGTCAATGTAAATTGTCCGGTGGCGATTTTATGAATTCTTCAGCAGTCTTATGGCTTGGGGGTATAAGCTGTTGAGGATCCTTTTGGTCCTAGACTTGGCGCTCTGGTACCACTTGCCGTGCGGTAGCAGAGAAAACAGTCTATAACTTGGGAAACTAGAGTCTCTGACAATTTTATGGCTTTCCTCTGACACCGCCTATTATATTGGTCCTGGATGGCAGGAAGCTTGGCCCCAGTGATGCACTACCCTGTGTGGCGCCTTACGGTCAGATGCCGAGCAGTTGCCATAGCAGGCGGTGATGCAACCGGCCAGGATCCTCTCGATAGTGCAGCTGTAGAACCTTTTGAGGATCTGGGGACCCACGCCAAATCTTTTCAGTCTCCTGAGGGGGAAAAAAGGGTTTGTCGTGCACTCTTCACGACTGCCTTGGTATGTTTGGACCACGATAGTCCGTTGGTGATGTGGACACCAAGGAACTTAAAACTCTCGACCCGCTCCACTACAGCCCCATCAATGTTAAATGGGGGCCTGTTCAGCCCGCCTTTTCCTGTACTCCACGATCAGCTCCTTTGTCTTGCTCACATTGAGGGCGAGGTTGTTGTCCTGGCACCACACTGACAGTTGTATGACCTCCTCCCTATAGGCCGTCTCATCGTTGTCGGTGATCAGGCCTACCAGTGTTGTGTCGTCAGCAAACTTAATGATGGTGTTGTAGTCATGTTTGGCCACGCAGTCGTGGGTGAACAGGGAATACAGGAGGGGACTGAGTACACACCCCTGAGGGGCCCCAGTGTTAAGGATCAGCGTGGCAGACATGTTGTTCCCTACTCTTACCACCTGGGGGCAGCCCATCAGGGAGTCCAGGATTCAGTTGCAGAGGGAGGTGTTTAGACCCAGAGTCTTTAGCTTAGTGATGAGCTTTGTGGTTACTATGGTGTTGAACACTGAGCTGTAGTCAATGAACAGAATTCTCACATAGGTGTTCCTTTTGTCCAGGTGAGAAAGGGCAGTGTGGAGTGTGATTGAGATTGCGTCATCTGTGGATCTGTTGGGGCGGTATGCAAATTGGAGTGGGGTCTTGGGTGTCCGGGAGGATGCTGTTGATGTGAGCCATGACCAGCCTTTCAAAGCACTTCATGGCTACCGACGTGAGTGCCAGGGGGCGGTAATCATTTAGGCAGGTTACCTTCGCTTCCTTGGGCACAGGGACTATGGTGGTCTGCTTGAAACATGTAGGTATTACAGACTCGGTCAGGGAAAGGTTGAAAATGTCAGTGAAGACACTTGACAGTTGGTCCGTGCATGCTCAACGTCACTATAAAGACATTAAAAAGTATATTTTAGTTTAATGCTAAAACTGATAGTAGTTGAAATTTGAGATTTTATCAGCTGGTTTATAACTACTACATGACTTCTGACACACACACACATACACACACACACACACACACACACACACACACACACAACATTGTTTAGGTAAGGAATACCTCCAGCCTAGCTTTTCTAAATAAAGGTATTGTTTCATCACAACTATGTAAACACGGTTGTTATTTAACAGACACCATGAGTATTTGTGACCTGTATTATGAGGGCTTAACGGAGGGTGAAGTGGTCCTGAAAATGTATTCTTACAGGCATTCTGGGCATCTTCCCGTCACTCTGTTCAGGTGCTTGACTTACTTAATTTTACCTCATTTTTTTTGCTAATCACTAAAATATACTGTATAATCCTCTGTGCATATTCCCATGTGTTGCTCTTTTAATTAAACTCAAGAGATTGTCTATTTTTCAAAACATCCATATGGTAATAAAGTTTAATCTGATTATTGTCTGGGGTTGATAGTGGGGTTGATTGATTAAACGTGATGACAATGCATAACATGGTCTCAGGACTCATAAGCTGCTTAGGTTTATAAATCTGAATAGTATACTGAAAATACCAAAACACACAGTGTAAGCGATGATAAGTCACACATAAATGTGTGGTCACGCACAAAAAAAGAACTTTCTGTGAGTAAACAAAGCAAGTTTGTTTAGGCTATTTGACATACATGAGCTTACTGTTTTTCAAGAGAAGTTTATTCATTCTTTGTGCTCCACAGTAGTTTCTCCCCATGATGTCATCATGTGTCCTCTGTAATGTGTCTTTCCTCTGTTTGGTGTCTCCGAATAGCAGCTGACACAGAGGGATGGGCAGATGCTTTCACAGCCAGAGACAACCAACCACAGTCCCACCCAACCAGAGGGATGTGTCCCGTCTAAGCCAATCACAAGACACCTCAGATGCCTGTCCTTGCCCGTTGTTGAACTGAGCAAACAGTGTGCCTACCTGTGCTCAAAACACTCCTGTTATCTTAAACTTCAGGGAAGGTTAAATGGACAATGGAGCCTTAGAATTAGAATGCAGAGGCAGGCAGCCAACAACTACAACAGCATTCCTCTAATTGAATTATCTCAATGACAAGCTGATCAAAGCATGTAACACAATAGTGTGTGTGTGTGAATCTGTCTGTGTTCTGTTTCAGGTGAGCTACGTTGAGTAACCATGGAGCCTGACACAGAGAAGACGTGTAACTGAGTTAACGGACACAATGCACCACCTGCAGCAACACGACTGACTGCCCATGAGCCACATGACGAGCAGGATTGGTGGCTTTGTGTCTCTTGGTACACCCAACAGGATTATGTAGGATAGAGTGTGCAGAGTGAAAACGAAAATGGATAGGTAACCTACTCAGAGCTATCTTGGCACCACGCTGACAGAACAATTTGAGTAAATATAGAGCCACTCTGAGGCTGGTTGCGGTTTTGAGCTGTGCAATTTACAGGATAATCACCCTTTTTTCCATTGACATTGTGTTATAATTTTGGTTTTATAAATAGCAGCTACTCCATTTGCCACCGTTGTAGAATTGAAGTAAAACAATGATAAACAAACACTTACATTTTTCTCATATCTAGTCACTGCCTAAATGTAAAACAGGCAGTGTAGAAGTTTCTTGTTGGGCCCTTGCACAGAGGTATGAATGGCATTCAGGCATTGCGAGGTCACTAACGTCGCCATGCTGTACTCTGGTTTGTGTATCCACAGGCCTTCAGGCAGGTACAGGCCACTACTGTGGCAGTCTAGTCCTCAAGGAATCTTGTGTCACCTTGGATGAAACTGACAAGGAGATTTGAGCCAAGTGTTTTCATAAGCATCATACACTACCTGATTATGCGGTCTGAATAGCCTGTGGGAGAGGAAGACATGAGGAAGAGATGGAGAGCATATAGATTGATGGAGAGGGAGAAGATGAGTGCTTGTAAAGGGGACTTTCCAGGAGAACAAAATGGAGAGCAGTTATTGATCACATCAATTCAGGGAGAACATCTCCAGAGCAGAAGTCAAAAGAAATGTCTACTCTACCATCTCTAAATGTTGCTGGTTCGAATACCTGAGCTGACAAAGGTGTAAAACCTGTCAAAGTGACCTTGAGCAAGGCACTTAACCCTAATTTGTTCCAGGGGCCACTACTATGGCTGACCCTGTTAAAGCAACACATTTCACTGTATGTGACAATTAAACATATCCCCCCCCCCCCCCACCCCACCCCCCCCACCCCCTTTTTATTTTATCTCACAGCACCAATGTTCTCTAAACAACAGCCAGAGAGTCTTGTACAAAGTCACAACAAAAGACAGTAACTTTGCTGGCTGCTTTCCACCAGACACTGGGTGATGAATTCATACAAAGCTCATAAGGTCATCAATAAAATATCAGTGTGCCCTCGGTTCAGATTATAATTTTTCAACGCCGATACCGATTATTGGAGGACCAAAAAAAGCCGATACCGATTAATCAGCCGATTAAAAAAAAAATGTATTTGTAATTATGACAATTACAACAATACTGAATGAACACTTATTTTAACTTAATATAATACATCAATAAAAATCTATTTAGCCTCAAATAAATAATGAAACATGTTCAATTTGGTTTAAATAATGAAAAAACAAAGTTTTGGAGAAGAAAGTAAAAGTTCAATATGTGTCACGAACGTTGGTTGAATTAATGGACCAAGGCGCAGCGTACATAGAGTTCCACATGTTTATTTGATGAAACTCACAGAAAACAATAAAGCGCAAAAATGAAACGTGAAGCCAATGTAGTGCTTGCAGGCAACTAACTATACATAGACAAGATCACACAAAAACCCGGTGGGAAAAGGCTGCCTAAATATGATCTCCTATCAGAGACAACGATAGACAGCTGCCTCTGATTGGGAACCATACCAGGCCAACATAGAAATGAAAGAACTAAACTACCCACCCTAGTCACAGGGCGTGACAATATGTGCCATGTAAAAAAGCTAACGTTTAAGTTCCTTGCTCTAAAATGAGAACATTTGAAAGCTGGTGGTTCCTTTTAACATGAGACTTCAATATTCCAAGGTAAGAGGTTTTAGGTTGTAGTTAATATAGTATTTATAGGACTATTTCTCTCTATACCATTTGTATTTCATATACCTTTGACTATTGGATGTTCTTACAGGCACTTCAGTATTGCCAGTATAGCAGTATACCTTCAGTATAGCTTCCGTCCCTCTCCTCGCCCCTACTTGGGCTTGAACCAGGAACACATCGACAACAACCTCGAAGCATCGTTAACCATCGCTCCACAAAATCTGCGGCCCTTGCAGAGCAAGGGGAACAACTACTCCAAGTCTCAGAGCGAGTGACGTTTAAAACACTATTAGCGCACACCCCGCTAAATAGCTTGCCATTTCACATCGGTTACACCAGCCTAATCCCGGGAGTTGATAGGCTTGAAGTCATAAACAGCTCCATTTTTATTTTACCAGGCAAGTCAGTTAAGAAAAAATTCTTATTTTCAATGACGGCCTAGGAACAGTGGGTAAACTGCCTGTTCAGGGGCAGAACGACAGATTTGTACCTTGTCAGCTGGGGGGTTTGAACTTGCAACCTTCCAGTTACTAGTCCAATGCTCTAACCACTAGGCTACCTTGCCACCCCAATGCTTGAAGCACAGCGAAGCTGCTGGCAAAACGCACTAAAGTGCTGTTTGAATGAATGCTTACGAGCCTGCTGCTACCTACCACCACTCAGTCAGACCGCTCTATCAAATATCAAATCGTAGACTTAATTATAACATAATAACACACAGAAATACGAGCCTTTGGTCATTAATATGGTTGAATCCGGAAACTATCATTTCGAAAACAAAATGTTTATTATTTCAGTGAAATACGGAACCGTTCCGTATTTTATCTAACGGGTGGCATCCCTAAGTCTAAATATTGCTGTTACATTGTACAACCTTCAATGTTATGTCATAATTACGTAAAATTCTGGCAAATTGAGCCAGGAGCCAAACTGTTGCATATACCCTGCCTCTGCGTGCAATGAACGCAAGAGTATCGACACAATTTCACCTGGTTATTATTGCCTTCTAACCTGGATTTCTTTTAGCTAAATATGCAGGTTTAAAATATATACTTCTGTGTATTGATTTTAAGAAAGGCATTGGTGTTTATGGTTAGGTACAGTTGTGCAACGACTGTGCTATTTTCGAAAATGCGCTTTTGTTAAATCATCCCCCGTTTGGCGAAGTTGGCTGTCTTTGTTAGGAAGAAATAGTCTTCACACAGTTCGCAACGAGCCAGGCGGACCAAACTGCTGCATATACCCTGACTCCGCTGCAAGAGAAGTGACACAATCTCCCTAGTTAAACTAAATTCATGTTAGCAGGCAATATTAACTAAATATGCAGGTTTAAAAAAATATACTTGTGTATTGACTTTAAGAAAGGCATTGATGTTTATGGTTAGGTACACGATGGAGCAACGACAGTCCTTTTTCGCGAATGCGCACCACATCGATTATACGCAACGCAGGACACGCTAGATAAACTAGTAATATCATCAACCATGTGTAGTTAACTAGTGATTATGATTGATTGATTGATTGTTTTTTATAAGATAAGTTTAATGCTAGCTAGCAACTTACCTTGGCTTCTTACTGCATTTGCGTAACAGGCAGGCTCCTCGTGGAGTGCAATGAGAGGCAGGTGGTTAGAGAGTTGGACTTGTTAACTGTAAGTTTGCAAGATAGAATCCCCGAGCTGACAAGGTAAAAATCTGTCGTTCTGCCCCTGAACAAGGCAGTTAACCCACCGTTCCTAGGCCGTCAATGAAAATAAGAATGTGTTTCAATGATATAATGAAAGCAAACTGAAAGCAACCAAATGAACTCTCATTCTCTCAATACATTAATTCTAGGACTTGGCATGTCAAAAGTGTAAGCCAGGGTTGAAGGGGCTTGAAGCCTTTTCGATAGCAGGCACGTGACCTCGACGTCACCTTAAAGTAATGCATGTACTGTAGCTACAATGTATTCTTACAACTAGTTCATTATTAACCACAACTGCCAACTCTCACGTCACACAAAGTGATTCAATGTTGACGTAAACATTCATCAAGATGGAAGGTAATCTAGCAGAAACACTGATCCAGTATACAGTTGCCTCTTTGAAGCCCTGTATAGTAAAGACGCAACAGCAACAGCAACCTGCATGGTTTCTCAATAGAAGAAAGACTACTGAGAGACAATGGGGCCATTGACAGCCAGAGTAGACACACCCTGCCCAGCAGTCAGGTGTCTTTCCATGAAAATAATCAATAGGTGTTCGATACCTTATTATTGTAGTTTCTGCTTTCTAACTTCTATGGCAACACACACAGAAAGTAGTCTTACATGAACAACTGGTAATGGCAAAGCACACAATAAGTCTATCTACCACATTTAGGGCTATAAGGAGACATTTTGAGCAACAATATACCTGTAAATATAATGACATTACAAGAGTAAATACCAAGTTACTACACAGGTATGAGAACAACTTGGTGTAAAGTGTTACCGGGTGCCTTTTACTACAGGTTCTCTTAACCCACTACCGAGCTGATTCTGTTCAAATGCATGGGTGGTGACTAATCTACCATCTACCAGTTAACCACACCCACTTAGACTACTTATTAGACATGTCTTCAGCTGCTAAGTAAGTACCTTTAATTACCATGGAAGGCCTTGAGCGGTGTTTGTGCATAGTCAGCAGGTGCGATTGATTTAGCTCACCCAGCACGCCAGGTAGGTGGTGTAACTTTTGGAATCGTTCCATTGGTCTTTAAGTGGCAACCCTGCCCTCCAGGCGCACAGGGCGAGCTAAATCAAGTGGTGATTTCTGTCTAGGCAGAGTGTCATGGCCCCTGGAGCAACATCCAGTGCTGCCAGTGCCAAGAACCAACCTGTTAATCCATGCCAATATTTGCTGCAGCGTCAACGCCTAAGTAATGGTATGGGAAAACGTGACATATTACACCACACATTTTAAGAGTAAAGTTTTAGTAGTTTGATAACGGTGTGTAGAGGATTCTTCTAAATTTTTCTACAACAAACATTTTTTAATTAGCTTACATTGATTTGAGGGACATGTAATCCAAGTATTTGTTTGAGAGGGGGTCAAAGGGGACCACTGAGGAAGTGTTAGGCTATGTAAACACCAAACAGGACATTCATAACTGGAGAAAAAGCATAAACAAACTGGGCTCTGACCAAACATGAACTGTCTCTTACAACTTCTTTTGATAAGCTACGGCTGTAGAAGACTGCTCAACTACTCACAGGGGATTAGAGTCTGAGCTCCACTTCCCTCCCTGTTTTCTACGACGGCACCATGGGACTGGAGCACTGGACACAGCACCTAAGCCACGTTGTTGATCAAGGGTTCTTGTGCCAGGCTAGGGACTTACTGAAGGTATGCAACCTAATACATACCTGACTCCAGTTGACATATTACAGGGTATACATCAACTGCATTTGTATGCCTAATATTCTGTGGTGTAGGATACTGGAAAGGGTTTCATACTGAATCTTACAAGCACTTATTAAACATCATGTATACTAGGGCTGGAAATTGCCAGAGAGCTCATGAAATATTATCACGATATTTACGGTAAGATGCTTATACGATATGTATTGTGATTCTCATAATTCTATATGTATTGCGATTCGATACGATTTGATGTTCCAAATTTTCAAACATATGGGAACATATTGCTCACTAAATCTGCTGCAGAGACAAGAGAGCATGAGAAATGTTGTTTTGATTGGTCATGGAAATAAAAGTGCTGGAAACATGTTGTTTCAATATTTAGAAAAGAAGATGGAGAACAAGCTTAAGGATGAACAATACCAGAGTTCTGGCGCAGGTACAGCTGACTAGTGCTAGCTAACGCTGATTAGAAAATCATTATCACATCTATATATTTGTCCAAAACAATATTGAGAAATGTAACTCTATGGATTTTCCCCCCATCACTATTGTGTGCGCAACAATAAATCATAACTACTGCTTTGTAAATACTATGTCAACACCACAAACTTGTTTGGGAATTATTGTAACACATAAGGGCTAAAACCTCAGCAACTCAGCAGCCCTAAGGCTTGATTTTCTACCCACATGCACAGGGGGAACACTGCTTTTTGTTGACATGAAAACAGTGAACCACATTAGTGCAGAGGACAATGAATGTGGCTTGAGGGCTATGACAACAGTCCAGTATTTAGGATCGAGTCAGAAGTCATATTACCCTAATCACACCAGTGAATGATGGCCTACGGGCTGCTGACGATGGCTGGCTGGTCACTGCTTGTTTTAGTCCAGATGACAAACCCTTTCCCCAGTGAGTTGGCTGTCTATAAAACAACCCAGAGGGGTTGGGAAGTCAGATGGAGATGGATGATGAGGCTACGAGGCTGATGACAAAGGGCTGTGGAGATGTGTCAGCTAAGCATGAAAATAACCATCCATGTATTATTTAGCTACATTGACTAGCGCACTAGCATGCACCATTTCTATTGGGATTTTAATGGTTCCTAGCCATCTGCCAGGTCAACTATGAAGTGGTGGCTCAACAAAGTGGAAAGGCCCATATGTGGGTTACAGTACACCAATGCTACAAAGGATTATCATGTCTGCAATGTCTATATACTACTCTGCCTTTAGTAACCCAAAGAAAGTAGTCCAGTACCAGAGGCAAACCAGCCTACGCCAGTACCAGAACTTCTCCAATAGGCCTACCATAGAGCAAAGAGCAAAGCATGACCTGGGGAGGAACGTGAAAACACCTCAAGTGCATTATTAATTCATAATCAATATGTGCACATAGAAAGATCTATGGCCCATTGTTTTTTGTCTTCATTTCTTTCAACAATGCAAGTCATAAATTGCCCAATTTCCCATAACATCTCTCATTACCCAAGAACCAGGCAGACTTCGCAGGTCATTTTGTAAAAAAACAGGTTTATCTCATGCTAAATATCCCCCTTTCCCTTCCCTATATCAAATCATGGTGGAAACAAGGCAGGCCAAATGTGACTGACCGGTGTTATATTTAAAGCCCACCAGCTGACCCCGGGAGTGAAACATCCTCTGCTTGGCCCAAACCTGCTTAAGGAAAAACCTTCAGATCAGATCCTTAGATAATAATAGACTAGTAGGATTTAGTAACTGTGTCATCTCTCAGTGGGAAAATGGCTACTTCACATTAGGTATCGAGACGCACGTGATGAGAAGAGAGATGTACAATAGACCTACTGATTGATCAATGATGACTCAAACGAGGATGCACTACGCGCGTGTAGATCCTAATCCGTGTGGTCAGATACTCTGTGTGCGTGTGCTGCTGATACAAACCGGATGGAACCAGCCAAATATGCATACCATAATTTACACTGGGCCTACATAAAAAAAAGTACTCATAATTCTCTAGACTACTGTAGTCTATAAGCATCATTCGCACAATCTTGGGAGTATTCTAAGTGTAACGAAGAACATGTCTGTCGGTGCCACATTGGGTTAACTCCGTGATTACGCACAATATATGTGAATTTCAAACTGAAACATAATATAATTCAAAATCCAGCCGATTGTTTGTTTTATAAAGCATTAAGCCTACGTGTTGTAGGCTATTCTTGCCCCGATGACCAAGCAGCTCTCTCAATGCCGACGAAGCAAAGCGTTTCATTGTAGGACAAAAAAAAACGCACGGGCAGTTTCGTAAGTGTTATTCCATCACGCATAACTTTCAGGAAACGCATATTACCTTTTGCGAATATAGGCGCGGTCTATCCCCAAATGTGGTATGTGGTCCTTGGTCGCTGACCTTGTCAGTGTTGCGGGAAGATGGGGCTGTATTCTATTTGAATTCCCTTACTAGGAAGCTGAATGTGACGTACAGCGTTGAAAGAAGGCGGCCCATCCTGCTGCTACTGTTGCTATTCTTGACCACGGGTAGCCTAGCGCTGGAGACAAGAGACCAGACAGAGCATCAAGTAAAACCAGCCGGCTTGCGGCCGTTGGGAGGAGAGGGGGGCGTTCGACAATTTGTTTGATGGAGTTTCTCATTCTTTTGTTATTGAAACCTTATGTGGTTTCGCTTCCACTGGAGAACGATTCCGCGTGTTGTGCCCCCATTCAACACTTCAAAACAAGCTCGAAGTAGGTCATCCGTTTTATCACGGGGATTCATTTAAACAGTCGTGAAATGAGAGGGCTGTCAAAACGCTTGTTTCATGCTAGTAAACTATGCATCAAAATATTGTAGCGAATATAATTTCACATCATTTATGTTGGCCAATTTGACCAGTTTATCTGTTTGAAGAGCAATTGAAACCCAGAGCGCCAATCGCCCATCTTGTGATACACATTTATATATACACAGAACAAAAAATATAAACGCAACATGCAACAATTTCAAAGGTTTTACTGAGTTACAGTTCATATAAGGAAATCAGTAAATCGAAATGAAATCATTAGGGCATAATCTATGGACTGGGAATACACATATGCATCTGTTGGTCGCAGATATCTTTACCTTTAAATAAAAAAAAGGTAGGGTCATGACTCAGAAAAACAGTCAGTATCTGGTGTGACCATGATTTGCCTCATGCAGCACCACCCATTTCATTTGCATAGAGTTGATCAGGTTGTTGATTGTGGCCTGTGGAATGTTGTCCCACTCCTCTTCAATGGCTGTGCGAAGTTGCTGGGTATTGGCGGGAATCGATCCAGAGCATCCCAAACACGCTCAATGGGGTACATGTCTGGTGAGTATGCAGGTCATGGAATAACTGGGACATTTTCAACTTCCAGGAATTGTGTACAAATCCTTGTGACATTGGGCTGTGCATTATCATGATGAAACATGAGGTGATGGCAGAGAATGGCACGATAATGGGCCTCAGGATCTCGTCACGGTATCTCTGTGCATTCAAATTACCATCATAAAATGCAATAGTATTTGTTGCCCATAGCTTATGCCTACCCATACCGTAACCCCACCGACACCATGGGGTCACTCTGTTCACAACATTGACATCGGCAAACCGCTCGCCCATCAGCAAACTGCTCGCCCAAGGGAGTAGTACACAGCGTTTTACCAGATCATCAGTTTCTTGCCAATTTCTCGCATGGAATAGCCTTAATTTCTTAGAACAAGAATAGACTGACGAGTTTCAGAAGAAAGTTCTTTGTTTCTGGCCATTTTGAGCCTATAATCAAACCCACAAATGCTGATGCTCCAGATACTCAACTAGTCTAAAGAAGGACAGTTTTATTGCTTCTTTAATGAGCACCACAGTTTTCAGCTGTGCTAACATAATTTCAAAAGGGTTTTCTAATGATCAATTAGCCTTTTAAAATGATAAACTTGAATTAGCTAACACAATGTGATTGACTCAGTGTTCTGTCACTCATGGGGAAACTACGTCACCGCGAAGTCTAAGGGGAGACCTCAAAAATTCTAGCCATTTGGGTGCTGACATAGAGTTACATTAGAAGTGCACATCAAAGAAGGCTCAAGGTCATTGGCCACAGATAAAATAACATGAAATCACGTTATATGTACAGTAGCTTTCATCATGAATCAAGTTGACAATCTACTGGCAAATCCTTTTCAATCCTTGTCATATGAAGATAAATAATGAAGAGAAATTATAGATAAAACGTATTGGTGCTCATCGGCCATTGGACGTAAACATTACACAAGTTGGAAATCGCAAATTCAACAATGAGTGGTGTGTAAGGAAGTGAGCACAGCACAACAAAGTCCAAAAATGTATTGTATGCTGCTGCATAAATTATGTAATATGCCAGGGAGATATGTACAGTACCAGTCAAAGGTTTGGACACACCTACTTGATGAAGGGTTTTTCTTTATTTTTACTATTTTCTACATTGTAAAAAAGTAGTGAAGACATCAAAACAATGAAATAACACATATGGGCTATTCAGTCTGTGTCAGGGCTATTTGACTAAGAAGAAGAGTGATGTAGTTCTGCATCAGATGGCCTGGCCTCCACAATCACCCGACCTCAACCCAATTGAGATGGTTTGGGTTGAGTTGGACCGCAGAGGGAAGGAAAAACAGACAACAAGTGGTCAGCATATGTGGGAACTCATTCAAGACTGTTGGAAAAGCATTCCAGGTGAAGCTGGTTGAGAGAATACCAAGATTGTTCAAAGCTGTCTATAAGGTGGCTACTTTGAAGAATCTCAAATATATTTTTTATTTGTTTAACATTTGTTTGCTTACTACATGATTCCATGTGTGTTATTTCATAGTTTTGATGTCTTCACTTATTCTACAATGTAGAAAATAGTAAAAATAACCAAAAACTCTGCAATGAGTAGGTATGTCCAAACATTTGACTGATACTGTATCTATTATATATAACAATAATTATAATAATAACACAAGGAATAAAAATAAAAATAATAACACAGGTAGTCAAAAGTACTATAGTGCCTTCAGAAAGTATTCGCACCCCTTGTCTCCAGATTTTGTTGTGTTACAGCCTGAATTTAAAATGGATAACATTTAGATTTTTTTGTCACTTGCCTTAACACAGCCCCATTATGTCAAAGTGGAATTGTGTTTTTTCGAAATTTTTACAAATTAAAAAAATGAAAGCTTAAATCTCTTTAAGTATCCAACCCCTTTGTTAAGGCAAGCCTAAATAAGTTTGGAGTAAAAAAAAATATGCTTAACAAGTCACATAATACGTTGCATAGACTCACTCTTTGTACAATAATAGTGGGATTTTTTTTATATGACTACCTCATCTCTCTACCCCACACAGAGTAAGGTCCCTCAGTCAAGCACTGAATTTCAAACACAAATTCAACCACAAAGACCAGGGAGTTTTTCCAATGTCTCGTGAATAAGGGCCCAATGGTAGATGAGTAAATTTTTTTTTTTAAAGCAGACATTGAATACCCCTTTTAATGGTAAAGTTATTAATTACACTTTGGATGATGTATCAATACACTACAAATATACAGGCGTCCTTCCTAACGCAGTTGCTCAAGAGGAAGGAAACCACTCAGGGATTCCACCACTAGGCCAATGGTAGGGTTGAATGGCGGGAATCCGGTTACCGAGATTTACCACCCAAAACCACTCCCCTTTACCTGGGATAAATAACTGCAAGAAACCGGTAAATTATAATATATTATTTATATGAGCAGCATGGCGTGAAATGGAACTGTTCAATGATATGCAATGTCTAAATCTGGCTTCTATATGGCCTCTGCTTGATGAATCAACACTCAGGGTGGGGACAGACCCATCTCAGTATGGAGCGCAGTTCACAATCAAATCAAATCAAATTTATTTATATAGCCCTTCGTACATCAGCTGATATCTCAAAGTGCTGTACAGAAACCCGGCCTAAAACCCCAAACAGCAAGCAATGCAGGTGTAGAAGCACGGTGGCTAGGAAAAACTCCCTAGAAAGGCCAAAACCTAGGAAGAAACCTAGAGAGGAACCAGGCTATGTGGGGTGGCCAGTCCTCTTCTGGCTGTGCCGGGTGGAGATTATAACAACATGGCCAAGATGTTCAAATGTTCATAAATGACCAGCATGGTCCAATAATAATAAGGCAGAACAGTTGAAACTGGAGCAGCAGCACGTCCAGGTGGACTGGGGACAGCAAGGAGTCATCATGTCAGGTAGTCCTGAGGCATGGTCCTAGGGCTCAGGTCCTCCGAGAGAGAGAGAGAAAGAAAGAGAGAATTAGAGAGAGCACACTTAAATTCACACAGGACACCAAATAGGACAGGAGAAGTACTCCAGATATAACAAACTGACCCTAGCCCCCCGACACAAACTACTGCAGCATAAATACCGGAGGCTGAGACAGGAGGGGTCATGTAGACCAATCATCTCATCATAGTAACTTTTTTTCTTGTGACAGATAGGCCTAAATTTGCTGCAGCATAGCCTGTACTACAGTAATATAAAGACCGAATGCGCTTCTAATTTACCCATCTTCATCTGACTTTCGGGGGTCACCTTGTCACCTTGTTTTTTAATTGTAAAGATTTTATTATTTATTGCAGCTGCAGAGTTTTAAAACAGCCTCTCACTTGAATATTGTTGCTTAAAATCAGTGCACACTCTCTCTCACAGTCTTTCTCTCTCTCCATCAACTCCATTTCAATTGCATCCAATTCACATATAGCCCTATACAAACTCAGCAAAAAAAGAAACAGCCCTTCTTTAGGACCCTGTCTTTCAAAAAGAATTTGTAAAAATCCAAATAACTTCAGAGATCTTCATTGTAAAGGGTTTAAACACTGTTTCCCATGCTTGTTCAATGAACCATAAACAATTAATGAACATGCACCTGTGGAACGGTCGTTAAGACACTAACAGCTTACGGACGGTAGGCAATTAAGGTCACAGTTATGAAAACTTAGGACACTAGAGGCCTTTCTACTGACTCTGAAAAAAACACCAAAAGAAAGATGCCCAGGGTTCCTGCTCATCTGCGTGAACATGCCTTGGGCTTGCTGCAAGGAGGCATGAGGACTGCAGATGTGGCCAGGGCAATAAATTGCAATGTCCGTACTGTGAGACGCCTAAGATAGCGCTACAGGGAGACAGGAAGGACAGCTGATCATCCTCATGGTGGCAGACCACGTGTAACAACACCTGCACAGGATCGTGACATCTGAATATCACACCTGCGGTACAGGTACAGGATGGCAACAACAACTGCCCGAGTTACTCCAGGAACGCACAACCCCTCCATCAGTGCGCAGACTGTCCACAATAGGCTGAGAGAGGCTGGACTGAGGGCTTGTAGGCCTGTTGTAAGGCAGGTCCTCACCAGACATAACCGGCAACAATGCCGCCTATGGGCACAAACCCACCGTCGCTGGACCAGACAGGACTGTCAAAAAGTGCTCTTCACTGACGAGTCGTGGTTTTGTCTCACCAGGGGTGATGGTCGGATTCATGTTTATTTTCAAAGGAATGAGCATTACACCGAGGCCTGTACTCTGGAGCGGGATAGATTTGGAGGTGGAGGGTCCGTCATGGTCTGGGGCGGTGTGTCACAGCATCATCGGACTGAGCTTGTTGTCATTGCAGGCAATCTCAACACTGTGCGTTACAGGGAAGACATCCTCCTCCTTCATGTGGTACCCTTCCTGCAGGCTCATCCTGACATGACCCTCCAGCATGACAATGCAACCAGCCATACTGCACGTTGTGTGCATGATTTCCTGTAAGACAGGGAGGTCAGTGTTCTGCCATGGCCAACGAAGAGCCCGGATCTCAATCCCATTGAGCACGTCTGGATCGGAGGGTGAGGGCTAGAGCCATTCCCCCCAGAAATGTCTGGGAACTTGCAAGTGCCTTGGTGGAAGAGTGGGGTAACATCTCGCAGCAAGAACTAGCTAATCTGGTGCAGTCCATGAGGAGGAGACGCACCGCAGTACTTAATGCAGCTGGTGGCCACACCAGACACTGACTGTTACTTTTGATTTTGCCCCCCCCCCCCCCCCCCCCCCTTTGTTCAGGGACACATCATTCCATTCTTGTTAGTCACATGTCTGTGGAACTTGTTCAGTTTATGTCTCAGTTGTTGAATCTTGTTATGTTCATACAAATATTTACACATGTTAAGTTTGCTGAAAATAAACGCAGTTGACAGTGCGAGGACGTTTCTTTTTTATATAAAAATTACAGTGCATCCGGAAAGTATTCAGACCCCTAGACTCTTTCCACATGTTGTTAAGTTACAGCCTTATTATAACATGGATTAGATTAAAACAAATTCATCATCAATCTACAGACAATACCCTATAATGACAAGCAAAAACAGGTTTTTAGACATTTTTGCAAATGTATAGTAAAAAAAGTTGTTAAAACTTATTTACAGAAGTGTTCAGACCCTTTGCTATGAGTCTCGAAATTGAGCTCAGGTGCATCCTGTTTCCATTGATCCTCGAGATGTGTCTACAACTTGGTTGGACATGATTTGGAAAGGCACACACCTGTCTACAGTTTATAAGGTCCCACAGTTGACAGTGCATATCAGAGCAAAAAGCAAGCCATGATGTCGTAGGAACTGTTCGTAGAGCTCTGAGACAGGCTCTAGAGAGGCACAGATCTAGGGAAGGGTACCAAAACATTTATGCAGCATTGAAGGTCCCCAAGAACACACTGGCCTCCATAATTTTTAAATGGAAGAAGTTTGGAACTCTTCCTAGAGATGGCCGCCTGGCTAAACAGAGCAATCGGGGGAGAAAGGCCTTGGTCAGGGAGGTGACCAAGAACCTGATGGTCACTCTTACAGAGCTCCAGAGTTCCTCTGTGGAGATGGGCGAAGCTTCCAGAAGGACAACCATCTCTGCAGCACTCCACCAATCAGGCCTTTATGGTGGATTGGCCAGACGGAACCACTCCTCAGTAAAAAGCACATGCCAGCCTGTTTGGATTTTGCCAAAAAGCAGCTTAAGGACACTCAGACCATGACAAACAAAATTCTCAGGTCTGATGAAACTCTTCGGCCTGAATGCCAAGCATCATAACCCCACAGCATCATGCTGGGGGGTTATTTTTAAGCAGCGAGGAATGTGAGACTAGTCAGGATCGAGGGAAAAATGAACGGAGCAAAGTACAGTGCGATCGTTGATGAAAACCTGCTCCAGAGTGCTCAGTACCTCAGACTGGGGCAAAGGTTCCCCGTCCAACAGGACAACAACCCTAAGCACACAGCCAAGACAACGCAGGAGTGGCTTCGGGACAAATCTCTGAATGTCCTTGAGTGGCCCAGCCAGAGCCCGGTCTTGAACCCGATCTAACACCTTTGGAGAGACCTGAAAATAGCTGTGCAGCGACGCTCTCCATCCAACCTGACAGTGCTTGAGAGGATCTGCAGAGAAGAATGGGAGAAACTCCCCAAAAGTGCCAAGCTTGTAGCGTCATACCCCTGAAGACTCGAGGCTGTAATCACTGCCAAAGGTGCTTCAACAAAGTACTGAGTAAAGCGTATGAATACTTTTGTAAATGTGACATCTCAGTTTTCTATTTTTAATACATTTGCAAACAGTTTTTGCTTTGTCATTATGGGGTATTGTGTGTAGATTGATGAGGGGGGAAAAACTATTTAATCCATGTTAGAATAAGGCTGTAACGTAACAAAATGTTTAAAAAGTCAAGAGGGTCTGAAGGCTTTCTGAATGCACTGTAGACGTCCTTGCCCATCTCTACCAGGTAATAAATTCAATGCAGTATTTGCCTTATATTTGACTAATTATTTATGGGTTATGCACAATAAGCTTCTAACTTATAGTCTCTGCCTCTGGCCTCTCCTTAACAAATACTCCTTAGCTCTTGGAGTCCCATGCAAGAAAAGCTCAACTGGAATAGCTTGCTGGGTATTATTTTTTTTGTTGCATTTCTTATACCTGTAGACTATTCGAAGACGGACACAAGCTATTTTTTGCTAAATGTTAAATACAGCAGCCAATAGAACATGACTAATAACATTAGTGGAAATATTATGAAAAGTAAAGTTGAAGTCAGAAGTTTATATACACTTAGGTTGGAGTCATTAAAACTCATTTTCAACCACTCCACACATTTCTTGTTAACAAACTATAGTTTTGGCAAGACAGTTAGGACATCTACTTTGTGCAAGACACAAGTAATTTTTCCAACAATAGTTTACAGACAGATAATTTCCCTTATAATTCACTGTATCACAATTCTAGTGGGTCAGAAGTTTACATACACTACGTTGACTGTGCCTTTAACCAGCTTGGAAATTTCCTGAAAATTATGTCATGGCTTTAGAAGCTTCTGATAGGCTAATTGACATAATTTGAGTCAATTGGAGGTATACCTGTGAATGTATTTCAAGGCCTACCTTCAAACTCAGTGCCTCTTCGCTTGACATCATGGGAAAATCAAAAAACATTGTAGACCTCCACAAGTCTGGTTCATCCATGGGAGCAATTTCCAAACGCCTGAAGGTACCACGTTCATCTGTACGAACAATAGTATGCAAGTATAAACACCATGGGACTACGCAGCCGTCATACCGCTCAGGAAGGAGACGCGTTCTGTGTCCTAAAGATGAACGTACTTTGGTGCGAAAAGTGCAAATCAATCCCAGAACAACAGCAAAGGACCTTGTGAAGATGCTGGAGGAAACAGGTACAGAAGTATCTATATCCACAGTAAAACGAGTCCTATATCGACATAACCTGAAAGGCTGCTCAGCAAGGAAGAAGCCACTGCTCCAAAACCACCATAAAAAAGCAAGACTACGGTTTGCAACTGCCCACAGGGCCCACAGAGGACATTTTGGAGAAATGTCCTCTGGTCTGATGAAACAAAAATAGAACTGTTTGACCATAATGACCATCGTTATGTTTGGAGGAAAAGGGGGGAGGCTTGCAAGCTGAAGAAAACCATCTGAAACATGAAACACAGAGGTGGCAGCATCATGTTGTGGGGGTGCCTTGCTGCAGGAGGGACTGGTGCACTTCACAAAATAAATTGCGTCATGAGGGAGGAAAATTATGTGGATATATTGAAGCAACATTTCAAGACATCAGTCAGGAAGTTAAAGCTTGGTTGCAAATTGGTCTTCCAAATGGACAATGACCCCAAGCATACTTCCAAAGTTGTGGCAAAATGGCTTAAGGACAACAAAGTCAAGGTATTGGAGTGGCCATCACAAAGCCCTGACCTCAATCCTATAGAAAATGTGTTGGCAGAACTGAAAAAGCATGTGCGAGCAAGGAGGCCTACAAACCTGATTCAGTTACACCAGCTCTGTCAAGAGGAATGGGCCAAAATTCACAGAATTTATTGTGGGAAACTTGTGGAAGACTACCTGAAACGTTAAACAAAAGTTAACAATTTAAAGGCAATGCTACGAAATACTAATTGAGTGTATGTACATTTCTGACCCACTGGGAATGTGATGAAAGAAATAAAAGCTGAAATAAATCATTCTCTCTACTATTATTCTGACATTACAGATTCTTAAAATAAAGTGGTGATCCTAACTGACCTAAGACAGGGAATCTTTATTAGGATTAAATGTCAGAAATTGTGAAAAACTGAGTTTAAATGTATTTGGCTAAGGTGTACGTAAACTTCCGACTTCAACTGTATATATGCGTCAGCCTACTAATTACACAATTAGGCCTTATTATATTTCAAATTAAATTCGCTGTGCTGCACCAGAATCGCATGTTCTCTCCCTGCTTTATCATGTTTTGAACAATGTGCATAATTCCAATCTATATAATACAATACATTACAGTAATACAGTTCACACTCAAAAATATTAGCCTACTGAAGCTAACTTAATTTACTTACCCAAGAGAGCATATATCTATCTACATAAATGAGCTTTTATGTTTTTCTATTGTGCATAGGGGTGGTCGTTATTGGCCCTGCGTTGGCCGGGCTAGGCCGTCATTGTAAATAAGAATTTGTTCTCAACTGACTTACCTAGTTAAATAAAGGTAAACATTTATATATATATATATATATATATATATATATAATAATAATGTGCAGTAACCTATATCATACAGAAAATGTATACAGATAATGGCACAATCATTTGGGCTTTTTTGGGCTTGGGTGTAATGAACACTAGGGGAGACAGAGAGCTGGTTTCAAGCGCAGGGCACTGCAGGTGTTTATTGCAAAGGACCACATGAGGAGGCAGGTAGCTGGGTCCAGGGGCAGGCAGAAGGTCATACACAGGGGGTCCAAAAGGGCAACAGTACAGGCAGGGAAAAGGCTAGTAACGTAGTCTGGGAGATCAGGCAATAGGTAGATAACAGGAAATCCGATAGGCTAAAGTACAGGCAGGGAATAGGCAAAAGGCGTCTTTCCTGAGGCAGGCAAAAACTATCATACATGGGAGCAGTAAATCACGGGAAAACCAGAGCTCTGAAAGACGTGTAGCGCAAAACACACAATACCTCACAGTGATGGAGTGCAAAGAACTGAACTAAATAGTGTGGGATAATGGCATACAGGTGTGTGAACAGCTGTGCCCTGGACACCATATGTGAAATGATTGCCCCCCATCTATCTTCAGAGCTCGTACTGTTAGGTGACCTAAACTGGGACATGCTTAACACCCCGGCCATCCTACAATCTAAGCTTGATGCCCTCAATCTCACACAAGTTATCAATGAACCTACCAGGTACAACCCCAGATCTGTAAACACGGGCACCCTCATTTATATAATCCTAACCAACCTGCCCTCCAAATACACCTCTGCTGTCTTCAACCAGGATCTCAGCAATCACTGCTTCATTGCCTGCGTCCGTAATGGGTCAAACGACCACCCCTCATCACTGTCAAACGCTCCCTAAAACACTTCAGCGAGCAGGCCTTTCTAATCGACCTGGCCTGGGTATCCTGGAAGGATATTAACCTCATTCCGTCAGTAGAGGATGCCTGGTTATTCTTTAAAAGTGCTTTCCTCACCATCTTAAATAAGCATGCCCCATTCAAAAAAGAAATAGAACCAGGAACAGACTGCCCTTGAACAGCACAAAAACATCCTGTGGCGTACTGCATTAGCATCGAATATCCCGCGCGATATGCAACTTTTCAGGGACGTTAGGAACCAATATACACATGCAATTAGGAAAGCAAAGGCTAGCTTTTTCAAACAGAAATGTGCATCCTGTAGCACAAACTCCAAAAAGTTCTGGGACACTGTAAAGTCCATGGAGAATAAGAGCACCTGCTCCCAGCTGCCCACTGCACTGAGGTTAGGAAACACTGTCACCACCGATAAATCCACGATAATTGAGAATTTCAATAAGCATTTTTCTATGGCTGGCCATGCTTTCCTCCTGGCTACCCCTACCCCGGTCAACAGCCCTGCACCCCCCACAGCAACTTGCCCAAACCTCCCCCATTTCTCCTTCACCCAAATCCAGATAGCTGATGTTCTGAAAGAGCTGCAAAATCTGGACCCCTGCAAATCAGCCGGGCTAGACAATCTGGACCCTCTTTTTCTAAAATTATCTGCCAAAATTGTTGCAACCCCCATTTCTAGACTGTTCAACCTCTCTTTTGTATTGTCTGAGTTCCCCAAAGATTTGAAAGCTGCCGCGGTCATCCCCATTCTCAAACGGGGAGACACTCTAGACCCAAACTGCTACAGACCTATATCTATCCTACCCTGCCTTTCTAAGATCTTCGAAAGCCAACCGACCATTTCGAATCCCACCGTACCTTCTCCGCTATGCAATCTGGTTTCCGAGCTGGTCTTGGGTGCACCTCAGCCATGCTCAAGGTCCTAAACGATATCATAACCGCCATCGATAAGAGACAATACTGTGCAGCTGTATTTATTGACCTGGCCAAGCCTTTCGACTCTGTCAATCACCACATTCTTATCGGCAGACTCAACAGCCTTGGTTTCTCAAATGACTGCCTTGCCTGGTTCACCAACGACTTCACAGACAGAGTTCCATGTGTCAAATTGGAGGGCCTGTTGTCCGGACCTCTGGCAGTCTCTATGGGGGAGCCACAGGGTTCAATTCTCGGGCCGAATCTTTTCTCTGGATTCTCTGATTCACCTCTACGCAGACGACACCATTCTATTTACTTCTGGTCCTTCTTTGGACACTGTGTTAACTAACCTCCAGACAAGCTTTAATGCCATACAACTCTCCTTCTGTGGCCTCCAACTGCTCTTAAATGCAAGTAAAACTAAATGCATGCTCTTCAACCGATCGCCGCCCACACCTGCCCGCCTGTCCAGCATCACTACTCTGGACGGTTCTGACTTAGAATATGTGGACAACTACAAATACCTAGGTGTCTGATTAGACTGTAAACTCTCCTTCCAGACTCACATTAAGCATCTCCAATCCAAAATTCAATCTAGAATCGGCTTCCTATTTTATAACAAAGCATCCTTCACTCATGCTGCCAAACATACCCTCGTAAAACTGACTATCCTACCGATGCTTGACTTCGGCGATGTAATTTACAAAACAGCCTCCAACACTCTACTCAGCAAATTGGATGCAGTCTATCACAGTGCCATACGTTTTGTCACCAACACCTCATATACTACCCACCACTGCGACCTGTATGCTCTCGTTGGCTGGCCCTCGCTTTATATTCGTCGCTAAACCCACTGGCTCCAGGTCATCTATAAGTCTTTGCTAGGTAAAGCCCCGCCTTATCTCAGCTCACTGGTCACCATAACAGCACCCACCCGTAGCACACGCTCCAGCAGGTATATTTCTCTGGTCACCCCCAAAGCCAATTCCTCCTTTTGCCACCTTTCCTTCCAGTTCTTTGCTGCCAATGACTGAAACAAATTGCAAAAATCACTGAAGCTGGAGACTCATATCTCCCTCACTAACTTTAAGCACCAGCTGCCAGAGCAGCTCACAGATCACTGCACCTGTACATAGCCCATCTGTAAAAAGCCCATCCAACTACCTCATCCCCATACTGTTATTTATTTTACTTATTTTGCTCCTTTGCACCCCAGTATCTCTACTTGCACACTCATCTTCTGCACAACTATCACTTTTTTTCGATTGTATTATTGACTATATGTTTGTTTATTCCATGTGTTGTTATTTGTGTTGCAGTGCTTTGCTTTATCTTGGCCAGGTCGCAGTTGTAAATGAGAGCTTATTCTCAACCAGCCTACCTGGCTAAATAAATATGAAATAAAAATTTAATAAAAATGAGAATTCAGGTGATTGGGATCTGGAGAGTGAGCTGCGTTCAGGGGATCTAGGTGTTTGAGGGTGAGTTGGAAGCAGACCAACTGGGTTCATTGGGTTCATTAAATGTTGTTAACGTAGGGCTCATGAAATGTATTTAATATAGGGCTCATTAAGCTAAGGTAGCGTCAGGTTTGACATTTTCATGATGACCAAAGCTCTTATCAAATCCAGACATTTATATGCATTATAATGCTTTTGAATGACACTTCAGGTTATGGCGGGAAATACCGGGTTACCAGGGAAAATTTGATTTATTATCGGCATGGAACATTTGTAAAATACCGGAGAAATATTCAACCCTAACCAATGGTGACTTTAAAACAGTTACAGAGTTGAATGCCTGTATTAGGAGAAAACTGAGGATGGATCAACAACATTGTAGTTACTTTGCAACAAGGCGCTAAAGTAATACTACAAATAAATTGGCAAAGCAATTCACTTTTTGTCCTGAATACAAATTGTTATGTTTGTAGCAAATACAATACAACATATTACAGAGTACCACTCTCCATATTTAAAAACATAGTGGTGGCTGCATCATATTATGGGTATGCTTGTAATTGTTAAGGACTGGGGAGTTTTTCCAGGATAAAAAGAAACAGAATAGAATTAAGCACAGGCAAAATACTAGAGGAAAACCTGTTTGTCTGCTTTGCACCAAACACTGGGAGATGAATTCACCTTTGAGCAGGACAATAACCTAAAACACAAGGCCAAATCTACACTGGAGTTGATTACCAAGAAGACAGTGAATGTTGCTGAGTGGCCAAGTTAGTTTTGACTTGAAAATCTATGACAAGACCTGAATATGGTTGTCTAGCAATGATCAACAACCAATTTAAAGAATTAGAGCTTAAAGAATTTTGAAAATAATCAAATGCGCAAATGTCGCACAATCGAGGTGTGGAAAGCTCTTAGAGATTCACAGCTGTAACCACTGCCAATGGTGCTTCTACAAAATGTTGACCCAGGGGTGTGAATACTTATGTAAATGAGATATTTATGTATTTCATTTTCAATAAACTTACAAACATTTCTAAAAATATTTTCAAATTGTGTGGGATAAGTCAAGGGGTATGAAGACATTCTGATGGCACTGTATACAGTATATACTGTATATAATACTATAGTAGTCTATTGATGCTAGGTAAAATGTCAGGGCTGCAGCTATCCATAACTTCGGTTGGGAATTCCTGCCCTCCCTCTACATTCTGACGCAGCAAACATGGTTAATTCAGCATTCTCAACAGAGATATGATAGTGATTACATGGAGCCAACAGTGATTATTTCAGTGCAAAAGTCCTAGACCCTTGCAGACAGGCAGTTGCTGCTCTCATTATTCCATATTTATCCTCCTGGAACCGGGTCTGCAGCTCAGTCAGATGATTTATAATTTTTTTAATCATATTTAGATATTTAAAATAATTCCAAAAGTTGCTGCCCTTATTAATTAAGGGCCTCTTCACTCTCCTTAAGTCCACATAGTGTTATGTCCTGTTTGCTTTGGCATGATCACGATTCCTTTCTACAAATGAATAGTCCATGACCTCCAGGTTAAATTGATTTAAAAGTTGATTTACTCCTGGTTTGATTGCGATGATTTGCACTGTAGCCTTCAAACTGATCCAGTGCAAAGTAGTGGGGTTGGCTAGCCTGGTGCTTGACGCATGCCTCGCGAAGGTACTTCCAATCATTATATCTGTCTCTAACAAATTAGCCTTCCATAGTGGCCTCAGGGAAATGTCTACACATGTTACAGAAAACAGTGTCCCTTTTCGAACTGCAAATAAAACTGTCCATACCACTTCCATGAGAAACACCACACTTTCCATCGATCACTGTAGTGGGGAACACTTGCATGTCATGGACTCGTAATGACATGCTCACCGTGACGAGGTGGGGCCGGGCGATGGTGAGCTAGATTGACTGTGGAAGTCGAAGTAGTAGCCATACTAATATCCTCATAGGCTGCCATTGACATGAGCAAATAATTGCAGAGGGTCAAAACAATTTGCACACAGTTAGCTAACTAGTAGGCATGTTAGATCAACCAATTAGATCCCAGGAACTGCCTACTGCCTTTTCAACAACAACAAAAAAAACAGTCAGGAGACAATACAACACATCAAATTTGCCTAGTCTTGGTTGATCTTTGCCATGCGCAATTCAGTCATCATGCACTTTTGAAGGTTATTCCAAAAAACCTTCCCAATTAAATGATGACTACAAAGTCTACCTGGCAGAATGATATCATGATTATTTGTATCAATCATGAGGGCATTTGCTTTGCAAACTCTGCCATCACATGTGCACTGTAGGACTACATTGCACAGTACAGAAACACCACTAGCCAAACATCTACACAACTGAATTAAAGAGCAACTACACCATCCCAAAACATATTTTTATAGATTTTTCCCAGTCCTAAAAAATGGTCTCCTGATGTACAGTAGTTTGGGCTTTGTTGTGGACTCACATTTTTGTATTGTTTCTATAAATAAGTGTGATTTTGAAAGTTAAATCTGAAAAAACTATAGGAAAACAGAATTTTTCACACGTTCTTCGACAGGTAGGCTGTTTGGATTTTTTTTTTGCATAATTACAGTACTGTATACCCACTTCTCCAGGCACCACTACACCACTGCACATGCCAGATAATGACAAAACACCTGATGCCACTAATCATGCTAATTGCAATAACCTACTACAAGGTACATAACCAAACAGATTATGTTTGCCTCACACAGCGCCTGTCTGAAACTGTAATTAGGCATACATTAATCCAAGCACAAATTTTACACTGTGCACATGGACATAAAAGTACATTTTATTCATCCATCTTGAGAAGTGATAGTCCGGCGTCCCATTGTGACATAGTTAAGCGTCTCTGAGAGCACCATCCCCAGGGGACACAGACCGATGCCACCTCCCTACAATTCCCAACCAACATGTCTCTGGTACACATCCTCTATTCATTTGAATGTGTTGACAGTTGGAGAAATTGCTTGAGCTGCGCTGAGAATTAGAAAAATATGAAAGCTAATGGTCCAATATTCTAGAACACTGCTGTGTGTAAGGGTACACGCTTGGTACTCTGATAGACCCTTTAGGCTTATCCAGAATCTGTCAATGATCTATCTTTCTGTATCTGACTTGGGGAACCTCCTTAGGCCTCATAATCACTCTCAAATGTCCATCCAATCAAAATCTATTGTCATTGTTCCCACTGTTACATTAGACATAGGAACATTCCACACACTATGCTTAGCCTGTAGGCTTATGCATGAGTGAATCCTAACTGAGCAGGATACATTTCTGAAGGCAATGAACTCTAGTTTCTTGTAGTAATAACCAGGCTGTTTTTTTTACAGAAGTATCACACAAACTGAGTAATGTATTGACTGGAATAGAGAGCTACTGGTGCATGACATGTCAGTGACACAGAGATGCTTCCTGCACAGGCCCAGGTGTCACTGCGTGTGGGGAGAGAGAGAGTTACAGTTGGTGGTGGTGGGTGATATAAATAGCCTAGCATCTTATGGTGATTGATGTTTTGCTCTCTGTAGCACCAGTGTCATGGCAGGATGGATTAAATTCATTGAGTGCATTGCTTCCATCATCACTGGAGCTATACGTTAGGCTACATAGACAGTGGTAAAATTGCAAGGAGTATGAACAGGCAGGAAACATTGCAGTCAGTGATACAAATCTGTGATGTTGTTCTTCAGGAAATTACATTTGTTAGATATATTTTATTTTTCTGTATCTTGAACTGAAACCAGTCTCTGCCATAAGCCAGTCAGCAATTATTAGTTTGGTTCCCAATTTTGTGATAGATGGTAAATACCACAAAACATTGTTTCTTCACAGCAGTTTAAATGTTTCAACGCATCAGAACACAAAGATTTGCCCACCTTGTCTTGTATTAGACCCAATGTTTCTATAATTAATATTGTTACATAATTATTATTTTCAGTCATCTATTATTGAAGATGTTATACACTACATGACCAAAAGTTTATGGACACCCGCTCAACGAACATCTAATTAAAAAATCATGGGCATTAATATGGAGTTGGTACCCCTTTGCTGCTATAAAAGCCGCCACTCTTCTGGGCAGGCATTCCACTACATGTTGGAAAATTGCTTCCATTCAGCCACAAGAGCATTTGTGAGGTCGGGCACTGATGTTGGGCGATTAGGCCTAGCTTGCAGTCGCTGTACCAATTCATCCCAAAGGTGTTTGATGGGGTTGAGGTCAGGGCTCTGTGCAGGCCAGTCAAGTTCTTCCACACGAACCTCAACAAACCATCTCTGTATGGACTTCCCTTTGTGCACGGGGGGCATTGTCATGCTGAAACAGGAAAGGGCCTTCCCCAAACTGTTGCCACAAAGTTGGAAGCACAGAAACGTCTTCAATGTCATTGTATGCTGTAGCAAAAGCCAAAGATAAACATCCAACTAGTATGTGCTTTCTATGAAGTATAGGAGAAGTTTCAAGTGAAAGCCAAGAAAAATAAATGAGCTTTTCACTGCTGTAGTAAGTATAGTTACAACAAAGGACTGTGTGTATTTTAAACTGGACCAAGAGAGAAAAATACCATAAAAACGTTCAAGATAAGCACCTTCTTTGATGGGAAAACACCATCATAATATACAGTAAACTAGTCGCCACGGTGCATGTAAGCAGAAAATAAAAAGAAAGTGACATTCACAGAACAAACATATAAACGCAACATGCAACAATTTCAAATATTTTACCGAGTTACGGTTCATATAATAAAATTAAGTAAATTCTTTAGGGCCTAATCTATGGATTTCACATGACTGGAAATACAGATATGCAACTGTTGGTGACAGATACCTTTTAAAAAATGTACGGATGTTGTAAGGCTCCGGGTGTCGTGGGTGTGGAGTCAAATGCAGGAGACAGAGAGTTCAATGCTGTGCGTCTTTTAATAGCACCAACGCGCCACAGGGTGCTCACAAAAGTTACGTTCCCAAACACAGGGAATCAAAATGTACAATGGAAAAAAAAAATCACGACCAGGCACTAACACGTACCTCTTACAACAGAGCCGAAGGTTACATTGAAATAATCCCGCACAACAACCAGGCGGGCCGGCTGTCTAATAAAGACAAACTAATTAAACATAAACAGGTGCTACCACTAAACATACAAGGAGGGGGAGGAAAGACAATCAGTGGCAGCTAATAGGCCGGTGACGACGACCGCCGAGCGCCACCCGCCCGGGAAGGGGAAACACCCTCGTGACAGGTGTGGATCAGAAAACCAGTCAGTCAGTATCTGTTGTGACCACCATTTGCCTCATGCAGCGCAACAGTTTTTATTCGCATAGAGTTGATCAGGACGTTGTTGATTGTGGCCTGTGAAATGTTGCCCCACTCCTCTTCAATGGCTGTGCGAAGTTGCTGTATATTGTCTGGATCTGGAACACGCTGTCGTACACGTCGATCCCAAACAGGCTCAATTGGTGACATGTCTGGTGAGAACTCTGACATTTTCAGCTTCCAGGAATTGTGTACAGATAGATACTCAGCGTTATCATGCTTAAACATGAGGTAATGGCGGCGGATGAATGGCACGACATTGGGCCTCAAGCGCTCATCACGGTATCTCTGTGCATTCAAAATGCCATCGATAAAATGCAATTGTTTGTTGTCCGTAGCTTATGCCTGCCCATACCATAACCCCACTGTCAGCATGCCAGTTACACGCTCCCTCAACTTGAGAGAAATAAACTTTTATGCTTATGGAACATTTCTGGAATCTTTTATTTCAGCTCGAGAAACATGGAACCACCTTTTTACATGTTGAGTATATATTTTGTTCAGTGTATATTCAAAGAGTGTGTGAAAATAGACTAAAGGCACACTGAAATTAATTATTTTAATAATCAATATTGGCTAATCTAAATTAACGAATAAATAAAACATCTATGTAATAGTATGTATTGCCATGAGCCATGATGCCATGGGCACTGTTCTTTGTATGACTGATGCCAACTGATCACCACCAGGTGGCAATATTGTCAATGAATATGTGTGTTGCCCAGCACATGAAGGGACTTCGTGATGTGTAGTAAATGCTGGAATACAATGTTGTTACTAGTAATAACCATGTAATAACAAATGTATAAGAGTAAATTATAGTAAGTTACCAACTTGGGTTCTGTGCTAACTGAAGACCTATTATTAAAGGATAAGGATTTGTGAGAATGTCAACATGCAATATGTGAGTTTTATTGCGGTGGTTGTATTTATATTGGTTTTGGCATGTAGAATTCATACTATGTATCCATATTCATACTCCCCTCTTGTAGTTTTTCTGTCTTGAGGTTTCCAAACCAAGATGTTTTTGCAAGTTGGTCTGTGCTGCTTTTTTAGCAAATTGATTGTTGAACCACAGTGCTTGCTGTGCTAAGCACATACCCCTAAAGACAATTCTTAATGGCTGTGCTTCATATTGACTGTAGATAACTTCTCTTTTTACTTTCCCAATCCATTCTATCTTTCGATCTACTAATCAGTTCAGATCTTAGATGATATCGCTCTTGGTTGATTTTATGGTAGTGTACTACTGTCCCAAGACTTTCAAGTCAATTGATCTCTAACTTCTGCCCCTAGAGGTCACACTAGTCACTAGAAACATCCCATGGAGGCTTCAAATAACCAGGAAGAAAATCAAGATCCCAATCAAATCAAATTTCATTGGTCGCATACACATATTTAGCAGATGTTATTGCGGGTGAAGTGAAATGCTTGTAAAAAAAAATAATATTACTGCAAAGTTCCCAGGGAGCTAGAAGCATAGCTGCCATGTCTATCGGCGTCATCTTCTGTTCAATTGTTTGCTTACAACTTTACTTAGACAGTAGTAAAGCAACTGTGCTACTCATGACAAATGTTCTCATCCTGTCAACTCAAAATATGCAAGCCTGCTAGAGTACCGCTTAAGTGCACTGTACTTCTAAATCAAGCTTTATTTAGACACCATTTGATCCGGTGACGGATAAGACCACCGTAGGACGCGGTTCTCTCAACACCTTAGTGTTTACTGCTGTTGTCACGTTGTTTCCACAAAGGCAGGTGTACCCGTGTAAAAGACCTTGGGTGTTTTGGTGACCCCTTTGAGAAGCTGCAGCTGGGGGTAGTATAGTGTTGATAGGTGGAATGGAGATATGGAGGGCTTCCCCCTTCCCCCATTCTTACCTCACCACCTCCCCCTGTGACATTGTGGGGGAAGAGAGGAGACAACCAAATCAAATCAAATTGTATTAGTCAGGTGCGCCGAATACAACAGGTATTACAGTGAAATGCTTATTTACTAGCCCCTAACCAACAATGAAGCTAAAGAAAAATAAGAATAAGTAATAACAGTAACAAGTGATTAAAGAGCAGCAGTAAAATAACAACAGCGAGACTATATACAAGGGGGTACCGGTACAGAGTCAATGTGTGGCGGCACCGGTTAGTTGAGGTAATATGTACATGTAGTTAGAGTTATTAAAGTGACTATGCATAGATGATAACAACAGAGAGTAGCAGCAGTGTAAAAGGGGGGTGGCAACACAAATACTCTGGGTGGCCATTTCATTAGATGTTCAGGAGTCTTATGGCTTTGGGGTAGAAGCTGTTTAGAAGCCTCTTGGACTTAGACTTGGCGCTCCGGTACCGCTTACCGTGCAGTAGCAGAGAGAACAATCTATGACTAGGGTGGCTGGAGTCTTTGACAATTTTTAGGGCCTTCCTCTGACACCGCCTGGTATAGAGGTCTTGGATGGCAGAAAGCTTGTCCCCAATGATGTACTGGGCCGCACGCACTACCCTCTGTAGTGTCTTGCGGTCGGAGGCCGAGCAGTTGCCGTACCAGGCAATCAGTCAGGATGCTTTCGATGGTGCAGCTGTAGAAATCTTTGAGGATCTGAGGACCCATGACAAATCTTTTCCGTCTCCTGAGGGGGAATAGGTTTTGTCGTGCCCTCTTTACGACTGTCTTGGTGTGCTTGGACCATGTTAGTTTGTTGGTGATGTGGACACTAAGGAACTTGAAGCTCTCAACCTGCTCCACTGCAGGCCCGTCGACGAGAATGGGGGCATGCTTGGCCCTCTTTTTCCTGTAGTGCACAATCATCTCCTTTGTCTTGAGCAGGTGTATTCTTACCAACCTCTCTAACCAAGGTCTTTCCATGCTTTCAAATAACACACAGAGAAACGGACAAGCACACATACATTCATGCACACACACTCATATGCACACACATACACACAGTTTCTGTCCTTCTAAGGAAAAAATTCAATGTATTTCTTTGCTAAAGTTCCTTCTACCTACACAAAGAGTAGTGTGATTACTACTGAGGTATCCCATGCTGCCCTGAATAAACAACACTAGCCTTGCACGGTCGATCTACAAACAAAAGCTCAGGATGGAGGGAGGGATAGGGGAGGTAGGAAGATAGGAGGGGGAGGTAGGGTGCATAATCAGCACTCCACAGGGAAACCTGTAGGTGTTGTCTCTGTGGAGTTCACCCCCTCTCCCCCTTGCTTTCCAGAGGTGGTAGGCCTTTTGTCTTTTTCCCTGCCCCCAATTCACCAAGCTCACTGCATCTTCTTTGTATTTGACCTACACAAGGAACTGGGCTGTGAAATGAGTTATGCATGGTTATTTTGTCTCTTTCCATTTACTGATGTATTGTAATTGATAGCACAGTCCCTATGTGTCACCTTGTGGTCGCCATTCACAGGAAATGCATCAGCTAGGCCTATTGTAGGTCCTCTTGCAAATTAGAAATCAGTTACATATTATTAGCTCTACATTGTTTTCCTTGACATCCCTTAACACTGCTGATCACCCTTAACAATGCTGACCTGAGTGTTAGGGGGTTGCATGCCCGTCTTCAAGTCTTTGAAATGCAAATTCTACTAAACAGCAAATATCTAACTGATTTTGTCTTGAAAACCTGGAGATGGTATCAAATTTATCAGGCTGATATATTTTTGGAAAAACCTTAGAGACCAATGATTTTGAAGAACGTTCTCCAATGGTCCACCATATAGGCAGACCTGGAATCAGTCTGGACTGAGACAGGGAGGTACAGTATGTCAGGATCAACTGTCTGTCATGGTACTAATATTGGCCTTCTCAGCTGTGACAGCTAGCTGGAGATTTGGTGGATCCATCATGCCTGTCAGGTTTCCTGCAGTACTGTGCTTTGCTTCACATTAAAGACTTTCTAGACCGGAGGCCCTCTATAGCAGCACATGAAGAATCACATTTTCTATAGAGGCACACATCCCGTTTTGACCATGGGCATATTTGCCACATGTTTGCACCATTGGACGTATGTGCTCACAATGGAAAATGGGATATGATTCCTCCTAGACCTATGGTTTGGAACAGTGCGTGACTATACAGTTTGGTTAGAGGACTAAAGGGATGATTTCATGTAAATCTCTGTTGTCATGTTAATATAATCTGACTCACATAGATGCAGTTACATTATTTTCTATACTAGGTTGTGGAACAATATTCCAGAATCCTGGCATGCGTGGGCGAAATAGTGACATGGATGGATGGATTATGGCAAATCACTAGGTTAGAAAGGTTTCTCAAATATCCTGTTTATTTGAATCGGCCATACCTTGAAGATTGTGGCAGAAAGTCTGCTCCTGTTTCGGTCACGTTCACGTGTGTCAAGAAGAACACCCTAATGATACAACTCTGCCTCCCACAATGCATGTGATGGCTGCAGGGACTTGCTGTGACTATCAAAAACTGCGTGACCTTCCGTCGGTTCTGGTAAAGTTCAGGCAGTTGACATGCGGCTTTTATCACCATAATGCTGCAAACTTTCAAAATTCAGTGATCACCGGGTCATTCCACCAAATGAGTATCCTTTGGGTAGTGTAACTTTGTAAGAAAGAACAAAAAACTTTACATTAAGTTTGCCCTATTACTATGTAACTACACAGAAATTACTGTAATAATGACGTACTAATAACATAGGCGTTACTATGTAATTGCGTGGTAATAAGGTTTGGCGCGCTATGGGTTATTATACCATTGAAACAAGCACTGTGTAATTACACATCCACTTGGTGAAGGTTATTCCACGTGTGTAATTGCTGATGTTATTACACATGTTTTTGTTCCACTATGTAATTAATGTTGTTCCATAATTACACGTTTGAAAGTCACTTGTAAAATTACCATGTTAATAACTCAAGCCAAAATCTGATCTTCGTTACATGTAAATACAAGGTGCAACTACCTGGCAACAACAACTGTAACAAGGTACACCTTGTCATTAACTTCCAGTAATTTTCAATTAGTTTACTTCTATGTTATGACCTGGCTCAAAGGTTATACCGAGTCAAGAGTAAAGTAAGAACAATGTAGTTACATAGGATATAATTGTAATTATAAACTGGGTGGTTCGAGCCCTGAATGCTGTTTGGCTGACAGCCATGGTATATCAGACCGTATACCAAGGGTATGACAAAACATTTATTTTTACTGCTCTAATTACATTGGTAATTAGAGCAGGGTTTGTGGTATATGGCCAATATACCATGGCTAAAGCCTATATCCAAGCACTCCGCGTTGCGTAGTGTGTATGAACACCCCTTAGCCGTGGTATATTGGCCATATACAAAACCCCTGAGGTCCTTCTTGCTTAATTATCATGTACCTCCCCAGGAGCGTGTAACTTCATGTAAAGTGAAACCCATGGGGTATAACCTTTATTATTACTATGTGGTTACAATGTAACAACCTTTGCGGACAATAGGCTAACAAGGAGAAATAAGGAGACAGCAGAACATTTGGGATTTAAGTGGGTTAAAATCTTCCTAGACGTCACAGAGGGTGTACAGAGGAACATGTCAAAACGCTGAATTTTGGCACTTTGGCACGTCTTTATTCATATAAAAAACATATTTGTTGAATGTTCCATGTGGTCTATATTAAAGGGCACTTCATTTAATATAACAGGCTTGAACATTAATTTAACATACCAAACGACCCCAATGCTGATCACTGCTGATGATGACTGGGAAGTTTGGTAAAGTTTCCACAACCAAGTGAGGACTGACCTATTTTCCAATCAATAACAATAACAATAACCACTAGGCTACCTGCCGCCCATTGTGAGATTGAAGGAAGTTTTGGTCCTACTAATGCTTTCTCTTTGCCTCACCAGAGGCCTGGAACCAGTTTGTCTGTCTGCCAGCCTAACCCCTGCTCTTTGATCAGAGAGCTGGCTGTGCTGAAGGAGAAATTGGGAATCACGGACCAGAAACTGGGAGCTGTAGAGGAGCTGAGGAGTAGGAACAAAGTTCAAGAGGAAGAACTGAAGACTTTGTAGGAGGGTTTAAAGTGTCTGGTTCTGGGCGTTTGGACCGATCTCCAGCGACATCCATTTACAGTAGAAGTGAGTATTCTCCAACATTGGCAGTGGCTACAACTCTGCTAAAGGCGTCTTCACAGCCATGGTGAAGGGGCTATATTTCTTCCATTACACCAGCCTTTCCCAAACTCTGTCCTGGGGAACCCAAGTGGTGTACGCTTAGTTTTTTGCCAGAGTACTACACAGCTGATTTAAATAATGAACTCATCATCAAGCTTTGATTATTTGAATCAGCTGTGTAGTACTAGGGCAAAAAAACTAAATGTGCACCCCTTCGTGTCCCCAGGACCGAGTTTGGGAAACACAGCGTTACACCATGTACAACCAAGGAAGTTTACCATCTGTCATGTCTACGATGAAGAAAGGCTACCTGCGTCTACCTGGTAAAGCACCAAAGATCGTGACAATGACAGTAACACAGCCGTAGTGAAGCTGGAGGTGGGAGACAGTGTTAACGTGCAGCTATGGGCTACCAGGGTTGTCTTCAATGATACTGGAATCGACAATGGTAATGCAGGTTTTAATCAAATACCTATTAAACAGTCATACTATCATAATGTATTTGTTTGTTGCTCTGCTGCATTTAGTCTTGGATGTCAGGATCTTACTACCCTTCACCAAAATATTTATTTGGGGGTTAATTTTAGATTGTTTCTTCTTGTCATACTGTCAATGTTAAAAGTATTCACATAAATAAATGAACAATAAAATGGATAATTAAAGGTGTGTTGCTTAAACAAAAAAAGTAACATGAATGGGGGCTGGTGTGTAGTTTCTTGAGTCTGTCCTGAGCTGTTGAGGCTGCATTTTTATTTATTTGTAAACACGAAAAAACTAGCTGTCTATTTACAATTCGAATCAATCCCCTTTTTTCTTCCCTGTGTGGCTCAGATCTCCATTGGGGGTTAATCTGTGCTGTTGGAACAGCTAGTGTTTCTTTATCATTGAGTTTGACTCCACTACGCATTTCTCCTGGTAGGGGAGGTTTCCTCATGTGAGAAGGGCCCAGCAGGAGAGAGATCTTGACTGACTTGACTGACGCCTCCTTGTTTGGCCAAGTGCACCAGAAACAAACAAACCACCACCGTTTTCTGGTTTATGGATAATCCCCTATATATTGTAAAATGCTCACAATTGCTGTAGCAGTTGTTCTATCTTTATTTGACCAACAAACAAAAAAAGGGTTGTACCTTTTCACTTCATATCTGTCAGGAGACATAACAAACTACAGTAGGACAGATCTTATGGATCACCATCACTGAAGACTATGTTGTCATGGTGATGGATACATGTCTACGCACTCAAGGTATTAGTCTGAAACATGATACATGTATAGTCTCCAGCCACTGAGTGTCCCAGAAGCTATTTGTCAGAAAAACAGGCTCATTTCCTGGGACTGAAAATATTGCCTTACCCATCATTATAAGACGGATGAACTGTACCTGAGGTACCTGAGTCTGTATCAAATACATTGTGATTCTATGACCCACTGCATTGTACTGGTGAGTGGGAGAGTGGAACAATTATTAAATTGGAGATAAACAACACCAAGGGAATGTAATTTAAAATAAGCTGCAAACAAAATCAGGGGGTCTTCATCCATCTAGGCTATCAATGTCCTTGTTTGAGTTGTCAACATAGAAGTTCGCTGCCTCTGGTCTGGATTTATAAGAAATAAAAGTCATGACCGTCAAAAATGTTACATCATTTGGTATGTTTTATTGGAGTAATTATAGGTCATTTGAGACAATCCCTTTTACTGTGTTCAGTGGTTATAAGAAGTAGGGCTGCCAGAGCATGGCGAGTTCTAGAACCTTAGTCTACATGGTACTATGAAAAACAGTTCTCTCATATATGGCAGTAAACAGGCCAGATGACCTCTGTGGGACATTTCACACTCACTTGTGGGGACAGTTGTTGTTCGTGGGGACAGGCAAGCCTTATGGGGACAATTAAATGAGATGTGAGACACAGCCACATCCTGCCTGACAACTGTCACACAGCCCTTTCTGTCAAAGTGAGGGACTCACACACAGATGGTTTTGTGATGAATGGTGCAGATGCCGAGCTCCACTGTAAAACTATCTCTGCTCTTCCCATCTATCTGAGAAGGCATCAGCGATGCATCATCGTTTTCCTTCAGATTATGTCGCGAGTCATCTTTTAATAATGCTGGATTCCATTCAGACGTTCAGTGTTAACATCGTTGGCAGAGGTTCAGTCAGGCTCTTTTTCAGCTCAGCAGTTTTTCAAGAGGGGAAACTCAGCATCTGGGGAACTCATGTCTCCACTGTTCTTCTCATTGCCTTTTTGAACAATTAATAAGAAACCCAGGCCCTGTCAACTCTCTCACACACACACACACATACACACACACACACACACATGACCATCATATTGTGAGCTGTGGAAATGTCATTAGATTTTGTCTCCCACAGTGTGACGTATTGATTGAGGCAGGAATTAGGGCAGTCCTTCACCAGCAATACTGTAGTCATAATGTGTACTCGCACCCAGTGTATGTGATTGCCTTATACCCTGCAATCCCAGTGTAGTAGTGACTACATTTGGACAATATCTACTTTTAGTACAGCTGTCCCCCATATCAAACAACATGACTTGTGTTTACTTACTGCTGTAATACCACCTACTTTAGTTGTTATAAATGACTGAAATCAGAGGACAACTAGATAATTGCATATCTATAATCAATAGTGACATGAGGTTGTAGACTTTTAGCATTGAACCATAAAACATTAATACAATTTTCCACTAGCGTTCTTTCAATGTACAGACATTAGCTACTAGGACCCACAATTTAACAATAGTACACTTCTTTTTAGAGTCCCAAATTGGACAGGGAAGGTTGTGGGGATTTTATCCACTAAAAACACCTCACCTGGGATCAAACTCGGATCCCACTATGCACGCAGAGAAAGTGGTACTATGGCTTTATGGGTTATAGGGTGAGTGAGGGCTTGTTGACAAATTGCTGGGTGATCGACTGGCGACCACACTCAATGCCCACGGCTGTCATCTCATTAATTATAAGCGGCATGTATCCCTGACCATGAAATATGCATCTGCACACTGCCCTCTTTATGCCACGTCCCAGTCAGCACAACGTTTATTTTGTTTAGGGGTCTCCGACCTGTAATTGGCAAAGGCCACACAACTCAGACCCGAACACAGACCACTTTTGCACCCACTCAGCCACCCATCAACAGAAACCTCACACAGTCATGGGGATAGGAGGCTTGTGTGTGTAACCTTGACAACGGCCACTCTGTTCTGACACTTGCCTGTGGTAGCGAGTCGATGAGCCGAGTAGTCTGGGAAAAGTGATGTTGTTTGTGCATTTTGGTAGTCAAGACTTTTGAGGTGAGATGAGGTCTCATAAACCTGGTACGTGTCTAGATGTGTGTCTAGATGCTCCACATTCCAATGGCTGGTTTCACTCTCAGAAGCATGATGCATCAGTTTTCAGTTAGAATCTCATTTGCTAAAGATCCATTTTCAATGTGACACAAACATATGCAGTGACATTTTAGTCACTCAGTCACATTAAGAGGTGAAACTGTTACTAAACTGTTTTATTTTCCCATGACTGTTTTTAACTGTTGTTTATTATATTTCCATTGGATGCTGTCTATCAACTATTTTCCATGTCCTCCCCCAACCCAAATTAAAGTTTTATCAAGTGCAACTGTGTCTGACATTTTAGATGGAGTAGACTGCAGGTTTATACAGACACAGTACCCCATTCTGACTCTGGGTAAAGAAACGTGTATAAACAGTGTCTGCCTTCTGTTGCCTGTAGAGAGACCCCTCCCTCCCATGCACACACACAAACACACACACCCGTCAACCCTCCTCAATGTTTTTACTGGCCAACGTTGATACCTGGAGCTAGGCATGCTGGGTAGACATGTTTTAATTCTGTTACTATTCTGAGTATAATGACTGGCACCTAGCCACTTGGAGAGTCCACTGCCAACCTCTGTACGTGCTTCCGAGGACTTCCAGGTCTTCAATGCCTTTATTTTCTTACATTCCAGACACTTGTCTTATTAAACCACACTTGATGGACCTGTAGTTCTCATGTAAGAGAAGAGTACCTCAAAGCTATCCTCTGTGTGGGGTGCGGTGGATGTTCGTGGCCAGCGAGGCATCCATCATCTAGGCGCCAAACAACTCAGCAGCCAAGAAGAGAAAATATGATTTCACCAAGTAGGGAATGCTTTAGCTGGCATGTGTTTTAGCTGAACGAGGGTCTGCTTCAGTGCTTCTCCAGACAGCATAAAAATGTGCGTCTTTGTTGAAAGAATGTTTTGTTTGGGAATGTGTCACAATAAATGTCACTCGCATTACACACAGCCAGATTACAAACAAAGCTCTGTTTTTGTAATGTGCTTTCACTCTCTCACCTTTTCATAAAGGTTTGTGGAGACATGCAAAGACATGTATTGGTTCGCGTTCACCCAGTGGTTTTTATGTTAAAGACTGTGGGTTGGTTGGTTTAACAACTGCTGTTGTTGCTCTCATCTCCATGCTCTCAGTCTGAGAGTGAGACCACTGCAGAGTGTTGAAGCATGAGGAAGCGATCAAATGATCAGGGATTGGACTTCCTAGGGCCCTTTAGGCATGTCACCCACCATCCAGGCCTGGTTGGCCTATACGCCCCCCCCCCCCCCCTCCCCTCTTTCCACTAATCCAGAAGGGGTCCCCAGGGACCTAATACATCACGGCAGTCATGCAGATAGGCATGCCTTTCCACCCCCAAACTCCCACACTGTGATTGTTCCAGGGTGCTATTACTAAGTCAGACGTTCTAGAAAATGTGCCGTTGTCTGTGGATTTAGTCCAATTCAATGTATTGGAATGAAGTGTTGAAGACTGTTTTTGCTGCTGGTAAAATAACAGATAACACATAGACACAGAACAACAATACTTTTGCTGTCATTGTTTGAGCATTGGCTTTAACAGATTGATGAAAAAACAACTACTGGTTCTAGGCTACGAAAGATAAAGGACCGTTTTTTTCAGGTTGTTACATACTTGTTCAATACTGATCACAAATAAACTTTTACAGAGTATTGAAACCAAGTTGATTCTCTAATGATATGTTAAAGGGGACCATAATTCTATCTAGTTCTAGTACAATCCAATAATTATCGTTGATCAATCGTTTTTAATGGAAAACTTGACCATCCATTGGATTGAGTGGTATGATTGGTATTGAATGTGGCATACCAATACTGTCTTATCTATGCTTCTCACATTCTATATTGCCAACACACCATGTTGGTGTTTTAGATGAATATCCTACCTTATTTAAGGTGCATACCTTAATACCTTACAAGATACTCACTTAAATTGCAGCATTTATTTTTTTGCAATTTGACTGCAAACCATTCAGAATATATGCACCTTACATAATGGAAACCCTCACCTCTAATGTGCCTTAGACATTTATGAATTTGGAGTGCAGAGAGCTATACTTGTAAAGATAATTAACAGGACAGTCCAAGAAGATAGCTTCTAATTTGTTGCTGAAGTTTTAGCACAGAATAAAATAATGAAGTTGCTCTCTGGCTGTACTGGCGGCAATGAGAATTGATTCTCCTGTGCCCCAGTTTGCTTGTATTCTGATTCTAGAGGCCAATTTAATTTTCAATTGACCAGGTGACCCATTTTGAATACAAATGACTAAGCTAATTGGGGCAACTGGGTCGAAGGACAAGTCTCACACCTTGCCGTTTCAATTATTGATGCAATAAAGCAGTCAAGAGACTGCTTAAAGACAACAATACACATGTCTCAACTTGATGACTTTCATTGTGAGTTGGAGGGGAAAAGCTAATACAATGCATTTTCCAAACAAGAGGTACTTTGGGGGAAAAGGAAAGATTGAGCCCATTTGGGATAACCAGAGGATGTGCAATTTTCGGATGAAATTGGGGTGAGTTTTTTTGTGTGTAATTGGGCAAAAATGGGGGAGGAAATGGAGTCAGTTATGCTGCAAGCAATCAGGACTTATTAGAAGCATGCATTATTCAGGTTGTTTTGCCTGAAGGAGTGGAGTGAACTGCAATTCATGGAAATGTAACCAACTGGTATCAGACCCTGGCCAAAGTACACCTACAGTATGTCCACAGTCACACCTAATAACATGGGAGATTGAATGATAAGCCGAAAGAGAAACAACTGAAAATAGAATTTACAGGAAACTGCTCTTTCACACTCCGCCTACAGGAAGGCTCGATACATTACAATGGGCCATGAAGTGTCATGATGTGTCTTTCACATGGTCATAAATAATGACACAGGAGTTTCTTAAATTCTCATAGTAGTTCTTGTGTGGTTTTTATTCTTACTTTTATTTTATGTTCTATTTTCTATTATCTATATTATTATCATTGTTGGAAAGAGCTCTCAAGGTGAGAATTTCACTGTACTGTTTTACACCTGTTGTATTTCACATGGTAATAAGCAAAGAGAGGGGAAAGTAGCCTTCATCTTGCTAATGTAATCATTTCTCAGAGATTACACATTGTTAAGCTTTCACGAATTTACAACCAGTAATAAATCATAAAAACAAATGACCTTTGGCCATGCGTTCTCAAAAACCTTAGTTTTATCTGTGGTAAGACTGTCTTTGACACACATGAGCAAATATTTCTGTGAAATGTCTCCATTAAACAATAAGCAGTCTGTTTGTGTCATCAACATTATGGGGTAAACAAAGTTGTGTAAAATTGGAATAAAATTCAACTGGAACAGTTGTAAGGTGGTTGCTGGATCGAATCCCCGAACTGACAAGGTACAAATCTGTCGTTCTTGCCCACTGTTCCCCGGTAGGCCGTCATTGTAAATAAGAATCTGTTCTTAACGGACTTGCCTAGTAAAATAAAGGTTAAATTAAAAGATAGGCCTACTATCTACACTCCCCTCCCGGTGCGCATCACTCCAACAACCAATAGAGGGGCAGGCTGTTGGGAGCCTTGGAAGTAGTGGCTGCTGCGAGGGCAAAGCAAAAAGTATGCTAGTACAGGCAAAAACTTTTACAGAGGTATGGAGAAGTTTAGGTCCCGTAAAGATATTTTACATGTTCGTAGTGTCAAAGGAATACGGTCGAGGAATTGGATTTAAGGACTAAACCGGACAACATTGTCCTTGGGTTGTAACTTTTACTATATTGTATTTTCTCGCGCTTTTCTCTAAAACTTGGGGAGGACTTCAGTGTGGCTAAAATGTCCGCATCTATGCAGCCTCTCAACGCTGCAATGTATGCGGTCGTTTTCTTACTGTTTTCCCGAATAGAACTTATACTTGGATATGATGAAAACACAAGGACGTGTCCGTCTCCATGCACATGTTTTGGAGACCTGTTGGACTGCAGTCGGTTGAAAAGGCGTGGAATTCCTGAAAATCTTCCCGAATGGACCGTACAATTGTAAGTCAATTTAGAAAGCTTTTGTTGACTTGCCATTTTATCTTCACTACCCATATATACGAACAGCTATCTTAATTACTTTTCACACCTATGTTTGAAATGAGTAATTTGATAGATACAGGTTTTAACATAGTTACAACAAGTGTATGAATGGAATACTCGAATAGATCAATTACATATATGCAGAGAATTACGTGATTTGTTACATTGTTGCCAACTTTGTTACGTTGTTGCTTACTGACCATTCGAAGAGAATGAAACCGTTTGAAAACAAAGTTTATTTCCCTTCACATCGACAAGAAAGGGAAATCAGTCCTAAATCCTTACTTTTTATTCCCAAAGACTGGTTTGCTGTTTAGAAAGTATTTCGCAATGACGCAGGATAGGCCACTCCATTTTCCAAGGTGCAAGCGTTTCGTTTTTTTGTAATTCAGCAGACGCTGTAATCCAGAGCGATTTGATACATTTTTGTACTTTTTCCCTTGCTGCCCCCCTGTGGGACTCGAACCCACAATCCCGGCGTTGCAAGCGCCATGTTCTACCAACTGAGCCATAAAGATATTTACTGAATAAAAGTCGTGTTTGTCACATTTAGAATTATATTATTGTTTTCTTTATATTTATTTATGGTAATTTCGAATTCTGAAAGATGAAGTGATATATTGGTTCACTTTACCCCATTGTTTACCATTCCTTAGCAGCATTTGGTGTTATTTCAGATATAGAAAAATACTGTAAACATCAAGGAAATAGGGATTTTGCACTCGAACTACACTGTAATTTAAATCAAACGTATTTCTTGCAATGTCACACTGCCTACAATTATTCCATGTGAATACCTATAGGATATGTGAGCCATACTCCTTAGGAACAAGAGGGAAGCTCAGTCTTGTAAATAATAAAGCAGGCCGTTTTAGAAAAAGATATAACACTAATGACCTTTGTACATCAATGTCCCATTATCAGTCGTTCTACACTAGTGAATCATTAGTTGGACTACCTACTGCATGGAGTTTTTTTATTAGGATTTTTCCAATCACCCATTAGGCCCAACAAGACATGCCAACATCAGTAGGCTAGTGAGTTGGTAGTACTGTTTGCTTTTGAGTTTGTTGTTAGTGCAGTGAGGTACAATAATTTGCCAACATTATATAGTTCATGGAAAACTTTCAACAGGCTTTTGGGATTTTGGAGCTATCACAATTTCCATGAACGAAGAGCATAAAATGCCATCATAAACAATTGATTACAATTCATTTTGACAACTTGTTGAACCTGAAGAGGTTGGTCAACTGTTTTTTCAGCATGTAAATATCAGGTGACATCATGATAAGGAGCTAATGCAGAATACAGATGTCCATTACAATAGGCCCTAGATGAGACCAACTGCTGAATGACAATTGTTTTCCTTTTGTTTATGAGGTGATACCATCATTGGGCCTTTCCATATTATGTGAGCTCAGAAGTTCTTCAGGCCCCAGGGCTATTAAGACAATAAACACATCATGTCAAATGAAGTCATAGGCACTCCAGGCCAATCTCCCATGGTAATGCCTCAAATAGTTGTTTAACATGTATTAATAAGCAGATGTTCATAGGTCTGCCTGCCTGGCTTCCATTCAGACTGCACCATGTTGATATATCCTCACTACTAGCTTGTGTTTTTTCTAGTTCATATTTCACAACACATCTAGGCTAGTTAGTCCCCTGTTAGAATGTTTGTTTGGCATTTACAAAATGTGTGCTGCCTGCTCTGGAAATTTTAAGTTGCCAGAAAACACAGACACAGCCTCGTAACTGACCAAAAAGGGAGAGAAAAAAGTTCCACATGGGGGGAAAATTCTTTGCACTCCGGCATGCTAATTTACGAGTGTCTCTCCAGCACATCTTAAACTGCCCGGCCCTTTGTTTTCCAGCACCCCATTATTTCTGCTGAATTAGCATCTCCAGAGCCACCGATGGTACTGATTACGGAGCCACTGTTGGATTAGTTCGTACAAACTCTCTGAAAGAGAGTGAAAGCGAGGGAAGGAGGGATGGATGGAGGGAGGGAGTGAATGTGGGAGGGAGAAGCATTTAGTTTGAGCTTCAGATTTCTCAGTGAGTGAGCGAGGGGTACAGGTTTTACAATTCAAATGTAGACAAGTTTTAATTTTCCCAAGTTTTTTAGGGTTTTTAGGAATGTAGCATAATATGCATTTGAGGAGGTAAGCACTCTCAGGAGACTCACTCAACATTGCTGTATTACCAGGCAATTCCATCCACAGCCAGTTCTCACCTCACTAAAAGCAGATGTGATTAACTATTAGAATAACTTGGCATTATAAAATAACTTTACGTTTTCACAGATTTACATGAGCGAGACGGGCTTCAGTGTCTACTGAAAAAAATCCAAGTTAAAGTGTGATATCAAGCCCTTATGTTATGGCACTTCAGAGATAAGGAGAGAAAGCGCTCTGGATTATAATGTGAGAGCTTTAGCTGGTGGGAAAGGGTATGCCTTTTATCAGTTTGGAAGTCAATGACCTATTTTCCCTTGTGAATCTGTATTAGTCCAAGTGCTTTATAACCACATCAAAGAACCAGCAGGTCTATCTTATCTCATTACTAAGAGGATGGATAACTTGGTTTCATTCACTCGTCAGACACGGATAAATGTGTGGCGCACATTTTCAAGTCTAATAGACACAGGCCAAGGCCTATATAGCTGTACTGATTTAATCTGGTCCACTTCTGGACCTGGATTTTTGAAGGAAGTGTAAGTGTCAGAAACCCTCAGGGTTTATCTGGACATTTTTGATACGACACATCTCCACTTCTCCCATATGGCCCGATTAGTGGAACAAAAACATACAGCTGCAGGTTGGGAAGGGAAAAAAGTTTCAGAGAGAGAAGTAAAACTCTTGTTGAAGAGTTGAAGAAACTATTTGCTGAAGAATAAAACCAGAGCCAGATCTAGAAAATGGCTTAGAAACTCGCTTTCCCGGCATTGTGAATAGATTACCAGTTGTTCGGTTTTTTCCCTCCCTCCTCTCAGCTCCAGTTGATGGATTCCAGATGGGGGGCAATCCAAAAAAAGGGTCTGGCACCACAATGTTGATCGTGCACAGCAGCGTCAATAACTCCACAGCTTTATAACACTCTGGGACAGGCAGGCTTCTCTAGGCATGTTTTCCACCCCCTCTTAAAAATGGAGAAAAAAAATTGAATCTCTCCCTTCCGTAACTTAGCTGGTTGTCTGTTTTGGCTCGGTGATTCAAGAGCGGATTGGATCCATGAGCTTGTCTGGCTGGATTTTCTCTCAATGTTTAAAAAAAAAGGCTGCTATGCCAAAACTAGGCCTATAGCTAGTTAGCTTAACTTTTTTGCATACAGTGGTTTGTTTTGAAAATGACTCAGTTGCTTTCCGACATTACTTCAGTTGGAGCTGTATAGGCTAGGCTCACTCAGACAAGTTATGTCTCCTGTTTAAAAACAGAAAGGCCAGTATATGATTGGTTGTGAAGTGAATGGCCCTCCATGTTGTGTAACTTTCCTCTAACAAATGTCTTTCTTTACAGGGACCTGAGCCATAATAAATTGCAGTCGCTCGACAGCACTGTGTTTAGGAAACTGCGGTACCTAAGTGAGATGTAAGTATACTCTGTGTTCTGTACTTCCTAGAGTAAACAACGTCAGTCACAAACACTCTCCCTCCACACCACATGTGACAAACAACCTTTGTGCCTGTGTGTTTACAGAAAGCTAAACAACAATGAATTTGAGACGGTACCTGATTTGGGCCCTCATGCGGCAAACATCACCACCCTCATTCTGTAAGTATTACTTTTGAAACAACCCTCCCCCCACCAACCCACCCATCAGAGTTGTCAGTACTAGTTAACAGTGTAGAGCTGCTAAGCCCTGCTCCTCCCTCCTTGGTGGAACCCCTTTTGGCTGAGTTGGTTCCCAGACTGGGTTGTCCCAGGCATGGCAGCCAGTTTGAGACAAGTCAGTCACATGTCTGAAAATGAATGTCATCGTTAAAAATGGAATCGCCAGAGGTGGTTCCAGTGTTTCCATAAGTGCTGATCCAAGATCTGTAAGAATAGAGTTTTCTGGTGGTATTTCATCCATCTGGAGGTTGAGTGTTTGTATACACTCCTAGTAGGATGGCCCCAGAACATGATGGAGCAATGTGGGGCTTTCATGTGTTTTCAAAGACAAATAGACCCATCAGTGTCAGAGGTTTCAAAGCATTGATTTCAAACTTTTCCCCCGGCACAATGTCTCACAAAATCAATGGATAGGACATTTCTCCCCCACAAGAATGCATCCATCTCAAAAACTAGAAGAGGCATATTGCTCATCAAGCCTGAACTTGACAAGCAGTAACACCAGAGAAAGAAGCCAACAGCCAAAGGGGATTCAGAAGTCGGCTATTAGTCAATTTGTCTTCAGACTTTTAGGTGTATAGCCTATAGGCCACAGATGTGGCTGGCGGTATTACCTGGAACTAAAACAAAATACAGTACACCAGGGTATGTTTGATTTCCAGTAGGTCTGATGAATTTTTTAACTTGTAAACATTATCCGTCAGACAACATTCAGAGGTTTTAGGAGTTGTACAATAGTATTCCCCTCTACTCTCAATTCTCCACTCAAGATGCATATTTGGTTGCTGTTGCTTATTGAAACATATCATGTATGAATAGGAGAACAATTCCAATAGATTTCACCGTTGAATGTTCCAAAGTATGTCAGCCAGCCTAGTTGTCATCCTCAATGTGCATTTGGGAATGATCAATTCATACTTTCTTACCACAACGTGTGTTCATTTGTGTCTGTGGGTGCGTGCATAGTATTGCCAGTTGCATTGCTTAGTGTCTACTCGGCAACTAAAATCTCTGAGGGGGGGATTTAAATACAAAATTCCTCCCCCCTCTCTTTCTTTTTGTTGCTGGTATTGGCATCATTGATGGAGAATATGTGTGTGGTATTTCCTATTGGAAAAATAACCGAGTTTTGAGAAGCCATCAGATGACTTATTTTTCAGACTGGCGCCTGTAATGAGAAGCAGGGCTGCTGCGTTAGCATCTGACCCAAATGGCTAATAACACAGTTAACACATCATCACAACTTTGTTCTTGTACATTGTCAGGTTGCAGTAGGACCGCATCAACTACAGTGCTATAACGGATACATAATACACAACGTCTACCTGAAGGGAAACATGGTTGAACGATGAGAGAAAGAGTTATAATGTTGGTTTCATACAGTGTTTCCAAACCCTGATCCTCGAGTACCCCCCAACAGTACACATTTCTGTTGTAGCCCTGTACAAACACACCTGATTCTTGCTAATTGATGGCTTGATGATTAGTTGACCAGTTGAACCAGGTGTGTTTGTCCAGGGTTACAATACAAATGTGTACTGTTGGAGGTACTTGAGGACCAGGGTTGGGAAACACTGTTTTAGTAGATTTTAGGTTATTGCAGTATTGAGTTACAAAGTTACAATGTTTGTTGCCAAAAGCTTTGTAAGCAAGACATCCAGGTATATCTGTCAGCTTAGTTACTCACAGAACTAACACTTTATAAGAAAGAATGAATTGGTAGAGAAGCAGAATATGAAGCTCTTTCCAGTTCCAACTTCCAACCAGTTCCAACCTTTTCCATACACAGAGATTGCGTCAAACCGTCTTCTCCAAATACCTAATCAGCCCTGGAATCACCAGATAATTTGTAGAGCCCACCAAACTCAACGAGAGGTGGTTTCACAGCAATCTGGTTTAAGCCCCCACCCCCTACCATAAATTCCTGGGAAATTGTTCAATTAATTAAGATGATCACGACTCAATTACTACCAGCTGCAGGGTTATTGCCGTTTGTTTTTACTCTGGGCTGTGGGGTCAAGGAAGTTGACGAGAGCTGCCGCTATGTCTGCCTGGCTGTTTGAATAAGTGGCATTCGATACCCCGGGGCTTTTTTCCCCCTTACTCCCCTCCCAGGCTAGAGTAATGAAGGAAGGGGAAGAAAATCTCCAGTATGTGCGAATGGAAGGGAAAAATCAGACTGTACTAAATAGAGAAAAAAAGGGGGGTTCAGGATTAGGAAGCCTCCGTTGTTGATTCAATGTCATTGCGTTATTAAAAAGTAGAGTGTTGCTGCCTTTGGTGTAACTTGTTTGTGCATGTGTGTATCTGTTTGACAGCTGCTTCTGCTGTTTAGCTATAATTTATGTGGATTTTTTTATTATTTTAATTCAAAAAGGAACATTTCTGTTGCAGCGTCACCTGTCTATAATCGTCTCACACTGTGGTCTTGTTTATGTAGGTCATATTTCTTCAGATAAACAAATTCAGAGTGTGACGGCAACTCAGTCCAAAAATATGGAGTAGATTTGCTCGAAAACAGCCAAATTAGACAGAAGTGTAAATCAAATTGAGATGTGCTGCTGTGTGGTCTTATTTTCTTAATGTTTGCTTTTTTTTTTACTGATATCAATAAAATTCCTTAGAGTACACTTAATGAGTCTGGCAGCACATTTCAGCTGATCTAGGATCAGCTTACCATTAATGTAGGGTACACCGCCTTCTATTCAAATAGTTATTAAGTTGTCTACTATACCCAAAGGCTTGGAGTTTCCTTAAGTTGGGAGACATGCATGTGCTACCTGCTTAAGTTCATGAATAAACAAAGCACAGTTTGATAGATGCTTTAAATTCACCTGGTCGTACATTTTAATGTGTGTTAAAATGAGATGTGTGTGTACAATGTGTGTTAAAATGAGAACCTGAAGAGACCCAAACAAGAATGACAGGCAGGTCTTGAAACTATTAACACAGTAACCTTATTTGTGAGAAAATTGGTTAAACAAATTTGAAGTGTGTGCCGTCCAAATGGACAATGCCCTGCTTGTTTGTCCGTGGAGTTGGCCCGACGGGTGGAGATCAACAGATAAGCACATGGAACTCTCCGGTACACAGCGTTTAGGCTGGCCTTTCAAAAGCTCTCATTAGATCTCTGGGCAGATGTAGGGGAGTAGAGAAAGATGGAGAGAAACTATTTTGTTGAATGGACCGTAGCCAAGTTCTCCTTCACGTCTATCCCTGCAGGCCTCAACTGCACAGTCTCAGTTGATATCACAGTCCTCATCTGCCACAATGTTTAAGGTTAGAGTTGGCTGGGTGTTGAGATTCTGTAGTATGTTGTACTTACAGGTTAATACAACAGGGTTCAATTAATTGCTCAGTCGTCTCTGAGATTCAAGCAAGTGAAGCCATTACAGTTCCTGTAGGTCCTCACCTAGCCTATCTCTCTGTCTATCTGGAGAGGGCTGGCCTCTGCTGTGTGTAGTCCATGTTTTGCCAGATGGTCTTGACCACATCCTTCAAAATAGGGGTCCTCATGAGGGTTATAAAAGGCGTTGACTTGTGCGGTCTCTGATTCAGACACATTTCAGTTGAAGGCATTCAGTTGTATAACTGACTAGGTATCCTCCTTTCCCTTTCTTTGTACTTCCCATGACATTACTTTTTTTGTGGATTCTTATGCTCCATATGGGTCATGTCAAGTTTTCAAAGCCATACGAGAGGCTCGTTTGTAGCAGCACACTGGGTTCAAGTGGGAAGTGTGTCAGAGAGTAAGCATTAAAAACATCAGCTTGGGACACCATGTTGTATTTGGGGCTTCTCCGATGGAGGGGCTGCTCATTCTCCACAACTTAGCTGAGGGTTAGCATCACATGCAGCTCAACGGAATCCTTGATGTATCTGGCCCATTTGCACTCAAGCTAAAAAGGTTTGTTCATATATGAGTTGTCTGGTGGTGGAGTCTAGGCTTCAGGGTGATGCTCCACAGCTGGCCAGATGTTTACTGTGTGGGGAAGGGAGAGGGGGTTGGGGTACAAAGACCAGGGACTCATCATCATCATCATCACCACCACATCACACCTCCTTCCAGCTGACAGGCCCCAGGGTCAGTCCGTCTTTTGTAGAGGAACATGGACTGAGCAGCCAGCGTTGACAGTTGCTTTCCAACTGCCCCCTCCCCTCAAAATATATTGAAGTCCGGGGCGCCACAAAACTGGAAATACAGGTTCTTTATTTTTTTTCTCGCAGCCCGTCTTCTCCTCTTCTCTCAGCGACCAGTCAGGGGAACATGTAAACCCAGGCCCAGGGGGTGTGTGCCCCTTTTGTTTGGGACCACAGAGGCCGTGGTGCGTGGAAAGTCCTTTGCAAATCTGCACACAAAAGGCTGTCTTGTACCCTTTCTACTGCGGGTGGTGTGCTGCACTGCACCTAGCTCAGCCTGTGGCTGTTGCCTAAATTGTGTTATTATAAAAATAAAAAAATGAAATATTTTTTTTTAGGCAGTGACTGAGTGTTTAAAATGAAAAAAGGGGGATTGGGTTTCAGCCTCCCAGAACCTACCCTCTACCCCCACCCTCAGCCCCACACTCTTACAGTCGGTTGGCATAGAACCAAGCTTTGAGTCTTGGCCTTGACGGAGGCTAGGCAGAGGGACGTGCTGTGGCAGGTTCTACCCCTACGTGCCCCAGAAACCCCATCAGCCTCTCCTCCCTGGGCCTCTATCCATATATCCTCCTGGTACTGCCTTTGTTCCAGGTTGGACTGACTGACAGACACACTCGTCTGTTTTCCTCTGTATGTTTTGGTGGTAAGGCTGCCAAGGGGTGTCACTGTCTCAACGTGGGGAGCCTAGTCATAAGAGAGGTATGGATGGCAGATTTAGGGAAATGTGTGGAAAATGACTGCTCCGTCCAAGTCAAAGATCCCACTTTCTGAGGCTTCATGATGGACTGAGAAGCTATGTTGCCACTGTGCTCAATTTCTCGCTTGATTGTATCTTCAGTGCTTTTTTAGTCTCGCTTTGGCCAGGCGTACAGCGGAGCTGAGCCAGTTTGAGACTTTGTGTCTGGCTCTCGACTAGTGCTGGTTCAGTGTGTCCGTTTCATTGTTGTTTTCTTATTGGCAGCTTCTTGAAGGGTACTAGTGTTCACATAAACCAGTACTTCTCAGCCATGTCAATGTTCATCCATTTCTCCAAAGGGCTGTATGTTGATGTGTGCATTGCATGCATGCACAGTATAAGGAAAAGCTAACATTCACTTTGGTCAGTATAAGGAAAATGCACAAAAAACATGTATCATAAAGAAGATAAATTTAAGAAATGATGCGTTAATGCAAGTTATCATTTTTTTTGGGGGGGGGGGGGGGGGTTGTTGTTATGTTAGCCTTGCAATTAATACTGAAATGGGGCCTGCAGTCTGGTGTATTAGAGGGAATTCCTACTCTTTTCCCTCACTCTCCCTTTCCCTCGCTCTCCCTTTCTCTACCCGTCGAGGCCCATACACAAAGACGGCTCTGTACAGACACTGTTTATAACTAAGCAGTCCCTGCACTGCAATTTAGGAGGCGTGCAGCTCAGGAAATTGCCAGCCTCTGCTGAGGCATGCTTTCACTGAGGGAATGGTATTCATCAGCCAAGTAATTGGCAGGTTATTTTTTTAAATACCTTGTTAGTAATTACCTTATAAACAAAATAACACAGCACTAAACCAAACGGCTGTTTTGACCTTTTGAGATGAGTAGTGACATTGGATAGCACAAGTATTGCCCCGTCCTCCCCCCTTTCCTAGACAACCAGGGAACTGTGTTATTTTTCATGGTTCAGGGAGAGACTCAATGTTCTAGGAAAAATGTATAATATTAACATAATAATAATGGGAAAACAGGGGTAGGGTTGGTCATTTTTAAATACCGCCTGCTAATTGACTGCTCTGAGTGTTTGTATGTCTGGAAACGTTAGATTGGTGACCCGCGTTGTTAAAATACAGCGTATTTTCTATCGTTCATTGGAGCCGTTCGATCTGTGTTTTCAGAGCAAACAACAGGATCACAAAGATCTCTCTGGAGCAGCTGAGGCCCCTGCAACGCCTGGAGACCCTGGACCTCAGCAATAACAGCATAGTGGATATCAAGGCTGACTCCTTCCCTGCGCTGCCTCTCAAGAACCTGTGAGTCCGTCCGTTTGGACTTTTTAACTAAAATGCATGCTTAAACTCCGTCCAAGAATACTATATAAGTGTGTCATGTCTTTGGCTATGCCGGATTAAGTGATATGACATGATATTCTATAAAATAATTTCTCCGTAATTAATATTACCTGATTGAGCTAATCATGTAAATGTAATTAACTAGAGAGTCGGGCACCACAAAATAATATTTATAGAGCTGTTATCTTCCGAATAAACTCTTAAAGACCTAGAAATATTTTACATCATTAGCAATCAATAGCAATCAATATTAATCGTCATCTTAATTCAGTCTCATCTGAAAGTTGTAAATTCTTAGTTATCTGCACGAACCCTGGCTAACAAGTTAAATCAGCAATACAAAATTGGGTTTAATTATTTACTAAATACCTAACTAATCACACAGAATTACACATACACATATTTAAATCATAACTTGATTACAAATTACGTCATAAAGGAAAACGTCCCTAGCGGGCGGAACAGATATGACAGCTTGTTACACAAAAGAAAAGGGGCTGGGTTTGAGTGAAAGAGCGGGAAGACTGAGGAACAAAGGGCGAAGCTGTGCTATCGTAAATACAGTATCTTATGCATTCTAAATTACCGCCCATTTGGAAAAGGAAAATGCAATAAATATTTACTCTGAGCTGCGCTTCGGTAGGTTGGTGGTAGATGGAACGCCGTGTTGCCCAACCGAGTCCTTTGTCCTTTGAAGAATGTCTCTGGTGGTCAATTGGGTACGTTGTAGTAACGTCGTTGTGTGATAGACGGGATACTCTGTTTGTTCCTTCCTAACCCTCATTTGCAGTGGCTGTTGCTAACTCAACGGCTAGGAGGTATCTCTTCTGTAGTGAATAAGAGTTCAAAGTTCATACCATTCGCAATCAAAGCTCATGCTAATGTTGGCTTCGTTCTGAAGTTATTATCTGAACCATTCTGACATCGGACCGTTGTCCTCACGTCCTCGGAACAGTAGGTTATGTTGTCGTCAAGGGCTTATATAGGAAGGGAGAGGAGGGCGTGTTTGAAAAGTTTTATAGCCCATGTCCCTTCACAGGGGCGGGCCACTGATTGAGCAGAGCCCTATCGTATGAAAACCAAAATCTCACATTATAGAAGCTAAAATCACATTTCATCCCAACACGAATAATTTCACATTCAAACATTTAAATTGAACAACAATTCCATGTGAATGCGATAACTCTGATGTGTAGACTTTCCACTGTAGAGTTTATGTCATCTTATCATTGATGAGAATGTCTCAGATGACAACCGAACTGACATCATATTCATTAAGTACCACCGCATATGTTCAATTGGTCCGAATATAGCCAGAATATAGTTAATTTCCCCCCACCTTCTGATGTTCCCAGAATCTCTATGTTAACCAAGGGTTTTGCAACTGTAACATCAGTAGGCTAGAGAGAGGAAAAAGGGGGGAAGAGGTATTTATGACTGTCATAAAGCCAACGTCATGACAAGTGTTTGGATCAAATAGTACAATTTTGGCGGAAGTACAACAATGTTTGGTCATTTTTCCTCTTTGCAATTAATTATGTGATCAATATCTCGTTATGTATTTTCTTCTCCTCTAGTATCATGAACAACAATCGCATTTCCACCCTGGAAACGGGCTGTTTTGTCAACCTGTCCAGCACTCTGCAGGTCCTCAGGCTCAACCGCAACCGCCTCTCAACCATCCCTGCCAAGATCTTCCAGCTCCCCAACCTCCAGCACCTGTAAGTGACAATTGCTCTTTGAGCGCTGTTGGGGTTGGCCACAAACTATACTATGACTGCTCTTTGAACGGTTGTGTAACAGTCCACGACTTTTCGCTACTCTTTGATGTTTCTCTGACTGCTCTGTGAACTTCCTGAAAACACATTGTGACTGCACTCATTGACAGTGTGTTGACGTATTCAACCACTCTTTGACCACTCTTCCAACAGTCATTGACATCTTCTTGGCTTCTCTTGGATGAATTAGATTCCGTTTCAGCCTCACTTCTTGACTTGAGTGAACTCTTCATCCTTCCCTGCATATATGATGCTGCAGTTCTCTTACGGTCTGGTTGTGGTCCAACCTGCAGGGAGCTGAACAGGAACCGGGTGCGCAGGGTGGAAGGCCTGACGTTCCACGGTCTGCACGCGCTGCGCTCACTGAAGATCCAGAGGAACGGTATCAGCCGCCTGATGGATGGAGCCTTCTGGGGCCTCAGTAACATGGAGGTCCTGTAAGTAACTGTCCTCTGTGGCAAGAAAGTGTGTATTTTTTTACTAGTGTACATTGGTGGATTTAACAGCATATGTCTGGGTGCAAGTGTCTGCATACCATCTTTTGATACATATTTGTAGCCGTATGTCTAGACAACGATAGTTGACTATAGCCTATACAGTGTGGTATCAGTCCAAGCTAACATACGTCTTCATCTCTGTCTGTCTGTGTGTGTCTATATGTCTATGTTGATGACTGACCTCTGTTTGTATGTCTCTGTGTGTCCCTGCAGGCAGCTGGACTACAACAACCTGACGGAGGTGAGTAAGGGCTGGCTGTACGGCCTGCTGACTCTGCAGCAGCTCCACCTGGGCCACAACGCCATCAGCCGGATCCGGCCTGACGCCTGGGAGTTCTGCCAGAAACTCAGCGAGCTGTGAGTGACCCTTTTTTCATATTTTTCTTCTTCTCCCTCCCTTTTCCCTCTCACTTTCTCTCCTATTCACACTGTGAACTTCCAACACCTCTCTCTTTCTCTCTCTCCCTTGCTCTCGCCCACCTTCCTCACAGTCTCCAACTCTCCACTCCCCCCTCTCTTCCTCCACCCTTAGTGCTCAGTGCCAACACCAATGCAGGGCTCCTGACAAAGTATTACTCCCCCTCTTCACCCCCGCCACTATAGCCCCCTTCCTTTAATGCCTCATCACGTCTATAGGGGAGAAAGGGGGGAGAAGGAGGGGGGATTTCACAACCAGAGTGTCTGCAGCGACATATTGTTTCCTTTGTTGTTAACATTGTTTATGGCACTGGCCAATTCCTAAATCCGCCATGTTTTGTTGGTTTCTGAAAGGGGAGTTTTTTTCCCATTTCTCTTATCAAGTGAACCTGAGAGTTAACCAAATTGGCAGTTGACTGATCTTTTTCGCCCACTCTTTGGTAAATAGCCTTCTTCCTGGTTTGTTAGTTTTTTCGTCTGATGCTTGCGTTTGAGGATTTCTAGTACAAAATTAATACTTTTTATACTGTCTGCATACAGTTAAACAAAGTAGACTAGCGGTGCGAGGTACAATCTACCTTTCAAAACTTTTAAAATAGTCTATAACCCAAAGTTTTTTTTACTGGATATGCCTTGATAATAATTAGATAATATGTTTTAGTAGTGGTTATTAATGCTTATTACAAAGTACTTATTGGTAATTCACAGACTTATCTGGCTAGATTTGGTGCACGTTCCTAGTGATCTGAGGCCAATTTATCCTCTACCTCAACTGTTTATTTCTACCCCCCCTCCTTTCCATTTGCCCTCCCTTGGGGTTTGAACTGTGTGATGCTGATGCTCCTTCTCTCTCCACCCGACAGGGACATCTCGTCCAACCACTTGACAAGACTGGAGGAGTCCAGCTTTGTGGGCCTCAGCCTGCTTGACGAACTCCACATCGGGAACAACCGTGTGAGCTTCATCGCAGACGGAGCCTTCCGAGGACTCTCCCACCTACAGATGCTGTAAGTTTGAATAATTACATTTCATTGAATTGCTTGTCAGAGATGGCAGCTCTATTGTATAATAGTGCTGAAGCATTAAATACTTATTTTCAACGTCCCACTGGCAGTGAGTGTATTAGCCATGGTTAATATCACTAATCCTGGTTCTTAGTTTCCCCTAAAGTTGTTTGAGAAGCCTCAAGGCTCATGAGAGTTTAGGGATGAACTTGATTTAAACTTGTCAGTGACATGGTTATAACAGTCATCAGTCTACACTTTTTAAAATATATATTTGACCCCTTTTGGTAGTTACAGTCTTGTCCCATTGCTGCAACTCCCGTACGGACTCGGGAGAGGTGAAGGTCGAGAGCCATTGACACACTGCTCGCTTAAGCCAGCCGCACCAATGTGTTGGAGGAAACACCGTACAGCTGGCAACCGAAATCAGCATACATGTGCCTGGCCCACCACAAGGAGTCGCTAGAGCGCAATGGGACAAGGACATCCTGGCCGACCAAACTTTCACGTCGCTGGGCCAATTGTGCGCTGCCTCATGGGTCTCCCGGCCGCGGCCGGTTGCGACACAGCCTGGGATCAAACCCGGGTCTGTATAGACATCTCGCCTTAGACTGCTACTCCACTCGGGAGGCCTCATCAGCCTACTTTATCATTGTTTTGTGTTCTATAAGAGAAGCTCTATCTCACATCTATGAGAGTACATTAGCAGCTAGCTAACTTCTCGGATGCTGCCTGCTTGTTGGATTTCGCTCCCTGTCCCTCTCCACACTCACACAATCGAGGCGTGAGTGGAAATATTCTGCCTTGTTTGTTTTCGGTATGTGAAATAGCTGAACGTACTGCCTGTGGTCCCCCCCCCCCCCCCCCCCACACACACATAAAAACCTCAACAAGCCAGCAGAGTGAGACTGAGTCCACCGCTCCATCCCCCATCTCCAGACCGGCTCCATAACATTGCCCCTTGTCCCTCTCTTAAATGGAACCAAATGTTAACTGTGCGTGAAAGGTCAACAGAGGGCAGGTGTGTAGGTAGGTGGACGGGGAGTTGGGGTGGCTTAGAGGGCTTTACCCCCCAGCCTCTCTCCACAACCCGCTCCTCTACCCCCTCCACCCCTCCTCAACCCCAATCATTTGTAACCAGGCATGCAGAGGAGGAAACTAGCTGTTTGAAAGTATTTAAAGAGACTTGAGAGAGAAGGAGTGGGGGAAGGGCGAAGACGTCCAGCAAATCTCTAACAGACATGATGTACTGCTGTGTGCACATGACATTCAGTTAGTTTGAAAGATATTTCAGATTTTTCAAAACCCTTTGATATTTAGTTTAAAAAAAAATTCCCCGGGGCAGAGCTAGCATGTTGGAGTGAACGGCTGTGTGAGAGGCTCCTGCAACTTTTTTGCGAAATAATCTAATTTCACCTACTTTATGGCACTTTTTACAACAAACGTTTCTTTCTTATACAAGATTGTAACTTTCTATGTGAAAATGCAGAGTAATAAGCCACCAAAGGACAATAAATCCACAGCGGAGGCCTACTCCCCACTAAACAACGCGACAGACATGGCGGAAGGCACAGGCAACAACGTGACACTTACAGAACTTACCCGGGCTTTGGGCTACGTGTTGCTATAGCTGAGGATCTTAATACTACTATTGCTGAACTGGACACCAAAATCGAGAGCATCATTCAAACGGTCGCTTCGCATGGCCAGAGTATTGTGGACCTTGAGAAAGCTTCTGAATTCAACGCTGGTAGGATCGACGAGTTAGAGAAGCTATGCACGTCATTGCAGGATAGTGTGCAGAGGCTTTCTGTGAAAGTGGTCGACCTGGAGGGCCGATCCAGACGTAATAACCTTTGCGTTGGTGGTCTGGCAGAGGGGGTGGAGGCGGGCTCTCACCCCACTGACTTCTTCACCAAGCAATTGAAGGATGCAATGGGATCAGATGTTTTGGCTTCGGATCCCCAGCTGGACCGTGCACATCGCTCCCTTGTCCCAGTGCCTGGACCGGGCCAACGTCCTCGCCCAGTAATCATCTGTTATCACAGTTTCAAGACCAAGGATCTTATCCTGCGTGAAGCTCGAATGAGGGGCAACCTGTCACATAAAGGGCACCCATTCCGTGTCTATGAGGATTATGCGCCCGATGTGGCAAAGCACCGCGCCGGCTACAGAGATGTCATGACCAAACTCTACAAACTCCGTCTTCGCCCAGCCTTACTCTTCCCTGCAAGACTAAGAATTACCCCGCCTTCCGGTGAGAAGATTTGGCTCTCCTAGGTTTTGGACACAGAGAAGTTTATCTGGGAATAGACGTCAATCCCCTGTACAGGTTAGAGTGCCTTGTCATTGTGTGTTAGGGTCTGCTCATAGACTCAAATCCATACTATACCATAATGGGTGACACCGTATTAAACAGGCTCAGCAAGGGCTACCGAACATGTAAGACGCTGAGCCGACCAATGGATGGCGGTCAGAGCTCTCATTTAACGTTAAGTTCACTTTCATCCCGGCTGTGCTCAGAGCGATGCATATTTGGGAGGCCTTCCAGGTTTGATCACTGACACCTTCGGATGGATATACTTATATTCCCCCATTTTTGTTTTGTTTTGTTATTTATTTTTCAATCCTTACATTATTCTTATTACCATTTATTTATTGCTTGCAGGGGACTGGGGGTGATGGTTGGGAAGGGGCAGACGCAGACACCTGGTTAGCAAGTTGATGTTTTGTGCCGTTCTGCCTTTGTCTAGCCGTGAGCCGCTCTCCCGACTAGATTCCCACCAGCCCTCTGTAGTGTCTGTGTAGGTGTGCGTACATATAATTACTATCTGTACTTTATTATTATTTTCTCTTAGCATTTTAGAATTATGTATGTGTATATTTTAAATCAGTGTAGATTGTTATTCTGGGAGTATGAATGTTTGTATGTGTGTATGTGTATATGTGCATATGGATGTATATACGTGTGTATATACATATATATATATTTTAAATATATATTTTTAGATATGCATTTTTTTGTGTGGGTGTGTATGGATGTGTATATGTATGTGTGTATATGTGAATATGTGTATATATGTGTATGTATATATATATATAAAACATATATATATTTGTTTTAATCTTAAAAAGGAAAAAAATATTTCTATACTTTTTCTTATTTTTTTATTTTTTGATGGGGGGGTACGTTTAATTTAGCAAAATCCTTGTTCCGATCTTCTGACCCACAGTATGTAAAGGTACTGCTGTCTATGTCGGTTGCGGATGGTTTATGTTTAGACCGGCATTGCTTAGCAATATAATCTTGTGAGGTTATATCTTGCTTATCTCAGGGATTGACCCAAGATGACGCTTAAGTGCGCAATATGTTTATGTTGCAACTTATTATGTTTAGGTTTATTAGATGCTAATTGAACACTTTATTCATGGGAGCCTCCTGAGTTCATATGTTAGTAGAAGTTCTAGGATAGTGAGAGGTGAACGTATAGTTGGGATTTTATTTTTGTTTTACCTCTTGTTCGAGGTCACGCCGTGCTTTTTTGGCATCGGCCAGACAATGTGTTTATTATTTTTATTTTTCATTTTTTTCTCTCCTATTTGTGTCTGTTAAATGTGGGTTGAGTGTTGGGGAAATTAGGGGAACAGGGTGGGAAGTAAAGGTGCTTGCATGGGGGAGGGGTGGGTTGGATACTGCTCGGGTGTAGGTGCTACATATGCTGATCGTGATGGTTTGGTGCGATTTCTTACCTTTTTATTGAGTTACATGTTATGCATAGGAACGACAAACAAGAGGAGGGCGGGGCTTACATTAACTTCCTGGAATGTCAAGGGTTTAAACGAACCAATTAAGAGAGGCAAGGTCCGAGCCCACTTGAAAGCACTCTCGTCTGATATTATATTTTTGCAAGAAACCCATCTGAAAAATAACTCTCATAGCAGACTTAAATGTAGGTTGGTGGGGCAAGTGTATCACTCTAACTTCTCTGCCAAAACGAGAGGCACAGCGATTCTGGTACGGAAAGGAATTCCCTTTCTACATAAAACCACTATTGCGGATAAAGAGGGTCATTATGTGATCGTAATAGGAGAAATCCACTCTACTTCAGTAACTCTACTAAATATCTATGGGCCAAACATTGATAACCCCTCTTTTTTTCAAAGGAGTCCTTGCCCTGATTCCAGATATCTCCCATACTAACCTGGTCATTGGAGGGGACCTTAACTGTGTGCTAGACCAATATTTGGATAGATCCTCTACCCGGCGAACCCCTACCTCCTATTCAAGCGAATTCTTGAATACCTACATAAAAAAAATTGAACTTATTTGATATATGGAGGATCGCTAACCCTACGGGTAGGGAATACTCCTTTTACTCTCATGTTCACAATGTTTACACTCAAATTGACTACTTTTTGGTTGATGCTAAACTACTTCCCTATACCTGTAATGTGAGGTATCATGATATTATAATCTCGGACCACAGTCCACTCACCTTCTCCCTGAGATTGGGTGACATTGTACCAAACGAGAGGGTCTGGAGGTTGAATCCTCAGCTCCTCACAGAACCAACATTCTGTGAACATCTTAAAGACCAAATTAAATGTTTATTTGATACCAACGACAACACAGAGACTTCCCCAGCATTATTATGGAAAACACTGACAAATTCACTTACTGGATAGGGAGAATGCTATCCATCCATCTATGGAGAAACATAAAAAAATGTTTTATTTAAAATTGGAATATAATCAGATTCTCTCATCAAAAATAGCAAAACCTTTTCTCTATGCCAAGCAAAAATATTTTGAGTTTGGTGACAAACCACACAAATTACTCGCCAGACAACTTCGAAAAAATGTGAGTGACCGAATGATTCACAAAGTTAAATCTGCATCTGGGGAATTACTCTCTTCCCCCAAAGACATCAATGATGTCAGTTTTATGAGACTCTATATACATCTAGCAGATCCTAACCCCTGCCCTGAACCAGGAAGATTCTAACTTCCAGAATTGGTTGGTTCAGGCCAATGAGGATGGAGCTCTCCCATCTACTTTGGATGAAGCGTTCATTACAGTTATACATAAGAAGGGTAAAGATCCGGAAGAGGTAGGGTCATACAGACCAATATCTCTCCTTAATACAGACTAAAAGATTTTTAGCAAAAACTCTGGCTAACAGGCTTAGCACTTTAATTGGCAAATTGGTCCATTCGGACCAGACCGGCTTTACCCCTAACAGAAACTCATTCTTCAATCTCAGGCACCTCTTCAACATTATGAGGTTACCCAACGTGGACCTTTGACCAAGTTGAGTGGCCTTATCTATTCAAGGTCCTACAGAAATGTAATATTGGAGATGGGTTCATAAATTGGATCCAGCTTTTATATAGGAACCCCTGTGCGAGAATACGCACTAACCAATCATTGTCGCCCTGATTTAACCTTTACAGAGGGACAAGGCAGGGTTGTGCGTTGTCGCCTATGCTCTTTGCCCTAATTATCGAACCTCTCGCTCAGGCGATTAGATCTCATGCAGCAATACACGGCTATAATACTAAAGATACTCTAAATAAGATTTTCCTATAGGCAGATGACATCCTCCTCTATGTAACAGAACCCCAGGCTAGTATTCCAGCTATTCTTGATGTGATCAATTTGTTTGGTACCTTCTCGGGATACAGAATAAATTGGAACAAGAGTGAATTAATGCCCATACGGTTGCAAAACACCTCGTGGCTAGAACATCTCCCAGTTAAGTTATCTTCAGAAAAATGTGCCTACCTAGGAATTGTAGTTACCAAACAATACTTCTTACTATTTAAAGATAATTTTCCCTCTCTGATGCAAAAACTCAAGGCAAACTCCCAATTTCTCTGTTCGGCAGAATTAATGCCATTAAAATGGTCTTCCTCCCACAACTGCTCTACCTACCTATACCAGAACATCCCACTATTCATACCTAAATTCTTTCACAAACAACTGGACTCAATTATCAATCCATTAATCTGGGATTATAAAATACACAGGATAGGTAAAAAACGCCTCTGTAAATCCAAGATGGAAGGAGGATTGTCTCTCCCAAATTGTATATTTTATTACTAGGCCACTAAGCTCTGCGTTGTTACGTTTCTGCTGGATGACGCACTTCTGTCATCCAGCTGGCTTAGTATGGAGCGTGAGGAGTGTCACCCCTTCTCTATTGGAGCTGTGATTTTGTCGCCTGTCAATCTGGAGATGTCACTTTATTGTAACAATCCTATTATAGATAGCACAGTCCGAATCTGGAAGCAAATTAAAGTCCACTTTGAGCTTAGACCAATGTCATTCATGCTCCCTGTCGCCAGGAATCACCCTTGATAACACCTTTGAGCGAAGGAGAAGTTGGGGATATGTACCATGGGGATTTATATAAAGAAGGGACCTTTGCTTCCTTTGAGTTGCTGAGGGAAACTTATAATCTTCCCAGAAGTAATATTTTCAGATACCTACAAATTAGAGACTATGTTAGAAAACACCTCCCAACATTTGGGAATGCTAAACCTTCCATGTTTGACGGATGCATAAAAATATGCCCCACCTCAGACAAACTGATTTGTCTGAGGTTCTATATGATGCTTTTCAATCTGTTAGCACACCTTCTACAGATGCCATTAAGGCAAAATGGGAGGAAGAACTAGAGACTTACATTTTGGTGGCAGACTGGGAAGAGAGCTTGGAGTATATCCACACATGTTCCATTAATTCCAGACATCGTCTCATACAATTCAAGGTATTACACAGATTACACTATTCCAAAACTAAACTGCATAGGATATTTCCTGATACATCCCCTATGTGTGATAAATGTCAGACTGCGCAGGGTACACTACTCCACTGCTTTGCCCTATGCTCTAGCTTGCATGGTTATCGGTGTGGAATTTTTGGGATCCTCTCTGAAGTTTTGGAGACTTCAATAGACCCAGACCCGCTTCTGATAATCCTGGGAGTGTCTGAGTCCCTAAACGGATTAACCAACCCCCCAAAATAACTAATCTCTTACAGTCTCATTTCGGCAAAAAAAATAATCTTGTTGTTTTGGAAAAGGAGGGAAGCGCCCTGAACAATAAATTATCAACATTTGAGGGGGGGGGGGGATAAATGGGGGGGTGACATCTACCCTCTTTCTTTCTACATGTCCTTGTTCTGTATGGGGAAAAAATAATAATAATAATTCCTCAGCCATTAAACTCATTACTAAAAATGTATCATTTTTCACTAAATCTAGTAGCACCAACGTGTGGGTTAGAGTTCCTCCCTGTTAAACACGTTGTATTGCATATGAAGCAGTATTATGCTGCGAGACACGGAGAAACCATCGCAAAAATGTTAAAAACCTCGAAGTTAACGAGAAACATCCTCCAGTGATGGGACCACTTTGAATACAAATGTAAAGACTTTGACTTCTTTCTCGTCCTTCAGACAAAACGCAGAGCCGCTCCAAGGTTTGCTAAGACTATAATAAGTGCAGTTGTTTTCTGGGTGTGGATTTTTTACAATGTGGTTTGTCTTTGTTTCTCTGGAAATAGAGATCTGCAGAACAACGAAATCTCCTGGACCATTGAAGATATGAACGGACCATTTTCTGCTCTGGACAAACTGAGGAAACTGTGAGTCGGCTTGACTTTACCTTGGCATTGTCTTCTAACTTGTTGGTTTTCAGAAGATAGATTAGAAACTATAAAATGGACCATGGGAACAGATTTTAACTGGAAGTATTTGCTTCTTATCATAAAATAAATGACTGTATTTGAATGAAAACTCAAATATACTTTTCTCAGGTTCCTTCAAGGAAATCAAATTCGCTCGGTGACCAAGAAATCGTTCTCTGGTCTGGACACACTGGAGCACCTGTGAGTTGACCTTCAAATCAATATCATCATCCGTCTGTCTCAACTGTCCTAAAGCTGTTAACTAAATATGGGAGAATTCATAACCATGAGAAACAACGCCTGTTAGTGAGAACCACACGACCTTATTGTCTCTGCTTATTGTCTCTGCTTCTTGTCCCTGCTTCTTGTCCATACTTTGATGAAAAACAGAGCTGTCTGGTATTCACCACCTCCAAATGTGGGGAGACTATTGATCACTAACTGCTTAGGCATGGCGAGAGGAGTGTGTGTGTGTGTGTGTGTGTGTGTGAGTGCCTGTGTGTTTGTGCTCATGTGTGCAGCTTTCTGTGTACAAGTGTGTGTGTGTATGTGCACATCTGTGTGTGTTTTTCTATCTGTGAAACAGCTGCATTTGATTGTAATTAACTTTTTTTCCCAGTCGTGTCTGAGCTCAAAGGAGCTGAAGTCGGGCCCCTCTTGATTAACAAAGCACGGTGCTGCCCAGATTTCTATTGTTCTCAAGACCTTTTCTTCCCTCTCTCTCTCTCTCTCTCTGATTATTGAAGTTTTTAGCAGTCTTCCTCCAGATAGGCCTAGACGGAGGGGAAAGTCTGCCATCTTTCTGTGTGCATTCCCATGGTTCTGATCCATCTGTTCTTCCCTCCCCTCCTCAGAGATTTGAGTAACAATGCGATCATGTCAGTCCAAGGGAATGCCTTTGTGCAGATGAAGAAGCTTGAGGAACTGTAAGTATCTCTGGGTTCAGTCACACTGTATTCATATTCTGCAATGCCAATAGACCAGAGTCACTGTTCTGGACTAACTGAGGAAAGGAAGAATCCTCCATAGACGATTACTTCAAAAGCACCTATACTGATAAAAGTGATTATCTTCAAATGGAACGACTATAAAATTGCTCAAGTATTATGGATCATCTTTGTGCTGGGTCTCTCTTGTGATTCCTGGCTCTAATGCAGTACCCCCCCCCCCCCCCCCCCCCCCACTCCCCAGGCACCTGAACACATCCAGCCTGCTGTGTGACTGCCAGCTCAAGTGGTTTCCTCTGTGGGTGGCGGAGCAGACCTTCCTGCCCTACGTGAACGCCAGCTGTGCCCATCCCCTGATGCTGAAGGGCAAGAGCGTGTTCACCGTCAGACAGGAGGACTTTGTGTGTGGTGAGTGTGACTGACACACACACACATACACACACACACACACACACACACACAAGCCTCTTAATGTAGCCCTTGTTAAAAACAACCATTTAGCCGTGACAGGTTTTCCATTTTATGAACTGACCCAGATTGTTCCATATTTTCCTTCAACTCATGGACACTCTGATGGAGCCAGCATTGTAATGGGACCATGTGGAAACTCAGTGAATTAACAGCTTGGCCAGGTGGAGTCAGAGAGAGCAGGGAGAAAATAAATAATTGTTGAGGAATTTCTGGGATCAGTTTCTTTAAGTAATGACTACTATTAGAGCTGAGGTGCTTTGCCTTCTGAGCTTTCAACATTTCTCCAGTCAGGTAGTTTGAATCTTGGCGGATGAAATAGTATAATTTCCATATTTAAGCTGTTTGTCGACCATCACGGTTTAAACAAAAACTGGTTAGCCTCAAAATGAATGTCAATTTGAGTTTAGCCCCATTCACATCAAATGGAAACTAATGTTTTCCCCTCTTGTCTTCCAACCAGACGACTTCCCCAAACCTCAGATCACGGTGCAACCTGAGACCCAGTCGGCCATCAAAAGCGCCAACGTCACCTTCGTGTGCTCGGCGGCCAGCTCCAGCGACTCACCCATGACCTTTGCCTGGAAGAAGGACAATGAGGTCCTGAATGACGCTGAAATCCACAACCAGGCACACCTCAGAGCCCAGGGGGGAGGCCAAGGCCGTGAAACAGAGGTTACAGAGTACACCACCACACTGCAGCTACGCAGTGTAGAGTTCACCAGCGAGGGGAAGTACCAGTGTGTCATCTCAAACCACTTTGGTTCCTCCTACTCCACCAAGGCCAAGCTCACTGTCAACAGTAAGTTAAATAACCTACTGGTATTGATTTTGATGTTCGTCTTGAAGTGGTGCTTCCGTTAGATGTCAAATAAAATGTCCATCCCTTTTGTCCCTCCAGTGCTTCCGTCCTTCACCAAGATGCCCATGGACCTGAGCATCCGGGCCGGTGCCACGGCCAGACTGGAGTGTGCCTCCGTGGGTCACCCGTCTCCGCAGATCGCCTGGCAGAAAGACGGCGGCACGGACTTCCCCGCTGCCCGGGAGCGCCGTATGCATGTGATGCCTGAGGACGATGTGTTCTTCATCGTGGATGTGAAGACAGAGGACATCGGGTTGTACAGCTGCACCGCCCAGAACACCGCCGGAGCCATATCAGCTAACGCTACGCTAACTGTGCTAGGTGAGAATTATTATTTCTATTTTCACCTGCTGTCAAAGAACTTTTATATGTGGGCGCCGCTTCATTTTGACACAGATCAATTTTATTTTATGGTATTCCAAGTGTTTTCCCCCCGCAAATCGACATATAAATAAGGCGTTTTGAGACTGTAAGGCAGCTAACACTCCCCCTTACCCCATTCTCCTCCAGAAACTCCCTCCTTCCTGCGCCCTCTCATGGACCGCACCGTGGCCAAAGGGGAGACTGCGGTCCTCCAGTGCATTGCCGGTGGCAGCCCTTCCCCCAGGCTCAATTGGACCAAAGACGACAACCCCCTTGTGGTCACAGAGCGCCACTTCTTTGCCGCCGGCAACCAGCTGCTCATAATCGTGGACGCAGCGGAGGACGATGCCGGGATGTACACGTGCGAGATGTCCAACACGCTGGGCACCCAGCGGGGCAACGTGCGCCTAGCCGTACTGCCCAACCCCAACTGTGACGTGGGGGTGGGCGCCTCGGGAGGCGTAGGCTCGGATGAGGACGGCTGGACCACAGTGGGCATTGTCATCATCGCGGTGGTGTGCTGCGTGGTGGGCACCTCACTGGTCTGGGTGGTCATCATCTACCATACGCGTCGGCGCAACGAGGACTGCAGCGTCACCAACACAGGTGAAGAGAGGGTGTCATTTTATTTTGTCAGCACGCGATTGGTTTTGAGGAGTTCAGTACTTGCATGCCCATGTTGCCTCCTCCTTCAAACAGAAAATAACATTTTTGGGGGAGTTTGAGTTTTGGGCTCCAGCTCCACATACTTTGGCTGGCATGTTGTTAAAACCACACCTTTTACGAATGCTTTGAAATGAATCAGACACAGACCATTGCCGTGAACAGATTATTATAATTATTGTATTTCTCTATGAAAACATTTCTGAGACTTTTCCCTCCCTGGTGTTTTCCCTGCAGACGAGACCAACCTGCCTGCAGACATCCCCAGCTACCTGTCCTCTCAGGGCACGCTGGCCGACAGACAAGACGGCTATATCCCCTCAGAGAGTGGCAGTGGCAACCACCAGTTCATGGCTTCCTCCATGAGTGGATTCTACATGCAGCCTAAAGACATGAATGGTAGAAGAGGAGCTCTTTCATTGGAAATGCATGGGGACTTTTTATGTCAACTGTATTCTGAGCATTTTTCTATGTGTATTGTTTCACCTGAATACATATTGGAATAGTTTACGTAATTTGAGGCAAGTACCAATGCGTTACTAATGTGTCATGTGACTCGTACAGGTCTGTGTCAGCTAGACACAGGAAGTGAAGCGGACATGGAGGCGGCCATAGATCCCCTGCTCTGCCATTACCAAGGACCCATCAGCTCTCTCCTCAGGAGAGGCAACATGTACACCGGAGAACCCTCAGAGGCTTTCACAGGTTGGTGCAACAGATATATATTTTTTAAATATTGTAGCATAAGAAGTATTTTCCCCTAAATTAAACAATATCATAATGTGCTGCTGTCATACTGATCTGATTTCCCATGGCTCACTGTAACCCCCCCACAGGCTGTGCTATGGACCAGCGGCCCATCTGCATAGACTCCTACAGTGGCAGCCTGACCAGCTCCAAGAGGAGAGACTACTATCCATGTGGCGGGGCCCTCCAGGACCCCTTTGACCACGGGAGCCCCAGTGTGCTGATGCAGATGCCCAACAGCAGCAGCTTCCACGGGCCACCCCACCTACAGGGCGAGGCCCCCCCCTCCATGGACGAGGGAGATGGAAGCGAGTACGGCCGACCTCGGGAGACAAGGCTCTCCTCCTCCAATACTTTCATGGGTATGTCTGAGGATGGGTATGTCTGAGGACATTTCTATGTATGGATTTGGGTCAAGTCAAGCACATTTTTGGGTCAAGTCAAGCACACTCAGAAATGTAATTCACTCAATTAGTAAGTGATTTATTGAATATTCATTTTCTTGACAACTAGCACAACATGTGAATGTCTCAGGCTTTACCCTGTATCTCCCTCCGTCTTTCCCTCTCGCAGGAACGTTTGGGAAAGCCCCCTGGAGGCCTCAACAGGAATTCTATCCCGGATTTGGACCACCGCCACTGGCCCTGCACAACAGCATGATGCTACACGAGAATCCCTACGCAGCCCTGGACACAGACTCGGAACGCGAGGAAGACAAGAACAGCGTCCAGTCAAAGAATTCTAAATCAGAATCGGAAAAGAGCGGCAATAATATCTATGAACAACCATATGATCTCAACAGGACTGCTACTAGTCAGCAAGGTCGAGCGAGCACATAGCTGAATATGTGCGTTCAAACAAACTGACATTCCTTTGAGTTTTTCTTCGTTATGATGGTGGCCCCCAAAAAATACTACCTCAGTGAATGGACACTTTCTCAGTGATGGACACTTTCTCAGTGATGGACACTGCAAATGTGCAACGCTTGAATGTAAAAGGACAATGCATTGTGCCTACAAAATGCTGAAAAATTATATGAGGAGATATTAACAGTGAGGACTGTTCTTTTTTTAAGAAAGAAAAATGGGAAACATCTTCAATTGAAGATAGATATTGAATATATATACGTTTTTATACAAAGTTTATTATATTTTGTAAATTAAGTGTAAAAGTAGAATCCATTATTTTTGCTGTACTTTTTCCTGTAAATTTGTATTTTGTGTTGTGCGACCGACCATGCCCGTTCAGTTATTCTAGCTTTTGTTTTGCTTTGAGTTAAGCACCCCTTTGCACATACCTATACATAATAAAACACCATAACATGTGCTGCTACGTACATTAAAAGTACTGTGACTCCTTCCTATCTTTAAATGGCTGTACCATGCACAGACACCACTGTTCTGTAATGGAGGACGAAGAGAATCGAGGTATATGAGAGTATTGCTGAAGCCAGGAATGAGAAGGGGGGGTTGATGTGGCTTTTCCGAGCCGAACCACAGACCTCCAAGGACGGCTTGCGCCTGCCATGAGGCCCCCCCACCATGCTGTCCAAATAGAATCCAACAAGTGTACGCTGGGAAAGTGTGTGTGTGTGTGTGTGCGTGTACGTTTGGCATTTGTCTGTGTGTGTGGGAAGTTCAGGGCTAGCTTCTTCAGTCTTTGGCTCAGTGTAGACTCAGTACCCTGGAGACAATCGATGGAAGGCCAAATTAGGGCAGATTTGTCAAGGAAAGGAACAGTCACATGAGGTCTCTGGAACTGTTGGAGCTGGCCGTCTGGTCTGGTCCTGCTCTCTCCCAACCAGCCAGTCACAGGGCTCCCCTCTTCCCCTCTTTGGGCCTTCGTCTCTAGGAAGGAGGGTGGGGTTTGCTGCGCTTGCTGTATCCAGCACATGGAAGCTTTTCACCAGATGATTCACTCCCCAAGCCTGTCCCCTTCTGGCTTTTTCACATCTTGGGTTTGTTTTTTCAGGCCTCTCCTTTTCAACGTGGAGGAAAAAGGTGTTATTGTCCGCTAGCTGTCTAAACTTGCACTTGGAAAGTGTCTTGTGGCCTCTCTCACTGCCACACTGGAGATCTGTGTATAAAATGGCTGATTCACTGAGTTCGGATGGTGGTGCCAGTATTTTGAGGTGGGCTTATAGAAAGACACCTTACTAAGGGCATTCAATTCAGCCGTCCACTTCATCTGCCAATCTTCCAATGTGGAATATATTACAAGAGCTTATAAAGACCTCATTGAGTTACAACACATTTTCAAAATGTATTCAAATGTTTTGTTTAAACCTTTTGTTTTATGGAATCATATTCAGAGCGGTTTGTTTGAAAACCCATCCATGTCCTTGAGCCTCAGCGACACACCTTGTTATTCACTGAGTGCTTATTGGGGAGTATACATTCACCCCAGTGTGAAGGAATGAAACAATCTGTTGGAAGTCTTGCCAGCTCTTTGAGGAACTTGGGATAAGCACAAGATGTTGGAACCAGAACCACACACATTTAAACACCTGGAAGACAGCTGCTGAAGCTAGTCCTCAAACCCAAGGCCTCCCATTGGTTTAGAGAACCTTGTGGGGTCTAACAAACATGACCCGATACAGATGAGGTGGTGCAGAAAGATGTGATGTTTGATCAACTTGGAGAATTACCAAAGCCTGCAAGCATTCACTTCAAACCTTCCGGAATTTAAACAGTGTAGTGAATTCATGGCTAGATAATTGATGTTTGATGAACACAAAGAATGCTGAGGTTGATGTTATTAGTCAGTAAAACCAAACTTCATCTCATGTCTTTTTCATTGATCTAGGAAATGTATATGTTGTTCCCATTACTGAGTTAGTTAGCTGCCCGTGTAAATAAAAAATCCTAGTTCATGAACTATCACCAAGGGTTTCTTTATGTTAAGATTATACCTTGTTGATTTCCCCACAATGTTGTTCAGATGAGACTTCTCACTAGCAAACATAGTTTTGCACTTAACTATTACTATGTATTACTATAACCACACACCAAACTACTATGCATGTAGCAATTACCTGTGTGGATGTAATTTACCTCCACATATTTGGGTGTGGCCAAAATGGTTTATTCATTCCTCTGGGAAAGTTTTGAAAACAACTGCAATCGAGAAACAATTTGTGCCATAACAAGGGACTGAGGGGGGTTTAAAAGGTTTACTTGAGAAAAAAATATATATATATATTTAGAGCCAGTAAACTCCTGCAGAGACTGCAGCCAGCGAGAACCTTCACGTTTCCAGCCGGGGAGAAAAAAGAAAACACTGGTCAGATTGCAAAATCATTTCCCCTCTTTGATTTCGGCTCCAGAGAAACGAGACAGGAAGTCGACTATTCCTCAGACCACCAATGACTTACAGTAGGGGTTAGTGAGTCCCCCCCAACCCCTGGTCCTGGATCAGCTTCTGAGCCCCACACATTGACCCACACCAGTTTACTGGGAGCAATCGAACACTGATCTTGGGATCAGTTCCTTAGGCCAGCATTGGACTCCCCACCCCTGTGAATGAGCCCAGAAAATGAATTTAGCATGCCAGAGCCTTATCTCATTGCCAGACACTCTGAAATTCGTATCTAATTTGTCTTCATTGTTGCCAGATGTGGCAACATGGATACAGATGTTTATGATATTAAATGGCCACGGGCGGCTCGCTGAAATTGTATTATTTTGTTGTGAAGCTCAGAAAATCTGCTGGGGGAATGGAGCCTAACTCTTACTATCTACCTCAACATCCCTTTGTTCAGTTTTCAAACTCTGTCGGTGAGAAGTGTTCAGACGTGCATAGAGAAAATCATGTTTATTCAATGACATGAGTAATTATAATTTTTAATAAATATTCTCTTAAAAAATGTTTTTTCCTTTATCTGCTTCTGAACATGGTAAGGTCATACATTCACTGGTCAGTGGATATTCTTTCAAGCCTTTCCAGACAACATGAAAACAAACTGATGAGCGCTTGCTTCTACCACGCATCATGTAATTTCTCAGCAACAGTCCTACCCCTAAACCAACGCAAATTTGACTTTGTTTGCAAGTTTGGTCATGCAGTCACAGTTTACCCTTCTCAAGTAATTCAAACTCACTGCTGATTTTGCCTGAAGGACGTTTTCGGTTTTTGGTGATTGTCATTAACCGCATGATAAAATGTAGATCTTCCACAAGCGGGGAGCTAGCTGTAGCATCTTGAGAGTTGGCTGATAACACTGGAGTAGTGGCCAGTGAGAGATACCTCCTGACCAAAGACTTTGACTGTTCTCTCCGCTACCACACGGCAAGCGGTACCGGAGCGCCATGTCTAGGTCCAAAAGGCTCCTTAACAGAGCCCCCCCCCCCCCCCCTCTTTGTTTTTACACTGCTGCTACTCGCTGTTTATTATCTATGCATAGTCACTTTATACCACCTGTATGTAGCCTCATTATTGTTATTTTATTGTGTAACTTTTTTTTACTTTAGTTTATTTAGTAAATATTTACTTAGTTATATTTTCCTAAAACTGCATTGTTGGTTAAGGGCTTGTAAGTAAGTATTTCACTGTTGTATTAGGCGCATTTGACAAATACAATTTGATTTGGTCAATTATGCAGCAGCATACCATACATTTTTAGATTCACCTTGTTGTGCTGTGCTCACTTGAACAGGAAGGTGGCGCAGCTGTCCTTCTTGTGGGCTCTAGAAAGAGGCCTGAAATCCCGACTTGGAATTCAGAGTTGGATGACTGTTCAAAATTATTTTCCGTATTTTGAACTCACTGTAGTCTGAGATTTCCTAGATCTGAATTTCCAGTTGTTTTGGACACAGTCATGCTGGATAGACAGCCAATCTATTAAAACTTTTCTGGCACATGGCGTTACCCCCTTTTTCGTGATATCCAATTGGTAGTTACGATTTTGTCTCATCACTGCAATTCCCCAGCAGAAGGTCGAGAGCCAAGCCGCACTGCTTCTTGACACACTGCTCAATTAACCCGGAAGCCAGCCGCACCAATGTGTCGGAGAAAACACTGTCGAACTACGACCGAAGTCGACCAACTGGCCCGCCACAAGGAGTCGCTAGCGCACGATGTGACAAGGACATCCCGGTCGGCCAAACTCTGCCCTAACCCGGGGGACGCTGGGCCAATTGTGTGCTGTCCCATGGGTCTCCCGGTCACGGCCGGCTGTGACACAAGCTGGGATCGAATCCGGGGTTGCAGTGGTGCCTTAGCACTCATTGTTGAATTTGTGATTTCCAACTTGTTGTGTAACGTTTATGTCCAATGGCCGATGAGAACCGATACGTTTTATCTATCATTTCTCATCATATGACAAGGATTGAAAAGGATTTGCCAGTAGATTGCCGACTTTATGCATGATGATAACTTCTTGTCTAGCTTGCTTGCTAAGATTTTGAAAGTATGATGTTGACATGCTCAGTCCAATCAAAGCTAAGTTAGATATAACGTGATTTTATCTCTGACCAATGACCTTGAGCCTTCTTGGATGGGCACTTCTAATGTAAGTCTGCGGCAGCACCCAAGGGGCCTGAATTTTCGAGCTCTACTTGTAGATTTTGCAGTGACATAGTGTCCCCATTAGTCAATCACGGTGCAACTAAAGAACATTACCAACCCATACGCTCCGTATTTTCCTCTGCCTGCCCCACCACCACAGAAAGCACTGAGCTAGGCTAAAACACCTGCATTTTGGAGCTGCCTTACTCAAGAAAACAAAAAAGAGACCATGTTTGTATGCGGCTTTATTAACTCAATTATTATTTTTAGTTTTTGCCCCACCTGTCCTGAATGATGCGTCGTCACTGTAAGACTGTTATAATGCTCATAGATTATGCATGTATGAACTACAAATTGACAAATCAAGCCCAAAGCGGGAGGTTTAAAAAATACTTCCGTAGTCGCCAAAGTTCCGGAACGTCTCTTTAAGTTAACCATCAGTGAATCCCACCCTCTCCGCCACTAAAAAGCTCTCCTTTGGCTCTCCCATCGAACCATAGGGGCTCATATGATTAAAAGCAGATACAAGCATTTTTGTCTTGCAGATGTTGTAATAAATCACTAGTTGGCCCTGCCTAGGCAACTGGCTGTCTGACAAATGTTCAACAATAACTAAGCCCCCCACCCCACCCTTCCCGTAAAAACTATTTGAAGAAAAAAGTCTGGAATTTCTGCCAGGTTGCTTGTAACTCTTTCGGGACAATTGTAAACTCCCAGCCATGTCAGCACAGGTGAAAACCTGAAGGAACCATAAAGGAAGGAAACAACGCCCACAGCCGGCTTTCTCTTTCTCTCACACTGGGTTATTTTCACCATGGAGGCTACGGTCTTAAAGTCCCTTGTCTCCCATGCAGTCTCCACTGTGACTAATTCCACACAAAACGATGGCGGCTGAACCAGCCAGACTGCCTAAGCCTCCATGGATGGTGTTAGCTAACACCCCCACCCCATAAAAAAAAAGCCATAATGGCTGAGACGACGGCCAAGGCCATGAATCAGTCCCTTGACGGCGGAATCAGTCCCTTGAAAAAGATGCTGTCTCACCATAGCCTCAAAGCCACACTACTCACTACTCCCAACCCATTGCATTTCACACTGATAATGGTGGATTAGGACAGGGTCCCAGAGGATTTTATGTTTATAACCCAGGGGAGAAGACATCTTGCTATGCAGACACAAATACAAGTATAGTGACTAACAGTGTACTGTCTACACAACTAATCTACTGTTAATTAGACTAAAATACAGTAAAACATCTTGTCTTCAGACATTCAAACTCTAGATGGATTTGAATTCCAGTTCTCCCCATCAATTAAACCAAGACGTGTCTTATTCATCACCGTTTAAACTTTCTGTGCTTTAGTGTACAGTTACATGCCCCCATTATAGTTGACACAAACCCTGAAGGTGAAATATAGTCTAACTAACTCATAGTGGTGTGCCCCCTTTCATTCTCCATTTCCTGACCTTGTAATAGGGGTTTGTGACATTTTGCTCTGAGTGTAGTGGACGTGAGGAGTAGGGTAGTGAGGGATAGGGGTGAGAGAAGAATGGGGGAGTACAGCGACGAGAGGCTAAGTGTCAGGATTTATGGAGGTGATGGTGACAGCAACCCACTAGAGACCATCAGTCTCGCCTGCACCAGGGTTACCTCAGACCCTATTAAGGTTTTTGTTTTGGTTTAAAGCTGCTTTGAAGGCTGACTGCGAGGCGTCCTTTCTTGTTTCAGAAGTAGTACGTTTCAGTCAATTTATTTGTGTTGTCAGAGTCAACCGTTTTATTAATTCCATGACATATTCCCCTTGATTAACAAAAGAAGGATTCGTTACTTTGTTTAGCTGGAAAGGGATAGTCATTATCATAGTAAAAACAAGAATAGAACAGTTAGTGTATCAATTAAATAACAGTAGCTAATGGATCTAAACATAGTGTTACAATATTGGTGGTGTCAAACACTTCAGAAATAATCCCTTAACAAATAAAGCGCTAAATGTTGTCTGTGTTTAGCCTGACTGAAATCACAGCCCTGGATAAACCCAGACTGGTTAAGAGTACGTCTTCGGGGCATCTTTTGTGAGCGGAGAGAGATATTTTTTTTTTTAAAGAAAGGTGACCTTGCCTGTTTAATTTAACTCCAGGTGGTTTCCGCTCGTTCTGTTAACACGATCGACGGTCCAGCCTCTTTGCATTCTTTCACTGTACTGTATGCAAAGAGCCACTGCGGGGATCAAATAATGCTCTTTGTGCCCAGTGTACACTGTAATTGGCAGGCTATCATTATGATATTCATTTGTTTGGGCTTCTCTGATCCCTCTTGAAACTCTGTTTCAAAATAAGCTGTGTGAAAAGTAGAAATTCTGTGTTGAAATTCCTGTTAAAATTCATTTTGATGTGAAGAAACTCATATTGCAAGATGGAGAGTGGGACAGGTGTTTGTAGATTTAAAGGAAGAATAAGGTTAACTTACAAACTGTATCACTGTATCATGCTTTGACCTCGGCAACTATGACATTATCGGTCATTGACACAAACCCACACTTCATGGCTTACTTCACTTAGTGAAGAACCTTGGAGGGCACCGGCACAAATATCAATCAATCAAGGGTGCCCCATGCTCTCTGTAGATAGAAATTTCCCCTAGGCACTGATAGTACTTCCACCGCCTTCTTATTACAACTTCATATTAAAACAATATATTCAGTATTACAATGTTCCGTATTAAAGCTGTAGAAAACAGTAAATTTGGGGAATAAACTAAAATATGCACGAACATTGCCCTTTTGTGGTGCTTTCATCAGCCACATGAAACTTCTAAGATCATGTGGCTAGTACCCCCCTTAAAAATGTGTGACTGGCCAGAGGGCCAATTCTCTTATCTATAGGGGTTCTGCCTTGCACGCTTGACGATGGAGAGAGGGTCATTCACTCGTGAGGAGGGCCTGATTGGCTTGACCCCAAGGCTATTCCATGTAAAATACCCCCCCAATCTATCCACAGTGAAGCGAATAACATGGCTGGGTCTGCGTTGTTGAAGTGAATGCCATGCTAATTTCATCCGATTTAAGAATTTCAGAATTGATCAATTACAAGGAACCTAAAGATGAATGCTAACTTGAGGCACCTGCTCGAAATTGAGATGGTATCGTACATCAATGCCAATAGGAGATTTGCTCCCAGAGAGGTCGAGAGGGGGTTATTAAGTCATACATTCTTGGAGTAACTGACCAGTAAAATGAAGCAAAACTCGGGGTGTCACACAGTGTCTGATCATGTAGGCGACGGTGACACTCTCACACCGAGGCACCGCCTGACTGATCTGACCCTTGACCTGTTGGAGCACCGCCACTTCAGACACTCCAGGGTCAAATACGCTGACACAATAACTCAGGAGAACCTCACCATACGCACACACACATGTTCAAACCAAACACCCTGCAAAAATGGGCAAAGACCTGACCTCTTTCACTTATTTGCTTCATTTCTTAAATAAAGAGAGCTTTCCTTTAAAGACATTGAAGATTCTGTCCTAGAATCAAGGTGCAGATGAGTCTTTGTCAAGCAATGACATGACATATCTTCAATTTCACCATTGGGAGTCTACCTACCGCATTGCAATGGGACAAGTCAATGGATGTACTTTGAAAAGGTGTGAGTGATGCTACTCCATAAATGGATGGAAGAGGCCCTTTTGTTGACTATGAGCTAGCAAACACCAAAGGGCTGTAATGTGAAGCCAAGCCCCCTGTCATCAGCTCAAACAACACCTGAATGAGAGGAGGGATAAGGGGGAGGAAGGGGTAGGAAGGCAGAAGGAGGGCACACAGACATCGACCCCCCCCCCCCCCCCCCCAAAAAAAAAGACTTCATTGATTTGAAGTGCTCTATGTAGAAACCAGATCTGATGACAGAAAACAAACAGGGGAAGAGGTTTAGAGTAGCGGGGGTGTTTGGGTTGGTCTTTTACCATGGTAACCAATCCACCAATCCACTGAGAGACAAAGCCACCAAATGGCTGCTGTTTTAGAATACTCGAAATGACTCGGCCAAACAGAAGGTGGACCAGGAATGACATTGGGGAGGAATATGGCTACACACAGTGTGGGGAAGATAGCTAGCCAGTACTGTGCTATGGAGATTACCTGAATGTGCCGGAGACGTTTCATTATAGGGAGTACTTCTATATTCCCATATACAGTATTATAGGTATTCAGCTCCACAAGTTTATCTGTGGAACATCAGGGAGCTCTGCAGAAATGTTGAGCTCAAGTCTTGGCTAGTATGTTAAGGCAATTATCTAATCTTTTCCTGGGTTTTGCCAGGGATTAATGGAAACGATCTGTTCAATCCCTTGTTAACATGCAAAGAATCCACTCTTGGCTCCATGGTGTATTTGTTTGCCTCGTGCTCCACTGGTGCTGTCTGGGGAGCCCTGATGCGCCGCTGCCCTCAAAAAAGGCCATTTGAAACACATAACTTGTGTGTTTTCCAGGCTAATCATGATATGTGCAGTCAATATAGAAAATTAACATACTTCACATATACCATGTGCCTAAAGACTATTGAACTGATAAAATCTTACAGTTGAAGTCGGAAGTTTACATACAGAGCCAAAAACATTGCAATTCTGTTTTTCACAATTCCTGACATTTAATCCAAGTAAATATTCCCTGTTTTGGGTCAGTTAGGATCACCACTTTATTTGAAGAATGTGAAATGTCAGAATAATAGTACAGAGAATGATATACTTCAGCTTTAATTTCTTTCATCACATTCCTAGTGGGTCAGAAGTTTGCATACACTTAATTAGTATTTGGTAGCATTGCCTTTAAACTGTTTAACTTGGATCAAACGTTTCAGGTAGCCTTCCACAAGATTCCCACAATAAGTTGGGGGAATTTTGGCCCATTCCTCCTGACAGAGCTGGTGTAACTGAGTCAGGTTTGTAGGCCTCCTTGCTCGCACACACTTTTTCAGTTCTGCCCACACATTTTCTATGGGATTGAGGTCAGAGCTTTGTGATGGCCACTCCAACACCTTGACTCTGTTGTCCTTAAGCCATTTTGCCACAACTTTGGAAGTGTGCTTGGGGTCATTGTCCATTTGCAAGACCCATTTGCGACCAAGCTTTAACTTCCTGACTGATGTCTTGAGATGTTGCTTCAATATATCCACATAATATTTCTTCCTCGTGATGCCATCTATTTTGTGAAGTGCACCAGTCCCTCCTGCAGCAAAGCACCCCCACGACATGATGCTGCCACCCCCGTGCTTCACGGTTGGGATGGTGTTCTTCAGCTTGCAAGCATCCCCCTTTTTCCTCCAAACATAACGATGGTCATTATGGCCAAACTGTTCTATTTTCATTTCATCAGACCAGAGGACAAAGAGTACGATCTATGTCCCCATGTGCAGTTGCAAACCGTAGTCTGGCTTTTTATGGTATTTTTGGAGCAGTGGCTTCTTCCTTGCTGATCGGCCTTTCAGGTTATGTTGATATAGGACTTGTTTTACTGTGAAAATAGATACTTGTGTACCTGTTTCCTTCAGCATCTTCACAAGGTCCTTTGCTGTTGTTCTGGGATTGATTTGCACTTTTTGCACCAAAGTACGTTCATCTCTAGGAGACAGAACGCGTCTCCTTCCTGAGCGGTATGACGGCTGATTGGTCCCATGGTGTTTATACTTGCGTACTATTGTTTGTACAGATGAACGTGGTACCTTCAGTCATTTGGAAATTGCTCCCAAGGATGAACCAGACTTGTGGAGGTCTACAATTTTTTTTCTGAAGTCGGCTGATTTCTTTTGATTTTCCCATGATGTCAAGCAAAGAGGCACTGAGTTTGAAGGTAGGCCTTGAAATACATCCACAGGTACACCTCCAATTGATGATGTCAATTAGCCTATCAGAAGCTTCTAAAAGCCATGACATCATTTTCTGGAATTTTCCAAGCTGTATAAAGGCACAGTCAGTATGTAAACTTCTGACCCACTGGAATTGTGATACAGTGAGTTATAAGTGAAATAATCTGTCTGGAAACAATTGTTGGAAAAATGACTTGTGTCATGCACAAAGTAGATGTCCTAACCGACTTGCCAAAACTATAGTTTGTTTACAAGAAATGTGTGGAGAGGTTGAAAAACGACTTTTATTGACTCCAACCTAAGTGTATGTAAACTTCCGACTTCAGCTGTATATGTAAAGGTACAGATAGATCTGTGCTGTTGGAGAACTTGCAATGAAGTTATGTAAGAGCCTGTGTGTGAAACCTCATTTGGGTTGTGTATATTAGGCATGTATATAGGTGTATATTAACATATTAGTATGTTTTGAGGCTGGTGGTTGACAATAGAAAAAGCCTCCACATCGCCATAAAGCGAACATGTTCAGGCATGCACTTTTGTAGAAACACTGCTGTGTTTAAAACAACTATACTGTCTAATATTTATTGTTTGGTTTTGGGTTACAGGACTGAATTATGACACTGGACTTGAGTAGCAACAAGGCCCACAGTGGAGACAGAGAGAGGGGGATTTCCCACTTTCCCTGCCCAGACCTGTACCTCCCAAATGGCACCCTATTCCCTATGTCGTGCACTACTTTTCACAAGCACCCCAAGGACCCTGGGACCAGAGTGCTATGGATCCTGGTCAAACGTAGTGCACTAAATAGGGAATAGTGTGCTATTTGGCTAGCAGTCTGTTGGTTCGGTTTAAGATATAACACCAACTCCAGTTGATAGATGAAGAGTTTCCATATCAGGTGGATTTGTCCAGAGGTGCTCTCCGTTGATGGATCGGTCTACCTTAGCCAGGGTCTTTTTGTAGGTGACGGCTCTCTCTCACCCCAAAGTGACGGAGAAGTACATTTAAGCCCCTTTAGACGTCTTCTGAGATGTACATCTCCAAGCCCACCCAGCAGAATATTACAATAAATGTTTATTAAGTTACACAACCCTCCTCTCCATGAGTTGACTTTCTGGGTATGGTGCCAAAGTCTTGTATACAATACCCCCTCCTCCCCACATCAATTTAGTACGATACAAATGGAAATATAGCTTTTTTTCTTCTTCTTCTTCAAGACTCTCTACAACATGAAGACTGAGGCGGAGGAGCTCAAACGTGCAGTTCATTTTGGTGAGCATCACACTCTTTTCATAACAAAGATTTTCTAATGTTTTCCAGACCAGCGAAGGGGGGGAAAGCAGCGGCAGCAAGCACTGTGGTGGCTCCATCAGTGTGTTAGATAATGTCCTGGCACTGCTAGCTTTCTGAAACATAAATAAAATGATTCTAAAAGATGGTGGTGGTGATGGCAGAATGAGTCCAGCAGCTCTCTGTCTCTGCTGCCTTGTGCCCCCTGCTGGAAAACTCAATGCACATGTAAAATAACATTTGATCCCTGCCTTGAATCTAGGGGGATTCCAATTCTACATTCAGACTAATTCACTTCAGTCAAAGGCCTCAGTTAGCTTTTTAGTGGAGCTAAACTGTGCTATTTCAGATGCCAATGTGTGTGTTCACAGTGAGTGAGAAGTATTGAGAGACATTAAAGTGAACACAGACAAAGGAATTAAAGTGGACGGGAGGGAGAGAGAAAGTGAACGAACAAGAGGGAGAGAGAAAGAAAGAGAGAGAGGTGGAGGGACGGAGGGAGAGAGAAAGCCTGCAGAGCCCTACATCAATCCTGGCTTGAATTACTATCATTATTGTAATGGCTCTGTAATGTTTTCTCTCCTGGGGCTAGTAATTGTTACCAAACCTGGTGTTCAGAAGTGCAGGTGGACAAATTACTCCCTACATAAAAAACAGCATTACTTTCCATGGTAGTGGGTGGAACTTGCTTCGCTGGAGTTAAACTAATCATGTCCACAATGGAGCAGGTAGCTGGGGAGAAAACATGCACAGTTTGGTGGCAGGATTGTCTGATTATCTCCCTGAGGAGATCCTTTTCTTGTATTGCTTGTTCCTTTCCACCCCTACTGTTATATCCTAAAATTATTCTAGGTTATGTACCCCGTGTGTATGAAACTGTTTTCCAACCTCCCTCCATTGCCCAGCACTACTGACTTTGATATGCCCCCTCGGTTAGCTAGCAGACACCACAACACCACTCAGTTCTGAAAGCATTTGGTCATGCTGTTCCTTTGTACAATAAAGGCTGAAAAGTACTGCTAATAGACATAGTAGCCTTCCTACTCCCTACTAAAATCAAGTGGGAAGACATCCACTCTTAGCTTAATGTGACATCCCTCATCTGTAGCCTGGTGGGTAGGAGCATTGGGCCAGTAACTAAAAGATTGCTGGATCGAATCCCCAAGCTGACAAGGTAAAAATCTGTTGTTCTGCCCCTGAGCAAGGTAGTTAACCCACTGTTCCCTGGGTGCTGATGATGTTGATTAAAGCAGCCCACTGCACCTCTCTGAATCAGAGGGGTTGGGTTAAATGCGGAACAAACATTTCATTTGAATGCATTCAGTTCTACAACTGACTAGGTATCCTGCTTCATCCAGACTTCTGTGTACTACAACTACATCACGCATTTCTGTGGTTATAGGGAAACGGCCCTACCATTTCCGCATGGACATACTACTCATGTTCCAACCATGTGCTGACCCCTTTAAACCTCCACGCTCCATATAACCCATATGAAAACCTCCCTCTAGCTGCCTCAAACTACCCATGAGTCTTAAAAACCACCATATGGTCCACTACGTCATGTAAATGCTGGACACGTCACAGCTCTCTCCAAAGTCAAGAGCCGAGAACTCTTGGCTCTGTTCAAACGACTTGTTGCACTGCGTTTTCAGACATGAATGTCTCTGGGTGGCTTTTTTCCCTTTCCTTTCCTGATGAACGTCTTTCTTTTCAAACCCAGATGGCCTTTAGTTGGACTCTTCAAAGTCGGCGCAGACGGACGCACATCAAAAGGCGAATTCCACGGCTTTCAAAGTGTTGTAATTACCAGAGTGCAAGAGCACATATGTGGGCCATATTGCATCAATCATCAAAGAAGCACGTCCAAGTTTAATCACGTCGCCACGGTTGCAATGATCATTCTGACACCCACAAAGTGTTTCAAACTTATATTTTGAGATAAGAAAAGAAAGAGAGTGGAACTATGTTGTATATATGGCATGAAAGGGTTTTTGTATCTATAACCAGAGAAGGTGAAGCTGTTTATTTCTGTGTAGGCTGTATAACCAGATCGTACCCACCAAGTTCACAGTTCTTCAGATCAGTGGTTGTGTTGTTATGAACTTGTATGGCCTTGGATAAATAACATGAAAACCTACTGTTAATCACCACGTGGAACAAAAACTAAAAGTTCTCTCAGTTTTTGTGGCAGTACTGCTTGGGGGGAGCATGCATTCCCAGACTAGCAGCTGACTTCACCACAATAAAGGGTATTTAGCTCAAATTAATTTCACTCAATTCACTTTTTCTTCAAGCAACTTGACCCCTATTGTGTTAACTTTGACACAAATCCTGATGAGTGTTATATTGTTATATATTGTCTGATTTAAATTTTCATGTACACACCTCTTGAACATGATCCTATTATTTTGTGTCCAGCAAAATTTTGGGCTGATACACTCCCCCATTCTATGTGAGAAGAGTCATGTTTCTGGTCAATGACTCACAACCCCATGGCCAACCGCAGGTCTGTGCCCTTGTATACATTCCTTCAACCCCCCCCCCCCCCCCCCCCGCTCTCTCCACCCTCTTGTGCTCTTGTCTGATGGAACGTGCCTCAGAAACCATTTCCATGCTCTCTCACAGAGAAAACTTGCAAACAGCTGCATTTTCCATTAGAAGTGGTTAGAAAGTCGTTTTTCTTTCAGTAGGGCGTAGGGGAGCGAGGGAACAAGGAGAATGGGAGGGAGGGGTGTAGATGAAAGCCAGAGAAATCTAGAGAGTTTAAGTGAGAAAACATGTGGCGGTTGGTCAGCTGCATGGTTCCTACCTTCCTTTATCAGCAAAACACAGCCTTGGTGAAACATGTTAGAATACAAATTCTATGACATACGGATGGATGGATGGGCAGACATGCGAAAAGACAAGTAAGTAGTTAGGTAGGTAGTTAGGTAGGATTGTGAATCCTGACCGCCATTCAGGTAGCCAATCTCCATGAACTGATCCTGGCATATACCATCCAATTGGCCCAGCGTCATCCGGAAGCTCATTGTAAATAATAATTTTTCTTAACTTACTTGCCTAGTTAAATAAAGGTAAAAAAAAAAAATAGATAGGCAGGAAGCAGAGGAGAATGGTGGGAGGAGCTATTGGAGGGCAGACTCATTGTAAAGACTGTAATGGAATCAATGGAACGGAGTCAAACATTGATTTCCATATGTTTGATGTGTTTGATACCATCCCATATATTCCATTCCAGTCTGTACGATGAGCCTGCCCTCCTAAAGCTCCTCCCAGCAGCAACCTCTAGCACGAATGTATGCAAGGAGGTACAGTACTAGTTAGCTTGGTATCCCGGGAAGGCCTCTCATAACTTGCTCATGCTTCCATTCTCTCTGTTTTTAATTTTACAGCTGGAAGACTTTCCCTACTCTCTTAAACGAACGTACTTGTTAATGCAGTGTGTTTTGTGCGTTGGACTATTCCCAACAGCCCCTGCTCATCTAATTCTCTCCCAATCTAATTGGCTGGTAGAAAATAAACACAAATCACCATTGTCAATTCTGTGAACTTTCTAGAAAATAGAAGTGTCAAACGACATTTGCAGGTTGAGAAAGGTCTCCTCTTTGGCATAGATGTCATCACGTCATTCCGTCACCTCTGAATATTCACAATTCTTCAGTGCCTTTGCCATTCAGAACCTCTTTGATAGACAGTATGGTTGACCATAATGATTGTATAATTACTGTACTTGGTCATACAATGGAATGACATTTAGGAGGTTTTGAGGCTCTCTTTCTGTCTAAGGAACAAAGTCAGTTACTATGGGTAAAGGGGAGAACAGTCATGAACACTGTGAATGTCACGCCTGCTCCCGCTCTTCGGCTCCCCAACATTACGCACTCCTGCCACCATCATTACGCACACCTGCCTACCCCCGTCACATGCATCAGCAATTATTGGACTCACCTGGACTTAATAATCTCTGTCATTACCTCCCCTATATCTAACTGTTCCCCCACTCTGTTCCCCGCTTCAGCATTAATTGTCGTATGCCGTTGTGCTACCCGTGTGCTGACGCTGTTCCGTGGCTGTTCCTTATTAAACGTTGACTCCCAGTACCTGCTTCTCTTCTCCAGGGTCGGTCCTCACAGAATGCTGAAGCCAACAAACAAAGCATCGGGGAGTGCTGGCTTTGCGATTGGTGGTGACGTTGGGTCCGGGGGCCGCCACCGATGGAACAGGGGGTACCTAAGCCAGCTAGTCGGGCTGTCACGCCCTAGCTGGCTCGAGAGGTTTCTTGCCCCGGTTGGCTCGGAAGGCGCCCATACCATGTTAGGCCTCAGCCGTATCGTCAGGATTTTATGCCCAGCCGGCTCGCCAGTGTCTCACGCCTCTGCCAGTTTGTTGGGATTTCACGCCCAGACGACTTGTCTAGCGCCCGAGCCTCGGCCGGCCTGCCCAGGTGGGACAATGGGTGGCGCACCTAGAGGGGAGGGGGTACTGTCACGCCTGCTCCCGCTTGACGGCGCCAGGCTCCCCAACATTACGCACTCCTGCCACCATCATTGCGCACACCTGCTTTCCCCCGTCACGCGCATCAGCAATTATTGGACTCACCTGGACTCAATCACCTCTGTCATTACCTTCCCTATATCTAACTGTTCCCCCACTCTGTTCCCCGCTTCAGCATTAATTGTCGTATGCCGTTGTGCTACCCGTGTGCTGACGCTGTTCCGTGTCTGTTCCTTATTTAATGTTGACTCCCAGTACTTGTTTCTCTACTCCAGCGTCGGTCCTTACAGTGAAAGGTTTTGCTGCTTTGAGGACAAAATGTGAGGACACTTTACCACTGCAGGTAAAGTGTCGCCATGGTAACATTTGGTGACTTTGAGAAAATTACTGCCAGAACCTTTTTCAAGACAAAATGAATCTCATCTCATCTTTGGTTTGAGAATGTCTGTCTGATCTTATCTTATCATAACATGGTTATCATTTACACTGGAAATATTTGATTCAATTCCTTCAAGACATGCTATGATGATTACATACGATACGATATGATCTTAATTTGACCAGTATCGTTGTAGAAAAATAATCCTGCAGCGCCAGGATTTGACTGTTTAGTCCAAAAGTAAGCTACATGAAAAGTGCAATACTGTTAATATATACTGAATAAAAATATAAACGTAACATGTAAAGTGTTAGTCTCATGTTTCATGAACTGAAATAAAAGATCCCAGAAATGTGCACAAATTTGTTTACATCCCTGTTAGTGAGTATTTCTCATCTGCCAAGATAATCCATCCACCTGACAGGCGTGACGTATCAAGAAGCTGATTAAACAGCATGATCATTAAACAGGTGCACCTTGTGCTGGGGATAATAAAAGGACACTCTAAAATGTGCAGGTGTTTCACACAACACAATGCCACAGATGTCTCAAGTTTTGAGGAAGTGGCATTTGGCATGCTGACTGCAGGAATGTCCACCAGAGGTGTTGCCAGATAATTGAATGTTAATTTCTCTACCATAAGCCACCTCCAACATAATTTTAGAGAATTTGGCAGTACGTCCAACCGGCCTCACAACCACAGACCAACTCACAACCACAACCACACCAGCCCCTGACCTCCACATCCGGCCTGTTTCCCTGCGGAATCGTCGGAGACCAGCCACCTGGACAGCCGATGAAACTGAGGAGTATTTCAATCTGTAATAAAGCCCCTTAGTGGAGAAAAACAAATTATGATTGGCTGTGCCTGGCTCCCCAGTGGGTAGGCCTGGCTCCCAAGTGGGTGGGCCTATGCCCTCCCAGGCCCATCCATGACTGCACCCCTGCCCAGTCATGTTAAATCCATAGATTAGGGCCTAACAAATTTATTCCAATTAACTGATTTCAGTATATGAATTGTAACTCATTTTTTTAAATCACAAAGCTCATCTGTATTTTCTGCAGCACAGGAAGATTCTCAGCAACAAAAGAGTGATCAAATTAAGATCCTACATCTGTTTGTTTTCACTCTCTCCTCAACACCACTGTCTGAGAGTGCACAGAGTTTCTTTCCTACTCTCAAATTAAATACTTAGCATGCATTCATTATGTCACGCTAAGTGTGTATGGTTTCACATCTTTTGCTTTTTAATTGCACACTGCCTCGGGCGACCACAGCATAATACAAAGGCTGATCAATAACAGTGGATTGTATTGTAGAACTGGGCTGCCTCACTCACCTAGCTGTTACTAATGAGAGTGAGATGCAACGTCGACGTGGGCCAGGTCAAGGACTGGGTCAGAGACGTACCGTGGAGGGCCATCCTCCCGGATAATGAACCCCCTGTGGATTGTGGGCCAGCGCAGGTTAACGAACATGCAAAGTGCAATTAGAGACTCGTTTGACCAGGGCACCCTAAAGAGGTTGATGAGGAGTTCATGTGGGTGAGAAGTCTTTCTGCTTTGACGTTGGATCAAAACATTGGATGGTTGTTTGGTTTGGTTGGATGGGAGAGAGAGTTGTAATTGTCTTTGTGTGTATTTTATGATCTCCGTACTTAGGCCTTTGTGTTCCTTACGGAACATAGGCCATCGACGAATCACCCCCATCCCTTTCTGTCTTTTGCCTTCCACTCCAGGCGTTGCCATGTCAGACCCTCAGCCTTCATCTCCTGCTCTGTGCTTTGTTTCCGGGCCATTCTAGGTCTTCCTCTTATGTGCTTGCCTTGTGGGTTCCATGTTAGGGCCTGTTTTGTGATGTAATTATTGTTTCTTCAGAGTGTGACCTGTCCAACTTCACTCTCCTCTTGAGTTGTTCTTCTAGTGGTTATTGTTTAGTTGTTTTCCACAGCTTGATGTTGCTGATGGTATCTGGCCATTGGACTACCAGAAGGTGTCTGAGACAGTGGTTGTTGTAATTTGTTCCGTATGTTAGTGGTGGTTCTCCATGTTTCAGATCAGTACAGAAGAATGGATTTCACATTTGAGTTGAAGATTTTCCATTTTGTTAAAAGTGAGATGTTTTTGGTTTTCCAGATCTTATTTAGATTCAAGAGAGAGCGATAGAGAGAGAGAGAAGTCATGAGCAGATGACCTCCCACATTTTTTTGCATGTTTTTTAAAAGATAGATTGATTTAGAGTTAGGCAAACTTGGAATTTTTTTTGGCAGGGACATACACAAGATGCTACCCTAAACAATATAACCTTCCCTCCAAATCAAAACTCCAAACCTACAACCTGATTTTGGACAGAATTACCTAGAATGCTTCCTACACCCAAGGATTAGTATTCCCAAATGCTCTGGGAAACAAACAAACAAATCACCATCCAACTTGGAACTGAGTGACTAATGCTTAGTCTGAAGCAATTGTTTTACTTTCAAAAGCCAAGAAGAAAAACATGTTTCAATTATATATTTTATAAGGACTGAAGGCTAAGGCTACCAAGCTAGCTAGGACAAACAGATACAACTTAAATTAGCACTGACGTGTGAAGTGAGATGTGCCGAAGCCTTTGAGCCCAACAAATGGCAGGTTACCCAACCCAAATCCAGAGGCCTTGAAGCCCCCTCCTGCTGTTCAGGGCCATCCACTGGCATCTTCTACAAGACATCTGCCTCCAGAAATAAAGCCTTCTCCCAAGTGGGTGTAACACCTACTGTACTCCTGTTGCCTGCTGCACTGCTCCTTGGATTCCACCTGGCAATTTATTCACCGTCTGCCCTGGTTTGTCTCCCCCCACCCCAATCAAAACATTGGATGGTTGTTTGGTTTGGTTGGATGGGAGAGAGAGAGTTGTGCCCCACCCCCCCCACCCCTCTCCCGAGCTTTCGCTCGCCTCCAGCACACAGGCACTGTTGGGGGCGAGTGACTATGAACTTACAATAGCTAGCTCCAAGTCATTATATATTTAGTTTTTTTCTTGTGCATTTTGCTATTTGCCTCATAACTCCTGCATGCTTTGTTGACCACAAACTTTCTTTACCCAATCGCAGGACAGACTATGTTTGTTCCCACACTCGGGACTCTGACTCTCTAATGGTTACACAGACTTTTGGCCTCGCATCCCATTCTAACCACCTCTCGCCGGCTTTGTATTCCTGTTACCTGATGAAATTGCTGTACAATATGATCTTGTTGCCATCTGATGCACATCCAGATGTCATAAATCAGCACTGCAGAGCTCTCCCTGTCCTATGCCGTGCCCTGATCGTATTACTGATGATAATACCTGGAAATGTGCATGTATATCCTGGCCCATCTATTGTTGCTAGACCCAATTCTGACTAATGCTCTGATATCTACTTCACTGATTTCTGCTCTTGTAAAAGCCTGTCTTTTCTCCACATTAACACTTTAACATCAATTGAAAGTGTGGGTTCACAGCTCCAATCCAGATGTGTTGGTCATTACTGAAACATGGTTAAGGAAGAGTGTTTGAATACTGATGTTAACCTTTCTGGTCACAACGTTTTTCAGCAAGACAGATCTTCCATAGGTGGGGGAGTGGCAATCTTTACCAAGGATCACCTTCAGTGCTCGGTTGTCTCCACCAAGTCTGTCCCCAAACAATTTGATTTGCTGGTTTTAAGTTTGAAACTTTCAAATAGCTCTTTGTTGACTGTTGCTGGGTGCTATTGTCCTCCATCAGCACCAGCCTGTATGCCCTAAGCTCTCTCCTGGCCTCTTACACTAAGTCTGAATTTCTCCTGCTAGGTGACCTAAACTGGGACTTGCTTAAACCACCTGACCAAGTCCTAAAGCAATGGGACTCCCTAAATCTTTCTCAGATTATTGACAATCCCACAAGACATGTGCTGCTATTTTTATTGACTTGGCCAAAGCTTTTGATACGGTAAACCATTCCATTATTGTGGGCCGGCTAAGGAGTATTGGTGTCTCTGAGGGGTCTTTGGCACGGTTTGCTAACTACCTTTCTCAAAGAGTGCTTTGTATAAAGTCAGAAAATATTCTGTCTCAGCCACTGCCTGTCACCAAGGGAGTACCCCAAGGCTCAATCCTAGGCCCCACACTCTTCTCAATTTACATCAAAAATATAGCTCAGGCAGTAGGAAGCTCTCTCATCCATTTATATGCAGATGATACAGTCTTATACTCAGCTGGCCCCTCCCAGGATTTTGTGTTAAATGCTCTACAACAAAGCCATCTTAGGGTCCAACAAGCTTTCTCTAACCTTAACCCTGTTCTGAACACCTCCAAAACAAAGGTCATGTGGTTTGGTAAGAAGAATGCCCCTCTCCCCACAGGTGTGATTACTACATTTGAGGGTTTAGAGCTTGAGGTAGTCACCTCATACAAGTACTTAGGAGTATGGCTAGATGGTACACTGTCCTTCTCTCAGCACATATCAAAGCTGCAGGCTAAAGCTAAATGTAGACTTGGTTTCCTCAATCGTAATCACTACTCTTTCACCCCAACTGCCAAAATAACACTGATTTAAATGACCATCCTACCCATGCTAGATTAGGGAGACATCATTTATAGATCGGTAGGTAAGGGTGCTCACGAGTGGCTAGATGTTTTTTACCATTCGGCCATCAGATTTGCCACCAATGCTCCTTATAGGACACATCACTGCACTCTATATACCTCTGTAATCTGGTCATCTCTGTATACCCGTCACAAGACCCACTGGTTGATGTTTATTTATAAAACCCTCTTAGGCCTCACTCCCCCTATCTGAGATATCTACTGCAGCCCTCATCCTCCACATACAACACTCGTTCTGCCAGTCACATTCTGTTAAAGGTCCCCAAAAGCACACACATCACTGAGTCGCTCCTCTTTTCAGTTTGCTGCAGCTAGCGACTGGAACGAGCTGCAACAAACACTCAAACTGGACAGTTTTATCTCAATCTCTTCATTCAAAGACTCAATCATGGGCACTCTTACTGGCTGCTTTTCGTGATGTATTGTTGTTTCTACTTTCCTACCCTTTGTGCTGTTGTCTGTGCCCAATAATGTTTGTACCATATTTTGTGCTGCTACCATGTTGTGTTGGTACCATGTTGTTGTCATGTTGTGTTTCTACAATGCTGTGTTGTCATGTGTTGCTGCATTGCTATGTTGTTGTCTTAGGTCTCTCTTTATGTAGTGTTGTGTTGTCTATCTTGTCATGATGTGTGTTTTGTCCTATATTTATATATTTTTTTACTATACTTTTTTAATCCCAGCCACTGTCTCCGCAGAAGGCCTTTTGCCTTTTGGTAGGCCGTCATTGTAAATTATAATTTGTTCTTAACTGACTTGTCTAGTTAAATAAAGGTGAAATAAAAAAAAACGAAATAAAAATGTAGTGTTGAATGCTATTCTTGCTTTACCAATTATTTATTTCACATCTTTCTCCATCCACAGTTATCACACTACCTAGGTAGGATAATCTGACTACAGTACCTCCTCTAGGTGGTTGTTTCCATGGTTATTGGTGCGTTGTCTTTATTGTTGATCCTCACGACTTTCATTTTCAGGGGGTTGATCTGAAGTCCAAGCATAGCTGCATTGTTTCTACAGAATGGGAGTCGCTGGTGAGTGTGTGCTAATAGTGCCAAATCATCAGCAGAGATCCTCTAGCTGCTCGGCCAGGCTCGTCTGAATACGGGTTTGGTTATTGTTGGTTGTTTGTTTCAAGATCCAGTCGACACAAAGTGGAGAGGATGGAACAGAGCAGGCAGCCCTAATTTCTAATGGACTTCCCTCGTGATAGGTTACAGGTTAATGATATCCTGAATTTGGGTGGGATTCCATAGTGTGCCATAAGTTTCCAAAGCATCTCTCAGTCTATACTGTGAAACGCCTTTTCAAAAATCAATCATATTGACCTAGTCAGGAGAGTTCCATTCTATGGATTACTCAAAGATAATTCTGAGGGTTTTTCATCCACCACTTCTTGGAGTCTCTCTAATCACCTTAGTAGTAGCTAATGAATGTAAACACACAGTACACCTCTGATCCTAAGTTGATCAAATGTTTGACCTTTCATCAAAATAAAACGAATTCCTACTGTAACTGTGTGCTAGGCAGTATGTGTTATACAATCCATTTTCCCTCAACAAAGTACTGAACATTTTCAGGGAAAGGCGTCAAATCTGTTCTTATCTGTGTCCCTGGCTCTGCGTCTCAGTGAAGTAATCCCTGACGGTCAGAGTTGTTCGGGTTCACTTCCTTCTCATAGCTGCAGGACCACACGCACAGGGGTGTGACAAAGCCCCCAGATTGAGGGGACACTTATCAGGACTTCCAAACGCAGGGGACAACTCAAGGTCACTCTAAATTGGCTCACGAGAGATCTGCCCACCACCTCAAGGCAATCCTTGTCCTGCTGCTCCCTTCAATGATGTGTAACTCCCCTGGCCACTCTGTGGCGCAGAGAAGGCAGACCGCTGTCTTGCAAATGTGGCAATAGCTAGGAGAATGGAGTGATTCTCCTCTGTGTCCTTGGAGCAGAGACTGACAAAGAGCTCAAAGTCAGGGAGCGTTTAACACCACCATACTGTTATGTTATATCAAGTTTGATGGTAGGTTTGGCCTTCATATTGACAGTACGTTTCAGGACATTTCACATCATAGCCACTAGAGTAAGCTCTGACCTCAGGCTATCAAAGCCATGGTCATAGTGACTTTCTTTGTCTTGCATCTTACTCACAGACACTACACAGTGGGATGAGGGAGAAAGTTTTCGTCACTGTTTCAAAGTCAAGTGCATGCAAAGGCTCTGCTGCACAAACTTCGAGCTAATTGCATCCCAGTATCAGGGGGTTCCCTCCCTCTCAGAGCAGCGAGAAAAAGCAGAGCCAGGGGCTGTGGTGGTTACTGGGGTGCCATGCCTCCTCAGTGGAGCTCTGGGACAGTCCTGTTGTGCACAGCAGAGGGGAGCAAATGCCGATTTTCTCTTTCTCAGTTCCCTGTAGAGGAGTCGTACTATTCTATAGCCCTGGTCCTCTCAGAATGTTGATCCTTGTGGCATATTAGTCTACATAGTAAATATGGATTACACTCCCCTTCCCCCACTGCAACTCTGCCTAATTCTTGCTCCTGCTGTTGATATCTATATTTGAACATTTGTTAAATATGAATAGGCATTGAGTAATTTCCCCTTGCCTTGAACATACATGGATTGAATCATCCTCTTAATTTTGACCCTGTACACATACACTAATGATAAACAAAATTCCATCTTCATTGATACTTGAAAAACTTTGCTTTCATTCAAATGCATTTTTAATCAATAACTTCAGTAATTTGAGGCCAAACTGGGTTGTTTTGCAATTATGTGCTTGAGTGTTGCTTCAAGGTGGACGAGTGAGATACATCACATTTGCTTCCAGATTCATGGAAAGAGAATATTAATGAATTAGCCAATATTAATGACAAAATGTTTGTGGAGGAAAGTTTGTTAAGGTTATTGGAGTTAGCTGAAAGGATTAATTAATGAGCACATGGCTCACAGAGAGAAAAAGCAGCCCCCCTGCTCTTCCCCCAGGACATTGTCCAATGGTTGTTATGCTAATCACTTCATTAATACCACGCATATCATTAGTGGAAAATGAAGATTCAAATGCCAGCAGACATTAATTACCACTGAAGAATTTGTTGAGCATTTCTGCCATGAATGCTAACAATCTGCCAAGAGTCATTTATGAACATTCGTTTCATCTCTGTCATCTAGCAGACACAATGTGGTGCAGTGTTAGGATGCTTCGTATCACTAAACCACCTGTTGTTCTGCCCTGACCTTACATGCTATGTATGCCTGAGAGCAGAGATTAATACAACTGTTGTTGAATATGTTACACAGTTACACATGTATTATACTGTGGTAATGTAGATACAGTGATGACTTCATGATGATCAAGCCAAAGTAGGGACACTAAATTGAGAAGGGACTAGCCTAATTATATTTTTCACTCATTAAAATCATTTTGCAAGAATAATAAGCCTACAGTGTTTCATTGGATCGGTCATTGCAGAAGCTTGGCAATGAACACATTTTTCTGCGGGGGAGGTTGAATATATAGGTGTTTTAAATGATAAATTGATCTCAATAACCTCCGTAACTCTGTGAACACAGAGTGACCTCTGTGTTCACTTAATAACTGTTTAGCCAGGTAATTAATTTGCTAATATGTGCAGTTCACCGTTAAAACTAGCCCGAGACTCAGTACCAAACCTTCATTACATTTTAAAATATATATAAAGAAGAGGATGATGGCCATTGGGTCTGTGCCAACCTATAAACACCTTCTTAATTAAATTCCCTACACACATAATTAATTGATTTCCAATGGCCACGTTGAGCACCTCTTACAACAGTTACCTGCTGGGCAAGTTAATCGTCAGGTTAGATGCTTAGCCTGAGGTGGCTTTGTGCTGTGAATTATAATGATAGCAAGTCGTTTCAATTCCGTCAGAGTGAGCTGATAACAGTTTTCCTAATCATATTAATACCCATAATGCCACAATGTGGGCACTTCTTAATTTACAGTATGCCTACATATTACATATATTTCAATTATATCATTCATAACATAAGTGATATCTTAACATCCTTAAAGGCGGTGCTAAACCAGATGATATTTGTTTAGTTTCATTACATCATGATATTTTTGTGTATTGAGTGATTTACAAGGACATTAAATGATTCAGGAATCCATCTTCAGAGAAGCAACCTTGTCCTCAATAAGCTTAAAGTCATTGTCCACTTCAGGCTAAAGAACAGGCACTGATGGACTCAATATTTTTCTTTTGTTATAGCATTACCCAAGAGCGAGGGAAATTGGGCAGTGCATGACCATCTTAGCAAAAAGAGTGAGCTAACCTTTTATATCACTCCTCAGAACTCTTAATTTGGGCTTGAATGAAACCTCATAAAGCATCCTAAAAAGTGAGAGAATGAACTGTCGTTTACATTTTTACGGTAATCACCATACACAACAGATATGGAGAAACAGGCAATAATTGGCTAAAATACACCTTTAACATAATGATGGACACATGCCAGGGTATTTTGAAAGACAGATAACATTGGCAAGATCAATATACTGTAAATTCTACTGGTCTCGTCTCTCTCCAGCTGGTTTTTACCCATGTTTCATATTTACCGGTAAGTAGTGTATTACACTTCAGCATGCTTCTTAGCTCACTCTCTGGACTGGAAGAGCCATCCAAATACAACGAGTACCTGCTTCAGTCCTGGCATAATAAGCTTGGTTTCACACCTGCCTCTTCAAAACTGTACCGTGGCACAAAGCATCTACCCAGGGCTGTCCCTGCCAAAAAAAGTCAAGAACAGTCCAGTGCCAACATTACTAATGAGCCATGCTTTCAAAATGCTGGGAACCTATTTGTGGAATTCTGGCACAAACCGGATTCTTGTCATAGTTCCTTCTGTTTTTCAAGTTTAAAGATTACTTCCAAAAACACAAGTGAATGTTTTTAGTGTCTATTATCCCTCTCAACCAAATCTGGAATTATTCAAATTAAACACATTAGTTCATCAGTGAGGTCTAATGTGTTGTCCTATAGTAGATTAGAGAAGGCAGGGGGATTTAAATGATGCTGGAACATTCTAATTAGAACTCAGTGGGAGCTGCCTGTTTAAATGGATGGAGTAATGAGATAAGTCATTCTCTCAGTGGTAACTTAATCATCATGCTCTATTTTACCCTATAAAGGCCTGGCATTCACCTGAACCAGGGCTCATTGAAATGGATTAAATCATCTGTATCACTAAAACTGTGATTGCACTTTCTTCTCAGTCTTCTTTATGGAGTCTAATCGACCACTATAGCCTGAAGTTTGATACATCAAGACTGCCATCCTGAGGACAATGATGGAACTACAGATAAGATGACTCGTGAATTGTCATAGGTCTTGAACGCAAGGATCAAACATTTATATATTCGACATTGGTGAAGTGTACTACACTTCAACTGAGTTGTGTGAAATCACCCAATACGAACAAGAGTCAAATGCTTGGTCCTGTGTGCACCAAGTCAGTCAGTTCCAATTCCAAAATCATGTTACTAAAGTTAACATGAGGCAGATTTGGGAAAATACCCTACAGTAAGGACCTATTGAATTAGAGTACAAATTACACCAGCCATTCAAACAAGTATAAAAGTCATAAATCCACATACTCAAGTGAATGTATGGGGAAAAAACAAGGAGAATGGCACAAAGCACAGTGTCATTCAATATGGCAATTAACATAGTTAAGTTAATAATTCTACAAGTAATTGTATTGTTTTATTTGAATGACAGTATATTTTCTTGTGTTATATTCCCATAGTCCTTTGGTTAATCTCCTCTAACTGCTGTTGTTTAGTGATTATGCAGTTAACACTAATCCCCTGCTTGCCTATGAGGGTGCAATTTTTTGTAAACTACTTCATTTCTTTGTCCTATTCAACCGACTCCTCTTGCTGTTTGATCCCGTGTAAGATGTATGCCCTCTGTAGTGCCTGTTGGTGGAGTGTACATTAAAGACAAGTACAGTGTAACTTTCACCACACAATTTCTAATTACAATTCAAATGTCAATGTCTGGACTCTTTGCGATAGCCTGAAAGCCACCATATACAGCAAATGGTGGGGGAAGATTATGAGGCTATTTCCCGCAGAACTGTTCCTCATTAATCCAAAGAAGATGGATAACGGATTGTTAAAATGCTAATGTGCTATAAAAATGTCCCAAATTACATTTTACAGAGGAAGTTCATAAGGTGTAGTGTTTGCCATCATCTGTCTGTGGAATACGGTTTTTTTTAAGCATTTCTCCCCACACACTAAGAAAGAGAGGCCTCAGCTGCACTGACATTCAGAGGGCAACAGTGGAGGCTCCTCAGAGGAGGAAGGGGTTGACCATCCTCCTCAGTGAATTTCATAAAAATGTAAATTGTAAAACATCTAAAAAAAAGTTATCCTTTTTAGATAAAACTATATTAAATATAATCACGTCACCAAATAACTGATTAAAACACATTATTTTGCAATGGTCTACATGGAAAAATGGCACCGGAAGAAATGGCAGCAGTTTTACAGGCGCCCAACCAAGTGCTATTATGTGGGGGTTTTTCACGTTATTTGTAACTTATTTTGTACATAATATTTCTGCAACCATATCTTACGGCAAAAAAATACATTCTGGATATCAGGACAGCGATCACTCACCTCGGATTAGACAAAGATTTTTTCTTCAACAAGCAAGATGCACAGGACATTCTGCAAACACCCGACAGGGCCAACATCCCCATTATTTGCAAGATGAAAAAATGCAGGTACAGGGTACACAGAGCGGGATGACTTGTGAGGACCCGCAGAAGGTGAGTTGGAAAGCTACCTTTACCGTCAATATTACTCGCCAACGTGCAATCATTGGACAATAAATTAGACGAGGTACGATCACGAATTATCCCAGAAACCCTAGACCCACTCCAATTTGCATACCGCCCAAACAGATCCACAGATGATGCAATCTCTATTGCACTCCACACTGCCCTTTCTCACCTGGACAAAAGGAACACTTATGTGAGAATGCTATTCATTGACTACAGCTCAGAGTTCAACACCATAGTACCCTCAAAGCTCATCACTAAGCGAAGGGTCCTGGGACAAAACACCTCCCTCTGTAACTGGATCCTGGACCTCCTGACGGGCTGCCCCCAGGTGGTGAGGGTAGGTAGCAACACATCTGCCACGCTGATCCTCAACACTGGAGCCCCCCAGGGGTGCATGCTCAGTCCCCTCCTGTACTCCCTTTTCACCCACAATTGCATGGACAGGCACAACTCCAACACCATCATTAAGTTTGCAGATGACACAACAGCCTGATCAGCGACAACGGCGAGGCAGCCTATAGGGAGGTCAGAGACCAGGCCGGGTGGTGCCAGAATAACAACCTATCCCTCAACTTAACCAAGACTAAGGAGATGATTGTGGACTACAGGAAAAAGAGGACCGAGTACGCCCCCATTCTCATTGACGGGGCTGTAGTGGAGCAGGTTGAGAGCTTCAAGTTCCTTGGTGTCCACATCACCAACAAACTAGAATGGTCCAAACACACCAAGACAGTTGTGAAGAGGGCACGACAAAGCCTATTCCCCCTCAGGAAACTAAAAAGATTTGGCATGTGTCCTGAGATCCTCAAAAGGTTCTACAGTTGCAACATTGAGAACATCACTGCCTGGTACGGCAATTGCTCGGCCTCCGACCGCAAGGCACTACAGAGGGTAGTGGGTACGGCCCAGTACATCACTGGGGCTAAGCTGCAAGCCATCCAGGACCTCCACACCAGGCGGTGTCAGAGGAAGGCCCTAAAAACTGTCAAAGACCCCAACCACCCCAGTCAGTAACTGTTCTCTCTACTACCGCATGGCAAGCTGTACCGGAGTGCCAAGTCTAGGACAAAAAGGCTTCTCAACAGTTTTCACCCCTAAGCCATAAGACTCCTGAACAGGTAATCAAATGGCTACCCGGACTATTTGCATCGTGTCCCCCCCCCCCCCCCCCCAACCCCTCTTTTAAGCTGCTGCTACTCTCTGTTTATCATATATGCACAGTCACTTTAACTATACATTCATATACATATGTACATACTACCTCAATTGGCCCGACCAACCAGTGCTCCCGCACATTAGCTAACCGGACTGTCTGCATTGTGTCCCGCCACCCATCAACCCCTCTTTACGCTACTGCTACTCTCTGTTCATCATATATGCATAGTCACTTGAACCATATCTACATGTACATACTACCTCAATCAGCCTGACTAACCGGTGTCTGTATGTAGCCTCGCTACTTTTAGAGCCTCACTACTGTATATAGCCTCGCTACTGTTTTTCACTGTCTTTTTACTGTTGTTTTTATTTCTTTACTTATTCTTTACTTACTTTATTGTTCACCTAATACCTTTTTTGCACGATTGGTTAGAGCCTGTAAGTAAGCATTTCACTGTAAGGTCTAAACCTGTTGTATTCGGCGCAAGTAACAAATAAACTTTGATTTGACATTAGCCTCAACAGCACTCTGTAGGGTAGCACCATGGTGTAGCCGGAGGACAGCTAGCTTCCGTCTGGGTACACTGACTTCAATACACAACCTATGAGGCTCATGGTTATCACCCCTTTCCATAGACTTACACAGTAATTATGACAATTTCCAGAGGATGTCCTCCAGCTTATCAAAGCTTTTGCAGCATGAACTGACATGTTGTCCACCCAATCAAAGAAGCTGAGAATTAATATAGTACTGAAAGCATAAGATACAGCTAGCTAGCACTGCAGTGTATACAATGAGGCGAGTAGTTGACTGAAACGGAGGGAAAGACAGTAGTTGAACAGTTTTGAACAAATTAATTTCTTCCAAAATGATGGAGAAGCAAGAGATTTCATAATTTATTTTCGCTTTCAGTTTCACTTACTTAGCTAGCAAATGCAGCTAGATAGTTTAGTCTACTGAAACACCTGCTCAAACAGAGGGACACTATGTTAGCTAGCTGGCTATGACTTTCCAATACAACACTGGAACTCTTCCAAGTCAAGGTAAGCTTTTGGTTTTCACTCATTTATTGCCACAGGGCCCGCCTGTGTAACTGCTTAATGACTGTACACTGTAACGTAACTGCATAATTGTAGCGGGTTTACTAAGGCATTTGTTGTATTAGCTATGCTGACTATGATGTTACTTTAGCTAATACGGTGACAACGATGTCGGCTGTGTGTAGCGTTTATGGTTTCGCCTGGTCACATACAGCTGTTTGAAGTGCACAAACGAAGGAAAGAGAAGGAATACAACGTGGCTGCTATGAGAGTGTACTCTGTTTATGTGTGATCAGGGCTGAATTCTTTGTGCCGATTCTGTTGAAAAACATTTCTTAAACGGGCGCAAATGGAATAAAACGAGGATAAACATTCCTGAATTTGTCCAATAGAAACTCAGCTAGATGCAGGCAAGAGGGTACAATGTTGTATTGAATGTCACTGTCTGTCACCTCAAATCTGTCTCTCGACCTGTGTGCACCTACATTGTAAACTTTAATTCATAGGCTAAGTTGTAGCAACCTCATGATGGCTATAGGGAAAATTTGAGTATCATGCGGTTGTCTAAACCTATCGCTGTTACATTGAACTGGGTGAATGGAATATGAATAAGAGTCATCCAATATGCTGTAATAGAAATAAGGCCAGGTTCATGAAAAAACAATTTTCCTCCCTCATCTTAAACGGGACTGATCGCCACTGGTGAGAATTGTCTCTACAGTGCCTTCAGAAAGCATTCACACAGCCTTTTCCACATTTTGTTGTGTTACAGCCCGAACAAAACATTTCTGAAATTTAGATTTTGTTGTCGCTGGCCTACACACAATACCCCATAATGTCAAAGTGGAATAATATTTTTTGACATTTTTACAAATGAATAAAAAATTTAAAGCTAAAATGTCTTGAGTCTATAAGTATTCAACCCCTTTGTTATGTTGCCCGGAGAGGAAGGAAACCGCTCAGGGATTTCACCATGAGGCCAATGGTGACTTTAAAACATTTACGGAGTTTAATGGCTGTGATAGAAGAAAACTGAGGATGGATCAACAACATTGTAGTTACTCCACAAATATTAACCTAAATGACAGAGGGACAAGAAGGAAGCCTGTACAGAATAAAAAATATTCCCAAACATGCATCCTCTTTGCAGTAAGGCACTAAAGTAAAACTGGCAATAATATTGGCAAAGAAATGAACTTTATGTCCTGAATACAAAGCGTTATGTTTCAGGCAAATCCAACACAACACATCACTGATTACTACTCGTCATATGTTAAAGCATGGTGGTGGCTGCATCATGTTATTGGCATACTTGCCATCTGCAAGGACAAGGGAGTTGTTTTTTTTTATAAAGAAAACTGAATAAAGCTAAGCACAGGCAAAACCCAAGAGGAACACCTGGTTCTGTCAGCTTTCCAACAGACACTGGAGATGCGTACCAAGATGACATTGAATGTTCTTAAGTGCCCTAGTATAGTGTTGACTTAAATCGGCTTGAAAATCTATGTCAAGACTTAAATGACTGTCTAGCAATGATGAACAACCAACTTGACAGAGCTTGAATAAGTATGCGAAACTCTTATTTGAGATTTAGGGACAATTCAGGCTTAATCCAAAGATGTGGCCGGAGGCGCAGTATGGCTTGTGTGACGCAATTGCGGAGGCAAAATCAATACTGAGGGCTCCGTATAGCTCTGCATTTACATGATTGGTTGACAGTAGGTGAGGGCAGGAGGTCCTGTATAAACACAAACTCACTTCCTTGACAACAGCTCGGAGCTGCTCGGCGAAGCACAAGTATGAAATCCCTGATTCTGCAGAGACCACATCACCATAAATTCTGCACGGCCAATGCAGATTGAACATGCGTCTTTCACCCAGAAAGACTCACAGCTGTCATCGCTGGCAAAGGTCATTTTAACATGTATTGACTCAAAGGGTTAATAAATACATATGTTATGTTTTATTTTTCATATTTTTACACATTTTAATCCTACTTTGTAACACAAAATTTGGAAACAAGTCAAAGGGTGTGTATACTTTCAGAAGGCACTGTATATGAAGGTCTTGAGAAGTAAGATCACTTGTCCAACTTGTTCAAGAAATGATTTGCTCATCTGTTGGATGAAGGAATGATGCTAACATGGACTAATGCATGCTTTCATACCGTCTTCAGGGAATACTGTGTCTGTTTAATGTAAATTGGGTATTAACTGAGCACTTTGTAGAATTCGTTTTTGAAACGTCTTTGTCAATTCATAAATGCTATTGCAATAATAATCAAGGCTCAATATCATATTATTCATAATAATCAAATATTTATTTCAACTTATTCAGTACTGTACAATAAAATCTATTTAAAGTGAACTCCCAGTTCAGTTACATGGCAGAGTAGAGGGGTGGACAGTCCCCCTTGGAAACCTGTTCCCACCTTTCAGTCTTGAAATACGTTTTACAGGCATCATATACCCCCCCTACATAAACACCAAACTTTGGAACCTCTCTAAAAGGATGACAAAAATATATATTTGGGCCACATTTATCAATGTCCAAAAGGAAACCTCTCCGTCATATTCTTTAGTTATAGCATTAGAGTCCACAAAAGTGTGCCATAAAAACATATCATTTATTATATCCTTTGATTTATTTAAATGACAGAGAGAAAGACCTCTGAATATTTCCCTTCAGGAGATAATTTCATACCATTTTTGACACAGTCATTCTGCTGAGGGCAGTGGTAGGTTGCCCAGCTTTCTGCAAGGATCCTCACAATAGCACCCATGGAAATTCAATTAAAATGCATTTGTGCATGTAATAACACATTAAAGGTTTGCGTAATACCGATCTCGGTTCTCAAAATCTCTGTAGGCAAAATTGGCATCCTTCTTGTCATGTGGGATGCGGCCAAAGGGGGCGTGGTCATTGAAGCAGGTATCGAATACCTCGTCCACCACTTTCTCTGCCTCCTCTCGGCTCACCTTCCTAACAGCAAGGATGGAGCGCAAGGCACGTCCCCGAACACATTCCTGATAGGTAGTAGTGTATGGGTTAGGTAGGGAGTTCTTCATGTGAATATTGGCCATCATAAGCACTTCTTGTTAATCGCTAAGCACTGAAAAAGGCAGTGCTATACTTGCCATTACATTCAACTACAGTTTCAACTAAACCAGTTGTCAATTCAGACATACCAATTCACACGATGGGAAAATCATGTTATGCTATACCATGAAGGATACTAGTTGACTGAAATACATACAAGTAAGAATGTAATTGTGTTTGCAGTGAATTCACATTATCTCCAGATATTACCTGATGGTGCTTCTTGAGGCCAAAGTTGAACCTGGATACTTCATTGTGGAAGGAGCAATCCCCACTGAGATTGGCTGCTCGAATCTGAAAAATAAGAGCATAACTTCCTTTAAAACACAATTAAAACTGAGCACAAACACAATGCCCATAACATGCACGTTTATCTCTTGGTCTCACCTCTGAGCAGGCCAAGTGCTTGAAGTTGTTAAACCAATCCACATGCGCCCGGCAGTGGTCAAAGGCATGGATGAGCTCATGTGTAACCACCCGGTTCATGTGGGACTGCTGGTGAATATTATTCTGACACAAAACAATCTAGAATTGAGAGTGGGGGGGGGGGGGGGGGGAATGGTATCTTACAGATGTGATACAAAGTACACAGTGTAGCATGTGAACCTGTACACAAAGGTAACGGTTCTAGCTGTCTTACTTGTGATGATGTTGCATCAAAACCACCACTGACAGTCCCATCACAGTCTTCACAGGAGAAATGTCTATCTTTGTACACCGCACTATAGAGACAGGATAATACTTCACAAAGGGGTGGCATAATGATGTCAAATGTACATTAGCATGAAAAAAAACCCTAACATTATAACGGCATGATATGGCTATTACATCACATGTCAAACTCATTCCACGGAGGGCCGAGTGTCTGTGGGTTTCCGCTCAACCCCTGTACTTGACTGATGAATTAAGGTCAGTAATTAGTAAGGAACTCTCCTCACCTGATTGTCTAGATTTTAAATGAAAGGAAAAAAACACAGACACTCGGCCCTCCATAGAATGAGTTTGACACCCGTGTTACATAGTGAGTACACAAAATATTAGGAACACCTGCTCTTTCCATTACAAATTGACCAAGTGAAAGCTATGATCCTTTTTTGATGTCACTTGTTAAATCCACATCAGTGTAGATCAGTGGTATTCAAAGTCGGGGTCGCGACCCCACTAGGGAACTGCAGTGTGGTCGCCAATTAAAAATTAATAAATAAATAATGAATACAAATATTAAGAGGACAGATTATTGTATGGGACAATTTACAAACATTTTGGAGACTAGATGATTTGAAAGATAACATTTTAGGTAAATGTATTTATTGGTTTATTTTCATTTTGATAAGATATGAAAATGCAATGAATTTAAGGTTATTTGTTCATCTGAATTTTCTTGGGGGGAAAAAAATGGGGTCCTCAAAAATTCTGCCGAAAGAAATGCGGTCTCCATTGAAAATGTTTGAATACCACTGGTGTAAATGAATGGGAGGAGACATGGATTGTGTACACAGGTGCACCTTGTGCTGGGGACAATGAAAGGCCACTAAAATGTGCAGTTTTGTCACACAACACAATGCCAGAGATGTCTTAAGTTGAGGTAGCGTGCAATTGGCGTGTTGACCGCAGGAATGTCAACCAGAGCTGTTGCCAGAGAATAAAATGTTAATTTCTCCACCATAAGCTGTCTTCTTAGAGAATTTGGCATTACGTCCAACTGGCCTCAGAACCGCAGACCATGTGTAACCACGCCAGCCCAGGACCTCCACATCCGGCATCTTCACCTGCGGGATCGTCAGAGACCAGCCACCTGAACAGCTGACAAAACTGGGGTTTTGCACAACCAAAGAATTTCTGCACAAACTGTCAGAAACCATCTCAGGGAAACTCATCTGCCTGCAGATGGCAGACAGCGTGTATAGCGCCGTGTGGGCGAGCGGTTTGCTGATGTCAACGTTGTGAACAGAGTGCCCCATGGTGGTGATGGGGTTATGGTATGGGCAGGGATAAACTACGGACAACGAACCCAATTGCATTTTATCGATGGCAATTTGAATGCACAGAGATACCGTGACAAGATCCTGACACCCAATGTTATGCCATTTATCCGCTGCCATCACCTCATGTTTAAGCATGATAATGCATGGCCCCATGTCGCAAGGATCTGTACACAATTCCTGGAAGCTGAAAATGTCCCAGTTCTTCCATGGCCTGTATACTCACCAAAACATGACGCCCATTGAGCATGTTTGGATGCTCTGGATCGACGTGCACAACAGTGCTCCAGTTCTCGCAAATACCCAGCAACTTCGCACAGCCATTGAAGAGGAGTGGGACAACATTCCACAATCTACAGCCTGATCAACTCTATGCAAAGGAGCTGCATGAGGAAAATGGTGGTCACACCAGATACTGACTAGTATTCTGAACCACGCCCCTACTTTTTTTTAAATATATTTTTTATGTATCTGTGACCAACAGATGCATGCATATCTGTATTCCCAGTCATGTGAAATTTATAGATTAGGGCCTAATGAATGCATTGACTGTGTTCCTTAAATGAACTGTAACTCAGTAAAATCGTTACATGTTGTGTTTATACATTGCTCAAAAAAATAACGGGAAAACTAAAATAACACATCCTAGATCTGAATGAATGAAATATTCTTACTAAATACTTTTTTCTTTACATAGTTGAATGTGCTGACAACAAAATCACACAAAAATTATCAATGGAAATCAAATTTATCAACTCATGGAGTCTGTTTCTGACCGTTTGAGCAGACACATGCACATTTGTGGCCTGCTGGAGGTCATTTTGCAGGGCTCTGGCAGTGCTACTCCTGCTCCTCCTTGCACAAAGGCGGAGGTAGCGGTCCTGCTGCTGGGTTGTTGCCCTCCTACGGCCTCCTCCACGTCTCCTGATGTACTGGCCTGTCTCCTGGTAGCGCCTCCATGCTCTGGACACTACACTGACAGACACAGCAAACCTTCTTGCCACAGCTCGCATTGATGTGCCATCCTGGATGAGCTGTACTACCTAAGCCACTTGTGTGGGTTGTAGACTCCCGTCTCATGCTACCACTAGAGTGAAAGCACCGCCAGCATTCAAAAGTGACCAAAACATCAGCCAGGAAGCATAGGAACTGAGAAGTGGTCTGTGGTCACCACCTGCAGAACCACTCCTTTATTGGGTGTGTCTTGCTAAATGCCTATCATTTCCACCTGTTGTCTATTCAATTTGCACAACAGCATGTGACATTTATTGTCAATCAGTGTTGCTTCCTCAGTTTGATTTCACAGAAGTGTGATTGACTTGGAGTTACATTGTGTTGTTTAAGTGTTCCCTTTATTTTTTTGAGCAGTGTATTTTTGTTCAGTGTACAATAAATCAGTGTCATGGCAGCTATCGAAGCATTATGGCAGCTTCACCCGAACAATGTGTTGTTTTGTTTTTTACAATGAATGACCTGCGCCGGGTGATACAAGGAGGGGACACAGCCCCAGGAATGGACGGGCTATGCTACGAGCAACTTAAACACCTGGATGATTTGGTACTGGAGGGGGTACTGGCATTAATGAATACAGTATGGGAAGAGGGGGCATTACCAGCAATGTGGAAACATGCCATAGTGGTGCCAATTGTAAAACCGGGAAAATAAGCATAACACCCGGGTTCATACAGACCCATAGCATTGACCTCTGTACTATGTTAACTAATGGAAAGAATGGTCACAGACAGATTAGTACATATGTTTGAGAGTACATTTATGTTTTCCTCATACCAGAGCGGATTTAGGTTAGGACGGTGTGCTATGGACTCAGTGCTAGCACTGGACTGTGATATAAAGAAGGTGCTGGCCAACAAGGAGGGAGAGGTGGCGGTGTTTCTGGACATTGAAAAGGCATACGACATGCTCTGGTAAGTGGGACTGGTGCTGGAGCTGTATTCTGCTGGGGTGAGGGGTTGTTGTTAAATTGGATCCAGGATTTCTTGAAGAACCGGACCACACAGGTCAGAGTTGGTGGAGCTTATTCTGAGTTAGTGGGGATAGAGAAAGGGACACCGCAGGTAAGTGTAATTAGTCCAGTTTTGTTTAACATAAAATTGTGAATTTCATGTTCCAGGATGTTGGGCCTGGTTTTGGGCTTTTCCTGTTTTCCCGATTATGGGGTGCTCTGGAAAAGAGGAAGGAATATCCTGTTTGGGGTCCAGAAGGTGTAAGCGGCTTTGGAAAAGGTGGTGGACTAGGTAGATAGGTGAGGATTTAGAATTTAAGCAGCAAAGACCCCGTTTGTAATTTTGGAATATAAAAGAAGGTGGTGCAAGGGTTTTAAATGCATGGTTCACCGCTGGAACGGGTCAAGGCGTTAAAATCCCTGGTTTGGTTGAAAGAGAATGACCTAGAGGATCCCTGTGGGGGGAAAAAAAGTTGAAAGGTGCGGTAAAGTTATTAATATAATATGGTGCCTGTCCAGGATATCTTGGGGAGCAGACAGACGCTCCATGCAAATGATTTACCAAGCAATGATCCGCTCAGTGCTGGACTATGGGAGCATGGAATTTGGCTTAGCGGGAGCTACAACACTACAGATGTTGGATGTGGTACAGGAAATTGCGCTGCGGTTGTGCTGTGGGGCATTTCAAACTACCTCGATCCCTGCATTGTTGATTGAAATGGGGGAGGTTGCAACAAGCTAAGCTGGCCATGCGCTATAGGATGAAAGTGCAGGGGCATGTATCATCTCACCCTGCAAGGTGTCTGTTAGGAGAGGCATGGGAACGGGGAGGAGAGGGAACTGGAGTGAGAAGAGGTAGGCCAAGCTATGTGACCCAAGTGCAGGAATTGGGGGTGGAGTCGGGAATGGGAGGTCTGGAAGTGGGGGTCCCTGTCTGCTGGCCGTGTGTTCCTCTGTGGCTGTTCCCAGAGCCTGATGTTGACATGACCATTCTTGATGTAATTAGGGATACGGCCAGTAGAGAGCCTTCTCTGGTGGTTGAGGCCCATCTGCCGTTGGCCTGGGGTCCCTACTTGCACATCTTCACAGATGGATCAAAGGATCCAGGCAGTGGGAGAGCAGAGTTTGGGATACATGTTCCCCGGTTTCGGATACATCAGGGGAGGCGGCTGTCTGATGGAGTTTGTCTTCTCTGCTGAAATGCTAGCACTAGTGTAGGCATTGGGATGGGTGGAAGAAGTGGGGCATAAACTGTCATTTTGTGTTCAGACTCTGCAGCTAGCCTGGTTGCACTGAGAGAAGGGAATTCAAAGGCACGCCCAGAAATTATAATAGAGCTGATGATGGCACTTTATAAGGTGGGACAGAAAGGGTGTAACGGTAGGTTTTCTGTGGGTCCCAACTCATGTTGTGGTAGGAGGAAATGAGGCAGCCAATATGGTGGCAAAGGCCGCTTTGAGGAGGGAGGAGATAGATGTGGTGGTCCCATTAGGGGGGATGGAATGTAGGAGCATCATAGCAGAGGGGTTGACCCTGGAGTGGCAACGTGAGTGGGAGAGGAGCGGGGTAGGCAGTTTCTCTCTATCCAGAATTCTTTGAGGAAAGGCAGTAGGTATCTGGGGAGGGAAAGGAGGGATAGGGTTCTGTTGACGAGGCTGAGGTTGGGGCATTGTGGATTGGGAAGTGGGTTATTGTTAGTGGAGAAACACCAGATGGCAAGTGTGAGGAATGTGGGGAGGTATAGACTGTACTACTGTGAAGCATGTTCTGTTATAGCAGACAGTATGCTGAGGATAGGGTGATATTTTTCTGTGAGCTGACTGAGTTAGGTGTAACCACATTTTCGCTTGTAATTATTTTGGGCTCAAATGACAGGCAGAGCAAAATAGCTGTTGTGGTTTCTTTATTCCACTGGCTTCTACCTAGGCTATTTAGATCATTGTGTTTTTCACACTCCAGCCTGAGAAAGGCAGCAATATGCATTACAGTGTCTAGTCTGCCAAAACTGACAGGAGGAAGAAGAATTATGGCAGCTGACAGCTGTGTTGAGTTGTGATTGATGATGATTGTGGCTGGCTGACACTTACCATCCTGAGCTTTTCATGGCTCCAAGGAGAAGCTTTGCATATGGACCTGAAAGGGAGATAGAATGAGATTAGGCCTAATCGGTCCTGCACCATGACAGCAATCAGGTCATTCAACAGTTTGCGTATAGCTAACTAGCTTACTCATGACAGTCTCTTTACTGTTCAACGATAGCTAGCTAAGCTTGCTAGAAACATGGCTATGACGTATATGACAAACGTAAACACGGCATCAATGGTTACACGGCCATCTAGCTAACTATTGCCATGCGATACATTTTGGAGGATGACAGACATATCAGCTTACTAGCCTGTTAGCTTACTTGTTTCCATTGCGAATTGTAGCATGACCTGACATTTGTGATTGAAAGTGAACAAGCTTTCTGCTATCGATCCCTTTTGGAACTTTCCCGAATTTCTCTCCGGGAATAGGTTATATCCATAGTCCTCTTCTTGCGGGTTATTTTGATCCATTGCATGGAAAGTGTTTCTAAAATAGCCACTTTTGCTTCTAGGAACAAGCACAGTCTAGCTACGAGAGGTCATTCTTTGTTTTTCAAATCACGTGGTAAACCAGGCCGAGCTCAAATTAGTTTAATATTGGATATTCGTACTTCAATCTTCAATAGCTCTTACACAGTGTGCCATGACTATGATATACTGTATATATATATTTTATATCAGTATATATATATATGGAGAAAAACCCACCCCTTTTTTTATATCCACCCATGCCGATTCAGAATATACCATTTTCATAGTCACGGCATGCTTGGATCAATAGCTATTGACAAGAGAAAACAGAATATCCAGTATAAAACTATTTTTACCTTGTAAGACAGAGGTGAACGATTCAATTAATATATGCAACAACATTGCTGCTAGCTAGTTAACAGAAAATACCTTCGCTTTTCCTAATATAATTACAAACAAGGTTTATTGATACACATTACTCCATGCATTGGCAAGTGACATTGAGTGTGTGCACGTTCGGTATAGAAGAAAACGCAATGGCTGCTGGGAGATGTTGTCAAAGGGGGAGTCGAATGAAGCGAGACTGTCGATGGTGTTTGGAAGAGCGCGCTTATTTGAAATGGAAAAGTGCCGCGGTAACTTTTGATAAAGAAGAACATCAAGATGAAGCAGCTGCTTTATAAGATGAGAGCTACATCCCGAGGAGTTCGTGCTGATTGTATGGAGTTGTGACATTCGGTTAAATGGCTTCCTTTGTGAAGGCAAAAACAATATTGTCATGAAACAGGCAGGGAGCAGGTCTCGAACCCTCGACCTTCTAGGCCGAAGTCCATCGTGCTCTCGACTGTGCCGCAAAAACACACTCGAGCGGCAGAGTCGATAACGCGCTTAAAAACCAAGGGTCGTTACAATATGTATGTCAGGAGAAGTGTAGTATAAGGAGATGTATACTTAGAGAAAGCATGAGTCTGTTAAAAATGGTGGGGAAAGGGAGATGGTTTGTTAAAGAAGAATGGTAGAAAGCGTAAGTTGAGGAGAAATGGAAGTGAATGAGGTTGAAGTATTGGATGTGTTAGGTGTGGGGAAGTTCTCGGAGCCGAGGCTTGCACCGACGGTCAAGATAAAGATGAGTCTGACAGTAGGAGTGAAGTATTTGGAAAAAGGGGACCCTTTCCTTTTGGCTGATCCATTTGTTGTTTCAGGGTGGATGAAAACAGAGTTGGGTGCTGTGGAATCCGTGAAGGTAACCAGAAGTGGTCTTGTGATAATTATTTGTTTCTGCTGGTCAGAGGGAGAAGGCGCTCCGCGTTAAAACGAATTGGGGCAAGAAATGTAAATTGTTTTGCTCTCAAGAAAAGGGTGCCATTGAAAGGAGTGATTACTGGGGTAGCAGTAAATGTAAAGGTTGACCAACTGAAGTGGAAGATTCCCGGTGTTTGTGACGCTCGTCGTTTGGTGTGACACATACAGGGCGGCGTGAGTGGTGAAACAGAAGAGTCATTGTCTGTTGTTTTGATGTTGAGTCTTTGCCCGACAAAGTGATGTTAGGATATATACAGTGGGACAAAGAAGTATTTAGTCAGCCACCAATTGTGCAAGTTCTCCCACTTAAAGATGAGAGGCCTGTAATTTATCATATGTACACTTCAACTATGACAGACAAAATGAGAAAAAAAAATCCAGAAAGTCACATTGTAGGATTTTTAATGAATTTATTTGCAAATTATGGTGGAAAATAAGTATTTGGTCAATAACAAGTTTCTCAATACTTTTGTATACCCTTTGTTGGCAATGACAGAGGTCAAAAGTTTTCTGTAAGTCTTCACTAGGTTTTCACACACTGTTGCTGGTATTTTGGCCCATTCCTCCATGCAGATCTCCTCTAGAGCAGTGATGTTTTGGGGCTGTTGCTGGGCAACACGGACCTTCAACTCCCTCCAAAGATTTTCTATGGGGTTGAGATCTGGAGAATGGCTAGGCCACTCCAGGACCTTGAAATGCTTCTTACGAAGCCACTCCTTCGTTGCCCGGGCGGTGTGTTTGGGATCATTGTCATGCTGAAAGACCCAGCCACGTTTCATCTTCAATGCCCTTGCTGATGGAAGGTTTTCACTCAAAATCTCACGATACATGGCCCCATTCATTCTTTCCTTTACACGGATCAGTCGTCCTGGTCCCTTTGCAGAAAAACAGCCCCAAAGCAGGATGTTTCCACCCCCATGCTTCACAGTAGGTATTGTGTTCTTTGGATGCAACTCAACATTATTTGTCCTCCAAACACAACGAGTTGAGTTTTTACCAAAAAGTTATATTTTGGTTTCATCTGACCATGTGACATTCTCCCAATCTTCTTCTGGATCATCCAAATGCTCTCTAGCAAACTTCAGACGGGCCTGGACATGTACTGGCTTAAGCAGGGGGACACGTCTGGCACTGCAAGATTTGAGTCCCTGGCGGCGTAGTGTGTTACTGATGGTAGGCTTTGTTACTTTGGTCCCAGCTCTCTGCAGGTCATTTACTAGGTCCCCCCGTGTGGTTCTGGGATTTTTGCTCACCGTTCTTGTGATCATTTTGACCCCACTGGGTGAGATCTTGCATGGAGCACCAGATCGAGGGAGATTATCAGTGGTCTTGTATGTCTTCCATTTCCTAATACCGTAATTTCTGGACTATTAAGCGCTACTGAATATAAGCCGCACCCACTGAATTTTTTTTTAAATATGTATTTTGTACATAAATAAGCCGCACATGTCTATAAGCCGCAGGTGCCTGCCGGTACATTGAAACAAATTAACTTTACACAGCCTTTAAACGAAACACGGCTTGTAACAAAAATATTTAAAAAAAATAGCAGTAAACAGTTACCTACCAAGAAAGTCATTGGTCACTATCTTCCTCCTCCTGTGCACTGAAACCACTGAAGTCATCTCCTTCGGTGTCGGAGTTGAATAGCCTCAGAATTGCTTCATCCGATGTTGGATCGCTGCCCTCTTCAACACGCAGCAGTCCAGCCTTTCGAAACCTGTTGATGATAGTGGATTTTTTGACAATGCTCCATGCTGTCAGCAGCTCTATTTCCTTTCCCAACAGCCAGATCGATCGCCTTCAACTTGAAAGCTGCATCATATGCATTTCTCCGTGTCTTTGCCATGATGAGGGTGACAAAATGACTACCGTAATCAGAATGATGGGAAGTTTGAGCGCGCTCGATTTATGTCACATTATGTGACGGTGCTCAGTTTTTTGGCGGCATGAATCTTGTGAAAGCGGGAAAAATCCATAAATTACCTGCGTCATTGTATAAACCGCGAGGTTCAAAGCGTGGGAATAAAGTAGCGGCTTATAGTCCGGAAATTACGGTAATTGCTCCCACAGTTGATTTCTTCAAACCAAGCTGCTTACCTATTGCAGATTAGGTCTTCCCAGCCTGGTGCAGGTCTACAATTTTGTTTCTGGTGTCCTTTGACAGCTCTTTGGTCTTGGCCATAGTAGAGTTTGGAGTGTGACTGTTTGAGGTTGTGGACAGGTGTCTTTTATATTGATAACAAGTTCAAACAGGTGACATTAATACAGGTAACGAGTGGAGGACAGAGGAGCCTCTTAAAGAAGAAGTTACAGGTTTGTGAGAGCCAGAAATCTTGCTTGTTTGTTATTGACCAAATACTTATTTTCCACCATAATTTGCAAATTCATAAAAAATCCTACAATGTGATTTTCTGGATAGTTTTTTTTCTCATTTTGTCTGTCATAGTTGAAGTTTACCTATGATGAAAATTACAGGCCTCATCTTTTTAAGTGGGAGAACTTGCACAATTGCTGATTGACTAAATATTTTTTTGCCCCACTGTAAGTTATCCTGTACTAGCTTCTGTGCCAAATACATTACGTTGTTACAGGTGTCAAGCTTGTGGGCATGTGGCAGCAGTGTGTAGGAGGGAGGTTCCTATGTGTGAGAAGTGTGCAGAAGGGCATGAGACAAAGGAATGTGTAGCATTGGGAAAAATAGTGGTATGTGTTAATTGTAAGGGTGCCCATGGGGCTGGGGATTAGAAATGTCCCGTGCGAGAAAGACAGGTTTAGGTTTCCAGATTTAGGGTAGTGGAAAAGTTGTCATATGCTGAGGCAGTAAAGAAAGTAGAGGAAGATGGGTCAAGGGGGACAGATCCTGAGAGGAGTGGTGTGAGTAGTAGATCTGTACCAGTACAGATGGATAGGCCAACAAGTGATATATTTTTCAGTAAGATTAGATTTTTTTGCATATATAGCAATGGTTGTCAACTGTACTGCAGGGATGGAATGTAAATTGAAGAAAATGGAGGTTGTGGTGGCAGCTGCAGAGAGGTATTTGGGTGTGCGAGACATCAGAAGAGTTACAGGGTGGTGTCCAATCCTTTCAGGTTTTTGGCCTGAGGAAGGACTAAATATGTGTGGTGGAGTGGTGTTTTTGTTTATATTTTTTTAAAGCACGGTATGAGTACTCCAGTCTAGTAGGTGGCAGTAATGTAACATTGATTGGATGCCAACCGCCGTTAAACCTCATCGACGAAGAAGTAGAAGACATGCTGTCATGGCGCCGAACACAAACAGAAAAAGACAGTATGGTGATAGTTTGTAGCTAATATTAAATGGTTGTAAGCCTCGTTTAAAATTCAACGGATAAATTACAATCAACTTGGGACGCAAGGGACAGGTACTCAAATATTATAATGTCATCAGCTCTTATTGGCAGGTCGAAACTCGTTAAACGCGTTGCGTTAGTTTAGGCCGCTAGCTAGTTACCATTTATAAATGGCTGCTTTTGCGAGATAGCCGTGACTCGCTAACTAGCGCATTTCTCAACTGTAGCCAGCTACTTGGTGTTATAGTAGTTAGTTAACAGTAGCGTAACGTTACTAGCGCCATCGTTTTTGAGTAACGTCAAAGAACTGACTGTTAACTAAGTTAGTGTTTCTATTGAATATCTGTCCCCGTTGACTAGATAATCAGCTAGCTATCTAACATCTTAAATTAAAGTGATCCTATCTCCTGTTTTGTCAACCTAGTATATTCAATGTATTTGACAGGTAGGCATGTCTGAAAACAAAGCCATTGAACTCCAACTGCAAATGCGACAAAATGCAGAGGACCTGCATAACTTCATGAAAGATCTTGACAGCTGGGAAACTGACATAAAGAAGAAGGATGAACAACTAAGAAGTGGGAGTGTTGGCGAGTCTCAAGTATGTAACACTTGAAAATGTGTATGTTTTATGTTTAGCTATAGAGTTGAGATTGTGCTATGTTAGAAAGATCCTGACCTATGTATTCCTGCCTTAGAAAAGCCTCCCACCAGTGCGAAACAAGGACTACAAAAAGAAGAGGGAGAAAAAGAAGGCATCAGACAACAATGCAAAGACTGAAACAAAACAAGCACCCAGGATAAAGTCTTATGACTATCAGTCATGGGACAAATTTGATGTGGTAATGGATTAGGTGGATCTTGCCTGTTTCTCCTTTGATTTCAATAGTGAGTTTAAACTAAGTCTCTGGTTTTAAGCTGAATGGCAGCAGTGCACCCTGTTAAACAGTATGTACTGCTTGCTGTTACACTAAACATTTTTGGGATGTTTTTGTCTTCTGGTAGGACAAGGTTTTGGAGTCCATGGATAAAGAGGACAGCGCTGCTGAGTCCAATGACTCTGAATCTGAGGATTCTGGGGTTCCTGCTACTGACCAAGATACAGCTCTTGCTGAGAAGGAGAAAGTATGGCTTCACACTTATAGTATTGAAGTCAGACTCAGCAACACCAAACCTGACAGACATGCAGAAATATGAATTTGCGCGTAAATGTTGTCATTTTAAAATATTATATATTATTATTATGATGACACAATGACCACCATTGAAGGGCATTTGTTTGCAGTATGCTGTGATTTCGATCCTAGACAATTACCCAAACAATATACCACCATCGGGGCCTCGTTAGCAACTATCACCAGTCATTGGTGGTAGTAGTTAATAATACTCTGTCAGTAGTCTCCTGTAGTCAGTAGATGTTACTACTTTCTTGTATGTATAGATTGCTAAATCTTATATTTGCTGTACTGAATTTGACAATTGTTTTTCAGGGTAATCAGCTGTTTAAAGAAGGGAAGTATGATGATGCCATTGAGTGTTACACCAGAGGCATGGGCGCAGACCCTTATAACCCCGTTCTGCCTACAAACCGAGCTGCCTGCTTCTTCAGACTCAAAAAGTAAGCAACATGTAAGGAAATAAGCAACATATGTAACATTTTAATTGACAACATTAATGTGTGAACCTATGTCTGTGTCAGGTTTGCTGTTGCAGAGTCTGACTGCAACTTGTCCATCGCGCTGGACAGTAACTACTTCAAAGCATTTGCACGAAGAGGAGCGGCTCGATTCGCCCAGCAACATTATGAATCTGCCCTAGAAGGTGAGGAATAATAGTAACACAACAAAACACGTTTTCAAATGGGTAGAATGCCAGCAGAGTTAGTTTTTATATGCTGTATTTTCTTAGAATAATTGGTCACTTAAAACAATTTCTGCTTCCTTCCTCTACATAACTAGATTATGTAATGGTGCTCAAGCTGGATCCTGGGAACCTGGAGGCACAGAATGAAGTGATGAAATGCAAAGAGGTGAGACATTATCTGGTGTTGGATCTATTACTGTACCTCTGTATCCCCCTCCCTGATCCAGTCTAACCTCTCCTCTATCGGTAGGTCATTGCTAAACTGGGTGGAAAGGCAGAAAGCCCAGAGGCTGCAGTGGTGACGCCACCTGTGGTGGACGTCAAGCAACAGCAGCTCATGGAGGAACAGCAGAGGAGACAGGAGGCGGTGGTGCAGAAAGACAGGGTAAGCCACCAGCTACACTTATCTTTCGATGTTAGTATAGGCACCTTACATATCGGGTACCAGTTTCCCAGACTCTGAGACACTGCAGCGCTGAAGACCTACCACAGGTGTACTACAGCATGCTATTTGCCTGTGTTTAAGTGCATTGCTTTCTAAATGGTTACCATTGCACTAAACCTTGACTCTTTCAGGGGAACGCATACTTCAAAGAGGGGAAGTATGAGGCTGCAGTAGAGTACTACACCAAGGGCATGGAAGCGGACAGCACCAATGTCCTCCTGCCTGCCAACCGGGCCATGGCTTACTTAAAGCTGCAGAGGTAAGCAGCAGGGAAGGCAGGATAAGGTATTGGATAAGTATAAATTCTGTCAAAGCTGTGCATTGATTAAGCTTGATTCTCTCCCTAGATATAAAGAGGCTGAGGAGGACTGCAGTAAAGCTATAGCCCTGGATGGCACCTACTCAAAGGCCTTTGCCCGCAGAGGGACAGCTAGGGCTGCTCTGGGACTGCTAAAACAAGCTATAGAAGGTACAGTAGACAGGCATATCTTATTAGTAGGTCACATGTCATTAGCAACCATTTTGTGTAGGCTAGGCATGTTTCTATGTAACTACCTTGAGCAGGTTGAAGTCTTTATGTGAATGGTAGCAGTAGTCATGGAACTGTTTATTATGTCATGTTTTTTTTAGATTTTGAGGAGGTCCTGAAGCTAGAACCAGGAAACAAGCAGGCATTTCATGAGATGAAGAAGATTGCAATTGTACGTATGTGGTTTCGTGCTCACTAAGGTTTTTGTGTTAATGTTCTTACACCTGTTGTCTTTGTTGACAAATCCTTGACATAGCATCTCTCTGCTCTTGTGTAGGACATGGGCACCAGTGGTCTGCTGGCAACAGAGGAGCATGCACAGCGGAGAACAGTACTGCCAGTTAACAAACCACCTGACCTGCAGTCAACCGTGAGTCTCTCAGATAAAAACAGGAAAAATACTCTCGGTAGGTTGTTTCTGAACTTTGCTTGAAAGATTCACACAACAATGTTCCTATTGGATTTCTTTGTATCTCAGAAACCATTGAGGAGAGTGGACATTGAGGAGGTTGGTGGAAAGATCCTTGTCCAGAAGGAGCCCTCTGCTGTGTTCACTTCAACCACAGCCCCCTGTTTTAGGCCCCAGAAGACCACCTCCATCGCAGACACTGTGAGAGAGGGTCAGGGTGAGGCCTCACCTCCCTCTACCTCCCCCAGTGCTAAGATCCTGAAGATTGAAGAAATATCAAACATCCCCTCACATTCCCCTGTCAAGTAAGAGATATTGTTTAATTGCTTAATCTCAAGCCGAACGGCTTGAGGATTTTGATACATGTTTTGAATAGAACTTTTGTCACCAGTTAGGCTTTTGACAATAGCACCACTGAGGCTGTTTTCTTATTTCAGAGGGCCTCGGGGGGATGCTGTGAGAGCACAGACACAGAAGCACAGGGAGGCAACTGTCAGTGAACCAACAGAACCGTCTGCTACACCCTCAACTGAGGTCGTACCTCCTGCCCCCACCAACAGCTTCCAGCTAGAGGCAGACCTAAGGAAGATTGGAAATGGCCCTGAAGTTATCTACAAGTATTTGAAGGTGGGTGTGGAATTAAAATATGATGAAAAACGCAATATTACACATCCAAAAGAATAAAGACATTTCAAATGTCATATTATGTGCAAATGAAGTACAAAGGGGAAAATAAGCAATATGGGTTGTGTTACTGTCCTCTTTTTTTTATGTAACCTTTTATTTATAGCCTATACAAAATGGTTGCTAATGACATGTGACCTACTAATAAGATATAGCCTATATTTGGATGCCTGTCTTGTTGTGATCATCTATTATTCAACAGAGACCTGATCTCTTGTTTGGGGTTCTATTTGTACACAAGCAAATCACCATACAATGAGATTTGTCTTTTCTGCTGAGAAAAACAAGTAGATGCCACCAAGGACGGATGTTTATTTGTTGTGTGTCTGTGTTCTGTTTTAGCAAATCCAGCCTCAGGCGTACGCAAAGATCTTCCAGAGCTCTCTTGAGCCAGACATACTCAATCAGATTTTGAGGACGTTACAAAGCTTCTACATCAAGTAAGTACTGTGAAAATACCATGCTATTACGAATGTTATAGCTCATACAAGAAATGTGACTGTTGTCACATTGTCCTTATCAAAATGAAGGAAGGAAGAGCCACCTGTCATACTGGAGATCCTCAGGAATCTGGCCGGTGTGAGGCGGTTCGACATGGCTGTCATGTTCATGTCCATCCCCGAGAAGAAAGGTACCGATTTGGTTGTTGATCTGGCACAGTTTGTGATACATTATTTAACCCCAATGCAAAATGATTAACAGATATTGATAACTGCAAACGTTTTTGTTGTTGTTGTAGTTCTACAAGAATTGTTTGACTTTCTTCGTCAAGCTGGACTTGAGGATGTTTCAGTAGGAGCCCTGCAAAAGAAGTATGGAGTGTGACGTGAATGCAGAACCCTAAAAAAATGGACATCGCCACGGAGAGCAAAATTGCTTTTTACTTCAGCAAGCAGTCGATTGAACAAGTTTTTCAATGCTCTAGTACATGTTGCTAATCCAAACATTGCTATATGTACGCAACAAGGATTCACTTAACTTTGGCTGCCATATTGGAAGGTCTGTAACATTTGATGTAATGCTATACTGCTTTTTTCTATAGCTCAAAACATGTATAAGTTTCATCCTCGTATGAGAACAGTAGTTACTATGCATGGCCAAAACAAGAATGTTCTATCTGACTGCGGCCCACAGAACCATAGGGTTAATAGTTCAAATATGCATCTGGCGCCAATACATTTGTTATTTTCAATTATTCTGTCCAGGACTGTACATCTCATGTTCAAGATGTTAATTGCAGTGAATGAGTGTGAATACCTAATAAATTGACAATCTTTATTGATGATCACTGAAAGTGCAGATACGGAGACGATACTTTTCAGCAAATAGCATTTTCACACGTTAACTGTAAAATATAGGTTTTGGTGTCCTCTACACATGGACTAAGGTTGGCACCAAAGTATAGACAATATGTGGAAAGTAAACCAATTACAGGAAGTCTGTCAAACTTCATTAACAAAGCACACATTTTCCAGACAGCAGCACAAGATAATAAAGAAACTGTTAGATTGCATTGTTGCCCCATCGCCATTGAATGGAATTCTTCTCTTGACTTTTCTCAACATCCACACCAGTGAGAATCTTTGGGGGAAAAGGGAAGAAATGTTAATAGCTGGCTAAACTTTGTGGCATGTCTACTACACATAATGTAGGTCTGGCACAATAATTGTATTAGCGTTTAACTAACAATAATGGAGAATAACCGTGAACAAAAGAAAATAGTGTCATAATTGTCTTAATACCTAGATTTTAGCATGGGTGGGATTCAACATTTTTCTGAAGGAATAGTTTACCCAATGGTAGTTTTTAATTTTTACATGAAGTGGGTGAAGTTTTACGGCTAGAACGGCACGGTGGGGAGAAGCTTCATTTCCAAAAGTTCCAAGGAGTCAACTATTAGTTATTGAGATGCCGGTTTCACCAAAGCTGTGTTGTATTCATTAGGTTTGTTGTAGCTAATTTTCAAACATGCATTATGATACATTACAAGCTCAACATTTTTCTACTAAAATAACAATTATGGCTGTAACTGGCCAGCTGCATGACAATTGTTACCCCAGATGCTGTCCCCAGTTGAACAGACTAGTAGAAAGTGTTATAAGACCAACAATTAAATTGATGGATCAGAGTAGTTTGACCATACCTGTGACACTGAGTGTCTCATTGGCTGTGCCTGTCTTCCCGGTGATCGTGTTGTGTGCCTCGCAGCTGAAAGACTCAGTGGCCACGTAACGGTTGACGGTTATATCAACCACACTGCCGTGCATGGTCCGACCATACACACTCCAGGTGTAGCTGCAAGAGGGAGAGCACTGGGCAATACACTTGAAGCTGGCCTTGACCCCTACCTCTAGGGAACCTGGTCCTGAGATGGTCACGTTAGATGGTCCATCTGAAAGAAAGGTCAACATTAGACCTAAACTCAGCAGAAAAAGAAACGTCCTCTCACTGTCAACTGCGTTTATTTTCATCAAACTTAACGTGTAAATATTTGTATGAACATAAGAATCAACAACTGAGACAAACTGAACATGAACTGACTAACAGACATGGAATAATGTGTCCCTGAACAAAGGGGGTCAAAATCAAAAGTAACAGCCAGTATCTGGTGTGGCAACCAGTTGCATTAAGTACTGCAGTGCATCTCCTCATGGACTGCACCAGATTTGCCTGTTCTTGCTGTGAGATGTTACCCCACTCTTCCACCAAGGCACCTGCAAGTTCCCTAACATTTCTGGGGGGAATGGCCAAAGCTCAGTCCGATGATGCTGTGACACCCCAGACCATGACGGACCCTCCACCTCCAAATAGATCTCGCTCCAGAGTACAGGCCTCGATGTAACGCTCATCCCTTCGACGATAAACGTGAATCCGACCATCACCCCTGGTGAGACAAAACCGCGACTTGTCAGTGAAGAGCACTTTTTGCCAGTCCTGTCTGATCCAGTTCCAGCAATGGTGGGTTTGTGCCCATAGGCGGCGTTGTTGCCGGTGATGTCTGGTGAGGACCTGCCTTACGACATGCCTACAAAACCATCAGTCCAGCCTCTCTCAGCCTATTGTGGACAGTCTGAGCACCGATGGAGGGATTGTGCGTTCCTGGTGTAACTCTGGCAGTTGTTGTTGCCATCCTGTACCTGTCCCGCAGATGTGAGGTTCAGATGTACCGATCCTGTGCAGGTGTTGTTACATGTGGACTGCCACTGTGAGGACGATCAGCTGTCCTTCCTGTCTCCCTGTAGAGCTGTCTTAGGCGTCTCACAGTACGGACAATGCAATTTATTCCCCTGACCACATCTGCAGTCCTCATGCCTCCTTGCAGCATGCCTAAGGCACGTTCATACAGATGAGCAGGGACCCTGGGCGTCTTTCTTTTGGTGTTTTTCAGACAGTAGAAAGGCCTCTTTAGTGTCCTAAGTTTACATAACTGTAGCCTTAATTGCCTACCGTCCGTAAGCTGTTAGTGTCTTAACGACCATTCCACAGGTGCACGTTCATTAATTGTTTATGGTTCATTGAACAAGCATGGGAAACAGTGTTTAAACCCTTTACAATGAAGATCTGTGAAGTAATTTGGATTTTTCCGAATTATCTTTGAAAGACAGGGTCCTGAAAAGGGGGCTTTTTTTGCTGAGTTTAGAATGGCTCATTTGTTCTGCACTACCTCTTTTCATGCTTCATATAACAGCGACAATAAATATTTTTTTGATAATACAATCTAACTGCTGCTCACCAATTAACACAACTGAGGTATTGGCAGTGCTGTTGTCATTGGTCACTGAGTTGTAAGCCACACAGCTGAGGGGTCCTCCGTCCATGGTGGTCTCAGGTGTAAGGGAGAAGGAGGCATTAATCTCTGCCAGCCTCCCCTTGTATATCCAGGTGTAGGTACAGGTGGGGTAGCACAGGGCCGAACACTGAAGGGCTGTCTTTGATCCAGGCAGGAGATACAAGACTTTACCTACTGGGCCTTTGCCAGATTGGATGATAACAGCTTGAAGTGGTCCATCTGGAAAATGTCATGAAATATCTTTATCATTAGCTTGTAAACACACACACACACATATATATATATATATATATATATATACACTGCTCAAAAAAATAAAGGGACCACTAAAATAACACATCCTAGATCTGAATTAATGAAATATTCTTATGAAATACTTTTTTCTTTACATAGTTGAATGTGCTGACAAAAAAATCACACAAAAATTATCAATAGAATTATCAATTTATCAACCCATGGAGGTCTGGATTTGGAGTGACACTCAAAATTAAAGTGGAAAACCACACTACAGGCTGATCCAACTTTGATGTAATGTCCTTAAAACAAATAAAAATGAGGCTAAGTAGTGTGTGTGGCCTCCACGTGCCTGTATGACCTCCCTACAATGCCTGGGCATGCTCCTGATGAGGTGGCGGATGGTCTCCTGAGGGATCTCCTCCCAGACCTGGACTAAAGCATCCGCCAACTCCTGGACAGTCTGTGGTGCAACGTGGCGCTGGTGGATGGAGCGAGACATGATGTCCCAGATGTGCTCAATTGGATTCAGGTCTGAGGAACGGACGGTCCATAGCATCAATGCCTTCCTCTTGCAGGAACTGCTGACACACTCCAGCCACATGAGGTCTAGCATTGTCTTGCATTAGGAGGAACCCAGTGCCAACCGCACCAGCATATGGTCTCACAAGGGGTCTGAGGATCTCATCTCGGTACCAATGGCAGTCAGGCTACCTCTGGCGAGCACATGGAGGGCTGTGCGGCCCCCCCAAAGAAATGCCACCCCACACCATGACTGACCCACCACCAAACCGGTCATGCTGGAGGATGTTGCAGGCAGCAGAACGTTCTCCACGGCGTCTCCAGACTCTGTCACGTCTGTCACGTGCTCAGTGTGAACCTGCTTTCATCTGTGAAGAGCACAGGGCGCCAGTGGCGAATTTGATTTGCCAATCTTGGTGTTCTCTGGCAAATGCCAAACGTCCTGCACGGTGTTGGGCTGTAAGCACAACCCCCACCTGTGGACGTCGAGCCCTCATACCACCCTCATGGAGTCTGTTCCTGACCGTTTGAGCAGACACATGCACATTTGTGGCCTGCTGGAGGTCATTTTGCAGAGCTCTGGCAGTGCTCCTCCTGCTCCTCCTTGCACAAAGGTGGAGGTAGCGGTCCTGCTGCTAGGTTGTTGCCCTCCTACGGCCTCCTCCACGTCTCCTGATGTACTGGCCTGTCTCCTGGTAGCGCCTCCATGCTCTGGACACTACGCTGACAGACACAGCAAACCTTCTTGCCACATCTCGCATTGATGTGCCATCCTGGATGAGCTGCACTACCTGAGCCACTTGTGTGGGTTGTAGACTCCGTCTCATGCTACCACTAGAGTGAAAGCACAGCCAGCATTCAAAAGTGACCAAAACATCAGCCAGGAAGCATAGGAACTGAGAAGTGGTCTGGTCACCACCTGCAGAACCACTCCTTTATTGGGGGTGTCTTGCTAAATGCCTATAATTTCCACCTGTTGTCTATTCCATTTGCACAACAGCATGTGAAATTTATTGTCAATCAGTATTGCTTCCTAGGTGGATAGTTTGATTTCACAGAAGTGTGATTGACTTGGAGTTACATTGTGTTGTTTAAGTGTTCCCTTTATTTTTTTGAGCAGTACACACACACACACACACACACACACACACACACACACACACACACACACACACACACACACACATAGGGGTGGCAGGTAGCCTAGGGGTTAACAATTATGTTGTGCCCTTGAGCAAAGCACTTAACCCCTAATTGCTCCTGTAAACAGTTACTGGATCTCTTTTATGATCTTTCTTGAAATACTGGTGTATGGTGAGCAAAAATGGCTGTATAAATATAATTTATCTCTGCATATTCATACTCACAATTTACATTCAGTTGGTACCCAACCCCTTTGATGGCTGCTCCCCCCTGAGAAACGATGCATTGGTACAGCCCACCATCCGACTGGAGCAGAGGACTAAAAGACATAGTGATGTTGTTGGGGGAGAGACTGACCCTGTCGGACACAGCTATAGGGAGGCCATTTTTTAACCACAAAATGGAGGCTGGATTCTGAGAGCCCACACACTGCAGTGAGAAGGGCTGGTGTGCCAAGGGCTTGTCCTGGGACACCGGCTGTACAGAGATAGGATCTGGAAGACAGGGGAGTGGAAAAGAGGTGAAGAGGACAGAAGTTAAACAGAGAGATACCAAGTGAAATACTTTTGAGTTGGCTTTTACAAAATGGTGGGATTCACCTTCAAACATCTGATTGTAAATATTGACTTGTGACAATTCTTTTGTCACAAAAACTCTGACTTACCAGTGACGCTCAGGATCTTGGTGCTAACAGCAGTGACCCCCGAGGCAACATTCTTGGCCTCACATGTCAGTGCCTCATTGTGCCTGTACTCATCAACAGTAACCACCAGTTTACTGCTAACCACGGGCTTATGGCCCTTATGGAAAATGGGCAACTGGATCTCGTCGCCATTGAAGATCTTTCCATTGAATGTCCAGGTAAAGTTACAGGAGGGGGTGCAGTCAACAAAGCACACAAAGTTGTAAGTGTCTCCTAATGTCACCGAGCTGGCACCCGTGATCGAAATATCCTCCGGTCCGCCTGGGAAGAGGTAGAAGTAAACACTTGATGGTGTGTTTAATTGTAAACTCTTAGAACCTTCTAAAAATACAGTTTACACAGAATATATGACTAACATAATAAAGTAATAATTATCCAATGTGACTTCAATGGACCACTCCAAAGTTGAAAAGAATGACAAATTCCACTCACGGGCCACATAAGGTGTAACATAGGTTGAGATGTAGAGGAGTGAGACAGTGTCCTGAGCCTCACAGATCAATTCCTCTGCAATCTCCCAGGAGTTAGGTGTGACGGAGATGGTTTGACCGTATTTGGTGGTCACTGTGCTTTGTGCTTCAGAACTAATTGTCCAGGTGTAGGAGCAGGACGGGTAGCAATCAGCAGAGCAGGAAAAGTTGGAAGTCACTCCACTGGACAGTGTATCAGGACCTGTGATCTTTATATTGGACGGTCCAGCTAGAAAATAAATCATTGTCGTGGGTTGAATTAGGTTGGAGAGTGTAGAACAGAGCTCCGCAAACTTTGCATGTGCATTACAAAGGCTCAAAAGCATAACATCTGTTGGCATAGTATGATTTCTAAATATTCGTTTAGATTGATAAAAACAGATTATAAGTAGCCTACCTGTCACGTTGACTGTTTTGCTGACCCGTACTGACTTCCCAGTGGTGGGGTTTGTAGCCATACAGATCAGGACCTGTGGAGGAACCTGCTCCTTCAGCTGGAGGTTGAGCTCTGGGCCCTGGGTAGTGAGCCCTCCTCTGGTCCAGGTGAAGGTGCAGGCTGGGAAGCAATTGGCTGAGCACTGGAAGCCATAGGGAACCTCCACCGTCACTGTGTTCACCCCATTGATCTCCACAGAGGACGGCCCATCTGACAGAATGGAAAACAAGCCCCTGGGTCATACACATAATGTGAAAAAAATTAAGACGAAGTGGATTTGAATGTTTTATTGTTGTTATAATGTTAGCGTAAGGATAAACAATTGGTGATGAATGCATATAGATTTTTGGCATATATTTATTTTGTATACTTCGAAATTATGCCAGAAACCTAATGTAACTTACATGGTGTGGTTTTCTCCGATGTCCTGCCCTGCTCTCTCTCACTGGCAAGTGTTCCTACAGAAACACAGAAAGAAAAAGAATCCCATGCCATCACAATGGTTCACTATACATGAACTATCTTAAAAAGCATTAATAACACATTTAAATGGCCTAGGCCCTAGATACACATTACATGCAGCCACTTCTCTGTTTAAAACATTTTGATTTTCATTACAAAACAATTTCTTATTGGCTACTTTGACAATTCAGAGAAAAATCCGAATTTGTTTTACAATAGAAATTGCATGAGCAAATGTCATTCCTGACTTGAAGAAGATTTGACCTCAACACTAACAGGTTCAGTTGAATGTGGTATCTTACCTGCCAGGCAGGTGAGCAGCAGAGGCAGACGAAATGTGCAGAGGAGAACCATGGTTCTTCTGCCGAGATCCTGGTGACTAAGTGGCTGAAATGTCCACACAACAGCTGTTCTACCCTTATACCTCAGAAAAAAAAACGTCTGACAATCTTATCAGGAACCAATTCAAAAACAAGACATTGTCCGACAGTGCCAGGAAAGCGCCGCTAGCGTTTGGACATTTATGTGGGTAATCAGCTCCACGGCATTGTGTTCTGGTTAGGGCGTGCGCGCTAGTTCCTTGTGTTCGTAGGCGTTGCTCTACTGCGACTGAGCCTTTTGATACTGCCAAGTGACATGTCTCTGAGCGAGGGAGCGTTCACTTTGTTTTCTTCTCGTCCATTCAGACAGGTGAAGGTTACAGACAAAAGAAAGTGTGCAAATATGTTTTAATCTGTTCATCCTATTATGTCGAATAGCTCTGATGTAGATGCAGAGGTTGTTGGTGTAATAATTATATTGATAAAGGATACTTATTTTTCCATTTAAAATGCATTCATTAACTTAACCAATTGAACTATAATTCAAGATGATAAAAGGGTTATGCATGGAAAAGCTTGAAAAGATAGAGAGGGTGTGTGTGTAGGTGATACCATTGCCTCTCTGGAACATTGATTGTTCTTATGTACCATAAAAGAAACTCCTGATATATAATCAGTGATAATCAAAAGCGGACTAATCGCACTCCGTGATCAAGTGTGTTTTAATATTTACTCGTGTTGATTACATTCAAGAGCAAAATGTAGATGTAGATGCAGGGTGGGTCCCTCATCTGTTGTGAAGTTAATGCTACTCATCAGTCAGACCACATGTGAACATAGCACTTCAACTAACAATACGGAACTATTTCACATTTCAAATATTTAATTCACTATGATGGTAATTGATCTAAAGTACTTGTTTCAGAACTTATTTGAGAGAAAATACTAAGAATTTCAAAAACAGTTTGTCATGTAGTTTATTGCAGTAATGCAGTTTGTAGACAAATACTAGGAGTGTAAATTATTTGGGCAAACAAGATCTACATAAAGATCTACATAAATGTTTGATTTTTTTCCAAAGGCACAGACTTTGAAGTAATGTATTTTAAAGGGTGTGTAAAGGGTGTGTGCCCTGCCTTGAGCCTGTCCACCTCAACACTCCATTTAAAATACATTACTTGAAAGTCTGTGCCTTCCATGAAGATGGCATGCTTGCAGGTTTCAACTCCATCTCAAGTATGGAAACAGTTACACATTGCAAAAAAGACATGTTACTAAATTAATGTATATGTGTCTTTATTAAATATTTAATCCAAATAGGCTATACATGATACTTGCACAAACACACGTAGTGCTTTGATAGTGAAAGATTCAGCCAAGCCTTTCCACTTCACTTATCATCAGCAAATATCGTTAACATCCTGATATGAGAGGCACTGTTTGTTCTTTGTTCTTTACCAATAAACCACATGTTCTATCACTGTCTGTAATAATGATGACATGTTTTCAAATTATTCAGATATGCATGTGGAGAACAGATCACTTCCTTGTATAAAAGCACCTTTTCCTGGATTATGTTGATATTACGGTGTAGAGTGAGAGTGTGAATGTGAACAGAAGCAGGTCTATAGTCTGTTCAGCCTGTGTGGCCATGGATTTTCCATCATCTGTAACACACACAAAAAATACATTACAAAAGGAACACCAAAAAGCCAACTGACATTTACTCCTGAGGTGCTGACCTGCTTCACCCTCTACGACCACTGTGATTATTATTTGAACTTGCTGGTGATCTATGAATGAACATCTTGAAGAACAATCTAGCCTTAATGGCCATGTACTCTTATAATCTCCACCCGGCACAGCCAGAAGAGGACTGGCCGCCCCTCAGAGCCTGGTTCCTCCCTAGGTTTCTTCCTAGGTTACTGCCTTTCGAGGGAGTTTTTCCTAGCCACCGTGCTTCTACATCTGTATTGCTTGTTGTTTGGGGTTTAAGGCTGGGTTTCTGTATAAACACTTTGTGATACTAATCCAGTAATCCAGGCATAATGTCCATAAAAGGCATTGAATTATCACTCCATTCCAAAAACCATAAAGACCACCACTAACTTCAGGTTAAGTGTCATAAAAACAAACCAACAAACCCCCCACCCACCTAAAACCTGCAGTATCTTTGATACTGTAGAGGACCTCCCAGAGTCATCATTCCTTGCGGTGCATGTGACGTTTAGGGACTCTTCCCATTGGCGAGCTGTGAAGAACAGCTCATTGCCTTGTCCAATCTGCCCGTCGATACTCATTCTGTAGCTACAGGAAGGAGAGCACTGGGCGGCACAGTCAAAACTGCATGGCACGCCCACAGTCACAAAGTCTGGTCCCACAATGGTTAGTTCCAAGGGACCATCTGAAAAATACAGTGCATAATCAGGTAATGTAGGCCTACCGGAATAATGCAGGGGCTTACCTGGGCCGAAGCCCCTGGGCCCAAGCCTCTATGGGGTTCGAGAGGACCCTACAAAAAATCCTACCAGGGGCCTATTAAAACAAAGCCCCAGGGCCTATGATTTCTTAATCCGGCCCTGGATGTGGAGATGGACAACTGCATTACACTAACAACAAGAGGGAAACTACAATTGTTAGAGGAAGCTCTAAATCTCCCAAAAACCTACATGTCACAGGTATTGTCCTTGTTGCCATGTCATAGAGCCCAGACACACTGTTGATGGCCTTGCAGTTCAGGGTAACAGAGGTGGCCAATTCTTCGGGAGTTACAGTAATCTTGTTCCCCTGTCCCCCGAGCCATCGGCCATTTATCCCCCATGTGTAGTTGCAGGACTGACGGCAGTCGGCGTAACACTGGAAGCTTTGTGGGGCCCCTTGGGTCATCAAGTCAGGGCCTGTGATCGATACGTTGGTTGGTCCAGCTAATTGGAGGAACACATACACATTTAGATAATAGTCTAGACCCTACGACCAATGTGAAAAACATGAGCAAATTAATTTAATCTAGCACTAATCCAGTAATCCAAACATCATGCCCGTAAATTATAAAGCATTGAATTATCACTCCATTCCAAAAACCACAAAGACCATGCACCACTAACTTCAGGTTAAGTGTCATAAAAACAAACCAACAAACCCCCCACCCACCTAAAACCTGCAGTATCTTTGATACTGTAGAGGACCTCCCAGAGTCATCATTCCTTGCGGTGCATGTGACGTTTAGGGACTCTTCCCATTGGCGAGCTGTGAAGAACAGCTCGTTGCCTTGTCCAATCTGCCCGTCGATACTCATTCTGTAGCTACAGGAAGGAGAGCACTGGGCGGCACAGTCAAAACTGCATGGCACGCCCACAGTCACAAAGTCTGGTCCCACAATGGTTAGTTCCAAGGGACCACCTGAAAAATACAGTGCATAATCAGGTAATGTAGGCCTACCGGAATAATGCAGGGGCTTACCTGGGCCGAAGCCCCTGGGCCCAAGCCTCTATGGGGTTCGAGAGGACCCCCCAAAAAATCCTACCAGGGGCCTATTAAAACAAAACCCCAGGGCCTATGATTTCTTAATCCGGCCCTGGATGTGGAGATGGTCAACTGCATTACACTAACAACAAGAGGGAAACTACAATTGTTAGAGGAAGCTCTAAATCTCCCAAAAACCTACATGTCACAGGTATTGTCCTTGTTGCCATGTCATAGAGCCCAGACACACTGTTGATGGCCTTGCAGTTCAGGGTAACAGAGGTGGCCAATTCTTCGGGAGTTACAGTAATCTCGTTCCCCTGTCCCCCGAGCCATCGGCCATTTATCCCCCATGTGTAGTTGCAGGACTGACGGCAGTCGGCGTTACACTGGAAGCTTTGAGGGGCCCCTGGGGTCATCAGGGCAGGGCCTGTGATTGATACGTTGGTTGGTCCAGCTAATTGGAGGAACACATACACATTTAGATAATAGTCTAGATCCTATGACCAATGTGAAAAACACCAGCAAAATAATTTAATCTAGCACTAATCCAGTAATCCAAACATCATGTCCGTAAATTATAAGGCATTGAATTATCACTCCATTCCAAAAACCACAAAGACCATGCACCACTAACTTCAGGATAAGTGTCATAAAAACAAACCAACAAACCCCCCACCCACCTAAAACCTGCAGTATCTTTGATACTGTAGAGGACCTCCCAGAGTCATCATTCCTTGCGGTGCATGTGAGGTTTAGGGACTCTTCCCATTGGCGAGCTGTGAAGAACAGCTTGTTCCCCTGTCCAATCTGCCCGTCGATACTCATTCTGTAGCTACAGGAAGGAGAGCACTGGGCGGTACAGTCAAAACTGCATGGCACGCCCACAGTCACAAAGTCTGGTCCCAAAATGGTTAGTTCCAAGGGACCACCTGAAAAATACAGTGCACAATCAGGTAATTTAGGCCTACCAGATTTTCGGCACACAGGGTGCAAATGTACTTGTAATAGGGATAAATTACTACAACGATAATAAAATAAAAAGTCATGGCATTTCAAATTGACCCCTCATTTCTGTACAGTAGTTAGCTGCTAGCTGCTAGCACCACCGCCCTACCACAGGTACAATCCAGAGGACCCAACATTCCAGATAATGATGTTGCCATACTGTAATGCGTTGACTAGTATGTGTCTGTGGTTTACTCACCGGTACTGTCCTTCCCTCCATCAGTAGTCACAGCTGATCCTGGAAGTTCATTAAAACAGCCGCACAGTCTATCATCAAGACTTTATAATGTATATGTAACACTAAAACTATCATTATGCTTAGACCCAAATATGTTAGCCTATTGTCCAAACAAAAGTTTAACCTCAGCAGACACTAAACATATACACAGTTATAGAGCTTAACAGGCAATGTCAAGAACATGTAGACCTACTGACTGATGTCAAATCCGAGTTTGGCATCCTCAAAAATACATGATCTCAAAACAATGTTGTTTGTTCACATCATATTACCTGCTAGGTACACTAGCAGCAGAAGCAGATTGAGCAGGGTGTGTGTATCCTTCATTGTCTCGCAGCGATGGAGTGAATGGAATGGACACCAGAAAATATGGGACTGTTACAGAGTCAAGTAGTAGAGTGAGAAGGTAAACAAACACATCTTATCAGAGAGAACAGACTGAGAGCAAACCTGCCCTGCCTTGAGCCTGTCCACTTCAACACACCATTTAAAATACATTATTTCTGTAGTGACCATTAAATAGGGCGCAACAGAACTGGCAGCTTTTACTGTGAACTAACATGTAGAGGGCAATGTACCGATTTATAAAATAAGTGGTCTCCAACTCTCCTTCCCTGGTCCTTGGGAGCTGAAGTCAATTCATTCACTATTTGTAATAGACATCCAATTGGAGGAAAGATTAGAGACCATATGTGTAGTACATGAGTGTATGACGAATATAGGAGTGTCGAGAACTTGGTTTCAGGGCGTGGCTTGTACCAGAATCTGTCAGTGAAAGTCAAATACAGTGCAATGATGTCATACTTTTGGTTCTTTTAATGTAATTGCATTTAACCTCACACAGTTGTGTATATAATAGACTTTGACTTGGTTGTGTCAACAGTGTCAGAAACTCTGGTTTGAACCTAATTTCGCATAAACATTTCACACAACCATTCCTTGCAGTTGTATTCCATCATCCATGTAATGCTTTTCACATTGTAGAGCCCATCACAAGTTATACTAGTTGTCTAGTTGGAAGTGGACTCTGGATACAATAACCCTGAATCCTTGGAGCTCCACAGTATTCAAAAAAGGTAAATGTCAACGTGTCTTCATGCATCTACACTCTATGTCAACATATCTAATCACTAGACTCCTTTATTTTGTGTGTTTAAAACCATTATATATTTTTACAAAAATGTCATTTTAATCCCAGTGCTAATGTTTTTGGGGTATCTGTACTTTACTATTTATATTTTGGACAACTTTTACTTTTAGTCCACTACATTTCCAAGTAAAATGATGTACTTTTTACTCCATTCATTTTCTCTGACACCCCAAAGTACTCGTTACATTTTGAATGCTAAGCCAGACAGGCAACTGGTCCAATTCATGCACTTATCAAGAGAAAATCCCTGGTCATCCCTAAAACAAGAAGATCCTGCAGCCTGGTTTGCTTAATGTAAGGAATTTGAAATTATTTATACTTTTACTTTTGATACTAAAGGATATTTTAGCAAATACATTTACTTTCGATGCTTAAGCATATTAAAACCAGATGTTTAAGTAGTATTTTCCTGGGATACTTTCACTTTTTCTATTAACGTAACTTTACTTTTCCTCAAGTATGAAAATTGAGTACTTTTTCCATCACTGTCCTTGAGGGAAATTTGTTCAGCGTAAGGAAAGACGCCTACATACAAAGTTTCAAGTCTCTAAGTCAAACGGCTGGTGGATATGAGGGTTTAAGTGGGACCACTTTTAACAACACCACCTATAGGCCAACATAGCTCTTGTGTGTCAAATTAGACAAGTTACCAATCTATGCTTGAGATATTTGAATAAAATCTAGGAATAACAATAGGTAGCTTCACTGTGAACCCCTAATAAGGAAACTATTAAGAATTGGGTGTGTGACATCACTCTGAGCTCTTACCAAAATACAGGATATAATAGTTTCTCTTACACTGGATTTGAACCAGTAGTAACCACTTACTTCAATTACATTTAACTCAGAATTAAAAGACTAATCCAACATTGTTGCTGAGCAGGTCTTGCTAGCTAGCTACAGGGTCTGGGGGAATCATCTAACCCAAGGTCTTCAACCTTTTCATGCTCAGGGACCAGGCAAACCGGCGACCAAGGGAACCCCATCATCTGTTAGCAAAAAAGTGTTTTATTGTAAACCAGCTCAACTAGCTAGAAAATGCTAAATGCTAATTTGCGACACTAGCTCATTAGCTAGACTGCTTCTCGACTCGGGAACTGATGGGGGCTTCAGACGCCAGCGAGTTAGATCAGGGGTATTCATCCTGGGTTGCTGCATCGGTGTCTGCGAAAATAGAAAAATATGTTATTATTTCAATGTTTTTATGAATATCGATAGAATAAACACATTTGGATTTACATACCTACAGTAGAAAAGAGAATATCTTATTTCTAATGATTTTTATTTTACTTTATTTCTGAACAAATTACACTAATTGGAGCTAATTAAACTCACTGGAGTATAGTGTATATTTACAAAAATATATATTTATGGGGGATTGGAAAGGATGCAGACAATTACATTGATGGAAGCTTTCATATTTTACTAAACCATTTTTTGTTCTGTAATTTGTCTTTCAGCAGAAAGACCAGAGTGAACACTTTGTGAGAGATTTCTGGCGTGATGAAGGACAGCACTGTGACAGGGGTAGACCAATGAATTATATATACAGTAAATTCCATTCATTCCTATGGAGGACTGCTCCTACTGGGGAGTGCCAATATGGCCGACCGATGTCTTCATAGCCTCTCAATGGTCAATACATAGCATCAGCAATCCAGGGTTTATAGAAATCATTGGGGTCAACATCCCACAGCTGGTTGGACTAGAGCAGGGGTGTCAAAGTCAAATGGACGGAGGGCCAAATAAAAAAATCAGCTACAAGACGAGGGCCGGACTGTTCGAATGTTCATTGAAAAATTTTTAAATGACGCATATAGTCTAGTGAACCTAATTGAACCTACTGAAAACCTAACAAATATATTACAATATGATCAGATAAATAAAGCAATATTTTATTATGGCTCTGTCAGTAATCTTTAATTTTCAACAGACACAAAAGACAAATTTCCTTTATATAAATATCCCCATAACATGAACATTAAATGAAAGAAACCGGTATTCAAGGCACCATCAGTAGACTATATTTTCTATTTTAGCAAAAGTGGGCTAAATTTACTTCAAAGAAAAAACAATAATAGCAATTTTCTATCATCCACTCAACTGAAATATTTTTAAAATATAATTGGATTGAAATACAAAAAAATAAAGTGCAAAAATCTATTAATCAAAAACAACACTTTGTTTAAGGAGAAGTAACATGCAGTGAAAACAAATATTAAATTTTAACTTTTAAACTTGAACTGAGTAAAAACTCTAAATATGTGATTGCACAGTAATGTTCACTTGTTTGAGGTTGAGGGTGATACTTGGTGGTGTCCCATCTTTTCCACAAGTTCATCAATGTTCGGGGTAAGGCTCTGAGCTGAAGAAATCCTCAGAATTGAGTGGAGGTGTTCAGCAGTAAGTCGACTTCTGTGTGATGTTTTGTTCAGGTTCATCAAAGAAAACAGTTGTTCACACAGGTATGTGCTGCCAAACATAGACAACGTTTGAGCAGCCTGGATGCGCAGCTGGGGCATTGTGCCGGGGAGGAAACGGGCGAACTCCGCAGCACCCACTGCCGCATATTTTGCCCTCAGTGCATCATTGCATTGGAGGTCAATCAACTCCATTTGGAGGTTTGGTGGTGAGCTGTCCACGTCAACAGCAAATGGGTTACCGAGCAGTTCCAACCTGCTTTTTTGTGCTTCAAAGTCAGCAAATCGGCGTCGAAAGTCAGCGGCAAGCATACCTATTTTATCAGCCAACTGTGTGCTCGGGAACGCACTGGTAGAGAGCTTCTCTTTCATGGTCTGGCAGCTGGGAAAGTGGCTCAAATTTTCTTTCCGCATCTGCGTCTCCCACAGAGTCAGTTTGGTTTTAAATGCCTTCACTGTACTGTACATATCAGAGATGACACGATCCCGACCCTGCAGCTGCAAGTTTATTGCATTCAGATGACTCGTAATGTCACACAGAAAAGCCATTTCACACAGAAACATTTCGTCTCGGAGTTGTGTTGTGTCTTTCCCTTTGCTGTCCAAGAACAGACAAATCTCCTCACGAAGCTCGAAACATCTTTGAAGCACCTTTCCCTGGCTTAGCCATCGCACCTCTGTGTGATAAGGCAAATCACCATGCTCCGTTTCTAACTCCGTCAGAAATGCCTTGAACTGGCGGTGATTCAAACCTTTGGCTCTGATAAAGTTAACTGTGCGCGTGATGATGCTCATTACATGCTCCATTTTCAAGGCTTTACCGCACAACGCTTCCTGGTGTATGATACAATGATAAGCTGTCAGCTCACCTGTCGCGTTTTCCTCTTGCATCTTTTCCCGTATCTTCGCCACCAGTCCGCTCCTGTGTCCACACATCGCAGGTGCTCCGTCGGTTGTCAAACCCACGAGTTTTTCCCAAGGCAGCTCCATCTCATTTACACATCTTGACACCTCTTCATACAAATCATGCCCCGTAGTTGTGCCATGCATAGGACGTAAAGCCAAAAACTCCTCTGTCACGCTTAGGTTGGAGTCCACTCCGCGGATGAAAATTGACAACTGGGCAATGTCAGAAATGTCGGTGCTCTCATCCACAGCCAAGGAATATGCAATAAAATCTTTTCCCTTTTTCACAAGCTGCTCTTTTAGATTGATGGACAACTGGTCTACTCTCTCGGCAATGGTGTTTCTGCTCAGACTCACATTTAAAAAGAGTTGCCTTTTTTCTGGGCAAACTTCGTCACAAACTTTAATCATGCAGTTTTTGATGAAATCCCCCTCCGTAAATGGCCGGGCTGATTTAGCGATCTCTTCTGCCAAAATAAAACTGGCCTTGACAGCAGCCTGGCCTTGTGATTTGGCTTTTTTGAACAGAGCCTGTCGAGATTTGAGGCCTCGTTTTAATTCCTCTGCCTTTTGTAGCCTTTGTTCCATGTCCATATTCTTGTTTTTGTCCGCGTGTTTCGTTTCATAATGTCGTCTCAGATTATACTCTTTCAGTACCGCCACACTTTCTCCACACAGAAGACACACAGGTTTTCCAGCTACCTTCGTGAACATATACTCCGACTCCCACCTTGTTTGAAACCCCCGGTTCTCAGTATCCACCTTCCGTTTTGCCATTTTTGATGGGTATCTGAAAGTTAATTTTACTGTGATGCTGACGACTGCTGTGCCAATAAATATTGAAATGAAGCAGCCTACTGCTCGGTGCGTCACCTTTGCATTGTGGGAAATGTAGTATTGGTGCGTGTAAAAGATCTGCGGGCTGCCGGCTTGCTGCGGGCCGGTTCTAATAATAAATCAAGATCATCCCAGGGGCCGTAAAAAACCTTCTTGCGGGCCGGATGTGGCCCGCGGGCCTTGACTCTGACATATGTGGACTAGAGGATGGTACAGTGAGGTACAGTGCTGGTGGAAAGCAGTGGTGTAAAGTACTTAAGTAAAAAATACTTCAAAGTACTACTTAAGTAGTTTTGGGGGGTATCTGTACTTTACTATTCATATTTTGACAACTTTTACTTTACTACATTCCTAATGAAAATTATGCTCTTTTAACTCCATACATTTTCCCTGACACCCAAAAGCCCTCGTTACATTTTCAATGCTTAGCAAGACAGAAAATGGTCAAATTCGCACCCTTATCAAGAGAACATCCCTGGTCATCCCTACTGCCTCTGATCTGGCGGACTCACTAAACACAAATGCTTTGTTTTTAAATGATGTCTGAGTGTTGGAGTGTGACCCTGGCTATCCAATAAAAAAAATGAAAATTGTGCCGTTTGGTTTGCTTAATATAAGGAATTTTTTATTATTAGTACTTTTACTTTTGATGCTTAAGTATATTTTATCAACTACATTTACTTTTGATACTGAAGTATATTTAAACTTTTAGTCAAGTAGTATTTTACTGGGTGACTTTCACTTGAGTCATTTTCTATTAAGGTTGTAAAGGTTTTCCTCCTCTTCCTCTGAAGAGGAGAGGCGAGAAGGATCAGAGGACCAATATGCGGCGTGGTAAGTGTCCATGGTTCTTTTAATAAGAAATACTCAGCATGAACACAACTGATACAAAAACAATAAACAGTGAAACCCAGGCTACCTAAGTATGATTCCCAATCAGAGACAACTAATGACACCTGCCTCTGATTGAGAACCATACTAGGCCGAAACATAGAAATCCCAAAATCATAGAAAATCAAACATAGACTGCCCTTTTGACCATACTAAAAAATGACAAAACAAAGGAAATTAAGGTCAGAACGTGACAAAGGTATCTTTACTTTTACTCAAGTATAAGAATGAGTACTTTTTCCACCACTTTTTCCACCCTTTTTCCACCACATGATTGGCAACAACTGACTCCATACTTCAGGCCGATGCCACAGACCAAGCAGGACCAGTCATTTTCATTGTCATTGCATTGTATGAGCTTATTCATATCAAATTAACTTCACTTTTTCAACGTTTTGTTGTGTTACAAAGTGGGATTAAAATTGATTTAACTGTACTTTTTTGTCAACGATCTACACAAAATGCTCTATAATGTCAAAGTTGGAAAAAAATGGTAAAATATGCAAAAAATATGAAAATAAAACACTTATATTTTGATTAGATAAGTATTCAATACAATAGAATCACCTTTGGCAGCGATTACAGCTGTGAGTCTTTCTGGGTAAATCTCTAAGAGCCTTCCACACCTGGACTGTGCAACAAAATTCTTCAAGCTCTGTCAAATTTGTTGTTGATCATTGCTAGACAACCCTTTTTAGGTCTTGCCATAGATTTTCAAGCAGATTTAACTCAGGAATATTCCATGTCCTCTTGGTAAGCAACTCTTGTTTAGATTTGTTTTAGGTTATTGTCTTGCTGAAAGGTGAATTCATCTCCCAGTGTCTGGTGGAAAGCAGACTGAACCAGGTTTTCCCTCTAGGATTTTGCCTGTGCTTAGCTCCATTCCATGACTTTATTTAGCTGCAAAAACTCCACAGTCCTTAATGATTACAAGCATACCCATAACATGATGCAGCCACCACTATGTTTGAAAATATGGAGAGTGGTACTCAGTAATGTGCTGTATTGGATTTGACCTGACGCAGATCCGTTTCGGATCAAAACGTTGTCAATAAAGCTGTGAATTGGGAGTTTCAACAGTGTGTGTGCCGTCTTATTCATTACTTGTATTGGATTTGCCCCAACATAAGACGTTGTATTCAGGACAAAAAAGTGAATTGTAGTATTACTGTAGTATTCCAGTATTCCTGTTTCAAACAGGATGCATGTTTTGGAATATTTTTTATTTTGTACAGGCTTCCTTCTTTTCACTCTTTCAATTAGGTTAGTTTTGTTAATTACAATGTTGTTGATCCATCCTCAGTGTTTTCCTATCACAGACATTCAACTCTGTTACTGTTTTAACGTCACCATTGGCCTCATGGTGAAATCCCTGAGTGGTTTCCCTCCTCTCCATCAACTGAGTTAGAAAGGTCACATGTATCTTTGTAGTGACTGGGTGTATTGATACACCATCCAAAGTGTAATTAATAACTTCACCATGCTCAAAAGGGATATTCAATGCCTGCTTTTTTATTCATTTATACCCATCTACCAATAGGTGCCCTTCTTTGCAAGGCGTTGGAAAACCTTTGTGGTCTTTGTGGTTGAATCTTTGTTTGAAATGCTCTCCTGAGGGACCTTACAGATAATTGTATTTGTGAGGTAGTCATTCTAAAAGTCATGTTAAACACTATTGTGACTTGTTACGCACATGTTTACTCCTGAACTTATTTAGGTTTGCCATAACAAAGGGTTTGAATACTTATTGACTCAAGACTTCTAATATTTTCATTTTTAAATACTTAGTTTAAAAAAAATACAAATAATAATAATTCCACATTGACATGATTGGGTAGTGTGTAGGCCAGTGACAAAACAATGGAAATGTATCACATTTTAAATTCTGACTAACACAACAAAATGTGGAAAAAGTCAAGGGGTGTGAATACTTTCTGAATGCACTGTAGCTGGTATACAAAGTTATAATGTCTTGTCTATTTGCAGTCTGTTTTCCTGTTTTACAGCTTTAATGCTTTGGAGCCTGGTGTTGTTGTCAGCAAGGAGTGTTCGTACTCAATCGAGACCCGGTTTCAGCTGCTGTCCAATGCTGACGCTTCCTCCCAGAGATGGTCTGCTTGTACGAACACAACCTGGACATAGCTTGACAAGCATATTGTTTTGAGAGGATCTTTTTTTTGTCATTGTCTGTCACACGCACAAAAACATTCCAAAAGGAACACAAAAAAACATGATATTAGGTCAAATAATGTTTATGACAGCATCATAAAGACCATATACATCAGTTAAAGATTTAGTCTCCTAAAATGAAGGTAGTGGCTAAAATGTATGATCATGAGATTTCTGTTGTACTTTCCACTTGTACGGTCTTGGTGACCACCTCAAAATTAGTTGAGATCGTATTCTGAGCATGGCACATAATCTTCTCTGGCTTCACATGTTGCTCGACCGTCATCTCCATCTCACTGCCATGGACAGTGTGACCATCAATGGTCCAGTGGTAGTCACAAGCGGGAGTGCATTTGGCAATGCACTGAAACATGGACTTGAAGCCGACTGCAACAGATTCTGGGCCTATGATGTGGACCTCTGATGGACCAGCTGGTAGGAGACAAATTTTAAAGGAAGAAACTGGTTCAAATATCACTTCCACCAAAGCCCCAACATCCCTCTTGAATCATCAAATATACATTGTATACTTTGTAAGGGAACGTGTGTATATTGATAGATGAAGCTATTGATGTGGAGATGGACAATTGCATTACACTAACAACAAGAGGGAAACTACAATTGTTAGAGGAAGCTCTAAATCTCCCAACAACCTACATGTCACAGGTATTTTCCTGGTTGCCATGGCATAGAGCCCAGACACACTGTTGATGGCCTTGCAGTTCAGGGTAACAGAGGTGGCCAACTCTTCGGGAGTTAGGGTAATCTCGCTCCCCTGTCCCCCGAGCCATCGGCCCTTTATCTTCCAGGTGTAGTTGCAGGAGGGACGGCAGTCGGCGTTACACTGGAAGCTTTGAGGGGCCCCTGGGGTCATCAGGGCAGGGCCTGTGATCGATACGTTGGTTGGTCCAGCTAAAAGGAGGAACACATACACATTTAGATAATAGTCTAGATCCTACAACCAATGTGAATAACATGAGCAAAATAATTTAATCTAGTACTAATCATGTAATCCAGACATTTTGTCAGTAAATTACAACACATTGAATTATCGATCCATTCCTAATATCAGGTGAAGTGGCATAAAAACCAACAAACCACCCACCCACCTAAAACCTGGAGTGTCTTTGATACTGTAGAGGACCTCCCAGAGTCATCATTCCTTGCAGTGCATGTGAGGTTTAGGGACTCCTCCCATTGGCGAGCTGTGAACAACAGCTTGTTGCCCTGCCAAATCTGCCCGTAGATACTCATTCTGTAGCTGCAGGAGGGAGAGCACTGGGCGGCACAGTCAAAGCTGTGTGGCACGCCCACTTTAACAAAGTCAGGTCCCACTATGGTTAGTTCCAAGGGACCATCTGAAAATTACAGTGCACAATCAGGTAATGTAGGCCTCCCGGTTTTAGAATGAAGGATTTTTTTGAAACAGGGAGTAAATGTATTCTTGCAACAGTTATAAATTACTTAAACGATAATCCAACAAAAGGCCTTCACTTCTGTAGTTAGCTGATAGGTGATAGTACTACCCTACTACCACAGTCATTATTCAAAGTACCCAACATTCCCATCAATGCAGCGATGTGTTCCATCCTGTAATAATTTGGCTTGGCTATTGGTGGTTCACTTACTGATACTGCCACTCCCTCCATCAGTGGTCAAAGCTGATCCTGGAAGTTCATCAAAACAGCCACAGTCTATCATCAACACATTATAATGTTTTTCACTATTTTCACCCAAACAAAAGCTGGACCTCTGTAGACATTGAAGGTATATATAGTTACAAAGCTTAACAAGAAGTGTCCAGACCTACTGACTAATATCAAACCAACTTTTGCATCCTCAAAAAGAAATGTTCACAAAACATTATCATAAAACAATGTTGTTATATATTTTTAAAATCATATTACCTGCTAGGTACACTAGCAGCAGAAGCAGATTCAGCAGGGTGTGTGTATCCTTCATTGTCTCGCAGCGATGGAGTGAATGGAATGGACACCAGGAAATATGGGACTGTTACAGAGTCAAGTAGTAGAGTGAGAAGGTAAACAAACACATCTTATCAGAGAGAACAGACTGAGAGCAAACCTGCCCTGCCTTGAGCCTGTCCACTTCAACACGCCATTTAAAATACATTATTTCTGTAGTGACCATTAAATAGGGCAACAGAACTGGCAGCTTTTACTGTGAACTAACATGTAGAGGGCAATGTACCGATTTATAAAATAAGTGGTCTCCAACTCTCCTTCCCTGGTCCTTGGGAGCTGAAGTCAATTCATTCACTATTTGTAATAGACAGAACCAATTGGAGGAAAGATTAGAGACCATATGTGTAGTACATGAGTGTGACAAATATAGGAGTGTCATGAACTTGGTTTCAGGGCATGGCTTGTACCAGAATCTCTTATCGAAAGTCAAATAGAGTGCAATGATGTCATACCTTTTGTTATTTTAATGTAATTACATTTGACCCCAAAAAGTTGTGTGTGAAACAGTCTTTTACTTTAGCTTTAGGAAGCAGACTAAACCAGTAGGATTTTCCTCTCGGACTTTGCCTGTGCTTGGGTCAAATCCGTTTCTTTTTCATCCGTAATGATTACAAGCATACCTATAACATGATGCAGCCACCAGTGGTACTCTGTAATTGTATTGGATTTGCCCCAACCACAACACTTTGTATTCAGGACCAAAAGTTAATTGCTTTGCCACATTTATTGCAGTTTTGGAATATTTGTATTCTGTACAGGCTTCCTTCTTTTCACTCTGTCAATTAGGTTAGTTTTGTGGAGTCACTATAATGTTGTTGATTCATCCTTAGTTTTCTCCTATCACAGCCACTAAACTCTATAACTGTTTTAAAGTCACCATTGGGCTCATGGAGAAATCCCTGAGCGGTTTCCTTCCTCTCCGGCAACTAGGTTAGGAAGGATGCCTGTATCTTTGTAGTGACTGGGTGTATTGACACACCATCCAAAATGTAATAAAGGGTATATTCAAGGGTATATTCAAATCTACTAAGGGATGTGAATACTTATGTAAATTAGATATTTCTATTTTTCCTTTTTTTTATAGATTTTTGTTATTTTTTAAACATAATTCCACTATGGGATATTGTGTGTAGTTTGGTGAGAAAAAAATATATATGAATACATTTTGAAGTCTGTAACACAGTCTGTAACACAACAAAATGTGGAATAATGAGACCGTTGGTGTCATGGATTCCCCCAGTACTGCTGCTCATTCTGTTCACCAGCTCCGGAGGTCTACGTCACTGGCCTTCTAGGTGTCACTGAACTGGATTATCACCACCAACCCCGGACTGTCTTGTCTCATTACGTACACCTGGTTCCCATTCCCCCTGATTAGTATGTGCATATATGTGCCCTCTGTTACCTATTTTCCTTGTCGATCATTGTCCTATTGTCACGTTAGTCATATGAATGAGACCAAGGCGCAGCGTGTTAAGCGTACACTCTTCTCTATTATCAGAACGAACACTGAACAAACAAACAAAATTACAAACCAAACCGTGAAGCTAATATGAGTAGTGCAGACAGGCAACTAAACATAGAATAAGAACCCACGAACACAAAAGGGAAAATGGCTACCTAAATATGATCCCCAATCAGAGACAACGATAATCAGCTGCCTCTGATTGGGAACCATATCAGGCCACCATAGACATACAAATACCTAGACCTACTAAACCCCTAGACATACAAAAATCCTAGACAATACAAAACTAGCATACCCACCCTCATCACACCCTGACCTAACCAAAATATAAAGAAAACAGAGATATTAAAGGTCAGAGTGTGACACCTACAGTATGTCCACTGGTCTTGTGAGTACCTATGCTCTGTTTTATTCAGTTTTTGGTGCTACGTATATTTTGTGCACTTTATTTAACTAGGCAAGTCAGTTAAGAACAAATTCTTATTTACAATGATGGCCTACCCCGGCCAAACCCAGACGATGCTGGGCCAATTGTGCGCCACCCTATGGGACTCCCAATCACAGCCGGATGTGATGCAGCCTGGATTTCAAGCAGGGACGGCTGTGACACCTCTTGCACTGAGATGCAGTGCCTTAGACCACTGCGCCACTCAGGTTTCATCCTGTTAATTATATTAGAGGTTTACACCTCTCTCTTTTGATTTGGGTCAAGAATTTAAAAACCCTATTACATATTTCTGTGCCTGTCTCCCATCCTTATGCAACGTGACACTTGGCACCGGTGGCTTTGTAGGTGAATGCCTCAACCCAGGAGTGTACTTCAGTTGACCCAGGGTGTAACATGGAAGTCAAAGGTACAAATCCTAAGAACACCACAGCAGTAAAAACTCCATCTGAAAAGGGACATAAAATATATCCATATTAATGTTGGTTAATTGACTATTTTCTCCCTTCATTCAAAATCTATTTTGGCAGTTAAGTACTGGAGAGTGGCAAAATCTGTCTTTGCAGTAACATGAGGGCACTGATCTTGTTGGTAGTTGATCAGGATTGTCAGACATTTGTAACTGAGGATAATAGTGAAAATGAGTAAAGAAAGTACTGTTTCTTAGGCCTCATCTGACTTATTACAATGTAAATTGTTCCTCAGCCTTGCTCAAATAGAAATTTGTGTTCCTAAGAAATTCACTAAATGCCTGAATCTGAATGTGATTATTTTAAATACTGAAAAAGAAGAGGTCCACCTCCTGTCCTCGTGGTGGTTACTGTGGTAACTGAAACAAAACAATATCAGATGGTATAAGTCAGCAAACATCACTATGAAACAAAAGATATGGCCGATACTGATTAAGCATCTCTTCAGCACAACAGTTACAATTTGGGGTAAAATAATGTTTTCCATAACACATGAAAAACACATATTTCCTACCAGTCACCCCTTTTACCTTAACAACTACAGAGATTGGGAAGGACATAAACGGTGCATCAAAGTCATTATCCCACCCTGCAACTCTATATCCTGCTGAGAAAGACCAATTTGTTTGCACCAGAGCTCTGTTCCAAAACTCACACCATCACACTACTTAGAATGCATGTCAAATGAATTTGTTTCTTCTAAGTGGTCTGCTAGTATGGACATTGGAACATAACCATTGGGAATGTTATCCATACACTACAGTAAATGGATCGAGATGACTGCTCTTACCTGTCATAAGGATGAGAAGCAGATGGATGTGAAGCCTGATGAAGGGATGCTCCATGTTTGGCCCTCTGCAAGGAATGTTGTCTCCTCTGTAAGGGTATTTTCTACCCTTACACTAGGTAATAATCACATATGTGATTAAATCTACTTACCCAATCATCTGACAGATCAGATATCTCTGGTAAAAGTAAAGAAGGCATTGCTACATACAGTGCCTTGCGAAAGTATTCGGCCCCCTTGAACTTTGCGACCTTTTGCCACATTTCAGGCTTCAAACATAAAGATATAAAACTGTATTTTTTTGTGAAGAATCAACAACAAGTGGGACACAATCATGAAGTGGAACGACATTTATTGGATATTTCAAACTTTTTTAACAAATCAAAAACTGAAAAATTGGGCGTGCAAAATTATTCAGCCCCCTTAAGTTAATACTTTGTAGCGACACCTTTTGCTGCGATTACAGCTGTAAGTCGCTTGGGGTATGTCTCTATCAGTTTTGCACATCGAGAGACTAAATTTTTTTCCCATTCCTCCTTGCAAAACAGCTCGAGCTCAGTGAGGTTGGATGGAGGGCATTTGTGAACAGCAGTTTTCAGTTATTTCCACAGATTATCGATTGGATTCAGGTCTGGACTTTGACTTGGCCATTCTAACACCTGGATATGTTTATTTTTGAACCATTCCATTGTAGATTTTGCTTTATGTTTTGGATCATTGTCTTGTTGGAAGACAAATCTCCGTCCCAGTCTCAGGTCTTTTGCAGACTCCATCAGGTTTTCTTCCAGAATGGTCCTGTATTTGGCTCCATCCATCTTCCCATCAATTTTAACCATCTTCCCTGTCCCTGCTGAAGAAAAGCAGGCCCAAACCATGATGCTGCCACCACCATGTTTGACAGTGGGGATGGTGTGTTCAGCTGTGTTGCTTTTACGCCAAACATAACGTTTTGCATTGTTGCCAAAAAGTTCAATTTTGGTTTCATCTGACCAGAGCACCTTCTTCCACATGTTTGGTGTGTCTCCCAGGTGGCTTGTGGCAAACTTTAAACAACACTTTTTATGGATATCTTTAAGAAATGGCTTTCTTCTTGCCACTCTTCCATAAAGGCCAGATTTGTGCAATATACGACTGATTGTTGTCCTATGGACAGAGTCTCCCACCTCAGCTGTAGATCTCTGCAGTTCATCCAGAGTGATCATGGGCCTCTTGGCTGCATCTCTGATCAGTCTTCTCCTTGTATGAGCTGAAAGTTTAGAGGGACGGCCAGGTCTTGGTAGATTTGCAGTGGTCTGATACTCCTTCCATTTCAATATTATCGCTTGCACAGTGCTCTTTGGGGTGTTTAAAGCTTGGGAAATCTTTTTGTATCCAAATCCGGCTTTAAACTTCTTCACAACAGTATCTCGGACCTGCCTGGTGTGTTCCTTGCTCTTCATGATGCTCTCTGCGCTTTTAACGGACCTCTGAGACTATCACAGTGCAGGTGCATTTATAAGGAGACTTGATTACACACAGGTGGATTGTATTTATCATCATTAGTCATTTAGGTCAACATTGGATCATTCAGAGATCCTCACTGAACTTCTGGAGAGAGTTTGCTGCACTGAAAGTAAAGGGGCTGAATAATTTTGCACGCCCAATTTTTCAGTTTTTGATTTGTTAAAAAAGTTTGAAATATCCAATAAATGTCGTTCCACTTCATGATTGTGTCCCACTTGTTGTTGATTCTTCACAAAAAAATACAGTTTTATATCTTTATGTTTGAAGCCTGAAATGTGGCAAAAGGTCGCAAAGTTCAAGGGGGCCGAATACTTTCGCAAGGCAATGTACCTGTGACAACATTTTGAAGAATGCGAAGTAGCATCTGTTGCATAATAAACATGCATGAGCCATCTTATCAAGCCAGTAATTTACCACACAAAGTGGCTCACTTTTTGTTGTTGTTGATTCCGTCTATGCAAACTTTCTGAAGCCATTCTACATGACTTGAATAAACATTAAATGTACAATGATAAAATAATATACCCAGTGCACATACAGTATCTTTATTGTCAATTGAAAATATGAACTATGAAATCGATTGTTTTCTGTCACCTCAAAAACAATTGAACAATATTTCAGGGTGCATGCTATATGATCTGCATATTCAAATAGCACTTAATGTAAGATAATACAGCTGAAGTCGGAAGTCTACATACACTTAGGTTGGAGTCATTAAAACTCGTTTTTCAACCACTCCACAAATTTCTTGTTAGCAAACTATAGTTTTTGGCAAGTCGGTTAGGACATCTACTTTATGCATGACACAAGTAATTTTTCCAACAATTGTTTACAGAAAGATTATTTCACTTATAATTCACTGTATCACAATTCCAGTCGATCAGAAGGTCACATACACTAAGTTGACTGTGCCTTTAAACAGCTTGGAAATTTCCAGAAAATGATGTCATGGCTTTAAAAGCTTCTGTTAGGCTAATTGACATAATTGACATATTTTGAGTCGATTGGAGGTGTACCTGTGGATGTATTTCAAGGCCTACCTTCAAACTCAGTGCCTCTTTGCTTGACATCATGGGAAAATCAAAAGAAATCAGCTAAGACCTCCACAAGTCTGGTTCATCCTTGGGAGCAATTTCCAAACACCTGAAGGTACCACGTTCATCTGTACAAACAATAGTACACAGGTATAAACACCATGGGACCACGCAGCTGTCATACCACAGGAGGAGACGCGTTCTCACTCCTAGAGATGAACGTACTTTGGTGCGAAAAGTGCAAATCAATCCCAGAACAACAGCAAAGGACCCTGTGAAGATGCTGGAGGAAACAGGTACAAAAGTATCTATATCAACAGTAAAACGAGTCCTATATCGGCATAACCTAAAAGGCCGCTCAGCAAGGAAGAAGCCACTGCTCCAAAACCACCACAAAAAAGCCAGACTACGGTTTGCAACTGCTCATGGGGACAAAGATCATACTTTTTGGAGAAATGTCCTCTGGTCTGATGAAACAAAAATATAACTGTTTGGCCATAATGACCATCATTATGTTTGGAGGGAAAAGGAGGCTTGCAAGCCGAAGAACACCATCCCAACCGTGAAGCACGGGGGTGGCAGCATCATGTTGTGAGAGTGCTTTGCTGCAGGAGGGACTGGTGCACTTCACAAAATAGATGGCATCACGAGGAAGGAAAGTTCAGTGGATATATTGAAGCAACATCTCAAGACATCAGTCAGGAAGTTAAAGCTTGGTCGCAAATGGTTCTTCCAAATGGACAATGACCCCAAGCATACTTCCAAAGTTGTGGCAAAATGGCTTAAAGACAACAAAGTCAAGGTATTGGAGTTGCCATCACAAAGCTCTTACCTCAATCCTATAGAAAATGTGTGGGCAGCACTGAAGACCCGTGTGCGAGCAAGGAGGCCTACAAACCTGACTCAGTTGCACCAGCTCTGTCAGGAGGAATGGGCCAAAATTCACCCAACTTATTGTGGGAAGCTTGTGGAAGGCTACCTGAAACGTTTGACCCAAGTTAAACAATTTAAAGGCAATGCTACCAAATAATAATTAAGTGTATGTAAACTTCTGACCCACTGGGAATGTGATGAAAAAAAGAACATCTGAAATAAATCATTATCTCTACTATTATTCTGACATTTCACATTCTTCAAATAAAGTGGTTATCCTAACTGACCTAAAACAGGGCATTTTTACTAGGATTAAATGTTAGGAATTGTGAAAAACTGTGTTTAAATGTATTTGGCTAAGGTGTATGTAAACTTCCGACATCAAATGTATATCTAGTGGTCAATGAATTACATTCCTTAAGATAAACATGATTTGTTAAATATCACAGAGCCATATTGTTTGTGTCTTAACAAACCAATCATTCCAGTTTGGATTAAAACGGCTGTTTAGCATACTGATCGGCTGGCTTTAGTATCATGCGGAGAATCGCTCAGATAGAAGCTGCTAGAATGTGCCCTTGAGCGATATTCCAGGGTGTGTTCCCAGAACATTCGCAGATCAGCTGGCAGGCATATTCACAGTCATTTTCAACATCTCCTTGTCCCAATCTGTAATCCTTAAAATAACTACCATCATTCCTGTTCCCAATAAATCTAAGGCTTCATGCCACAATGACTACCGCCCTGTAGCACTCACATCTGTAATCATGAAGCGCTTTGAAACGTTGAATATGGCACACATCAACTCCATCATCCCACATACCCTAGACCCACTCTAATTTGCATACCGCCCCAATAGGTCCATAGACGACGCAATGTCAATTGAACTCCACACAGCCCTCACCCATCTAGATAAGAGGAATAGCTATGCGAGAATGCTGTTCTTTGACTACATCTCAGCGTTCAACACCATTGTCCCATCCAAACTCGTCACTAAGCTTAGGACCCTGGGACTGAACACCTCCCTCTGCAACTGGATCCTCAACTTCGTGATGGGCTGACCCCAGTTGGTGAGGGTAGGCAATGTCACCGCTGCCATGCTGACCTTCAACACAGGGACCCCGCAGGGGTGCGTGCTTATTCCCCTACTGTGCTCCCTGTACACTCGCGACTGCGTTGCCACGCATGTCTCCAACACCATCATTAAGTTTGCTGACACCACAACGGTTGTAGGCCTGATCACCGGCAACAACGAGACAGACTACACGGAGAAGGTCAGAAACCTGGCAGTGTGGTGCCGGGACAACAACCTCTCCCTCAACGTCAGTAAGCCTAAGTACTGTTGGACTTGCAGTTGATAGTCTGTTGATGGTTTGAGCCACTATAGATCCTCTATAGGGGACTATCCAAATAAAGTGTGACCCAATGTTTTAGTAATTATTGTCTGAGATAACCATTTGCCGTCCATTACAGTACTGTATAGAGTTTATATCTTGACCAGAAACAAGCATAATCAGTCATTTAAATGTTTGTGCAGTGAAATGAAACACAATAATTAGATGCAAGTATCTTTAATCATGAATTTCTTTCAAGATTATCAAAAGGCAACAACGGATAAAATAATCTGATTGTAGGTAGAATCAGTTATAGATTCAGCATGACCTTTCAGCCCAGTATTGGTATTTCCAGCGAAGATCTCTGAAAGTACACAAGACAAACTGACATTTTGTTCTTGTTAGTTTCGTTATCAATTCATCCTTTGCCGATATGCTTGGAATCTGCTACATTAGCCTACAATACCAAATGAATAATCATACTCACTCATGCTCGTTTTCATGGAAGCTTTCAACTGCAATGAGGTAGGAATTTGGTGGGACATTAAAAGTGAAGGCCTCATCAAACCAGTTTACGTAGTTGGTCCACTGGCAGGAATCAGTACAGAAGTTGCTGGCTCCTCAGCAGGTGAACTTCCATCTGTACAATGGTGAAAATTAGGTTTGAATTATGATAGATTTTGTTGTATTGACCTTGCAATTCACATTATATTAGGGTTGTTCCACAAAAACAGTTCCTTCGTCAACCCTGGGTCCCTTCTGTGTCATTTCATACCATTTAATCCCCGAATGTCTCCAAGTGTCAACATCATTGTAAAGCCCTGGTTATTTTTGTTTGATTTGGCAAAGTCATTTCCTGAAGATTACTATTTATTCATTGTGATTAATGATTCATTTACATCTGTGCCTCATTTTAAGGTCAACCCTGTTACATGAACTGAACTTTTATTTTTCAAAAGAAACATTGAACATCTAATAGTCAAATCATAGTGTAAAAGCAGGTGAGCTGGTTCTACTCTTTTTGGCCCTTTTCTGGTGTTTTGTAGTGGAACACTGAGTGGGTTGAGAATAACACATCAACCCTGTTACCTAAAGATAGACAGGCTAGAATGTTTTAACAATTCATCTTTTTTTGTGAAGCCTGCATTCAAATGCCACTCCCTGTTGCAAACTAAAAGCTTCCATTCCCCCTGTCACAAGGGGATTTATGGCTGATTTAAGAAGAAATGATCAGCCCTGTTACTTTATTTGGCATTTAACAAGCCCTTACTTTCATCATTTTTTTAAATTGAACCTCTTGGAATGGGAAAACTTGTTTTTTATGAAGTTGAACACGTGCTCTTCATGACAGTATGTACAAATGAAGTGAAATTAAATGTTTATTTTGACTAAGTTACACTTCTCAAAAGGCACTGAATTGGTGGAACGAACCAGTAGCAACATCTTGAAGCTACTCCGTCCATATTGTGCATAGCCAAAACAGAAAAGGAATACCCCCAAACCAAAAAAATATCCTAATCTGGATGTTTAGTGATGCTGACATGGATGAACAACATATGAAGATCTTTAATGATCTGTTCTCTTTTTAATCATGTTTATGTTCTGCATTACAATTTCAATGCCATTTTTTTGTATTGCAAACCGCTAAAGTGCACCATTAAGGCACACGTAGGTGTTTGTGTACATAAAAAATACAAAAAAATTATGATGAGGTCATACATTTCAATATACAAATCAAATCACATGTTGAGTTATGAACACTGTTTCAACCAACCCATGTAATAACACCAACCCATGTAATAAAACCAACCCATGTAATAACGCCAACCCATGTAATAACACCAACCCAGGACTCTCCTACAGCTCAGCTGTCATTGACAGAAAAAGGGAATGTACCTTCAAAAGCAATGGCTTTATCTCACGTTCTGTTCTCATGCCTGTTCTCATGATAGCTGTTCATCCCTGTGATGACCTGGTGGCTTGGGCATTGGTACTGCAGTTGAAAGGTTTGTCGAGGTCATTTACGTGGGAAGATGTGAAGCAGTTAGTTGCTGAGTCCAACCTGGCTTTGCACCCAAAGTCCCAGAGACGGTCTTCATGTTTGTTGTGATGCTCACTAAAATTGAAAAAATACATTACAATGCACAAATGAATAGTTACATGTATACGAAAACAAACATGTATTCAGGTTGAAGGTTTTATTGTCGCCCAACAAATTTTGGCCGGAATTCAATTGCAATGACCTAAATCCAAAATACAGACTTAAACCAGAGTTGAATTTCTTCTGTTGATATTCAACAGCTTGACAGGGTTTGGGTGAGGGTTAACTCAGCACTGCAGCAGCAGAAAACACACTTTGATTTGGAAAGCTGTGCTTGTGAGTCAGTGCAGACTTCAGATGTAAAAAGATGAGGTTTTGCAGAAGATTGGTTGTAAGGACTGCAAGGAATCACCTCAGTATGCGAGAGATGGATTGTCCTGAGGGGCAATTAGCTGTTCTGCCAGCAGAGGTCTGCAACACACAAATAAGGGCACAATAAAAACTGAATTGATTACTGGAGTAATCAGCACCTCCTTCTTTTTTAAATATTAAGTCAACATTTTGAGTTACTCTGCTACATATATGCTCAGGCTTTAATCCTCAACCTCACACGTCACATAAAGCATACCTTTCCCGTTGACCAACACACCAGCAAGAAGCAGGATAAAGACGTTGACTCTCTTTATGGCTTCTCAGAGGCTTGTGAGGGGCCCAAACGAAAATCAGCAAGGTTGATGCTCCATTTATAGACAGACAAGATCTCTGTCCTTGCTGGTGCTTAGGCCACATTCATGGGTAATCTCAGGGTTTGAGCAGGTGTATTGCAGTCTAAAAATATTGCAGTCAATGTATGTTATACTGAACAAACGTATAAACGCAACATGCAACAATTTCAACATTTTTCCTGAGTTACAATTCATATAAGGAAATCAGCCAATTGAAATAAATCCATTAGGCCCTAATCTATGAATTTCACATCATTGGGCGGGGCGAAGCAAATCAGAATTGGTTTTTCCGCACAAAAGGGCTTTATTACAGACAGAAATACTCCGCAGTTTCATCAGCTGTCTGGGTGGCTGGTCTCAGACTATCTGGCAGGTGAAGAAGCCGGATGTGGAGGTCCAGGGCTGACGTGGTTACACGTGGTCTGCGGTTGTGAGGCCGGTTGGACGTACTGCTAAATTCTCTAAAACGACGTTGGAGGTGGCTTATGGTAGAGAAATTAACATAACATTATCTGGCAACAGCACTGGCAGACATTCCTGCAGTCAGCATGCCAATTGCACTCTCCCTCAAAACTTGAGACATCTGTGGCATTGTGTTGTGTGACAAAACTGCACATTTTAAAATGGCCTTTTATTGTCCTAAGCACAAGGTGCATTTGTGTAATGATCATGCTGTTTCATCATTTATAGCCAGCAGCATACCACTGCTTGCTTGCTTCTGAAACTAAGCAGGGTTGGTCCTGGTCACTCCCTGGATGGGAGACCAGATGCAGCTGGAAGTGGTGTTGAGATGGCCAGTAGGAGGCTGTTACAGTAGTTCCACAATTACACAAGATTGACAATATCTTTGAAAATGTTTATTTGGCAGAAAATCTTTTTATAATCAATAAACTACATTCTGTACATTGCATTCGCATTACATCTGTACAATACAATAATCATTGACAGGTATGGGTGTACTCTCAGAGTGATGTCTCTTTGGGGTCCTTGGTCTCTGTTGCTGCAGGCCTGAAGGACAGGATCTCTGTGAATGTGTGACCTGTAGGAGATATTATCACAAGAAATTACTAATTAGTTACTCTGTAGACTCTATAGCATTTTCTTCCTCTTTCTTTCTCTCAAGCTAAATGTGTTATCACACATCCATCTTCCTCATCTCTTCCTTGTCATCTTTCTCTCCCTTTATCATGTGGAATGAGAAAAGGAATGCTTTTCCTTAAATCCTCTTCCTAGGGAAAGGGATACCTAGTCAGTTGCACAACTGAATGCATTCAACCGAAATGCATCTTCTCCATTTAACCCAACCCGTCTTAATTAGAGCGTTGCAGGGGGCTGCCTTAATCGACTTCCATGTCATTGGCACCCAGGGAGCAGTTGTTGCCTTGCACAAGGGCAGAATTGCATAATTTCCTAACTAGCCAGCTTGGGGATTCAAACCAGCAACCTTTCAGTTACATGCCCAACGGTTTTAACGTCTAGGCTACCTGCCACACCATCCTCAATCTCTGCCCGTATCTCTCTCTCTCCCTTCCTGCTCCCAAGCTCCCCCTAAATCTCTCTCCCCCCCCTATCTCTTCCTCCTCCCTCCCTGTGCTCTCTCTCTTTCTTCAGCCTCCCTCCATCCATCCATCTCTCACGTTTCCACTGTTCCAGGGGCAGGTCTGTGTTGTCCATGGAGTGATCGTAGGACTGGGCCTCAGTCTCCTCCTCTGGTTCTCTGAACTCGCTGAAAAAGGGCATGGCCAGCGCCTCCGACGCACTCACCCGCCTCTCAGGGTCCAGCAACAGCATGCGCTCCAGCACACACACCGCTGCCACACACAGAGGAACACATTGCCTTTAGTGGTGTTATGGTCAGAAGGACACTCCTGACAATAGTTAGAAACAGTAGCTGTTTTGTAAACCACTGTTTATGATCCTTTAGTAATAGACGACTGTCAGCTCACCGTCTGAGCTAGCTTTGGAAAAAATAAAGTGCAAATCTTTCTTTGGTACTTTGGGAAGGCTCCGTATGTAGTTTTTGGCCTGTTGGAAGAGGAGCAGATTTACATGGGAGTGTATATGGTATTCTGTTGGTATGTATGCCAGTAGGCTGTGTTTGCTTTGAATGTGTACCATCTCAATGTACAGTTGAAGTCGGCCGTTTACATACACTTAGGTTGGAGTCATTAAAACTCATTTTTAAACCACTTCACAAATTTCTTGTTAACAAACTATAGTTTTGGCAAGTCGTTTAGGACATCAAAATTAAGTCATTTTTCCAACAATTGTTTCCAGACAGATGATTTCACTGTATCACAATTCCAGTGGGTCAGAAGTTTACATACACTAAGTTGACTGTGCCTTTAAACAGCTTGGAAAATTCCAGAAAATGAGGTTATGGCTTTAGAAGTGAAGTGATAGATGGCATCATGAGGATGGAAAATTATGTGGATATATTAAAGTAACATCTCAAGACATCAGTCAGGAAGTTAAAGCTTGGTCGCAAATGGGTCTTCCAAATGGACAATAACCCCAAGTATACTTCCAAAGTTGTGGCAAAATGGCTTAAGGACAACAAAGTCAAGATATTGGAGTGGTCATCACAAAACCCTGACGTCAATCCCATAGAAAATTTGTGGGCAGAACTGAAAAAGCATGTGCTAGCAAGGAGTCCTGCAAACCTGACTCAGTTACACCAGCTCTGTCAGGAAGAATGGGCCAAAATTCACCCAACTTATTGAGGGAAGCTTGTGGAAGGCTATCTGAAACGTTTGGCCCAAGATAACCAATTTAAAGGCAATGCTACCAAATACTAATTGAGTGTATGTAAACTTCTGACACACTGGAAATGTGATGAAATAAAGAACATCTGAAATAAATCATTCTCTCTACTATTATACTGACATTTCATATTCTTAAAATAAAGTGGTGTTCCCAACTGACATAAGACTGGGTATTTTTTACTAGGATTAAATGTCAGGAATTGTGAAAAACTGAGTATAAATGTATTTGGCTAAGGTGTATGTAAACGTCCGACTTCAACTGTATTTTGAGTGCCCACATGACTTACATCTTGGCTTTGTAGCTTCGTAACAAAGTCTGCAGTGGGTGTACCAGTAATCTTCATGATCTCTTTCAGTTGGTCCAGGTCTGTGCTCTCCCAGGGGTCAAGTGTCATAGCTCATGTGGTACAGGAAGTCACATTCACATGCTGCTCAGACTATATATGCTTAGCCATATATAGTCTGACTAATGGATAATTATGACTAATGCACCCGCTGACTTGCCTGGCAGGGTCATTATAAGTACAAAGACTAGTGTCTCTCTCTCTGCAGTAGGTGTGTGGGGTGAAGACAGAGAGTAGTAAACACTGAAAAAGGATACGGTCATTTCCTTTGAACAGCGGCTTCCCCAGCAGCATCTCCGCCATGATGCAGCCCACCGACCAGATGTCCACTGATGATCGAGGAGGACAGACATATATAGGATTGAATGATCTTTCAGTACCACATTGCTACCAAACTGCTACCATACCAGTGAGTTCAGTTACAAAGATATTGTACACAAATTGTACAAAGAGATAGATCTCCATAGGACCTCATTCTTTAGGATATTTTCTGTATACAATAGCATGATTAATCATGGCGACAACACTGTTTTTGACATTAGAAAGTACTGCCATCATGTGGACAAAGAAGGCAGCCACGAATAAGTGTATGAGAGACTCACCAGTCTGGGTATAGTGCATCCAATTGAGGATTACCTCGGGGGCTCTGTACCAGCGAGTGACGACGTACCCAGTCATCTCTGTGTCCGTCTGCCGAGCCAGCCCGAAGTCAAGGATCTGAGACAGACAGAGAGAGAATTGGTTTGGCTACACTGGATTGTCCCTTTCATGACAATAAAGCACAGGTTGGTGGCACCTTAATTTGGGATGACGGGCTCGTGGTACTAGAATGGTATCAAATCCATGGTTTCCAGGTGTTTGCCATTCTATTTGCTCCGTTCCAGCCATTAGTATGAGCTGTCCCCCCCTCAGCAGCCTCCATTGCAATAAAGTGATTTTCAGTTAAATCGAGAGAGAGTGAGACTGAACAGGGAGAGCACAGTGCTTATCACAGGTCTGGTAGCAATACGTATATGTAGTACCTTCAGCTCACAGTCTTCGTTGACAGACAAATTTCCAGGTTTGAGATCCTGTTGGTATTTAGAAAAATTACATTATCATGCTGCCAGATAGACGCAAACACACGCAAGCACACACACAAAGAGCTTATGAGATGGAAAATGGCATGAATAGCAGTGGGCGTGAAAAAGAGCAAGGGCCCCAACCCCAATGCACATAGTTGAAAGGTCAAGGGTTACACACCCTGTGGATGATCCCTGCAGAGTGGATATACTGTGGGGAGACACGAAAGACCATGAAAAGAGAAAGTCATAAAATTAGAAAAAGAGGTTGGTATTCAAGTATATTCTGGGAAACATTTAAACCTTCTATATAAACTGCCTTAACTTTGTATCATATTTGAATGTTGGCGATAAAATTAGCATTTCTAAGTATATATTTTTTTTGTGTGCATGTGTATGTATGCAACTCTAACCTTGAGTCCTTTCAGGATTTGATAGACAAGGAATTGCACCCTGTCCTGTGACAATCTCTCCATCTTCATCAGTTTCCCCAGATCAGTACCCATGAATGGCATTACCAGGTAACTGAGAATGACAGGGGAAAAGGGAAAAAAATACTTTATGATGAACAAAAACATTCAATATATGAACAGGAAGGGTATTGGACAAAGAGGTACTTACAAGTCATGAAACCTGTCCAATGAGATCTCAGAAGTGAACACATCCAGCAGTCCAATCACCTAATCCAAGCCAATCCAAGAATAGCAGAAAATAAATAGAACAGCTCAATTGTAGATTAACTGGAGAATTTTTGGTGCGCATCATGTATCTCAATTACAGTATCAGGAAATGACGCCCACTTGAAGTTACACACATACACTTGTGATATGGGGTGTCTCTCTGTCATTCTAGTGTGAGCCACTGACTAAAGTAGATGTTGCTATGAGGCAATTTTTCCACAACATGGATTGGCTTCCTTCTCAGCCTTTCCTTGTGTACCCTTATTAATCTCGACCTCCTCCCTGTATACCCAGTAGACCGCTGAAAGCAGTGGTCACCAAGTACAACCCTGGCCCAGGAGAGCTACAACTGGTACGTGTTAAAACATTTTTTTTATTTTATTTAACTAAGCAAGTCAGTTAAGAACAAATTATTATTTACAATGACAGCCTATGGGGGAACAGTGGGTTAACTGCCTTGTTCAGGGGCAGAACAACAGATTTTTACCTTGGGGATTGAATCCAGCAACCTTTCAGTTACTGGCCCAACGCTCTACCCGCTAGGCTACCTGCCGCCCCAAGTTGAATGCCCGATTCAACTTCTCAAATCAAGACTCAGAACCTGTGCCTGCTTCAAACGAACAGCTCTATAATCTTGATATGTGTTTCTGTTTCGTATTATGGGTTGTGATGTGACAATTACAATGTGATATTTCTGACTACTCTGCTACTGACTAATTGCCAATCATAAGGAACAGCTGTGTTTGTCTCACTGTGTGCAAAAAAATAAACTGTCACTGCACGCAGCCTAGGCCATAAGGATTTGAACAGTTTGCTGTGGTTAAAAGTGCATTTTAAATGCAGTACTGTAGAGTTGCGCCATTTCCTTTTTAGACACGTCCTAATTAGCGGCGTGAAACAGTCACATTTTCTATTTATGTTCATTAACCACGAGGTGCGTATTTGAGGAAAGACCCTCACATTTTCGTGCTTCATGTGCTTGAGGAGCCGGAGCTCTCTGTAGGCCCTCTTGGCGAAGAGCTTTGACTGGAAGGGTCTGTGGAGCTTCTTGATGGCCACCCTCACCCCAGTCCTGCGGTCCTGGGCGGAGCTGCAGCAAGACATGTAGGTACAGGGGAGAAGACATTTTAGCAATGTAGGCCATTGGTGGTAGCCTACTGAAGAAGGACCCAACTCTTATGTTTGATTAAATGCTTGATTAATTATTTCTTTAAAATAATTCACTTCCAAATATCATGTTTTATAATCGAGTGGTTAGGCCAACTACAATGACATTCTTGGGTATTTCTGGAATTCAAGTAGAAACATTTGGTAGGCATATCCCAAGAAACATTGCGCAAAGACCCAGAACAGATGTAGCCCTGTAGGCCGATGCACTTAAATCTTCTCTTGCTCACTAAAATCCAACAGACAATGAGGCCAACGGGGGTTCTTTGTTATGCTTTTCCCGACTTCACAAAACCCAAAAGTCCCTACCGTTTAAGCTATGCTTGGGAATGAAACATAAACCGCATAATATAACAGTTAAGTCTTCACTATTCATCAAATAGCACCGATGTTTGTTGATGACTTAATTCGGACACAATCCAGCGCGTCACTGCACAAAACTTCCTTTTGATATAACCACATGAAGAATGAATGAGATGAACAGTTCCTAAAAAAAAAAAGCGATGCTTATTTTAGGAACGAGTCACGTCTTGTTGTGGCTTGGTTTGTATTGCCAAACTCCAAATTCGACATTTACGAAGAGTAGCCTACCCATGTTTGATGATTAAACTCGTATAAAACTCACCATACTGTCCCATAGGCGCCAGTCCCCACCTGCTTTAGCTCGCGGTAACGCTCTGGAACCTCCCATGCCGTTTTGTTTACCTCCTGACGGTAAAATCCTGTCCGCGTGCGAACCGACATATCCAATTCGATATGGGGGTCAATGTATCCCCAGCTAAATCTTAATTCAGGGATAATGACCCGTTGTTGTGCACGAGACACTTCGTTCACTTGCTCTCGTGTAGCAGCCACCACCTACCTACACACTCTCTATCACTCAGCAAATGCGCAATGCGTTCTGTTGCCCGACAGTGGTCTCCAGTGACACGACTAAATAACCGTAACCAGTGACTGGTCTCACTCGTTTTTTATACCTCAATGGTATCGCTGGTGAATGCTGGTGGTGGCATGACCTCTCTGGCTTTTGTCGGGAAAAAGGTAAACACTAGAGTCGCCCTGTGCTATTATTGGGTGTGTCTTTGTCCAGACTCATTTTTACATTTGAGTAATTTAGCAGATGCTCTTCATCCAGATTAAGGTTAAGAGCCTTGCTCCATTGCACATTGGCATATTTTTTTCACATAGTCGACTCAGGGATTCGAACCAGCAACACTCTTAACAGCTAGGCAACCTGCCGCCCTGGCTCCTTATTGTCTTACAATCAAGTCACAAGGAATGTTGCCGAAATGCTGTCTGTTGTCATGAGATAGCAAAGAGAGCTAGCCTAGCCTGAAGATAGGGCTGAAAGTTATTTTAGTATTTTCCTGGCCTCCCTTGGTTACACTTCCTTTCTGCTTTGATGCTGTTTTTATGCAGTCTCAAAAGTAAAAATGTACATGTAGGCCACACACACACACACACACACAATTATTATATAAGTCTATGACACACACAGTAAGATAACTGGTGATGAATTGAGCGTTTATTGATGACAAGAGGAAGAAGAGGATACATGCTCTGTCATGATGATCAGAAGGGTGGTCTCTCATAATACTGTTTCTGTTCTGTGGCTGAGAGATTGTGACATAGTTCGATGCCTGCAAGCATGTTTGTTGGAAAAATGCAAGAATGGAACTTGAAGGCAAATTGACACACACACACACACACACAAAAGGCCATGTATACTTAGACTTGGAACCCATAAAGCACTGGAAAGCTACTGTGTGTGTGTGGGCTGGGAGTATTGATGGAACTTTGGCCATGTGGAGGAGGAATGAGGAGGCCGTAACTCTGGAGTAAAGTGGTCTTTTATAATGCCACAACATGCTATGCCCATGACAGATTCTCACCACTGACATAGTGCTGCATACCGGCTGATAGGCTGCGTGATACTTGGAAACATAAAGGAATGTGTCCATACAACAACAGACTTAATCATTTTTGGGAGAAAACAAGACTGGATTGATGCACACATTCATGACGTTACCAAGACAGGGAATCGATCGATTTGATTTATTCTGAATATGTGTAACCAAATGTTTACTTGTTCATGCTGCATAATGGTGGTATAACTGTTGTAATAGAGTTGAGTTGGTTGACATCAACTGTCATGAGTTGTCATGGCATTATGACACAGAGTTGACATTCGGTTATTGATTGGAAATGCATACGGCAGAAATTGTACAGTTCAAATTCATGCCACCATAGAATGAAAATACACTTCTTTTTTTTTAAACATACAGTTTTGTATACATTCATATTTTTTGCGGTTCTATTTAAATCCAACAAGTTTCCAATATCAACAATTGTACATGACACATACAGGACCGTAAATAGTCAAACATCAACCAAGAAAGAGTATTTCAGATTATCTCTACTGTAATTGAGGCATTGTGTATATGATTGTTGTTGTAGTTCTTGGGCTAGTAGTATATGTTGCAATTCCAGGAAAATGTAATTATTATTGTAATTCGTTCTCCTCCGTACGCCCCTTTAAAACATGCTGAATATTAGACCTCTGAAACTACAACATTCAGACCTGTAAATCCAATTTAAACTGCATGCATCTGGGAGTCACTGTGGGTAATGGTATCTGTGGGAGTCACTGTGGGTAATGGTATCTGCTGAATGTTCAGATGTAAACTTCAGCTATAGGTTTGGGTTTCTCTACAGAGCCAGGGACTAGTAAAACCTGTTGGACTAGAGCCAGTGGAATCTGAAATGGGTGATACCAGCAACAAATGCATAGCCTACATACAGGTAACTGCCAAAATAATGGAAAGACTTGAGTTAATAAGAGATACAAATCTTATTGAAAGCAGGTGCTTCCACACAGGTGTGGTTTCTGAGTTAATTTGTTAAAATCCCAACATGTTTAGTGTCACGCCCTGACCTTAGAGATCCTTTTTATTCTCTATTTTGGTTAGGTCAGGGTGTGACTAGGGTGGACAATCTATGTGTTCTATTTCTTTGTTGGTTGGGTATGGTTCCCAATCAGAGGCAGCTGTCTATCGTTGTCTCTGATTGGGGATCATACTTAGGCAGCCTGTTTTCCACCTGAGTTTGTGGGATCTTGTTTTTGTACTATTGCTTTACAGCCCTACAGAACTGTGCGTTTCGTTTTTTGTATTTGCTGTTTTTTCGGCGTCATAAATTAAAGAAAGATTTACGCCTACCACGCTGCACCTTGGTCTAATCCATCTCTAAACGAACGTGACATTTAGGGTCATGTATAAAAATTCTGGGCTGGCCATTATTTTGGCCACCATGGCTATGCCCCCATAGGATAACAATGCCCCCATCGACAGGGCACGAATGGTCACTGAATGGTTTGATGTGTATGAAAACGATGTAAACCATATGCCATGGCCGTCTCAGTCCCCAGATCTAAACCCAACTGAACACTTACGGGAGATTCTGGAGCGGCGCCTGAGACAGCGAAATGCGTGAAATTCTTGACAACAATTCACTAGAACCCTCTGTCATTACCATGACATAACAGGTGTTAAAAGCAGACTTAAACTGACATCCATTATGAGTGCTTATAAAATGTCTTTATGACAAAGACTTCCAGTGACCTGTAGCCAATGCCTATTTATCAGTTGGACCCTTGGGTAGGTTTGAAAACCCTAGTGCTACTTTCTCTCTCTGCCTCTCTCTCCTACCTCTCTTCAACAGACTGTAAACATATACCTATCAAAACATGCTCCCTGTAATCGTCGTAATGTGCGTATTCTCATCCCTATCAGTTCAACCAGACCTCCCCTCTCCCTGCTCCCCTTTTACAAAACTCATGACAGGCAGTCAAATAGCCAGTCACAGTGAGCAAGGGGAGGGGTGTCATGCCTCTAGGGGACACAGCGTTGTCTCTGATTGGCCCACAGTCTCTCTTTCTTTCGGATCCTCCCGCCTCCACAACGCCGGCAGACAGACGGAGACAAGACGGCGGTCCTTCCTCAGCTGACGGGACAGACCGAGCAGAAGGAGGCAGGGTTTGTCTTTCACTGTTCCACCTGTAGACTGCTCGTCTCGCTGACAGGCGCTTTGATTCCATTCATCTCCTCGAACACCAGCTCTGTATAGGGCGAGAGCGAGTGAGAGCGAAAGAGAAAGAAGATGAGGTGAAGAAAGAGGGATGAACAAAAGGTGAGGAGCAAGAGAGAACGTTTAGTTCTGGTCAAGAACATAGCAGAAAATAAATGTTGAATCTTTAAAAAAGAGAATCCCTCTTAACCTCCTCCACTCCAGCCACCCTCCATCTCCCTCTCTGACCTTTCCACTCCTCTAGCGTGCGGTCCTTGCTCTCCAGCGTCTGGTCGTAGGGCAGGGCCTCTGGTTCGTCGTCCGGGTCGTGGTACTGGGAGAAATAAGGGTGGGAGAGAGCCTCACTGGCCGAGACACGCCCGTCACAGTCCAGAACCAGCATGCGCTTCAGTAGATCCACAGCTGAGTGAGGGAGAGAGAAGAATGGAGTTGCAGAGAGAAAGATGGAGACCAAGATTAAGATGTAGGCGCAAAGTGAAAAATACTAACAAAGCTGCATTATGTAATCCATAGCCTTGGGTGACTATAGTCTTGGGTTAAAATTAGCCTCCAGCAAATTCAGTTATCCGGTATGACTCAGTCTCACCCATTGGGTTGGCTCCTCTGAATATCTTCTCTAAGTCCTGCTGGGGCATGAAGGGTAGAGACTGGATATATTTCTGAGCCTATGAATAGGAAGCAATGTACACACACGTGACAATGTGTACAGTACATTGCAGGGCCAATTGAGAAATCAATCATGTTACAAGCAAAATATTGAATAATCGATCATCAAATTAGTCAATCAAGTACACCTATCAATGGATGTCAGGGGATAATCAGTATCATTAAAGCAATTTGCATTGATATAGCGAATGATCCATTCAACTTTCCCATCTCTCCCTCTATTTCTCCATCTTCTCACATGTTCAGAGGAGATCTTCTGTAGAAGGTCAGGGGTCGGGGTGCCCACCACTTCCATAATCCTCTTTAGCTGGTCGATATCTTAGATCAGGAGGGGTTAATTAAGGGCCATCATGATCGTGAAAAAGTCATTTGGTTGGCAGGACCAACTCTTTAGGTAGAACAACTGACTGAGGTTAGGCATACTTGACTTTGCTAGAACAGTGTTCTGGTGTTAGTTGTATGCACACAGCATACTCCAACATTTGAGGACCCAATACAGACACACAAAGCAGTAAATCACATTCCTATTTGTTTCAGTCTTTGACTCTGTACAGTGACAGTCAATACAATTCAGTCCATTGTGAACTTCCTTTCCTTTCAGTCACTCTCAATACACCTCCCCTTCAGACAGAAAGGCTATATCTCTAGATGGGATTGTGATGCAAATCTGGGAGGAGCTGATATGTGTTCACAGAGCAGTATTGGCGGTAACAGCGCTGGAGAGCGGTTGGGTGAGTGTAGTGCACTCCGTATCAAGTCATGTCTGTGTTAGTGAAGGATACAGTCGTTGCCGGGAAACAGGACCTTCCCCTTCAGCAGCTCTCCCATGATGCATCCCACTGACCAGATATCCACTGTAACAGAGGCGTTAACATTCAGTCGTCATAACAACAGGATTTTATGATTAGCCATAACGTCACAGATATAGCTAGATACTTTTTCTTTCTGGATAGAACTGTTTGATGATAGAGTATGTGTTTGGTTGTAATATTAGGTGTCTGGTAATATGTGGTGTGAAATGAGGATCTCGGGTTTATGATCATTCTTGGGTTGTGTGAGTGTGGATCTGTACCTGTCTGATTGTAGTGCATCCAGTTAAGCATGATCTCTGGCGCTCGATACCAGCGAGTCGCCACGTACCCCGTCATCTCATCATCCGTCTGTCTGGCCAATCCAAAGTCAAGGATCTGGGGGAGAGCGAGAGAGACACAGGTTGTCATGGTGATAGCCATTTCCGAGTTGGGGAAGGTTGTGATAGTCTGAGGCGTTGAGGAGTTGGGCGGCTGGGTCACTGGTCTTACCCTCAGCTCGCAGTCCTCGTTCACTGCCACGTTACTTGGTTTCAGGTCCTGTGAGACAGACACATGAAAAGACAGACCGGTCAACACAAAGACTGTCTGAAGGACAGGGGAAAGAAAGGGAGAAAGCCATGAACACAGACAGACCGAAAGGCAGATAGATAGACAGACAGACAGGTTGAAACATATACTGGGTTTTATAAGCTGGGTGTTAGGCCTACAGGCACATGCAACAATAAGCTCTCAGCACACAATCTCTCTCTAACACACTCACACAATATGATACTATCTACTTACACACATACTGGTACATTCTAAATACAGAATTGCCTTTAACGACAACAAAGCACTCAGGAGAGGCAATTGCTCTCCAGAAGTCTGCCTTTATGAAAAGAGGGGATGAGGAAAAATGAAAGAGTGGGCAAGAAGAGAAGAAAAGAGGAAAGCCACCACTCACTCTGTGGATCAGTCCTGCTGAATGGATGTACTGTTCAGGGGGAGACGGAAAAGGGACATGGCAGCGGGATGGGGGGAGGAGTGGGAGGAGCAAGGAAAGAATGGAGTGCGAGAGAGAGAGAGAGAGAGAGAGGTCAACAGTGTATTCTAACATTGGCCCCTGTCTAAAAGGGTCTACATTTTTTGTTCATTCCTTGGTAACTAGGTTTGCTAGCTACTAGGCTGGCTGGTCAGTCCCCTCTGAACTGTGTTGCCTAGTGAGGCAGGCATAATGTAGATTTCAAACTTAGCAGTATATCCGAGTTTGTAATCAAATGTGAAGGTACAGTATATATACCATTTCAGAGGATGTTAAGGGATATTCTAGTAAATTATAGCCAGTAGTTTTATAGTATAAAAAGGATCATGATGATGGTGTTTGAGGTTTAATTGTGGCATCTTGAAATACGTCCCTATAATCAGGGAAGGTTGCTTTGTACTGTGAGTGTATGGGATAGTATGTAAAAAAATAGGTCTAAACATGATGCGTTGGGGGGTTAACTACCTTGAGGCCCCTGAGCAGCTGGTAAATAAGAAACTGTACATGCTCATCAGAGAGACGCTGGAATTTGACTATGTTGTTCAGGTCTGCCCCCATCAAGTTGGTTACCAGGTAGCTGGAAAGAGGAGGAGGAGGGAGGAGGGGACTTTTAGAACAGTTCATGGAGATGTTCCAATTCAGTTAGACAGTACATGCCTTGAATCCTGGTGAAAAGCTCTATTTAAATGCAATATGTCATCATCAGAATAATCATGACAGTATAATCACTGTATGGGGTATGTTGGACATCCTGGTGCTCGTTCAGTAGTCACTCACACTTCATGGAAGTCCTCTAGCGATGCAGCAGGGGAGAATACATCCAGTAGTCCTATTACCTGTTCAGGGAGAAGGTTGATGCCAAAGAGTTACAACTCTATTGTGCATTATCAAGGCAATTTAGGTCAACTAGCCAACACAGGAGGGCTTCAATCACTCCTTACTCACGTTCTCATGTTTCATGTGCTTGAGTAGCCGGAGCTCGCGGTACGAGCGCCTACTGTGGATAAGGGACTGGAAAGGCCGAGACAGCTTCTTCACCGCCACCTTCTGTCGTAGCCGCACGTCATATGCTGAGCTGTGGGGAGCAAAGGAGAGAGAGAGAGAGTAGCTTACAAAATTAAATGCATAGCTTCTAAACATGTTGCTCGTTAAATTATTAGATTCCTTATTAGTGCAAATGTATGTCTGAGTAGTGTACTGGTGTTGCACTGACGTCTTCGTTGTGACAGTGTTATTTCTACTTCGGCAGCATTTGGAGCAACATCTTACTCAATTCCGATGTTGAACAGAGGGAAGGAGTGTTAGGGGAAATGAAAAAGATACTAGGCAATACCATTATAGAGGAATGAAGAGACAAAGGAGTGTAGAAAGAGTAGAGGTCAGAGAGAGATTGAGGGAGAGCAAGAGATGAGGGAGGGGACAGGAAGTACCAGACAGGAAATAAATGTTTGAGAAATCAAAAGAAACTAGACTGAAGGAAAGAAGAAGCAGTAAAGGAGATGATAAAGAGGAAGTGTGAAGAACAGAGGAAGGAGAGGCAGCACAGAGCCACAACTCCAGAAGAAGCTAAAACAGCATTAATGTAAATCACTGTCATTATCAACCTGACCGCTAACCCCTTTAACCAGCCTGTGAGGAGCGCTACACCATTACTATGTCCTTACCTGGGGCCTGCCATGTGTACAACACAAGGTCATGTACACACCATAATCAGACCGCATCACCTTCAGACAACGCAAAGTGCATTCATTTCATTCACAGCCACAGAAGCACCTGCTGCTAGATGCCCGTTATATGTTTGCCAAACAGGCAGCTAGCACACCATCATCTTTCCATGACACAAGCCAGACATCTCCGTCTCTCTCACACACACACACACAGACACACATACACACAGACACACACACACACACAGACACACACACACACACCAGTCCTCTGCCATCTCATCTTCCATACATGGCTGTCTACCTCACTGCCAACAACTCCACAAGCAGTCTATGCATCGATTTCTGCAACTGACTCTGTCTTCCATCTCAGAATGTTTGATCAGCTGTTACATTAATGCACCTCAAGTTTCAAAAACAGAAAGAGTGGGTGAGGGGGAAGGGTGGCGTCAAAGGCAACGCAATATCTGATGCAAAGTCATTTGGCTTTCTCTCTCTCTCTCTCCCTCTCTCTCTCTCTCTCCATCTAGCTATCTATATTGACTTTAGTCTTATGCATATACAATCATTCAAAGGAAATAGTGGGGCAAACATGAAAGCATCTGCCAGAGCATCTTGTTTGCACATAGAATTCAAAATGAAGGTTGCTTGCTTTTATTCTCCAGCATCTTGCTCCCCACAGCAGCTTGCATGTTAATCCCGATAGACAGTTCATGTACTTGAGATTCTATTTCATGTGTGCGTTCATCCGAGAGCTTTGGCGGCCATCGCTTGTCCTCTCACGTTGTAAACAAACTCTGCACAACAGCGTCGGCTAAATGGCACCGAAGTGACATGATAATAGCACTTTAAGCAGCCAAGCCCCTACAAACAAAAGCATATGGATATGCCATCTACAAAGTTACACAATGTGCTGACAAATACCACACACTCACAGTAGCCATGATTTGCATAGTGTTGCTGCAACAGTTGAAATAGGCACATGGAAATGAGTTCGTTGACTAAATGAAACATTCATGGTGCAAGCACAAACATTTGCACAACGCTATATTACTGTTACATAACGTTACACCAACAAAGAGTTTCCCAGTTCCATTGTGAAGAATATGTTCAGTATCATGGACAAGTTCTAAACCCATCAGTCAGAACGAATTAGAGTTATATTACTGGCCAAGACGTTCCAACTTCCTTTCAGGAGACCGATGGAAGAAAAAGTAACCATTGAGATTGAATTAGGGGTTTGCAGTCTGCGTGCTGAGCGGGAAATGAGAAATGATACGACTTGGGAAAGCGAAGGGAAGTGGCAGTACGATGTCTCAAGAATGACAACTATTGTCATTACGCGTGACTGGTGTTTTGCAGTCTATGAAAAGCTTTCCAGTTATTGGAATAAAGTCTATTTGAAGTAGCAACCACATTTGTGAAAATCTCAGCCATTCCACTGCATTTTAAATGTGCACATTCATATATGATGTTTGATGTCTGCTGGTGTAATGATGGAAAACTAATACATGTGTCTATGTGATGTTCTGCATGGTATACAGTGAATGTGTGATAAGAGTCTGCTTTAGTGCAGGTACGATAATACCTCTGTCTGATGGCTACGCCATTGAGAGCAGATTGGCTGGCTGCATCACCGCTTGGTATGGCAGCTGCTTGGTATCCGACCATAAGGTGCTACAGATGGTAGTGTGTATGGCCCAGTACATCACAAAGCTCACTGCCATCCAGAACCTCTATACCAGGTGGTGTAGTAGGAAGGCCCTAAAAGTTGCCAAAGACTCCAGCCACCCAAGTTATAGACTGTTCTCTCTGCTACCGGAGGGCAAGCGGTACCGGAGCACCAAGGGCTCCTGAACAGCTTCTACCCCCAAGCCATAAGATTGCTGAACAGTTAATCAAATGGCTACAGTGGTGTAAAATACTTTAGAGTACTGGGGTATCTGTACTTTACTTTACTATTTATATGTTTGACAACTTTTACTTTTTACTTCACTCCATTCCATTCCTAAAGAAAAGTATGTACTTTTTACTTTTTACATACATTTTCCCTGACACCAAAAGTACTTTTACATTTTGAATGCTTAGCAGGACAGAACATTGTCCAATTCACACACTTATCAAGAGAACATCCCTGGTCATCCCTGCTGCATCTGATCTGGTGGACTCACTAAACACATGCTTTATTTGTAAATTATGTCTGTTGGAGTGTCAAATCAAATCAAATTTTATTTGTCACATACACATGGTTAGCAGATGTTAATGCGAGTGTAGCGAAATGCTTGTGCTTCTAGTTCCGACAATGCAGTAATAACCAACAAGTAATCTAGCTAACAATTCCAAAACTACTACCTTATAGACACAAGTGTAAGGGGATAAAGAATATGTACATAAAGATATATGAATGAGTGATGGTACAGAGCGGCATAGGCAAGATACAGTAGATGGTATTGAGTGCAGTATATACATATGAGATGAGTATGTAAACAAAGTGGCATAGTTAAAGTGGCTAGTGATACATGTATTACATAAAGATGCAGTAGATGATATAGAGTACAGTATATACGTATACATATGAGATGAATAATGTAGGGTATGTAAGCATTATATTAGGTAGCATTGTTTAAAGTGGCTAGTGATATATTTTACATCATTTCCCATCAATTCCCATTATTAAAGTGGCTGGAGTTGAGTCAGTGTGTTGGCAGCAGCCACTCAATGTTAGTGGTGGCTGTTTAACAGTCTGATGGCCTTGAGATGGAAGCTGTTTTTCAGTCTCTCGGTCCCGGCTTTGATGCACCTGTACTGACCTCGCCTTCTGGATGATAGCGGAGTGAACAGGCAGTGGCTCGGGTGGTTGTTGTCCTTGATGATCTTTATGGCCTTCCTGTGACATCGGGTGGCGTAGGTGTCCTGGAGGGCAGGTAGTTTGCCCCCGGTGATGCGTTGTGCAGACCTCACTACCCTCTGGAGAGCCTTACGGTTGTGGGCTGAGCAGTTACCGTACCAGGCGGTGATACAGCCCGACAGGATGCTCTCGATTGCGCATCTGTAGAAGTTTGTGAGTGCTTTTGGTGACAAGCCAAATTTATTCAGCCTCCTGAGGTTGAAGAGGCGCTGCTGCGCCTTCTTCACGATGCTGTCTGTGTGGGTGGACCAATTCAGTTTGTCTGTGATGTGTATGCCGAGGAACTTAAAACTTACTACCCTCTCCACTACTGTTCCATCGATGTGGATAGGGGGGTGTTCCCTCTGCTGTTTCCTGAAGTCCACAATCATCTCCTTAGTTTTGTTGACATTGAGTGTGAGGTTATTTTCCTGACACCACACTCTGAGGGCCCTCACCTCCTCCCTGTAGGCCGTCTCGTCGTTGTTGGTAATCAAGCCTACCACTGTTGTGTCGTCCGCAAACTTGAGGATTGAGTTGGAGGCGTGCGTGGCCACGCAGTCGTGGGTGAACAGGGAGTACAGGAGAGGGCTCAGAACGCACCCTTGTGGGGCCCCAGTGTTGAGGATCAGCGGGGTGGAGATGTTGTTGCCGAGTGTGACCCTGGCTATCCGTAAATTTAAAAAAAGAAAATAGTGTCATCTGGTTTGCTTAATATAATGAATTTTAAATGATTTATACATCTAATTTTGATACTTAAATATTATTTAGCAACTACATTTACTTTTGATACTGAAGTATATTTAAAACCAAATACGTTTAGTCTTTTGCAAGTAGTATTTTACTTCAGTCATTTTCTATTAAGGTATCTTTACTTTTACTCAAAGTTGTAACGGTTTTCCGTATGAGAAGGAGAGTCGGACCAAAATGCAGCGTGTAGATTGCGATCCATGTTTTAATAACCAAACGTAAAACACGAATTAATACAAACACTACAAAATAAAGAACGTAATGAACGTAACGAAAACCTAAACAGCCCTATCTGGTGAAAACACATAGACAGGAACAATCACCCACAAACACACAGTGAAACCCAGGCTACCTAAATATGGTTCCCAATCAGAGACAATGACGAACACCTGCCTCTGATTGAGAACCATATCAGGCCGAACATAGAACTAGACAAACTAAACATGTAACATAGAATGCCCACTCAGATCACACCCTGACCAACCACAACATAGAAATATACAAAGTAAACTATGGTCAGGGTGTGACAGTACCCCCCCCCCCCCAAGGTGCGGACTCCGGCCGCAAAACCTGAACCTATAGGGGAGGGTCTGGGTGGGCATCTGTCCGCGGTGGCGGCTCTGGCGCTGGACGTGGACCCCACTCCATAATCGTTTTAGTCCACCTCCTTAGCGTCCCTAGATAGGTTACCCTCCTTAATGACCGCTCGGGACAGAGGGACAGCTCGGGACAGAGGTAGCTCGGGACTGATGGGTAGCTCAGCACTGAGAGGAAGCTCAGCACTGAGAGGAAGCTCAGCACTGAGAGGAAGCCCAGGCAGATAGTTGGATCTAGCAGATCCTGGCTGACTGGAGAATCTGGAAGAGTCTGGTCGACTGGCAGATCTGGAAGAGTCTGGTCGACTGGCAGATCTGGAAGAGTCTGGTCGACTGGCAGATCTGGAAGAGTCTGGTCGACTGGCAGATCTGGAAGAGTCTGGTTGACTGGCAGATCTGGAAGAGTCTGGTTGACTGGCAGCTCTTGCTGCTCCATGCTGACTGGCTGCCCCATGCTGACTGGCTGCTCCATGCTGACTGACAGCTCTGGCTGCTCCATGCTGACTGGCAGCTCTGGCGGCTCCTTGCAGACTGGCAGCTCTGGCGGCTCCTTGCAAACTGGCAGCTTTGGCGGCATCCTGCAGACTGGCAGCTCTGGCGGCTCCTTGCAGACTGGCAGCTCCCTGCAGACTGGCAGCTCCTTGCAGACTGGCAGCTCTATGCAGACTGGCAGCTCTATGCAGACTGGCAGCTCTATGCAGACTGGCAGCTCTATGCAGACTGGCAGCTCCTTGCAACCTGGCAGCTCCTTGCAACCTGGCAGCTCCTTGCAACCTGGCAGCTCCTTGCAAACTGGCAGCTCCTTGCAAACTGGCAGCTCCTTGCAAACTGGCAGTTCTGAACAGGCGGGAGACTCCGGCAGCGCTGTAGAGAAGGAAGGCTCTAACAGCGCTAAACAGGCGGGAGACTCCGACAGCGCTGAAGAGGAGGAAGGCTCTGGCAGCGCTGGACAGGCGAGGCACACTGTAGGCCTGATGCGTGGTGCTGGCACTGGTGGTACTGGGCCGAGGACACGCACAGGAAGCCTGGTGCGGGGAGCTGCTACCGGAGGGCTGGGGTGTGGAGGTGGTACTGGAAAAACCGGACCGTGCAGGCGCACTGGAGCTCTTGAGCACCGAGCCTGCCCAACCTTACCTGGTTGAATGCTCACGGTCGCCCTGCCAGTGCGGCGAGGTGGAATAGCCCGCACTGGGCTATGCAGGCGAACCGGAGACACCGAGCGCAAGGCTGGTGCCATGTAAGCCGGCCCAAGGAGACGCACTGGGGACCAGCTGCGTAGAGCCGGCTTCATGGCATTAGGCTCGACGCTCAATCTAGCCCGGCCGACACGCGGAGCTGGAATATACCGGGCTATGCACCCGCACTGGAGACACCGTGCGCACCACTGCATAACACGGTGCCTGTCCGGTCTCTCTAGCCCCCCGGTAAGCACAGGGAGTCTGCCCAGGTCTCCTACCTGGCGTAGCCATACTCCCTGTTAGCCCCCCCCCAAGAAATTTTTGGGGCTGCCTCTCAGGCTTCCATCCGCGTCGCCGTGCTGCCTCCTCATACCAGCGCCTCTCCGCTTTCGCCGCCTCCAGTTCTTCTTTGGGGCGGCGATATTCTCCTGGCTGAGCCCAGGGTCCTCTTCCTTCTAATTCGTCCTCCCATGTCCATACCTCCTCTTTGGGCTGCTCCTGTTGCCTCTTCTCCTGCTGCACCTTTGGGCGGCTACACTCCCCTGGTTTAGCCCAGGGTCCTCTCCCGTTGAGGATTTCCTCCCATGTCCAGAAATCCTTATTGCGCATCTCCTTGCGCTGCTCCTGCCTGTTGACACGCTGCTTGGTCCTTTTGTGGTGGGTGATTCTGTAACGGTTTTCCGTATGAGAAGGAGAGTCGGACCAAAATGCAGCGTGTAGATTGCGATCCATGTTTTAATAACCAAACGTAAAACACGAATTAATACAAACACTACAAAATAAAGAACGTAATGAACGTAACGAAAACCTAAACAGCCCTATCTGGTGAAAACACATAGACAGGAACAATCACCCACAAACACACAGTGAAACCCAGGCTACCTAAATATGGTTCCCAATCAGAGACAATGACGAACACCTGCCTCTGATTGAGGACCATATCAGGCCGAACATAGAACTAGACAAACTAGACATGTAACATAGAATGCCCACTCAGATCACACCCTGACCAACCACAACATAGAAATATACAAAGTAAACTATGGTCAGGGTGTGACAAAAGTAGAACAATTGGGTACTTTTTCCACCACTGCTATTTGCATTGATCCCCATTTTATTTATCCCGGCTCTATGCACACTCACTGGACTCTACCACACACTTACACATACTACACTCTGACACTCCAACACACACACACACACACATACACTCACGGATAGACACACTTTCACACTCTTCACATACGCTGCTGCTACTCTGTTTATCATCTATCATGATTGCCTAGTCGCCTTTACCCCTACCTACATCTACATACTGTATTACCTCAACTACCTTGTACCCCTGCTCAATGACTCAGTACCGGTGCTCCTTGTATATATTTTTCTTACTTTTTAACTCTGCATTGTTAGGAAAGGGCTCGTAAGTAAGCATTTCTCAGTAAAGTCTACATCTGTATTAGGCACATGTGACATTTTTGATTTGATCTGATATTCATTATATGAGCCTTTCTGATCAGATCATTGACCTTGGGCAAACAATCTCAGGAGGCTTTGCAGGGAAATTGAGGAGCACCAAGGATCAATATAATGATATTCTCCTCTGTATCCTCAGAAATAATGTCCATGGACTCCCAAGGCTCTCCCAGTCCCAACCCCCTATAAAATACCTCCCCAATTCCCAAACCCCCACCCCTCTGCTAATCAATCAGCTCTGCCATGGAGAAGATGGTGACAATGGGTGGAGCTCAGCCTGAACAATGCAGGGCTCAGAGAGAGAGAGAAAGAAAAAAAGTTAAAGAGAGATGGGAGATTGTGTGCAAGAATGTGAGTGTCCTTGCTGGCTAGACTGGTACTATGAGCAGTGGTGCCATTTTCTAGGGGTAGAAGATCATATGACTGCATTGCTCTGCATCTTGGTTGATGGTGTATTAGATGTGTTTATGAATCCACATAAGTAATGAGTTTTGTTTTTAACTGTTCGAGAATTGTATTCGGCAAAAGAAGCAGACACAGGGATAGTCTTTGTTTGAATTGTTGCTAGAGCAATGCTACCATGTCTATCTACTCAGCTTCCAAGGTCTTCATCAAATCAAACAGACATAACTGTGCCGACTTCACCAGGATTTCTCAGTGGAGTAGTAAAACACTGCAGTTCTTCCCATCAATCAGCTCCATTAAATCTAATGGACCAATAAAGGCTTAGATATTGCTTGGGCTAACATGTAGTTTCTGTGCCTTCCTTCTCTTCCATGTCTGCTGCATCACAGATGTCTGTTGTCTGTCTCCCTGGGCTGATACTCAGACGATCACATCCTCACATCCCTCTGTCCTAGGAGATGAAAAAGCATTGGATTGAAAGGCCATGGTTGGCTGTTTTACCAGCATATAAACAACAAAGAGAGCTCTGCCTACAATGTCAATCTAATCTATCTACCAGTGCTTTTATAGTAAAAGTTGATATTGAAACCGCCAAGCACTTAATTTCCCTTCCCATGCATGGATCAATATGGATTGCATGTATGACACTCAAATCGAGGTGCACACATCACCATGACACCTCGCCATGGCAACGGTGTCTATTCTCCAGCAACAGACAGAGTGTTCCAAAATTAAAACAAGGAAATATTGCCCAACCCACTTGTGAGAAAAGAGGAACTCGTTCATGTGGAAATGTAGCCTATAAGAAGCACCTCAATGGGCTAGACAGCTGTGTGTGTGTGTGTGTGTGTGAGAGTGAGAAAGAAAGAGAGAGCTTGTATTTACTGTATGGGGAGGAGATCAGGTTGTGAAATTGATGTCTGTTGTTAGGTCAACAGACTGGTGGTCATGAATACAATGTTGAGATTTCTTCCCTAGGACCCTCTTCACTATCTGAAGTGAACATACACATATCAAAGATAAAAGTCCATAACAGCACAAATGTCTGAAAAAAATACAAAAATACAAGATATTCGCAGTCAGCAACACTGAGGTAAACCCTACACATACCCATGACTATACAGATGTGTCATGCATCCTTAAGTTGTTCAGTGCAGATCCCGCCGAAGTGCTGTCCCTGTTATCAGTAGCCCAAAAAGCCTTATAGAAATTCTATTGAGAACTGTCACGATTCAGAGGATCTTCCGTAGCGCGTGGTTGCACGCGATAACTCCTCGTTTCCTTTCGGTGCAGGAATCGTATGGGGCAGACTGAATCAGCTAATGTACATGCGAAGCTTAAGGTGTTTAACGCCGCATCGACAGGCAACAACTGTAGACAGTCTGCCGTTGGACTGATGACGCCCAGTATTTGGGAATGGTGTCAACGACAGATAAACCAATACAATTGGAAACGTAGCCTATATAACAGCATCATATTGATACCAATAGAGTAGTCTAGTAAATCGACATTTAATAACAAACATGAAAAGAACATTGAGGATTTTCTCGTGCATAACAACTAAAATAACTAGGCTACATGAACATGGATTATATTTGAATTTAAATAGGCCAAATAACTGCCTAATAACAATAAAAACATCCTCAGTAATAATAATGACAATAGGCTGGCAATTGCACAATAATAATGAGAATAGGCTATACATAGGCTTGTTGCTTTTCCAATATTATCCAATAATGTATATTCATAATACAAATCAGAAGGCTAAATTATGTTTTTCATCTGCATTGTATTGTGTGTATGGACAGCCTCGCCCCTCCCTCTTTCATATAGCCTACTCACCATACCGAGCCGTAGGCCCCAGAGCCCACGGGAGTCAGGTTCTGGTACCGCTCGGGAACTTCCCATACAGTCTTGTTCAGCTCCTGCCGATAGTAGCCTGATCTGGCCGACATTTTTACAGTGAATAAGTTTTTTAGGACTGGACTGACAGCTCTGTCTGCACAATCCGCGGTAACTGGTGCACAGAGGGGAGCTGCTGGCCGCCTCGCTCTCTCTCTCACTTGTTCTCTCTCTCTATCTCTATCGATATTTCTGAGAAGGGGTAGTGTAAGTAGAGAGATAGAGCTGGTAATAGACGATGTCTCAGATATGGGGGTTGCGGCGCGGAAGGGGGGGGGGGGGGGATGAGATAGGGGAGCGATTCCTCTCATTCATCTATTAGGATAGGCTCCTGCAAATAATATTATTACCCATAGCCTATGTAAACCTTATAATTTCCCTTTTTATATGTCTCCAAAATGCATGTTTTTGCACAGCTTAGAGTTTATGGCACATTGTTGCATCAATATAGCAGCGGTGTCAATTTCACAGAAGTCACAGTTGTCGCATGAAATGCATACATCTTAACACAATACTAAGTGGAATTATTTATTTTAATTTGACCTTTTATTTAACTAGGCAAGTCAGTTAAGAACATATTCTTATTTTCAATGACGGCCTAGAAACAGTGGGTTAACTGCCTTGTTCAGGGGCAGAACAACCTTATCAGCCCCAGTCTAACGATCTAACCACTAGGCTAACTAGCCATTTTCTACAGTAGGCTACAGTGATCACACAAAAGTGAAATACATTTTCATTTTAATAATCTTCTTTACTTTTTATCAACTATATTTTTAAACAATCAAATTAGTACAGTTAATAACAGTCAAAAAGCAATGGTTATGAATGAACATACAGTATCATTAAGTAATATAATGTAATAGTGAAAATTATAAATAAAAGTAATAAAAAGTTGTAATAATAGTAATATAAACAGTAATAATATGAATAATAGTAATAGTAGTGTAACAATATAATGAATTGAAATGCAGGTTCCTTCCAGACCTTGAGTGTGGTAGTCTCTCTGGTAGATTAGATCAGCTATGCTGTTACATAGTGTCTGTTTGCAGACTGTCCAGGCTGCCATGGTGAGCCCTCTGTTGGAGATCTGTTGAAACATCATGGACAGTAGGAGTGGACATGGAGGAGAGGTCATCAATGTATCTTATATTGCCAGGCCTTGCATTTGGTTTTAGATTATTAAGCTACAGTATACCACCGAGTGTAGTGAGTATAGACTCTGAGCCCCTCAGAGCAATTCAGATAGTAGCCAACTGTAGAGAGGGGGTGTCTGGGATGTAGATTGAGCCTTATTCAATAGGGAGGTATGATCAGAGCATTGCATTAAGTAATACATTCCATAGAGCTGACATGACAGTCAAGACAGTAAATCTCTTTTCCGCAGTAAACCATGACACTTCTATGTAATATGTGTCTATCTGCAACGTTCTGAATGTTCCACCCCACTTATTAACAAGCCCTAAAATAGAAGATCAAAAGAAAAGCAACACACCTTGACAGATAAAGGGTAATTCCTGATGACAGGAAGCATCCAGCCACTTCAGTTCTCCGTTGTCAACCCGGACCATCTTACCACAGTGATAATTGATGGGATTGAGGGGGAAGCAGCTGTGCCACCCACTGTACTTCACCACCTTATCAACATCACCACTGGTCCACAGCCAGGGGGCGCTCCACTCAAAGATGGACCGCTCCAGACCAATCCATACCCCCACACATGGCAGCTCCACATTAGCCAGGAGCTGGGTCACGTCAGCCTGTACGGTCTGGTTGGTGATGTGCACCAGGTTGGACTTGGAGCCACGACTTTTACAGAACTCCAGGGCATTGATCCAGCTCTTGGACTCGTTGACGTAGTGCAGGTAATCTGCATGGACAAGACAAAAACATAAAATTGCACACCTGTAAGTGCAAGTTCATGAACACAAAACCACAAATAAAAAGCCCAACATTTGTCACTTGTACACCTTTGTACAGATTGGTACAGAATGTAGCTCCATGTCTCACCAGGATGGAGTAGAGAAGTTGTACTACTGGGTGAGGATGTAGGATTCCAGTCTGGGGAGGTGGGACACGATGAGGTCAGTTGTCCACTGGAAGTTGATGTTGGTGGTGTTGTCGACTCTCCATTAGTAGTGGTAGTTGGTGAGGTGGTGGACTGTCCATTAGTAGTGGTAGTTGGTGAGGTGGTGGACTGTCCATTAGTAGTGGTAGTTGGTGAGGTGGTGGACTGTCCATTAGTAGTGGTAGTTGGTGAGGTGGTGGACTGTCCATTAGTAGTGGTAGTTGGTAAGGTGGTGGACTGTCCATTAGTGGTTGTAGTTGGTGAGGTGGTGGACTGTCCATTAGTAGCAGTAGGTAGTAAAGTGGTAGGTGTTGTGGTGGAAATAGGGCTGGTGGTTTCAGGGGTAACAGGAATGGTCAAATCCCCTGTGGTGTTAAGTGGGTGTTCATCTGTCAGAATGAAGTAGAATACATATACATTTAGGCACATTTTTCTAATTGATATTATATTAAAACTAGGATTTTCTTGGTGTAGATTCTGTACAATTTAGTCATTGATTGACTGACTAAAACACTTTAGTTTGATAACACTCTCACGTGGTTCAACTTACCTCCATAGCAAAGGAAAATACTTTGACTAGAGCAATCTTTTGGTGTCCATTTTCTGTCTGAGTTCAGCTGTACACAGTTTCCACCTCCCATGGTATGTTCCCATTGCTGAAATGGTTCTCCATTTGACCAATTCCATAGTTTGTTCTTCTGCTGAAGTCCAATCCAGGTGTTCCCTGTAGTAACCTCATCAAAGGCTTCCTGTTCTTTCTGGTTACAGATGCTCGCCAGTTCTCTGCCGTTTATTTTCCTGCAGTCTGTCACAGCATCCTGTTGCGTCTTTGGCTCCTGCATCAGCTCATACACCTTCTCTGTTGTTCCATTACCATGACGAACTTACAGGAGGGAAGGTGAAAAGTGACACATCAGATTTCATGAGGCAGTTAATGACTTCGCACAATAAGAAATTAACTTGGAAGTTACAGGTGATAACCTAATTAATAAAGTGTTTGAGATCTGATTAGATGAAGAATACAGTATTAGGGTAGGGGTTGTTAAATCAATCAGTCAATCCCATTTGTTAAATGACAAGTTGGATTTTCCATTGAAAGAAAGAGACAGTGAGTGAGTTAGTCAGTCCTTACCTCGTTGACACATATACTGTCTTTGAGCTGCACAAGTCACTGGTTGCCAATGAGATGAAATAGACAAGACACAGTCATGACCCCCAGCATGGACATCAAAACCTTCTTTCCAGTTAAAGAACATGAAGTCCTCTCCATCAGACCACTTCCACTTTTCAGTTGGACCAGACCTATGGAGCCCAATCCACACATCACCACTGAAATCACCCAAAGAGGATTGAATTGCCTTCCAATCCTCTTCTGTGCGTATGATGGACAGGTTTGTGTAGTGTTGTCTGCAGTATTCTTGTGCTTCGGTCCAGTTTTTCTTCTCAGGGACGAGGCTGTACTTTTTGGCTGAGTGGGTGACTGTTTGAAATACAGAGGAAATGCTTATCAGACTGCTTGTTGTGTTGATTGGAAAACATGACCATCTTTAGCTTCCATTATCTATTCTAAATTAAGGCAACACATAATGTTTTATAGCAGAGTAAAAAAGACATGACAGAGGCAAATTCATACATTTGAAAACTCATTCAATCCTCCAACCAATTTGTTTTATGAATATGGACGTGTCCTGTGCATCAATGACTAAAAGTGAATACATAGTAGTGATAGTGTTCTATAGAGTTTACACATCATTGGTCTGAAACGGCTCTCTTCAAAGAGCTCTGATGCTTGATTGATGACGTTCAATAAGTTACACCTTCAACAGAGATGATGGAATCAACAGAAACACAACATGACAGAGTTTGATATCCATGTCTATGTTATCCTGTTGAAGAGGGCCTATTAACAAAGTTTACCTCTGTGATTATTAGATATTGGCTAGATATTCAATGGCCAAAACAAATGATGAATCAAGTCATGTCATTGTATGTACTCACCTTTACCACTGCAGTTTCTCAGAGAGTAGCCTGAGGTTGCATGTTGGAGGTGCTGTATTGTAATTTCAGGCGTATGACCAGTTGAGGCCTTCAGGAAACATTTGTTTCTGTGGGATAAATATCACAAAAAAATGTGGTAGTAGTTAACAGAATGGTGCTGATTCAAAAATGATTTTGCTGCCTTTATTTGCCCAAGCATAAAAAATATATAATTTTTGAGCATGTACCTGTGGACTTTTAGTCCTTCGTTTTCATCAACAAATGTGAAGTACTGGCATGTGTAATTTTTGGTGCATTCCTGCCTGCACTGACTTGCATTTTCGGTTGTAAATGGCTGATTCGCAATATTGTTCCCCAGAAAATGGACTTCGTCCAGTAGGTCCCTCACACAACCTGTAACCAAGAAATACTGTATTTCACCACACAGACCATCAGAAAGGGACACAGGATAAAGATAAACTAGGCAGCAAAAGGATATTACCAGTAGTGCAGACTTTGTTAGCGAGAGAACAAACTGATACACAATAGTGATGCACTAATACAACATTCATACATGGAAATGAAGACTTTAAACCTTCATGTTCCTTCCTACTGTAAGGTGACATCTGCACTGAGCAAAACCCATTGTTAACCCATCGTCTGATGTGAGCAACACTTACCTTTTACTACCCTCAGGCTGTAGAATTGTTTAAGATCATTGAAAAATCCAGGGACATCGACTCTGCAGCAGTAGCTCCCACGGTCTGTTGGCTGTAGCTTTAAAATGGTGAGATTCACTCTTCCAACTTCAGCGTTAATTTTATATTTGGATTTATCTTCCATTATGGGATCAGTACACTTAACAAATCCACAACCTCTGCCCCAGCATGTCTTAAGCTTTTTATCCCCTAGATATGTGCAGACAAGGGTAACAGAGGTTCCCTCTAGTACTGATATCTCAGTCCCAAACACTGGTGAGGACATGGCTGCTGTGGGGATAAATGTCACATCAGAAAGGTGTTATTTTTTGGGATGGTCAATCTCTTTCTCTGTTTAGATTGTGACACCGACATCAACCTTAGAACTAGCATTTCAACTTCATAATCACTGTACTAAAATATGAATGTGTCAACTCAAGGAGATAATTCTGTAGATGTCATCTTAAAAGTTGGTTAAACTGAAGATCATTGTACATAAATAGATGTTGACAGGTTCTGAAACTCTACCCAACTACTTTGAATACATGGTCAACTAGATAAGTCATAGCAGGTTAGTCTATAATACCAAAAGAGGAATATTCATCCCATCTGATCTCTTACCCAGTAGCAGGAGTAGAAGTACTGGCTGTATCATGGCCACTGTGAAGAGATTATGGTTTAATGCTCCCAACCCTTATATTGCAACTCAAGAGAAGCATTGTTGTTGTGAACAAATATTAAAACACAATCATTTGTCAATCCAGACCTGTTTGAAAGATTTAATGTAGAAGAAAATATTTAAGAAGGAATTGTCTCTTTGTTTGATTTGAAGTCTGAACTAATGTGCACAATTTCCTTCTGAGAGTTAACAGGCAGTGTTGTACCTTTCCAGTTAAACAAAATGACACAGGGATGTTAAGGTGATTTGACTACCAAAGTAGCATTGCAGTTACTCTATGGAAACACAACATGGAATAAACTTTGATTAACCAAACATGCACTTTGAAAGAAGTAAAAAATATAGTATAATTTCAGGTAAATGTGATGAGATTTAAGTGTCTCAAGTCTCTCTAAATCTACTGATTTCCACAATTTCTATGATATGCATAAGATATGTTTGACTCACATTGTTATCAAACATTTGTTATCAAATTAGATTTGACTTCTACCTGAAAGGGTTCTTTGACTGTTCCCATAGGAGAACCCTTTGAATAAGCCATATGGGTTCCATGTGGAACCATTTCACAGAGGAAAATATTATTCTATGAACAAAAAAGGTTATTCAAAAGGTTCTCCTATGAGGACAGCTGCAGAACCCCTTTGGAACCCTTTTTTTCTAAGAGTGCAGGAACGGACCGGGACCAGTATTCATTTCTAAAACACTGGCCCATTTTTTTTCTTTGTGATGACCCAACACCGGCCCATTTGTTTCTACCTTGAGGCCCCGATTATTAGCCAGATTATTAGCCAGATAGTGATCAAAAAAACAAGGTAGAATGGCTCACTTGGCTAAAAGTGGACCAGCCCATCTGGCATTTTGGGCACTTTACGCCACTTTACGAGTATAGTCAGTCTAAACTTCATCGAAGTACACAGAATACTAAGCAAACATATCTGAATAATTACCTCTTCATAGAAAAGCACAATGTTTCAATTTATCAGGATAATAATGTTTAATGCAGCTTGAAATGATGGCACACCTACCCAGTTAGCTGTCCTCTTCCCTCCCCAGAGTTTGGTTGTGAGATGCGGAGACCGGGGAAAGAGAGGTGAGTTTATAGAGTTTCTCTCCTCCCTCTCTGCTGACCAGGTGAACACACCCAGGAGATGCTGAAACTTCAGCTCCAACCCCTCCCTCCACATAAACAAACACTGACCAATAGACCCAATGTATTTTCTCTGTTATTCTCTGACTTTATACAGTGTTAGAAATACAGTACATCTACGTTGCTTGATCAAATATACATTTCTGTTTGTGTATCAAATTCACATTTGTGACAATAATTTGCAGTACATTTGGTAAATAGGAATCAATCCATTATTACTCTGATTAATGAGACATGAAGATATGTGGTTAAAGTTACAAAGTTCTAGGCAAAGCAGGGAACCTTCCGACATCCCAATGCATTGTAAATAAAGTCCTGTTTTCTATGTGGTACCTGAAGAGTTTTGGCAGCCTAATCCCCAATTGTGTAAACAAAGTTCAATGTGTTTCTGTATGTACAAAAGCCCATAGTTCCTGGTATGGACATGTTGTAGTCCATACGGGTAATATTGTTGGATTTCATTGCTACAGTACAAGTAGACACATTAGGATGTGGTTTTACTTCCTTGTCTCTATGTTGATGTGGATAATCATGTTTGCTAGGCCTACATGATGACTTCTTTATGAAGTTGATTCATGTATAACAGCCATCAACAACATGAATAAGGACAAGAACCCCACACCCCTCCCCTGCTATCCATGAGCCTGTGTTTATGACTGAAATAGCTGCCACAGTCAACACACCATGACACCAGTGAAAATTCAAATGACATCCAAATGTTGTTTAGGTTCATAACATGGATACTGTCATGCTGTCACACCCACAACTGTCTGTCTGTCTGTCTGTCTGTCTGTCTCGATACTATCAGTTCCATAAAGGCTGCCACTTGGATGTGGGCACATAATTCTACATTGTTGTGATTTCAAATCAAACTTTATTTGTCACATGCGCCGAATACAACATGTTTAGACCGTACCGTGAAATGCTTACTTACAAGCCCTTAACCAACAGTGCAGTTCAATAAAGAGTGAAGAAAATATTTACCAAATAAAGTAAAAAAGAATGACAAGAAACACAATAAAATAACAATAACGAGGCTATATACAGGGGGTACCAGTACCGAGTCAATGTGCGGATGTACAGGTCAGTCGAGGTAATTTGTACATGACTTGCCTAGTTAAATAAAAAAATAAAAAGGTAGGGGTGAAGTGACTATGCATAGATAATAAACAGCGTAGCAGCAGCGTAGCAGCAGCGTAAAAATGTCTATCTAAATAGATGGGTGGCCATTTGGTTAATTGTTCTGCAGTCTTATGCCTTGGGGGTAGAAGCTGTTAAGGAGCCTTTTGGTCCTAGACTTGGCGCTCCGGTACAGCTTGCTGTGCGGTAGCAGAGAAAACAGTCTATGACTTGGGTGACTCGGGTCTTTGACAATTTTTTGGACTTTCCTATGACACCGCCTAGTATAATGGTCCTGGATAGTAGGAAGCTTGGCCCCAGTGATGTACTGGGCCGTACGCACTACCCTCTAGTGTCTTATGGTCAGATGCCGAGCAGTTGCCATACCAGGCGGTGATGCAATCGTTCTGGATGCTCTCGATGGTGCAGCTGTAGAACTTTTTGAGGATCTGGGGACCCATGCAAAATATTTTCAGTCTCCTGAGGGGGAAAAGGTGTTGTCCTGCCCTCTTCACGACTGTCTTGGTGTGTTTGGACCATGATAGTTTGTTGGTGATGTAGACACCAAGGAACTTGAAACTCTCGACCTGCTCCACTACAGCCCTGTCGATGGTAGTGGGGGCCTGTTCGGCAGAGAGAGAGCGGTTGTTGTCCTGGTACCACACTGCCAGGTCTCTGACCTCACTATAGACTGTCTCATTGTTGTGGGTGATCAGGCCTACCACTGTTTGGTTGTCAGCAAACTTAATGATGGTGTTGGAGTCGTGTTTGGCCACGCAGCCGTCGGTGAACAGGGAATACAGGAGGGGACTAAGAACACACCCCTGAGGGGCCCAAGTGTTGAGGATCAGCGTGGCATGTTTCCTACTCTTATCACCTAGGGCGGCCTGTCAGGAAGTCCAGGATCCAGTTGCAGAGGGAGATGTTAGTCCCATGGTCCTTAGCTTAGTGATAAACTTTGTGGGCACTATGGTGTTGAATGCTGAGCTATAGTCAATGAACAGCATTCTCACATATGAGAAAAGGCAGTGTGGAGTGCAATTGAGATTGCTTCCACTTTGGATCTGTTGGGGAGGTATGCAAATTGGAGTGGGTCTAGGGTATCCAGGAGGATGCTGTTGATGTGCGCCATGACCAGCCTTTTTTGTTGTTGTTGAATTTTACCCCTTTTTCTCCCCAAATTCGTGGTATCCAATTGTTTTTTAGTAGCTACTATCTTGTCTCATCGCTACAACTCCCGTACAGGCTCGGGAGAGACGAAGGTTGAAAGTCATGCGTACTCCGATACACAACTCAACCAAGCCGCACTGCTTCTTAAAACACAGCGCGCACCTGGCAACCTTGGTTAGCGCACACAGCGCCCGGCCCGCCACAGGAGTCGCTGGTGTGCGATGAGACAAAGATATCCCTACCGGCCAAGCCCTCCCTAACCCGGACGACGCTAGGCCAACAGAGCCTGGGCGCTAACCCAGAGCCTCTGGTGGCACAGCTGGCGCTGCAGTACAGCGCCCTTAACCACTGCGCCACCCGGGAGGCCCCATTCTCTCTACTCTTATTCTGACATTACACATTCTAAAAAGTGGTGATCCTAACTGACAAAAGACAGGGAATTTTGACTTGGATTAAATGTCAGGAATGTGAAAAACTGAGTTAAATTATATTTGGCTAAGGTGTATGTAACCTTCCGACTTCAACTGTATATAATATGTCATGAGATTTTCTTGGACCTTCCATCCCTCTCCTGCTGCATCATCGTGACTGGTCCTCTTCATCCAGACCTACACTGAACACAACAGAACAAAGACTAACACTGGAATTAGTCCATAAAAACCTTACTTAGTTTCCATAGTTTCAACGGGATGCAAAACCTAACAGCACACTGTACAATGGACTCTGAACAACAGACTAAACATAAGGAGGGTCATTTTGGATGAAGTTCCCATTCTTAGCAAACTCCTTTCTGATCTATGAGATATGATCAAACCAGATAAAGCCTGCAGTACTCATCGTTTTTATCAAGCATCAGAGTTTATTAATATGACCAATAGGTATAGAAACTTGAGATCATGTGAGAATAGTGAAATGAGTGAGGATGACATTGATTTCTGATGTGGGACATGTAGGACTACTGTACCTGCTCCAACATCTGTTCCTTTACCACTGGGTCATTGAGGTCAGCTCCTGTGTTAGATTTCAGAGACATCCTTACAATGGTCTGCTTGATTCTCTTTTCTAGAGGGACTTAGAAATGGTTAGATTAGACAGCCACTCAAATGAGGTTCACCTTATTTACAATAAATTATAAATATTTCTTCCAATGTCCTTTAAAGGCTGTAAATGACTTTGGAACTGTGTAGTATTAAGCCTCTGTGTTCTAAGGTTACCAGTATGGAAATATTATTTCATAATAGGAAACCACATGAGCACATATATAGCTGAAAGGTGGGGAGAGAGAGGTGGATGGAGTAGGCTACATGTAGCATCTCTGTTTCTGACATGTGACAGTATTTGCTGCAGTGGGACCCTATTCGGGATAAAATGCCATCCCTGTCCCTGTCTTACGACCCATAGTAACCCCAATAAGATGGCAGTCTTGTGGCCTGGCTGGTCTAGCGGTAATGCCACAGGCTCCGGCACACGTGTCTATAGGTTTGTCAGAATCGGTTAGAATCCTGCCTTTTCTTCTCTATGTGTTCAATAAAAGATGTCAGTCTTACTTCCAGTGCAAAGAAATGGTCCTTTCAGAGAGCAGTCTGTCTTCTCCAGGGTGGTGTATTCAGTCTGTCCATGGCCCTTACGGGTCAGGGAGCAGCAGTTACTAGCACCCAGTTGAGGCTCAGACACACAGTATGGAAAGGGGTCCCTATTGGACCACTCCCACATTCTGGTAGAAGTCTTCCAGTAGAGTCCAATCCACATTTCAATCTGCCGTGTCTCTGTTATGCTTTGGAATGCTGTGTAATCCTCTTGGGTGAGGATGCTCGCTAAGTCATCTCCATTGGCTCGGCAAGCCGTCTGTGCCTCCTCCCACGTCCATGAACCTTGACCCATGTAGTATTTAAGCTCTGAGTTTAAATGTGTGCCTAAGGACAGAGAATACACAATTATCTTCAAAAAGCCCGAAAAGACATGGACATTGATGTTAAATAAATGTACCTAGACGGTTGTGAAAGGATACAGTAACTCATAAAGGTGATGTTATTTGAAATGTACTGTGTACTTTCCCAAGATGTTTAGAATGACTACCCCCCTTCAAGTAAAGTGTTTTCATTACTTTGGAGTAGTAGGGAGAAGGGATGCAAAATACACTTACTTTTCTGGCACACAAAGTGACATGAACTTGTGCATTCTCTCAAAACCCATAGTTTTTTTTTACAAGTCCATGAACAACACACTTTGCATTTGGTGTATTCCAATAGCCCAGTTTGGGCAAAAGGCATGGTAATGGGAGTGGACCCAGACAGCGTCAGTGAGAATCTGTGCTGACACTGCTCTCAGAGCTGCCGTCTGGTCCTCAGCATTGACGATGGTAGCCTGTTCATCGTAGTACTCCCTGCAAAACTTCTGGGCTTCAGCCATGCTCCTCCCCTCGCTAACCAAAGTAAACACTGGTATCTCTACTGGTGGGCCTGTGTGGACAGACAAAGCACTGGGGTGATTCCTCATGAAACTATAACCAAAGAAGTTCATAACTCTTTGGGATTTTCACTAAATATATTCCATAGAATGGTCCTTTGGAGGAAGGACTTCTGAAATACTCTGAATGTACAAAACATTAGGAACTTTTTCAGGTCATTACATAGAATGATCAGGTGAATCCAGGTGAAAGCTATGGTCCCTTACTGATGTCACCTGTTAAATTCACATCAATCAGTGTAGATGAAGGAGAGGAGACGGGTTAAAGAATTATTTTTAAGCCTTGAGACAATTGAGACATGGATTGTGTATGTGTGACGTTTAGAGGGTGAATGGGAAAGACAAAATATTTAAGTGCCTTTGAACGGGGTATCGTAGGCGGTGCCAGGCACATTTGTTTGTGTGTGTCTTGAGCTGTAACACTGCTGGGCTTTTCAAGATCAACAGTTTCCTGTGTGTTTCAGGAATGATCCACCACCCAAAGGACATCCAGACCATTTGAGACAATTTGGGAAGCGTTGGAGTCAACATGGGCCAGCATCCCTGTGGAACGCTATTGACATCTTGTAGATTCCATACCCCGACAAATTGAGGGTGTTCGAAGTGCCAAAGGGGGTTCAACTCATAATATACCTTACACCAATACCTATGTTCCAGACTGTGATCTCTGCTACTTTTAGCGTTATAGGATTCAAAAATCATGTTAACAATATTATTTCCCAAAGAGTCCATGCAACTTATTTTAAAGACATTTTTACTGCTGAACCTATTTAGGTTTGCCATGACAAAGTGTTTGAATATTTATTGACTCAAGACATCTCAGCTTTTCATTTTTTATTAGTTTGTAAACATTTCTAGAAACATTATTCCACTTTGATATTTTGGGGTATAGTGTATAGGCTGGTGACAAAGCAATCTAAATGTAATTAATTTTATAGTCATGCTGTAAAACAACAACATTTTGACAAAGTCAAGTAGTGTGAATACTTTCTGAAGCATCTGTATTCTACATCCATATCACATTTCCAGTGGAATCTCTACTAGTATTAGCTTTATGGGATGGATGAAGGGATCATATATTGAAAAATGTGCCAGATCTAAACAAAAGTTGTTTTTAATATTCATGGTCATATTTTTCAATATGCATAAATGTATGTAAGAAATTTGATCAAAATACTACTCATATAACAGAGCAAGCGGTAAAGCTTCATATGACACCACCTTTTACTTTGTAGCGCCTACAAATGAAAGTATGGAGTCCTAAAGGAGCCCTGAGTGAGGCATAAAATGTCACAAATATTCCAACTTCAGTTTCTGAAGTAGGCTTTAAGGTAGAAATGTCAAATACATGTCAACAATCCTTCCTCCAAATGACCCTTCTATATGGATGACATTTCTTGTTCTAGTTTTTTGAGCAATCACCCATGGACTGAGTGATCCACCCCTTTTTTTTCAATTTTCGCCTAAAATGACATACCCAAATCTAACTGCCTGTAGCTCAGGACCTGAAGCAAGGATATGCATATTCTTGATACCATTTCAAAGGAAAAACTTTGATGTTTGTGGAAATGTTAAATGAATGTAGGAGAATATAACACATTAGAACTGGTAGAAGATAATACAAAGTAAAAAACATACGTCTTTTCATATTTTTTTGTACCATCGTCTGTGATCTCCACTGTTGAACCTGTGTGGACAAATAAAGTACCTGGGGTGATTCCTCATGAAACTAGAACCAAAAAAGTTCAGAACTTTTAGGGATTTTCGCTGAATATAATCCATAGAATGGTCCTTTTGCAGGAAGGATTGTTGACATTAACTGAGTGTACAAAACATGCTCTTTCCATGACATAGACTGACCAGGTGAAAGCTATGATCTCTTATTGATGTCACATGTTAAATCTACTTCAACCAGTGTAGATGAAGGAGAGGAGACAGGTTAAAGAAGGATTTTTAAGCCTTCAGACAATTGAAACATGGCTTGTTTATGTGTGCCATGTAGAGGGCGAAAGACAAAACATTTAAGTGCCTTTGAACAGGTTATGGTAGTAGGTGCCTGGCACACCTGTTTGAGTATGTCAATAGCTGCAAAGCTGCTGGGGTTTTTCAAACTCAACAGTTTCTGTGTGTATCAACAATGTGTATCACCCAACGGACATCCAGCCAACTTTACACAACTGTGGGAAGCATTGGAGTCAACATGGGCCAGCATCCTTGTGGAACGCTTTGACACCTTGTAGAGTCCCTGACCAATCGGCCTGACCAATTTAGGCTGTTCTGAGGGCAAAAGGGGGTGCGACTCATAATATACTCTACGTCCATATCAAAGTTCCAGACAGTGATCTCTGCTACTTTTAGCGTTATGGGATTACATTTTTATATGATATGATTGCGTAACGTGTGAGTCCATGCAACTTATTATGTAACTTGTTAATGCCATTTTTGTTCCTGAACTTATTTAGGCTTGCCAAAACAAAGTGTTTGAATATTTATTGACTCCAGACATAAATGTTTTATATTTTTTATTAATTTGTTTAAAAAAAATTGATAACATAAATCCACTTGGAGTCTTAAAAGAAGCCTGAGTAAGGCCAAAATATTCCAACTTTAGTTAGATATTTCTCAATTATGCTTTAAGGTATAAATGTCAACTACTGTTTATTTCAACAATCCTTCCTCCAAAGGACTCTTCTATGGATGAAATTTCATTAAAAAATATATATTTTTGTCTTAGTTCTGGTAGAAATCCCCTACGAACTGATATTCATGGTTTATATTATGGTTTATATGTTTTATATTAAACTACATTGGCTTTATAAAGGAACTGAAGTTATTTGAAGTACGTACTAATGTTGTTGGGCTAGATCACTCCGTCATCTCAATTTAGAGCTTATTAGAACATATTAGAACATATTTATTAAGAGTTGTAAGTACTATTCGTACAGTAGGTTAGATTATCCTATACCTTTACTGCAGCCCTTCCTAGAGTAACCAGATATGACTCCTGGATAGATTATAATAGTTGGTTGACCATCTGAATACTTTTGATAGCAGCGGAATCTGTTTTGAAAGTTAAAGACAATACCGATGCTGTAAGGTTCTGGGTGTAGCTGGTGCAGAGGAGTCAGGCACAGGCCAGCAGAGATGAGTAACACAATTAACTTTATTCAAAATTTCCAAATACATGAAGAAATACCAAGCCCACAAACAACGGACCGAACTTACAATCACTCACAAAAACCATGGGGAAAACAGAGGGTTAAGTAATGAACATGTAATTGGGGAATTGAAACCAGGTGTGTAAACCAAAAACAACAAAAATGGAAAATGAAAAGTGGATCGACGATGGCTAGAAGGCCGGTGACATCGACCGCCGAACGCCGCCCGTACAAGGAGAGGGACCGACTTCAGCGGAAGTTGTGACAGTACCCCCCACCCCTTGACGCACGGCTCCAGCCGAACATCAACACCGACCTCGGGGACAACCCGCAGGGCGATCCGGATGGAGACGGTGGAATTCACACAGCAATGAAGGGTCCAAAACGTCCTCCACTGGCACCCAGCATCTCTCCTCCGGACCGTACCCCTCCCACTCCACGAGGTACTGAAGGCCCCTCGCCTGACGCCTCGAGTCTAGTGTGGCTCGAACAGCATACGCCGGGGCCCCCTCGATGTCCAGAAGGGGCAGAGGAATCTCCCGCACCTCAGACTCCTGGAGTGGACCAGCCACCACCGGCCTGAGGAGAGACACATGGAACGAGGGGTTAATACCGTAGTCTGGAGGAAGCTGTAACCTGTAGCATACCTCGTTCAGTCTCCTCAGGACTTTGAATGGCCCCACAAACCGCGGGCCCAGCTTCCGGCAGGGCAGGCGGAGGGGCAGGTTTCGGGTCGAGAGCCAGACCCGGTCCCCCGGTGCGAACACCGGGGCCTCACTGCGGTGGCGATCGGCGCTCGCCTTCTGACACCTCACGGCCCGTTGCAGGTGCACATGAGCGGCGTCCCAGGTCTCCTCCGAGCGCTTAAACCGTTCGTCCACCTCAGGAGCCTCGATCTGGCTCTGATAACAAGGTGCGAGGACCGGCTGATATCCCAGTACGCACTGGAAGGGGGAGAGGTTATTGGAGGATTGGTGGAGCGAGTGTTGGGCCATCTCTGCCCAGGGGATGAACGCCACCCACTCCCCCGGCCGGTCCTGGCAATAAGACCGCAGAAACCTACCCACATCCTGGTTTACTCTCTCCACCTGCCCGCTACTCTCGGGGTGAAAGACCGAGGTAAGGCTGACCAAGACCCCCAGACGTTACATGAACGCCCTCCAGACCCTTGACGTGAACTGGAGACCTCGATCAGACACTATATCCTCAGGCACCCCGTAGTGCCGGAAGACGTGGGTAAACAGGGCCTCCGCAGTCTGTAGGGCCGTAGGGAGACCGGGTAAAGGAAGGAGACGGCAGGACTTAGAGAACCGATCCACATTGACCATGATCACGGTGTTACCCTGTGAGGGAGGAAGATCCGTGAGGAAGTCCACCAATAGGTGAGACCACGGCCGCTGTGGAACGGGTAAGGGCTGTAACTTCCCTCTGGGCAGGTGCCTGGGAGCCTTGCACTGGACGCACACTGAGCAGGAGGAAACATAAACCCTCACATCCTTGGCCAAGGTGGACCACCAGTACTTCCCACTAAGACAGCGCACCATTCGACCGATGCCAGGATGACCAGAGGAGGGTGACGTGTGGGCCCAATAGATCAACCTATCGCGGACAGCAGACGGAATGTACAGACGACCAGCTGGACACTGGGGAGGAGTGGGCTCTGTACGTAACGCACGCTCGATGTCCGCGTCCAGCTCCTACACCACCGGTGCCACCAGACAAGAGGCCAGAAGAATGGGAGTGTAATCTATGGACCGCTCCTCTGTGTCATATATCCGGGACAGTGCATCTGCCTTAGCGTTCTGGGAACCTGGTCTGTAGGACAGGGTGAAAACAAAACGGGTAAAGAACATGGCCCACCTTGCCTGGCGAGGGTTCAGTCTCCTTGCCGCCCGGATGTACTCCAGATTGCGGTGGTCAGTCCAGATGAGAAAAGGGTGTTTAGCCCCCTCAAGCCAATGTCTCCACGCCTTCAAAGCCTTGACAACAGCCAACAGCTCCCGGTCCCCCACATCATAGTTTTGCTCTGCCGGGCTGAGCTTCTTTGAAAAGAAAGCACAGGGGCGGAGCTTTGGTGGCATACCCGAGCGCTGAGAGAGCATGGCTCCTATCCCAGCCTCAGACTCGTCCACCTCCACTATGAACGTTAAAGAGGGATCCGGATGAGCCAGCACGAGAGCCGAGGTAAGCAGAGCCTTCAGGTGACCAAAAGCCCTGTCCGCCTCAGCCGACCACTGCAGTCGCACCGGTCCCCCCTTCAGCAGTGAGGTAATGGGAGCCGCTACCTGACCAATCTCCGGTAGTGGTTGGCAAACCCTAGAAACCACTGCACCTCCTTTACCGTGGTGGGAGTCGGCCAATTACGCACGGCTGAAATGCGGTCACTCTCCATCTCCACCCCTGAAGTGGAAATGCGGTACCCTAGGAAGGAGAAGGACTGTTGGAAGAATAGACATTTCTCAGCTTTGATGTACAGGTCATGCTCCAACAGTCGACCAAGCACCCTGCGCACCAGGGACACATGCTCGGCGCGTGTAGCGGAGTATATCAGAATGTCATCGATATACACCACTACACCCTGCCTGTGCAGGTCCTGGAAAATCTTGTCTACAAATGCCTGGAAGACCGATGGAGCATTCATCAACCTGTACGACATGACGAGGTACTCATAGTGCTCTGAGGTGGTACTAAATGCCGTCTTCCACTCTTTCCCCTCCCGGATACGCAGCAGGTTGTAAAGCGCTCCTGAGATCCAATTTTGTGTCGTTCCCAAAAAAGTCTTTGTCAACCACGAATTCCTCTGAGCTGTGAGCTGTTGAATAAGGGCAAATGTGGTTTTCAATTAGATTACAAGTAAATTATTAAAATATAAACTACCACAAAAGTGACAAATGGTAATGCTTTATTTATTTACTTTATATTACAATATTCAATTGATTTACACTAAACCATGAAGGATATGTCTTATATAGCATACAAACATATACACTCATATGGTTGAGATCCAATTTTGTGAAGAAGCGCGTCGTGTGCATTGACTCTATTGCATTGGCTATGAGAGGCAGTGGGTAGCTGTACCTCACAGTGATTTGGTTGATACCTCGATAGTCAATGCACGGGCATAGACCTCCATCCTTCTTCTTCACAAAAAAGAAACTCGAGGAGGCAGGTGAAGTTGAGGGCCGAATGTACCCCTGCCCCAGGGATTCGGAGACATATGTTTCCATAGCTGCCGTCTCCTCCTGTGACAGGGGATACACGTGACTCCTGGGAAGTGCTGCGTCTACCAGTAGATTTATCGCATAATCCCCCCCATCGATGAGGTGGTTATTGAGTCGACTTTTTGTTACAGAAGGCGAGAGCCAAATCGGCATATTCAGAAGGGATGCGCATGTTGGAGACCTGGTCTGGACTTTCCACAGTAGTAGCACCGATTTAAAACCCTAAACACCTCCCCGAGCACTTTCGTGACCACCCCTTGAGAGCCCTCTGTTGTCACGGAATAGTGGGGTCATGACAGGCCAACCAGGGTAGGCCCAGCACCACGGGAAACGCAAGAGAATCAATAAGGAAAATAATAATTCTCTCCTTGTGACCCTCCTGTGTAACCATGCCCAGTGGAGCGGTGGGCACTCTAATTAGCCCTGACCCTAACGGTTGACTATCTAGGGCGTGCACAGGGAAGGGCATATCCACAGTAACAATGGGGATCCCTAAACTATGGGCAAATGCTCTGTCAATAAAATTCCCAGCTGCGCCTGTATCTATGAGCGCCTTATGCTGGGAATGCGGGGAAAACTCAGGAAAATGTATAAACAAAAACATGTGAGCAACAGGGGGCTCTGAGTGAGCCTGGTGCCGACTCACCTGGGGTAACACGAGAGTGCCCTGCCTGCCGTCTCGACTCCCAAAATAACCTTCCCAGCACCGACCAGCAGTGTGCACTCTGAGGCCACAGATGGTACAGGGAACAGCCCCTCCTCTGGTCGCCCTAAGTGCAGCACCTCCCAGCTCCATGGACATCGGAGCAGTGGTGCTGGGGGATGGAACTGACAGGCCCCGATCTGGACGTCCGCGGGTAGCCAGCAGGTTATCCAGCCGGATGGACAGGTCCACCAGCTGGTCAAACGTAAGAGTGGTGTACCTGCAGGCCAACTCCCGACGGACGTCCTCGCGCAGACTGCACCGGTAGTGATCGATCAGGGCTCTGTCGTTGCATCCCACGCTGGCGGCCAGGGTCCGGAAGTCCAAGGCCAACTCCTCTGCGCTCCTCGTTCCCTGCCTCAAGTGGAACAGACGTTCACCCCCGCTCTACCCTGAGAAGGGTGGTCGAAAACTGCCCGAAAGCGGCGGGTGAACTCCACGTAATTGTCCAACACCGCTTCTCCTTCCCCACAAGGCGTTGCCCCACTCCAGGGATTTCCCTGAGAGACAGGAGCTGGGTGGACGGTCGCCAGGTAGAGTTCCAGCTGGAGTAGGAACCCCTGGCATCCGGCAGCCGTCCCATCATACTCCCTCGGGAGCGCGAGCCGAATCCCACTGGGACCGGGTGAAGGAGGGGTGAACTGTGGTGCCTGTTGTAGTGGTGCTGGTGGAGGCGCTGGCAGAATTCCTCCTCTCTCCCATCGGTCATTCATCTGCAGCATGCGATCCATAGCAGTGCTGAGACGTTGCAACATGGTCGCATGCTGCTGGAAGCGCTCCTCGACCTCCAAAGGGGTGTTGTCTGCTCTTGCTGACCTCATTTTCGGGTGAGTGATACTGTAAGGTTCTGGGTGTAGCTGGTGCAGAGGAGTAAGGCGCAGGACGGCAGAGATGAGTAACACAATGAACTTTACTCAAAATTTCCAAATACATGGAGAAATACCAAGCCCACAAACAACGGACCGAACTTACAATAAAACAATCACTCACAAAAATCATGGGGAAACAGAGGGTTAAATAATTAACATGTAGTTGGGGAATTGAAACCAGGTGTGTAAACCAAAGACAAAACAAATGGACAATTAAAAGTGGATTGGCGATGGCTAGAAGGTCGGTGAGGTCGACCGCCGAACGCCGCCCGAACAAGAAGCGGGACCGACTTCGGCGGAAGTCATGACAGATGCACTTCCTATGTCATTTCTGTTTGACATAAAAATAAATGTAATCAATGTAATCAATGTAATTGTTAACAGATACTGCGTATCATTTTGATCTCATGCATAGTCAGTGCATGAATCCATAGCTCTGCATTTGAGAGCGGTGACATTTCTCTAACCCCATCCTTCAACTAATTACCAAAAGAAGTAGTGTGAACTCCACTCAAACAGACAACCCAGATACTCAAATAGGTTATACTCTTTAACCACGTAGCTGAAGTAGGAAAACCCAGGGTTCTGAGTGCAGGCAAGCTGGCAAAGATGGAGGCCCCGTTCATACACCTTCAGAATGTCGTTCCCGAAAAAGTCTTTGTCAACCACGAATTCCTCTGAGCTGTGAGCTGTTGAATAAGGGCAAATGTGGTTTTCAATTAGATTACAAGTAAATTATTAAAATATAAACTACCACAAAAGTGACAAATGGTAATGCTTTATATTACAATATTCAATTGATTTACACTAAACCATGAAGGATATGTCTTATATAGCATACAAACATATACACTCATATGGTTCGACTTCTCGGGTGTCACTGAAGGACTCATCCAAGGACTGCTGGCTGAAGAAGAGATCAGGTGCTGCACCTGGTCAAAGAAAACAGTCTAAACATTCCTATACTGTAAATGTAACAAGAAAGGTCACAAAAAGCAATGTGTATGTTGTATCTGTTACTACATAGATAGTGAGATATAAAACATGGATATGTGCCACAGTAGAGCAAGGGTAACTTCATCAACATACTGTGGTCAGTGTTCAAGGTGAAGGGATGTTTTTAGTTTAAAGATGTTGGGGAAAAGGGAATACAATTCTTACCCAGGAACAGTACCACCGCTGTTGGGAGCCGCATTGCCACTGAAAAGATGTAAAAGGGTAAAGAAGGTGTTTGTCTGTTTTAGAAAACCTTTTATGGAGATGTATAAGAAACAAGATTTTGTGATAGAAAAAATAGATATTTAATGCAAACTGTTATGGAAAAGAAGTATTTCGTGACAGCCTTAACATTGAGTAGCTGATTTGGTTCTGGGTGCAGAGATTAATGTAAAAGCTATGTAAAATAGCCAGTGGATTTAACTAGGCAAATACAGTATGATATTCTGGCTCATTTGACAAGGACAGAGTGACTAAAGCAGCTTGATTCAACCTTTCCCCTCCCCCTTCTGCCCTCCAAAAAGTTTATGAAGTTCTTTTTTGCTCAAATTCTTCCTCTGAACCCTCTGGAACAAGTATTCTGTAATGAGGCATCAATCTATTAATGCCAATATTTGACAAAGTGATACATCATTTTGTGTGTCATTGTAGTGGGTTTAGCTGCAGACCGTGTGAGAAAAAAGTTATTTAGGACCCAGGCCTGATCAGTGATTTATGAGTTCAATTCCACCTAAGCTGGCTAAGGATCAGAAATGAATGCTCTGTTGACTATTTAAGTAAAACAACATATTTCACGGGGAGAATCCCTTCTTTTTTTTACTTGACTCATATTGATTAGAAACAAGCAGTACTCTATGTCATTGATCAAGTGCTGAGTGATATGATAAAATGATAGCTGGTATGCTATTGCAGTACTTTATGTCAGTACATAATCACCTTACAACAAAACACATTTTCTGACATATTTTCTGCTTGAGAAATATCCCATTATGAGAGTCACTAGGCATATTTACTAGATAACAACATTAAAATAATGCTTTTTGACACCAAAATATCAGTCATGATGTAAGATGTTATACAGTAATAAAGTGCTTGTAATATCTCATCAGTAAAAGTAAAATGAAACGTACCTCTTTGAATCCTTCTCTCCCTCTCCAAGGCTTGTTTGGCTTTGATGAGCAGACAGGTGGAGAAGTACTGTAGCTGGAGTGTTTAGAAAGAGGATCTGATCTCCTCCTTCTTTGAACACGCCCTTGTGTCAGTGAACCTCATCAAGCCTCCTCTCTGTTGTCTTGCTGAAAGATCCTTCTAGAAAGAGGGGACCCACCAAGACTGTGTTTATGTTCCTATATTGTAAATCAAGCAACCTGAAAGGGAGACTCCACTTATGCACATTGAGTAAATTATATTTAACAAGTATGTTGTAGCATAGTATGCAATAATATTATTGATTTATTGTTCATCTTTAAATATGTTTTAAGATCTGGTAGGAGCCAACACATTTGAAAAATTCCAACATTTCCTAAATACTTTACATAAAGATAACAATTTATGGTCGACGTCATCAAATTACAAACTCATTTTTTTGGTTGGCATATGACCAAGACTAGAGATCAAGTCACCATGGTGATATACACTGAGTTTACAAAACAGTAAGGACACCTGATCTTTCCATGACATAGACACCAAGTAAATCCAGGTGAATGCTATGATCCCTTATTAATGTCACTTGTAAATCCACTTCAATCAGTGTAGATAAAGGTGAGGAGACAGTTTAAAGAAGGATTTTTACCATGGATTGTATGTGTGTGCCATTCAGAAGGTGAATGGGCAAGACAAAAGATTTAAGTGAGTTTGAACGGGGTATAGTAGTCGGTGCCAGGCATACCGTTTTGAGTGTGTCAAGAACCGCAACTCAATATTAGGATGCGGTTCCTAATGTTTTGTTCTCTCACTTTAGACAACCTGATATGTCCTGCTCTTCATGTGATTGGTAAATCAAGACTTTGCGCTCTGGTGAATTTCAGTTGAAAATGTTCATGTCAGTTCTCCCCCTATCATGGTATTAACCCTAAATCTGTCTTTCTGGGAGAGGTATAGTTTTTGTGGGCCCTCTAAACTAGGTTTCCTTTGGTGACTCTGTTATATTGTCATTTGCATTTTAAGGCCATGGACACACATATTAAACAATATGATAACCACATATTACATTACAATCATAACTCAAACCTCAGTGTTACGAGCATCTAGGTGAGGGGAAGCATACTGTAGGGACCCCAGCAAGACCAATCAATCAGTCTGAAAAAATATTTACCCGTTTTTTAATTCTCCACTAGAGGGAGTTCAACATCTGAGGTCAGATGATCAAGATCTTTCAAAATTAGCCAGCAGAACTAGCCTGTACATGCTACAATAAGAGCATACTGCAGTATATTTACAACTAACCCCTGCATATGCCTTTTGGCTAGATTGAATATATGAGTATCACAGACCTTCCAGTGATTGTAAATAAAGTACTGTTTGATATGTGATACCTACAGGGCTATGCCAGCCAATCCCTAGTTGTGTTAACAAAGTGCAGAGTAATTCTGGATGTACAAAAGCTGTGGTTTTACTTCCCTGTCTTTTTGTCGATTTGGATAAATGCTAAATAACGACAAGATTGATGGTGTTTGGTTTATCAAGTTGATTAATGTATAACAGCCATCAACAACATGAATAAGGGCAAGAACCCCACACCCCTCCCCTGCTATCCATGACCATGTGTTTATGACTGTTATAGCTGACACTGTCAACACACCATGATACCAGGGAAAATGATAATATCCAAATGTTTCTTAGGTTCATAACATGGATACTGTCATTCTGTCACACCCACAACAGTCTGTCTGTCTCCATCTTTACAGTTCTCTGAACGATGCCACCTGGAAGTGGACATTGTTGTGACTACTGCCTCCATCTCACCATTCCTGCTGCTAGGTGAAAATAATAATAATACCGTTGTCACTAATCAAACATATTTTATTTAAGAATGTTGACAGTTACATCCATAAGTAACATTATTATGAAGAATTTTACCCTCTGAAAATCCCTCACTGAAAGTTGTCACCACACATGTTTTATATACAAACTTGAAAATCCTTGTCTCCTCACTAATCAAATTGTCCTTATGTACAACAAGCTATATTATCACAATACAGCCACACACCAATAAAAAAATTTAGATTATAATTTTATGTTGCATTTGTAAAACATTTGTAAATCTAAATCTAACCTAATTCTTTCATATTTCATAAGAGAAAATTAACTTTCAAAACGGGAATAATGTAAGAAAAATATTATTTAATAATCTTATTTCATATGTTATTTATAATGGACTATTTTAGTTTTCTTGGACCTTCCATCCCTCTCCTGCTGCATCAGTATAACTGGTCCTCAGTCAGACCCACACTAACCTAATGTAATACCCTTGTTAAAACCAAGTATAGAGTTGATTTGTTATTATTGTAGCAACCCGCACAGACAGCTGTGTGTTATGTGTTAGGATATTAGTGGGTTGTGTTGTACTTACCAGTGTTCGCGGGGTCCGACATGCCAATCAACCTGCTATCTGACAATCACGGGAATGCCTGGAATGTTCTGATGCCGGGCATCCTGGCGGTTGGCGGAGTGGCGTGGAGGGGGGTTGGGCAGGGGGATGGAGCATTAGAAGTTAAGACCAGGTTTAGCAATTGTTCTCTCTCTTACGTCTGGACTTCACAAGAGAAGGTCACGGTTGGTTTGTGGGGTATCTTTCATTTATTTGGCGTGGGCTACGGCCAAACAGTAGCCTGTGTAAAGTTGGGTTAATAAACCATTGTTCCTTTACGATCTAGTCAGGTCATTACATTATTAATTGGTATTAGATTTAAAAGGTGATTGAATTGCTCCTGAATTGTAATGTCCTTAATGCATTTGATTTTGAAGAAAAATGTATTTAATGTACAAGTGAATAGGTTGGTTTACTTTTAAGTTTAAGTTTGACCAATGAGGTAGCTTGTTAAGTTTTGGCCAAAGGGCGAGTTGACCTGGTTAACAGGAGGCCTGGGCAAAAAAAGAGGGGTTGGAAAGAAAGAAAGATGGAGAGACCTTATCAGTGTTGGTGAAGAAAAATGTTGAAAGAAGACTAAAAATAGAGCAAAACCTATACCTACCGAGTTTTGAAGGGAAATACTGATTTTATTTTATAAGAGACGACTTAGTAGAGACTGAAGCTACCGTCTCATCGTGGAGGTATTTGACAGCCTCGAGGTTAGCCTAGCATTGTGCGAGACCTGGAGAGAATTGCTTGTGGAAGATTAACGAGTTCAGGTTTCCGTGGGATATCTGTTGCTGCTAAGGAGTACTGTCTGCATTGATAACTGTGCTTGCTGTGGATCTCGTGAGGACACCTGCACGAAACTGCTATACTTCGCTGAGGAGATATCTATGAGTAGTGAGTAACTACAACGGTGGGGTGCTTCGGGACTTTGTCGTCATTTTGTTTTTAGCTCCAACGTTCGCCAACGGGTTTAAGCAAGCTTGCAAGTCATTTGGACATGGGTTGTGCACGACTCATTTGGGTTTATTATTTGTTATTTATTTTAACGTGGTACATTGAAGATTTGATAATACAGATCTTGAACCTTATGTCTGTTGCATCGGAGTGATTTACTGTTTCAGTTTCATTTAATGCATAGAAAAGCATATCCTTATATAATAACACATCTATAATCATTCAATCTGAAGTTAGTTAATACCCTAGTTGTCATCACCCTAGCAAGTTTACAATAAGGATTCTTATTGGAGATGTCCTTCTCACCTAATGTCCCAAGCTGTTCAGATATTCTAAGTAAGGTCCTGAGAGTCAAATTCGAGTCTGGTGAGAGGATTACACTAAGAAAACAAACACAGCAGTACAAAGACTCTCACTGGAATTAGTGTATGAACACCTTACTTAATTTCCATACTGTCAATGGGATGCAAAACCTAACAGCACACTGAACAAGGGACTCTAAGCAATAGACTAAACAGAAGGAGGGACATTTTCATAACTGTGACGCAAAAACATTTGACCTTCTTCAGGGCTTCCAAGACTTCCAACTGTCTTGCGAAAAGTGTCTCCGTTCGGCAGCTCTCTCCAGCGTAGGCCTTGGATGGAGTTCCTGTTCTTGGCTAACTCCTTTCTGGTCTATGAGATATGATCAAACTAGATAATGCCAGAAACACGCATTTTAATTGAGCATCCTAAATGTAATACTATGTGATGTCAGGTTTCTATTCCTGATCCCGAGAAGAGTGAAATGAGTGACCTTGACATTGATTGCTGATGTGGGAGATGTAGGACTACTGTACCTGCTCCTACATCTGTTCCTTTACCACTGGGTCATTGAGGTCAGGTCCTGTATTAGATTTCAGAGACATCCTTACAATAGTCTGCTTGATTCTCTTTTCTAGATGGACATAGAAATGGTAACAGACACTCAAATGAGATTCAGCTTATTTACAGTAAATATCCTTTGAAGACTGTACATTTTTTATTTTTTTTAAATTTCACCTTTATTTAACCAGGTCAGCTAATTGAGAACAAGTTCTCATTTGCAACTGCGACCTGGCCAAGATAAAGCATAGCAGTTCGACACATACAACAACACAGAGTTACACATGGGAATGAACAAAACATATACAGTCAATAATACAGTAGAAAAAAAGAAAACAAATTCTATATACAGTGAGTGCAAATTAGGTCAAATAAGGGAGTTAAGGCAATAAATAGGCCATGGTGGCGAAGTAATTACAATATGGCAATTAAACACTGGAATGGTAGATGTGCTGTCACGTTGACCATAGTTATTGTGTGTTTTCCTTGTTTTAGTGTTGGTCAGGACGTGAGCTGGGTGGGCATTCTATGTTGTGTGTCTAGTTTGTCTGTTTCTGTGTTTGGCCTGATATGGTTCTCAATCAGAGGCAGGTGTTAGTCATTGTCTCTGATTGGGAACCATATTTAGGTAGCTTGTTTTGTGTTGGGGTTGGTGGGTGGGTGATTGTTTCCTGTCTTTGTCTATGCACCAGATAGGACTGTTTTCGGTTTTCACATTTGTTGTTTTGTAATTTGAAGTGTTCATTTGGGATTTATTATTAAAGAAGATGAACACTCACCACGCTGCACTTTGGTCCTCTCTTTCCCAGGAAGAAAGCTGTTACATGTGCAAGTAGAGATACTGTGGTGCAAAAGGAGCAAAATAAATAGGAGCAAAAATAAATAAATACAGTATGAGGATGAGGTAGATAGATGGGCTGTATACAGATGGGCTATGAACAGGTGCAGTGATCTGTGAGCTGCTCTGACAGCCGGTTCTTAATGCTAGTGAGGGAGATGGGAATCTCCAGCTTCAGTGATTTTTGCAGTTCGTTCCAGTCAGTGGCAGCAGAGAACTGGAAGGAAAGGCGACCAACGGAGGAATTGGCTTTGGGGGTGACCAGTGAGATATACCTGCTGGAGTGCGTGCTACGAGTGGGTGCTGCTATGGTGACCAGCGAGCTGAGATAGGGCGGGGCTTTACCTAGCAGAGACTTGTAGATAACCTGTAGCCAGTGGGTTTGGCGACGAGTATGAAGCGAGGGCCAGCCAACGAGAGCGTATAGGTCGCAGTGGTGAGTAGTGTATGGGGCTTTGGTGGCAAAACGTATGGCACTGTGATAGACGACATCCAGTTTGCTGAGTAGAGTGTTGGAGGCTATTTTATAGATGACATCGCCGAAGTCAAGGATCGGTAGGATGGTCAGTTTTACGAGGGTATGTTGGCAGCATGAGTGAAGGAAGCTTAGTTGCAAAATAGGAAGCCAATTCTAGATTACATTTTTGATTGGAGATGCTTAATGTGAGTCTGGAAGGAGAGTTTACAGTCTAGCCACACACCTAGGTATTTGTAGTTATCCGCGTATTCTAAGTCAGAGCCGTCCAGAGTAGTGATGCTGGATGGGCGGGCAGGTGCGGGCAATGATCGGTTGAATAGCATGCATTTAGTTTTATTTGCATTTAAGAGCAGTTGGAGGCCACGGAAGGAGAGTTGTATGGCATTGAAGCTCGTCTGGAGGTTAGTTAACACAGTGTCCAAAGAAGGGCCAGAAGTAAACAGAATGGTGTCGTCTGCGTAGAGTTGGATCAGAGAATCACCAGCAGCAAGAGCTACATCATTGATGTATACAGAGAAGAGAGTCGGCCCGAGAATTGAACCCTGTGGCACCCCCATAGAGACTGGCAGAGGTCTGGACAACAGGCCCTCAAATTTGACACACAGAGCTCTATCGGAGAAGTAGTTGGTGAACCAGAAGAGGCAATCATGAGAAACCAAGGCTGTTGAGTCTGCCAATAAGAATGTGGTGATTGACAGAGCCGAAAGCCTTGGCCAGGTCGATGAATACAGCTGCAAATTACTGTGGAACTGTGTAGTAGCAAGCCTCTGTATTCTATGTTACCCAGAATGGAACTATTATCTCATATTAGAAACCACATGAACACATATTTGCATTAATCCCTAGTGAGAGTGGGGAGAGAGAGGTGGCATTTTAGAGTGGATTAGGCTACATTACTGTGCGGCATCTGACAGTGCTTGTTAAAGTGGGACCCTATTGGGTCTAAAATGCCACCCCTTCAGGTGTCTTACAGATATTAACACCAATAAGATAGCAGTCTTGTTGACTGGTCCATCTAGTGGTAATGCCACAGCCTCTGACACACATATCTATGGTGTCTGTGTAGATTTGAATCTGGCATAGTGCCCCTTAGATGCAAGCTCTGTCTCTTTCCCTACTGTCCTCCTCTTTTTCTCTTTAAAAAATATATATACGTAAAAGAGAAAAATATGACAGTTTTACTTCCAGTGCAAAGGAACAATCTCTTCAGAGAGCAGTCTCTATTGTCCAGAGAGGAGTGTTCAGTCTCTATTGTCCAGAGAGGAGTGTTCAGTCTGTCAATGGCACTTACGGGTCAGATGGAGGCAGTTACTACCACCCAGTTGAGGCCGATATCCTGTGCTCAGTATTACAATATTAGATTGATTTACACTAAAGCATTAAGGATATAGTATATAAGCATACATTCACATGGGTCGACTGCTCAGGTGTCACTGAAGGACTCATCCAAGGACTGCTGGCTAAAGAAGAGGTCAGGGGCTGCACCTGGGAAAAAATAGATTTGAGCTTATGGTTTAGAGAGCAGTGTTGCATAAATACAGCCCATCAGTGCAATAGTGTGTCAACATTACAGATGTCACAGACATCTCGCCTCCATGAAAAGTTGTTTTCTGAGAAACCAGGTTCATTGTTGCTGACAGTTGAGATGGACTCCTTCAGTCCTGCTGGAAATATTGAGCAAGTCGATTTAGACTAGACACCACTTAATACCTCTCAAATAATAAGGATACATTATGACCATTTGAATTGCTTTTGATTCATCAGTCAATGCACTTTCTACAAAGAATAAAATTCCACACTGATCAAATGCTAAATGGATGTTTATGCAGAAAGTACAAAAATAACAATTACATTCTAACTAAATCACGTTCTCAAACCGTACAGATCACACAGGAGTTATACTATATTTTCAGTTAATAAGTTTTACTTTACCTTTCTTATCTCTGTTTTTAAACAGTTAAAGTATTACAGTACATTACAGGTCAAATAACAATGCTTATAAGTTTGTATATGTAAGTAGAGTATCATTATGCAATATCATGTAATAGAGATTATAATAATAAGTTAATGTAGTAGTAATATTAATAATCGTAGTGTAATAATATAATGAATTGAAATGCAGGTTCCTTCCAGACCATGAGTGTGGTAGTCTCTCTTGCAGATTAGTGTGGTCTGTCTGCAGACTGTCCATAATGACATGGAGTTTCCTCTAGTGGAGATCTGTTGAAACATCATACACAGGATTAGAGCACATCAATGTACAGTATCTTATATGACCAGGCCTTGCCATTATGTTTTGGCTCATTCTAAAGACTATTACTATAGAGTAAGTCTAGACTGTAAAAAGGAGAGAGTTAAAGGGAGAAAAGAGCAATTCAGATAGTAGCCAGCTGTGGAGAGGTTGTGTCTGGGATGTATGTTGAGCCTCAATAGGGAGGTATAATCAGAGCATTGCATAACGTAATTCAATGCATAAATCTGACATGAGAGTCGAGACAGTAAATCTCTATTCTGCAGTAAACCATGACACTTCTAAGTAATAATTGTCTATATGCAAAGTTCTGAATGTTCCACCCCACTGAACAAGCCGCAAAATAGGAGTTCCAAAGTTGAGCAATGCACCTTGACAGATGAAGGGTAATTCCTGATGACAGGAAGCATCCAGCCACTTCAGTTCTCTGTTACCAACCCGGACCATCTTACCACAGTGGTAATTCATGGGGTTGAGGGGGAAGCAGCTGTGCCACTCTCTGTACTTCACCACCTTAACAACATCACCACTGGTCCACAGCCAGGGGGCGCTCCACTCAAAGATGGACCGCTCCAGACCAATCCACACCCCCCCACATGGCAGCTCCACATTGGCCAGGAGCTGGGTCAAGTCAGTCTGCACAGTCTGGTTGGTGATGTGCACCAGGTTGGAGCGACGACTTTTACAGAACTCCAGGGCATTGATCCAGCTCTTGGACTCGTTGAAGTAGGTCAGGTAATCTGCATGGACAAGAAACAAACATGAAATTGCACAAATGTTAATGGAAGTGCACTAACACAAAACCACAAGTTCTCTCAAGGACTTGTCTGCCATTAAAAGCCCAACAACTGTCACTTGTACACATTTGTGCAGATTGGTACAGAATGTAGCTCCATGTCTGACACTCACCAGGATGGAGTGGAGAAGTTGTACTACTGGGGGAGGATGTGGACTTCCTGTCTGGGGAGGTGGGACCTAATGAGGTCAGTTGTCCACTGGATGTTGAGGTGGTGGACTGTCCAATAGTAGTGGTAGTTGGTGTGGTGGTGGACTGTCCAATAGTAGTGGTAGTTGGTGTGGTGGTGGACTGTCCAATAGTAGTGGTAGTTGGTGAGGTGGTGGACTGTCCAATAGTAGTGGTAGTTGGTGTGGTGGTGGACTGTCCATTAGCAGTGGTAGTTGGTGAGGTGGTGGACTGTCCATTAGCAGTGGTAGTTGGTGAGGTGGTGGACTGTCCATTAGCAGTGGTAGTTGGTGAGGTGGTGGACTGTCCAATAGTAGTGGTAGTTGGTGTGGTGGTGGACTGTCCATTAGCAGTGGTAGTTGGTGTGGTGGTGGACTGTCCAATAGTAGTGGTAGTTGGTGTGGTGGTGGACTGTCCAATAGTAGTGGTAGTTGGTGTGGTGGTGGACTGTCCATTAGCAGTGGTAGGTAGTAAAGTGGTAGGTGTTGTGGTGGACGTCTTGATAGAGGGAGGTCCAGTTGAAGTAGAGGTGGTGGTTTCAGGGGTAACAGGAGTGGTCGAATCCCCTGTGGTGTTAAGTGGATGTTCATCTGTCACAATGAAGTAGAATACATATACATTTAAGTACATTTGAAGTTTCCTGTCATTTTTATCATTGATACAAAAACAATGTACTTCTAGTAAAGTAGGATTTTCTTTGTGGAGATTATATACAATTTAGACATATCACTGACTGTTTGAAAAGGTTGAAAACGCTCTTACAATGTTGAACTCACCTCCATAGCAAAAGAAAACACTTTGATTAGAGCAATCTTTTGGAGTAAATTTTCTGTCTGAGTTCAGCTGTTGACAGTTTCTACCTACCCAGGTAGGTTCGCTTTCCTGAAATGGTTCTCTGTTTGACCATTCCCATTGTTTATTGTTGTGCTTAAGTCCAATCCAGGTGTCCTCTGTAGTCAACTCATCAAAGGCTTCCTGTTCTTTCTGGTTACAGATACTCGCCAGTTCTCTGCCTTTTATTGTCCTGCAGTCTGTCACAGCATCCTGCCACATCGTTGCCCCAGGCATCAGCTCATACACCTTCTCTGTTGTCCCATTACCATGACGAACTTACAAGAGGGAAGGTGAAAAGTGACACATCTGATGAGACAGTTAATGACTTCGCACAATAAGAAATTAACTTGGAAGTTACAGGTGATAACCTAATTAATAAAGTGCTTGAGATCTGATTAGATGAAGAATACAGTATTAGAGTAGGTGTTGTGCAATCAATCAATCCCATTTGTTAAATGACAAGTTGGATTTTCCATTGAAAGAAAGAGACAGTGAGTGAGTTAGTCAGTCCTTACCTCGTTGACACATATACTGTCTTTGAGCTGCACAAGTCACTGGTTGCCAATGAGATGAAATAGACAAGACACAGTCATGACCCTCAGCATGGACACCAAAACCTTCTTTCCAGTTAAAGAACATGAAGTCCTCTCCATCAGACCACTTCCACTTTTCAGTTGGACCAGACCTATGGAGCCCAATCCACACATCACCACTGAAATCACCCAAAGAGGATTGAATTGCCTTCCAATCCTCTTCTGTGTGTATGATGGCAAGGTTTGTGTAGTGTTGTCTGCAGTATTCTTGTGCTTCGGTCCAGTTTTTCTTCTCAGGGACGAGGCTGTACTTCTTGACTGAGCAGGTGACTGTTTGAAATACAGAGTAAATGCTTATCAGACTGCTTGTTGTGTTGATTGGAAAACATGACCATCTTTAGCTTCCACTATTCTAAAATATAGGAAACACAATGTTTTATAGCAGAGTAAAAAAGACATGACAGAGGCAAATTCATACATTTGAAAACTCATTCAATCCTCCAACCAATTTGTTTTATGAATATGGACGTGTCCTGTGCATCAATGACTAAAAGTGAATACATAGTAGTGATAGTATTCTATAGAGTTTACACATCATTGGTCTGAAACGGCTCTCTTCAAAGAGCTCTGATGCTTGATTGATGACGTTCAATAAGTTACACCTTCAACAGAGATGATGGAATCAACAGAAACACAACATGACAGAGTTTGATATCCATGTCAATGTTATCCTGTTTAAGAGGGCCTATTAACAAAGTCTACCGCTGTGATTATTAGATATTGGCTAGATATTCAATGGCCAAAACAAATGATGAATCAAGTCATGTCATTGTATGTACTCACCTTTACCACTGCAGTTTCTCAGAGAGTAGCCTGAGGTTGCATGTTGGAGGTGCTGTATTGTAATTTCAGGTGTATCACCAGTTGAGGCCTTCAGGAAACATTTATTTCTGTGGGATAAATATCCCAAAAAATGTGGTAGTAGTTACCAGAATGGTGCTGATTCAAAAATGATATTGCTGCCTTTATTTGCCCAAGCATACAAAAATATAATTTTTGAGCATGTACCTGTGGACTATTGTTCCTGCGTTTTCATCAACAAATGTGAAGTACTGGCATGTGTAATTTTTGGTGCATTCCTGCCTGCACTGACTTGCATTTTCGGTTGTAAATGGCTGATTCGCAATATTGTTCCCCAGAAAATGGACTTCGTCCAGTAGGTCCCTCACACAACCTGTAACCAAGAAATACTGTATTTCACCACACAGACCATCAGAAAGGGACACAGGATAAAGATAAACTAGGCAGCAAAAGGATATTACCAGTAGTGCAGACTGTTCGTGTTAAGGGATTTTTTTTTATCAATAATGACTAATTATGTATACATTTCAATCAGGACTGACTAATCAGAATACTATTATGTTACTGTATAGATGTATACATTTTCTTTTAATCCCAGTACTGAATATAATGTGTGTAATTATAATCAAGAATTAGAACAATGACTGTCTGTTCCTTGGTAGAAATGAATGAACTTATCGTCAGACTGGCTAGAATGCTTATCTACACAGGAAGAGCTTGGCTTGGTCATAAATGATCTAAATTGGTGGGAGACGATGTAGGAAGGCTTGAGAACTATACTGCCATTGTACCGGAGTGGAGGAGAGACGGGACAGTTCGAAACCTAATGACGTCATTTTCAGTTTATAACCTGTTGTAAATTGTATCATGTTCAGTACTCTCGAGAATAAACGCTGGTGCTTGATTTTGAGACTGGTCTCCGCCCATCTTATGCAAATAAGTTTCTTACAAATCCTTAGAAATGGGTTGAGTGTATTAATTTAATTGGGTATTAAACATATAGGAATTTAATTCCTCTAACAGTTAGCGAGAGAACAAACTGATACACAATAGTGATGCACTAATACAACATTCATACATGGAGATGAAGACTTTAAACCTTCATGTTCCTTCCTACTGTAAGGTGACATCGGCACTGAGCAAAACACATTGTTAACCCATCGTCTGATGTGAGCAACACTTACCTTTGACTACCCTCAGGCTGTAGAATTGTTTAAGATCATTGAACCATCCAGATCCAGGGACATAGACTCTGCAGCAGTAGCTCCCACGGTCTGTCGGCTGTAGCTTTAAAATGGTGAGATTCACTGTTCCAACTTCAGCGTTAATGTTATATTTGGATTGATCTTCCATTATGGGATCAGTACACTGAAAAGTTCCACAAGTTCTGTCCCAGCATGTCTCAAGCTTTTTATCCCCTAGGTATGTGCAGACAAGGGTAACAGAGGTTCCCTCTAGTACTGATACCTCAGTCCCAAACACTGGTGAGGACATGGCTGCTGTGGGGATAAATGTCACATCAGAAAGATGTTATTTTTAGGATGGGCAATCTCTTTCTGTTTAGATTGTGACACCGACATCAACATTAGGGCTAGCATTTCAACTTCATAATCACTGTACTAAAATATGAATGTGTCAACTCAAGGAGAGAGTTCTGTAGATGTCGTCTAAAATGTTGTTTAAACTGAAGCTCATTGTACATAAATAGATGTTGACAGGTTCTGAAACTCTACCCAACTACTTTGAATACATGGTCAACTAGATAAGTTATAGCAGGATGGTCTATAATATCAACAGAGGAATATTCATCCCATCTGATCACTTACCCAGTAGCAGGAGTAGAAGTACTGGCTGTATCATGGCCACTGTGAAGAGATTATGGTTTAATGCTCCCAACCCTTATATTGCAACTCAAGAGAAGCATTGTTGTTGTGAACAAATGTTAAAACACAATCATTTATCAATCCAGACCTGTTTGAAAGATTTAATGTAGAAGAAAATATTTAAGAAGGAATTGTCTCTTTGTTCGATTTGAAGTCTGAACTAATGTGCACAGTTTCCTTCTGAGAGTTAACAGGCAGTGTTGTACCTTTCCAGTTAAACAAAATGACACAGGGATGTTAAGGTGATTTGACTACCAAAGTAGCATTGCAGTTACTCTATGGAAACACAACATGGAATAAACTTTGATTAACCAAACATGCACTTTGAAAGAAGTAAAAAATATAGTCTAATTTGAGGTAAATGTGATGAGATTTAAGTGTCTCAAGTCTCTCTAAATCTACTGATTTCCACAATTTCTATGATATGCATAAGATCAGGATAATGATGTATAATGCAGCTTGAAATGATGACACACATACCCAGTTAGCTGTCCTCTTCCCTCCCCAGAGTTTGGTTGTGAGATGCGGAGACCGGGGAAAGAGAGGTGAGTTTAAAGAGTTTCTCTCCTCCCTCTTTGCTGACCAGGTGAACACATCCAGGAGATGCTGAAACTTCAGCTCCAACCCCTCCCTCCACATAAACAAACACTGACCAATAGACCCAATGTATTTTCTCTGTTATTACAGTGGACTTTATACGGTGTTAGAAATACAGTACATCTACGTTGCTTGATCAAATGTACATTTCTGTTAGTGTATCAAGTTCACATTTGTGATAATAATTTGCATTACATTTGGTAAATAGGAATCAACTCATGATTATTGGCGCTGGACAATTGCTTCACTAAAGTGCATGGTTCAGTACAACATCCACTGACCTCTGATTCATGAGACATGAAGATATGTGGTTAAAGAAACAAAGAAAACGCCAAATATATTATTGTAACCTGTGTCAGTGAGTTCTCTCAGTTCCAGGCAAAGCAGGGAACCTTCCGACATCTCAATGCATTGTAAATAAAGTCCAGTTTTCTATGTGGTACCTGAAGGGTTATGGCAGCCTAATCCCCAATTGTGTAAACAAAGTTCAATGTGTTTCTGTATGTACAAAAGCCCATAGTTCCTGGTATGGACATGTTGTAGTCCATACGGGTAATATTGTTGGATTTCAGTGCTACAGTACAAGTAGATACATTAGGATGTGGTTTTACTTCCTTGTCTCTATGTTGATGTGGATAATCATGTTTGCTAGGCCTACATGATGACTTTGTTATGAAGTTGATTCATGTACAACAGCCATAAACAACATGAATAAGGACAAGAACCCCACACCCCTCCCCTGCTATCCATGAGCCTGTGTTTATGACTGTAATAGCTGCCACAGTCAACACACCATGATACCAGGGAAAATGATAATATCCAAATGTTTCTTAGGTTCATAACATGGATACTGTCATACTGTCACACCCACAACGGTCTCTGTCTGTCTCGATACTTACAGTTCCCTGAAGGCTGCCACTTGGATGTGGGCACATAATTCTACATTGATGTGATTTCAAATCAAATCAAACTTTATTTGTCACATGCGCCAAATACAACATGTTTAGACCTTACCATGAAATGCTTACTTACAAGCCCTTAACCAACAGTGCAGTTCAATAAAGAGTTAAAAAAAATATTTACCATATAAACAAAAGTAACACAATAAAATAACAATAACGAGGCTATATACAGGGGGTACCGGTACCGAGTCAATGTGCAGGTTAGTTGAGGTCATTTGTACATGACTTGCCTAGTTAAATAAAAAAAGAAAAAGCTAGGGGTGAAGTGACTATGCATAGATAATAAACAGCGTAACAGCAGTGTAAAAATGTCAATCTAAATAGATGGGTGGCCATTTGGTTAATTGTTCTGCAGTCTTATGCCTTGGGGGTAGAAGCTGTTAAGGAGCCTTTTGGTCCTAGACTTGGCGCTCGGGTACCACTTGCCGTGCGGTAGCAGAGAAAACAGTCTATGACTTGGGTGACTCGGGTCTTTGACAATTTTTTAAATCTTTCCTCTGACACCGCCTAGTATATAGGTCCTGGATGGCAGGAAGCTTGGCCCCAGTGATGTACTGAGCCGCACGCACTACCCTCTGTAGCGCCTTGTGGTCAGATGCCGAGCAGTTGCCATACCAGGCGGTGATGCAACTGGTCTGGATGGTCTCGATGGTGCAGCTGTATAACTTTTTGAGGATCTGGGGACCCATGCCAAATCTTTTCAGTCTCCTGGGGGGGAAAAGGTGTTGTCGTGCCCTCTTCACGACTGTCTTGGTGTGTTTGGACCATAATAGTTTGCTGGGGATGTGGACACCAAGGAACTTGAAACTCTCGACCCGCTCCACTACAGCCCCGTCGATGGTAGTGGGGGCCTGTTCGCCCCGCCTTTTCCTGTAGTCCACGATCAGCTCCTTTGTCTTTGAGGGAGAGGTTGAGGGAGAGGTTGCTGTGCTGCTACCACAGTGCCAGGTCTCTGACTAACTCCCTATAGGCTGTCTCATTGTTGTGGGTGATCAGGCCTACCACTGTTGTGTTGTCAGCAAACTTAATGATGGTGTTGGACTGGTGTTTTGCCACGCAGCTGTGTTTTGCCACGCTCCTGTACAGGGAGTACAGGAGGGGACTAAGCACACACCCCTGAGGGGCCCCAGTGTTGAGGATCAGCGTGGCAGATGTGTTGTTGCCTACCCTTACCACATGTGGTGGCCTGTCAGGAAGTCCAGGATCCAGTTGCAGAGGGAGGTGTTTAGTTTCAGTATCCTTAGCTTAGTGATAAACTTTGTGGGCACTATGATGTTGAATGCTGAGCTGTAGTCATTGAACAGCATTCTCACGTAGGTGTTCCTTTTGTCCAGGTGAGAAAGGGCAGTGTGGAGTGCGATTGAGATTACGTCAGCTGTGGATCTGTTGGGGCGGAATGCAAATTGGAGTGGGTCTAGGGTATCAGGGAGGATGCTGTTGATGTGATCCATGACCAGCCTTTCAAAGCACTTCATGGCTACCGACGTGAGTGCCCTGGGGCGGTAATCATTTAGTCAGATTACCTTCACTTCCTTGGGCACAGGGACTATGGTGGTCTGCTTGAAACATGTACGTATTACAGACTCAGGGAGAGGTTGAAAATGGCAGTGAAGACAATTGCCAGTTGGTCCGCGCATGCTTTGAGTACACGTCCTGGTAATCTGTCTGGCCCTGCGGCTTTGTGAACGATGACCTGTTTAAAACTTCTTAGAACTACCCATCCCGGATCCGGTATATTTGTCAGGTCTTGGTCACATCGGCTACGGAGAGCGTTATAACACAGTCGTCCAAAACAGCTGGTGCTCTCATGCATGCTTCAGAGTTGCTTGCCTGGAAGCGAGCATAAAAGGCATTTAGCTCGTCTGGAAGGCTCGCGTCACTGGGAAGCTCGTGTTTGGGTTTCCCTTTGTAGTCCGTATTAGTTTTCAAGCCCTGCCACATCCGACAGGCGTCAAAGCCTGTATAGTAGGATTCAATCTTAACCCTGTATTGACGCTTTGCTTGTTTGATGGTTTGTCTGAGGGCATAGCGAGATTTCTTATAAGCGTTTCTTATTAGCATCCCACTCCTTGAAAGCGGCAGCTCTAGCCTTTAGCTCTATGAGGATTTTGCCTGTAATCCATGGCTTCTGGTTTTGATATGTTCGCACAGGAACTGTGGGGATGACGTCGTAGATGCACTTAATGATGAAGCCAATGACTGAGGTTTGTGCCCCCATTACACCATTCTTGCTGTAGGGTGAAAATAATGGTAATACTGTTGTCACTAAAACATATTTTATTTGAGAATGTCAAGTCACATCCATATAAAGAATTATACATTGCAAATTCCTCACTGAAATTTCCATTTTATTCCTCTTCACTTCACTAATCTAATTTCCCTTATGTACAACAAACATTATTATTACACTACATTCATGCACCTACAAAACGTTTAGATTATAATTTGATATGACAATAGTAAATCATTGGAACGTTTAAATCTATCCTCATATAAATTTGCTTTATGTTTTACTTTCTTCAGACAAATCAAACTATTATAACTTACTTGAATAACATTAAGTAAAATAACATTCTATTATGTATTATAAGGTATATAACATGTCATGTGATTTTTTTGGACCCTCCATCCCTCTCCTGCTGCATCATCATGGCTGGTCCTCTTCATCCAGACTCACACTGACCTTAGAAAACAAACACAACACTACACAGACTCTCACTGGAATTAGTTCATGAACACCTTACTTAATTTCCATAGTTTCAACGGGATGCAAAACCTAACACACTGAACAAGGGACTCTGAACAAGACTAAACATAAGGAGGGTCATTTTGGATGAAATTCCCGTTCTTAGCAAACTCCTTTCTGATCTATGAGATATGATCAAACCAGATAAAGCCTGCAGCACTCATCATTTTTATCAAGCATCAGAGTTTAATAATATGGTCAGTTGGAATATAAACTTGTGATCATAAGAGAATAGTGAAATAAGTGAGCATGACATTGATTTCTGATGTGGGAAATGTAGGACTACTGTACCTGCTCCAACATCTGTTCCTTTACCACTGGGTCATTGAGGTCACGTCCTGTGTTAGATTTCAGATAGATCCTTACAATAGTCTGCTTGATTCTCTTTTTTAGAGGGACAATAAATAAGTCACTTTTCCTTCAATGTCCTTTTGTAGGCTGTAAATTACATTGGAACTATGTAATAACAAGACTCTGTTTAACAGTATGGAAATATTATCTCATAAGATAAACCACATGAACACACACTTGCATTAGTCCTTAGTGAGAGTGTTGGGAGAGAGGTGGCATCTGACAGTGGTGTAGTCTACATGAATCCATCTGACAGTGGTGTAGTCTACATGAATCCAACTGATAGTGGTGTAGTCTACATGAATGCCTCTCTGTGTCCTGCATCTGACAGTGCTTGTTAAAGTAGAAGCCTATTGGTGCTAAAATGCTATCCCTGCACCTGTCTTACAGATATAAATAACCCCAATAACCCCAATAAGATACCAGTCTTGGGGACTATCTGGTCTAGTGGTAATGCTACAGTCTCTGGAACACGCCTTTGGTGTCGTAGGTTTGAATCTGGCCTAGTGCACTTTGATGCAACCTCTGTGTAACTTTCCCTACTGTCATACTCTATTTCTATGTGTTTATTGAAAATGTATACTTAAAATAAAAATAATATGAATAAATAAATAAATAAATAGAGATGATAGTCTTACTTCCAATGCAAAGGAACGATCTCTTCAGAGAGCAGTCTCTATTGTCCAGGGAGGAGTGTTCAGTCTCTCCATGGCCCTTACGGGTCAGAGAGTCGCAGTTACTACCACCCAGTTGAGACTGATTGTCTGTCCTCAATTTTACAATATTAGATTGATTTCCACTAAAGCATTAAGGATACAGTATATAAGCATAAACACTCACATGGGTCGACCGCTCAGGTGTCACCGAAGGACTCATCCAAGGACTGCTGGCTAAAGAAGAGGTCAGGGGCTGCACCTGGGAAAAATAGATTTGAGCTTATGGTTTAGAGAGCAGTGTTGCATAAATACAGCCCATCAGTGCAATAGTGTGTCAACATTACAGATGTCACAGACATCTCGCCTCCGTGAAAAGTTGTTTTCTGAGATACCAGGTTCATTGTTGCTGACAGTTGATGGACTCCTTCAGTCCTGCTGAAAATATTGAGCAAGTCGATTTAGACTAGAAAACACTTAATACTTCTCAAATAAAAAGGTTACATTATGACCATTTTAATTGCTTTTGATTCATCACCCAATGCACTTTCTATGAAGAATGAAATTCCACACTGATCAAACTCTAAATGGTTGTTTATTCAGAACAGAGAACGGAAATTCTAAATAACAATAACTACATTCTAACTAAATAGTGTTCTCAAACAGTACCTATCACTATATTTTCAATTAATAACTTTTACTTTACCTTTCTTTACAATTGCAAAAAGCATTAAAGTAAATTATAGGTCAAATAACAACGTTTATGTGTCAGTATGTGTAAGTACAGTCTCATTAAGTAATATCATGTAACTGAGATGATAATAATAATTATTTGAAATGCAGGTTCCTTCCAGACCTTGAGTGTGGTAGTCTCTCTGGCAGATCAGTGTGGTGTCTGTCTGCAGACTGTCCAGGCTGCCATGGAGAGCCCTCTAGTGGAGATCTGTTGGATGAGAGGACATCAATGTACAGTATCTTATATGCCCAGGCCTTGTCATTATGTTTTGGCTCATTCTAAGGACTATTACTAGTAGAGTGAGTCTAGACTGTGTAAAAGGAAGAGAGTTAAATGGAGAAAAGAGCAATTCAGATAGTAGCCAGCTGTAGAGAGGGGATGTCTGGGATGTATGTTGAGCCTTTTTCAATGGGAGGTATAATCAGAGCATTACAGAAAATCATACATTGCATAGAGCTGACATGAGAGTCAAGACAGTAAATCTCTATTCCGCATTAAACCATGACACTTCTGTGTAATATTTGTCTATCTGTAACGTTCTGAATGTTCCACCCCACTGAACAAACCACATAATAGGAGCTCCAAAGTTGAGCAATGCACCTTGACAGATGAAGGTTCATTCCTGATGACAGGAAGCATCCAGCCACTTCAGTTCTCTGTTACCATCCCAGACCATCTTACCACAGTGGTAATTGATTGGGTTGAGAGGGAAGCAGTTGTGCCACTCTCTGTACTTCACCACCTTATCAACATCCCCACTGGTTCACAGCCAGGGGGCGCTCCACTCAAAGATGGACCGCTCCAGACCAATCCACACCCCCCCACATGGCAGCTCCACATTGGCCAGGAGCTGGGTCAAGTCAGCCTGCACGGTCTGGTTGGTGATGTGCACCAGGTTGGACTCTGAGCCACAACTTTTACAGAACTTCAGGGCATTTATCCAGCTCTTGGACTCGTTGAAGTAGTGCAGGTAATCTGAATGGACAAGACACAAACACACATGAAAATAGCACCCATGTTAATGCAAATTCATAAACACAAAACGACAAATACACACAGTGGTATAAAGTACCTAAATAAAAACTACTTGAAAGTAGTACTTTTGTTGGGTATCTGTACATTACTTCACTATTTACTTCACCACATTCCTAAAGAAAAGTACATTTCACTCCCTACATTCTCCCTGACACCTATAAGTACTTGTTACATTTTGAATGCTTTGCAGGACAGGAAAATTGTCAAATTATCAAGAGAACATCTATGGTAATCCCTACTGGTTCTGATCTGGCAGACTCACTAAACACGCATGCTTAATTTGTAAATGAGTGTTGGAGTGTGCCCCTGACTATCCGTAAATTTAAAAAGATATGAAAACAAAAGGAATTTGAAATGATTCATACTTTTACATTTTATACTTAAGTGTATTTTAACAATAACATTTACTTTTGATACTTAAGTATATTTAGAACCAAATACTTTTAGACTTTTACTCAAGTAGTATATTACTGTGTGACTTTCACTTTAACTTGAGTCATTTTCTTTTAAGGTATCTTTACTCTTACTCAAGTATGACAATTGGGTACTTTTTATACCACTGAATACACTCAAGGTCTTATCTTCCATTAAATGTCCAACAACTGTCATTTGTACACCTTTGTGCAGAATGTAGTTCCATGTTTGACACTCACCGGGATGGAGTGGAGAAGTTGTACTACTGGGGGAGGATGTGGGCTTCCTGTCTGGGGAGGTGGGACCTAATGAGGGTCAGTTGTCCACTGGATGTTGAGGTTGGTGGTGTGGTGGACTGTCCAGTAGTAGGGGTTGTTGGTGACATGGTGGACTGTCCATTAGTAGTGGTAGGTGGTGAGGTGGTGGACTGTCCATTAGTAGTGGTTGGTGGTGGTGTGGTGGACTGTCCATTAGTAGTGGTAGGTGGTGAGGTGGTGGACTGTCCATTAGTAGTGGTAGTTGGTGAGGTGGTGGACTGTCCATTGGTAGTAGTAGGTGGTGAGGTGGTGGACTGTCCATTAGTAGTGGTAGGTGGTGAGGTGGTGGACTGTCCATTAGTAGTGGTAGTTGGTGAGGTGGTGGACTGTCCAGTAGTAGTGTTAGGTGGTGAGGTGGTGAACTGTCCATTGGTAGTAGTAGGTGGTGAGGTGGTGGACTGTCCATTAGTAGTGGCAGGTGGTGAGGTGGTGGACTGTCCATTAGTAGTGGTAGGTGGTGAGGTGGTGGACTGTCCATTAGTAGTGGTAGGTGGTGAGGTGGTGGACTGTCCATTAGCAGTAGTAGGTGGTGAGGTGGACATCTTGGCAGGGGGAGATCTAGTTGAAGTAGAGGTGGTGGTTTCAGGAGTAGCAGGATTGGCCACATCCCCAGTGGTGTTACTTAGACGTTCACCTGTCAAAATTAAATAGAACACATGCAAATAAGTGCCTGTTTCCTGTCATGTTGATCAATGATATTAAAACAATGTACTCTATATAAAACATTTACATTTGTATTATTCGGGAGGATCTATACAAACTAATCATAAATTATGATTGACTGTCAACACGAGTTTGATAACACTCTCACAGGGTTCAATTTACCCCCATAGCACAGAGAATGACTTAGAACAATTTTCTACTGTCTATTTGCTAGTTCAGCTTTACACAGTTTCCGTCTCCCAAACACATTGGATTGTCCCATTTTTAAAATGGTTCCCCACTGGACCAATTCCATGTGTTGTTCTCACTCTTTAGTCCAATCCAGGTGATCCCTTTAGTCACCTGATCAAAGACATCCTGCTCTTTCTGGTTACAGATACTGGCTGGTTCTCCTTGTTGATAGTTGCAGTCTTTCACAGCCTTCGTCTAGTTCTTTGGTTCGGTTATCAGCTTATACACCTTCTCTGTTGTTCCATTGTCATGACGAACTTATGGGAAGAAAGGTGAAAGGTGATTTATCAGATTTCATGAGACAGTTAATAATAAAAATATACAGGAAGTCAATAATAGGGGATATTTTGAGGTCGACATCCAGTGATTTGAAGTGGAAACAATAGTGGTTTTAGAGATTGAAAGAGAGAGCCCATACCGTATTGACACATGTAGGGTAATGAGGTGTCCACTGGATGTTGAGGTTGGTGGTGTGGTGGACTGTCCATTAGTAGTGGCAGGTGGTGAATTGGTGGACTGTCCATTAGTAGTGGTAGGTGGTGAGGTGGTGGACTGTCCATTAGCAGTTCAACTGTTGTTGAAAACGAGAACAAACTGAAACGGCACAGTGAATGTTGGGATGGCTGCCAAAGACACCATCCCAGTTTAAGAACATCAACTCCTCCCCATCAGACCACCTCCACTCTTCATCTGGATCAGGTTTATCTCTATGGAGCCCAATCCACACATCACCATTTAAATGACTAAGAGTGGATTGAATTGCCTTCCAATCCTGTTCTGTGTGTATGATGGACAGATTTGTGTAGTGTTGTCTGCAGTACTCGTGTGCCTCGGTCCAGTTTTTCTTCTCAGGGACAAGGCTGTACTTCTTGGCTGAGTAGGGGACTGTATAAAATGCTTATCAGACTGCGTGTTGTGTTGACTGGCAAACACGACCATCTTCATCTTCCACTATTGATTATAAAATATAGGCAACACATACTGTTTGATAGCAGAGTAATATAGAGATGTAGATTTAATTGATGAAAGCAACAGAGCACGTGTCAAGACCATGGAGAAACTAACACAACCTCCTTCCAAATTTCCGACCTAATTTCTGTCTCATTCCAGTTAAATTTAAAGTACTGGCACTTGTCATTATTGGTGCATTCCTGCCTGCACCGACTTGCATTTTGGGTTGCGATTGGCTGATTCTCAATATTGTTCCCCAGATAATGGAAGTATTTCACCACACAGACCGTCAGAAGGGACACAGGATAAAGCATCACTAGGCACCAGCAAAACAACATTACCAACAGTACAGACTTTGTTAGGGAAAGAACACAATAGTGATGTATAAATGTAACTTTCATACATTGAGATCAAGACACAAATGGTTGACTTTCGCCTTTTTGATGGACGTGGTAGGTGTGCTCAAACATTCAATACATAAGATGTTAGGATTCAGGAACAGACAGCATTGACCATGAAAAGAGTTGGCTTGTTCACATCACAATAGACACAAGCCGATCAACCCTTCATGTTACTTCCTACTGTATGGTGACATCTGCACTGAACAAGATCCATTGACAACCAGTAGTATGAAGTGCAACACATACCTTTCACTACGCCCAGACTGTAGAATTCTAAAGGACTGTTTAACCCTCTAGAGCTCTCTGCTCTGCAGCAGTAGCTCCCACTGTCTGCAGGCTGAAGGTCTAAAATGGTGAAGTTCACCATCACAACTCCACTTATACATCTGCATTTGTTTTCTTGTGTGATTGTTATTGTTGTGTCAGCTATGTGATTACAACAGGACCACCATTTGCAAGTACTGCTTGCTGTTTGGGGTTTTAGGCTGCGTTTCTGTGCAGATCGGCAGATAAGTACAGACTTTATAAATACATTTGATTGATTGACATGGTATACACTTCGATTAACCGAACACGTACTTTGAAAGTAGCAAATACATTTAGAATCCAAGTCGAGGTAAAATATGTGATGGAGCTTTAATTTCAACATATTTTCATCTCTAAATCTATTGATTCCCACATTGTCTATGATATGCATAATATATATATATATATATATATAAAAAACTTTGATTTAATAGATTTTACCTCTAGTCAGAAAATTAAACAAAGAGCAAAGAGCTCCATTAAAATCATTTAAAGGAGATACTGTACGAAAAAGTTACAAAAGGTTATGTGAGTATCTCTTAAAAGAAAAGGACAGAGTGCAAAATCATTTGATGTTTTCAATTGATCCAAGATGTTTAATGCAGCTTGAAATGATGTCACACCTACCCAGTTAGCTGTCCTCTTCCCTCCCCAGAGTTTTGTTGTGAGATGGGGAGACCGGGGAAAGAGAGGTGAGTTTATAGAGTTTCAAATAAGGTTTGTTTTCATGTGGTACCTGCAGGGTTATGGCAGCCTAATTTTGTAAATAGTGCAATGTAATTCTGGATGTACAAGAGCCCATAGTTCCTGGTATGAACACGTTGTAGCTTAGTTGGTTGGAGTTTAGTGCTACGGTAGAAGTACTTCGGATGTGGTTTTACTTCCTGGTCTATGTCAATTTGGATAAAACCATTTGCTAAATAACTAGGCCTACATGGCTTCTTTTATCAAGTTGATTCATGTATAACAGCCATCAACTACACAAATAAGGACAAGACCCCCACACCCCTCCCCTGCTATCCATGAGCCTGTGTTTGACTGTAATAGCTGCCACAACACACCATGACACCAGGGAAAACTCTAATGATATACCAATGTTGATTAGCTTCACGACATGGATACTGCCATTCTGTCACACCCACAACAGTCTGTCTGTCTGTGTGTGTCTCTGTATGTACTGTTCCCTGAAGGTTACTGCTTGCTGTAACGGCTTTCTTCGGTTGAAGGAGAGTCGGACCAAAATGCGGCGTGTAGATTGCGATCCATGTTAATTATACTGAAGCAACACGAATCTAAATACAAACACTACAAAACAATAACCGTAACAAAAACCGAAACAGCTCAATACTGGTGCACATAAACACAGAATCAGGACACAAAGGACAATCACCCACAAAACACTCAAAGAATATGGCTGCCTAAATATGGTTCCCAATCAGAGACAACGATAAACACCAGCCTTTGATTGAGAACCACTTCAGACAGCCATAGACTTAACTAGAACACCCCACTAAGCTACAATCCCAACACACCACATACAAAAACCCATGCCACACCCTGGCCTGACCAAATAAATGAAGATAAACATAAAATACTTCGACCAGGGCGTGACACTTGCATGTTGGCACATAATTCTACATAACTCTGTTGTGATTACTGCCTCCATCTCACCATTCTTGCTGGAGAGTGAAAATAATGGTAATACTGATGTCACTAATCAAACATATTTTATTGAAGAATGTCAACAGTCGCATCCATAATTGAGTGTGTAACATACTTTTTCTCATTACAATGCAAGTCCCTGCCTGAAATGTCCTTAACAACAGACTTGAAAAACCACAAATGTCCTTTTTATTCCTCTTCTCTTCACTAACCAAATTGCCCTGATGTACAACAAACATTATTACATTACATTCATACACCAACAAATATATTAGATTATAAGTTGGTGTTATATTAGTCAAACATTGTAAAGTCTAAATCAATCCTAATGTAAATTACATAATTTTACCTTCATACGACAAATCGAACTATCATAACTTGAATGACATTAACAAGAATAATATTGTATTACGTATTATAAGGTATATAATATATAATGTGGTTTCCTTGGACCTTCCATGCCTCTCCTTCTGCATCGCCTTTACTGGTCCTCTTCATCCAGACCCACACTGACCTAAGAAAACAAACACAACAGTACAAAGACTCTCACTGGAAATAGTTCATGAACACCTTGCTCCATTTCCAAACTGTCAATGGGAAGGAAAACCTAAAAACACACTGTACAAGGGACTCTGCACAAGACTAAACAAAAGTAGGGTCATTTTTATAACTGTAGCACCAAAAAGTGCTTACCTTCATCAGGGCTTCCAAGTTCAACTGTTGTGCGAAAAACATCTCCATTCGGCAGTTCTCTCCAGCGTAGGCCTTGGATGAAGTTACCATTCTTCACAAACTCCTTTCTTATCTATGAGATATGATCAAACTAGATGAAGCCAGCAACACCCATTTTTAATTGAGCATCATAAATGTAATACCATGTGATGTCAGGTTTCTATTCCTAATCCTGAAAACAGTGAAATGAGTGAGGATGACATTGATTTCTGATGTGGGACATGTAGGACTACTGTACCTGCTCCAACATCTGTTCCTTTACCACTGGGTCATTGAGGTCAGCTCCTGTGTTAGATTTCAGAGACATCCTTACAATGGTCTGCTTGATTCTCTTTTCTAGATGGACATAGAAATGGTAAGATTCACTCAAATGAGGTTCACTTTATTTACAATAAATAATTCATTTTTCTTCCAATGTCCTTTTAAAGGCTCTATATTTCTTTGGAACTGTGTAGTAGCAAGCCATTGTGTTCTATGTTTACCAGTATGGAAATATTATCTCATAATAGAAACCACATGAGCACATATATATCTGAAAGGTGGGGAGAGAGAGGTGGATGGAGTAGGCTACATGTAGCATCTCTGTGTCTGACATGTGACAGTGTTTGCTGCAGTGGGACCCTATTGGGGCTAAAATGCCATCCCTGTCCCTGTCTTACGACCCATAGTAACCCCAATAAGATGGCAGTCTTGTGGCCTGGCTGGTCTAGTGGAAATGCCACAGCCTCTGGCACACATGTCTATGGTGTCAGAATAGGTTTGAATCCAGCCTAGTGCCCTTTGACACAACCTCTGTCTATCTTTTCCTCTCTCTATCTGTTCAATAAAAGATGTCAGTCTTACTTCCAGTGCAAAGGAACGGTCTCTTCAGAGAGCAGTCTGTCTTCTCCAGGGTGACGTTTTCAGTCTGCCAATGGCCCTTATGAGTCAGGGAGCAGCAGTTACTAGCACCTAGTTGAGGCTCAGACACACAGTATGGAAAGGGGTCCCCATTGGACCACTCCCACATTCTGGTAGAAGTCTTCCAGTAGAGTCCAATCCACATTTCAAACTGCTGTGTCTCTGTTATGCTTTGGAATGCTGTGTAATCTTCTTGGGTGAGGATGCTCGCTAAGTCATCTCCACTGGCTCGGCAAGCCGTCTGTGCCTCCTCCCACGTCAATGAACCTTGACCCATGTAGTATTTAAGCTCTGAGTTTAATTGTGTGCCTAAGGACAGAAAATACACAATTGTCCTTAAAGTGCCCTGAAAGACATGGACATTGATGTTAAATAAATGTACCTAGACGGTTGTCAAAGGATACTGTAACTCATAAAGGTGATATGAAATGTACTATGTACTGTACAAGGTGTTAAGAATGACTAACCCCCTTCAATTAAAGTGTTAATGTTACTTTGGAGTAGTAGTTTACAAATATCAGACAAGGGAGAGAAGGGATGCAAAATCAACTTACTTTTCTGGCACACAAAGTGACATGAAATTGTGCAATATCTCAAAATCCAAACTTTTGCTGTATGTCCATGAACAACACACTTTGCATTTGGTGTTTTCCAATAGGCCAGTTGGGGCCAAAAGGCATGGTATTGGGAGTGGACCCAGACTGCGTCAGTGAGGCTCTGTGCTGACACTGCTCTCAGAGCTGCTGTCTGGTCCTCAGCATTGAAGATGGTGGCCTGTTCATCGTAGTACTCCCTGCAAAACTTTTGGGCTTCATCCATGCTCCTCCCCTCGCTAACCAAAGTAAACACTGGTATCTCTACTGGTGGGCCTGTGTGGACAGACAAAGCACTGGGGTGATTCCTCATGAAACTATAACCAAAGAAGTTCATAACTCTTTGGGATTTTCACTAAATATATTCCATAGAATGGTCCTTTGGAGGAAGGACTTCTGAAATACTCTGAATGTACAAAACATTAGGAACTTTTTCAGGTCATTACATAGAATGATCAGGTGAATCCAGGTGAAAGCTATGGTCCCTTACTGATGTCACTTGTTAAATTCACATCAATCAGTGTAGATGAAGGAGAGGAGACGGGTTAAAGAAGGATTTTTAAGCCTTGAGACAATTGAGACATGGATTGTGTATGTGTGACGTTTAGAGGGTGAATGGGAAAGACAAAATATTTAAGTGCCTTTGAACGGGGTATCGTAGGCGGTGCCAGGCACATTTGTTTGTGTGTGTCTTGAGCTGTAACACTGCTGGGCTTTTCAAGATCAACAGTTTCCTGTGTGTTTCAGGAATGATCCACCACCCAAAGGACATCCAGACCATTTGACACAACTGTGGGAAGCGTTGGAGTCAACATGGGCCAGCATCCCTGTGGAACGCTATTGACATCTTGTAGATTCCATACCCCGACAAATTGAGGGTGTTCGAAGTGCCAAAGGGGGTTCAACTGATAATATAACTTACGCCAATACCTATGTTCCAGACTGTGATCTCTGCTACTTTCAGCGTTATAGGATTCAAAAATCATGTTAAACAATAGTATTGTCACGTTCTGACAATCGTTCGTGTGTGTTTTCCTTGTTTTAGTGTTGGTCAGGACGTGAGCTGGGTGGGCATTCTATGTTGTGTGTCTGGTTTGTCTATTTCTATGTTTGGCCTGATATGGTTCTCAATCAGAGGCAGGTGTTAGTCATTGTCTCTGATTGGGAACCATATTTAGGTAGCCTGGGTTTCACTGTGTGTTTGTGGGTGATTGTCCTTGTTCTGTCGCGGTGTTACTTTGCACCAGTATTAGGCTGTTTCGGTTGTCGTGTTACGTTTATTTGTTTTTGTATTTGATCGTGTTTACTTTGTCTCATCAAACATGGATCGCAATAGCCACGCCGCATTTTGGTCTGAATCTCTTTCACCTAAAGAAAACCGTAACAAGTATTTCCCAAAGAGTCCATGCAACTTATTTTAAGGACATTTTTACTGCTGAACTTATTTAGGTTTGCCATGACAAAGTGTTTGAATATTTATTGACTCAAGACATCTCAGCTTTTCATTTTTAATTCGTTTGTAAAAAATTCCTGGAAACATTATTCCACTTTGACATTATGGGGTATTGTGTAAAGGCCGGTGACCAAAAAATATGCTATTTTTAATCAATTTTAAAATCAGGCTGTAAAACAACAACATTTTGACAAAGTCAAGTAGTGTGAATACTTTCTGAAGCATCTGTATTCTACATCCATATCACATTTCCAGAGTGGAATCTCTACTAGTATTAGCTTTATGGGATGAATGAAGGGATCATATATTGAAAAATGTGCATAATCTAAAATAATACATTTTTAATATTCAGGTCATATTTTTCAATATGAATAAATGTATGTAAGAAATTTGATATTGAAATCAAAATACTATTCATATAACAGAGCAAGCGGTAAAGCTTCATTTGACTCCAATTTTTACTTTGTAGCACCCACAGATTAAAGTATGGAGTCCTAAAGGAGCCCTGGGTGAGGCCAAAATGTCACAAATATTCCAACTTCAGTTTCTCCAGTATTCTTTAAGGTACAAATGACAAATATTTGTCAACAATCCTTCCTCCAAAGGACGACATTTCTTGTTTTAGTTTTGTGAGCAATCACCCATGGACTGAGTGATCCACTCTTTTTCAATTTTCACCTAAAATGACATACCTAAATCTAACTGTTAGAAGATAATACAAAGTAAAAAATGTATTTTTGTATTTATTTGTACCATCATCAAAAGAAAGGCCATAATGTATTATTCCAGCTACAGGCGCAATTTTGATTTTGGCCACTAGATGGCTGCAGCGTATGTGCAAAGTTTTAGACTGATCCAATGAACCATTGCATTTCTGTTCAAAATGTGGAATCAAGACTGCCCAAATGTGCCAAATTGGTTTATTAGTAACTTTCAAGTTCATAACAGTGCGCTCTCCTCAAACAATGGTTTGGTTTTCTTTCACTGTAATAGCTACTGTACATTGGACAGTGCAGTTAGATAAACAAGAATTACTTTTTTTTGTCAATATCAGATATGTCTATGTCCTGGGAATCAATCTCATGCTAATCGCATTAGCCTATGTTAGCTCAACCGTCCCGTGTGGACCCACCGATCCTGTAGAGGTTTTAATATAAAACCACATTGAATTTATCTCAATGATCTCAATTTAGAGCTTTTTTTGCAACTCCTTGACAATGTGAATGCTGACAATATGTTTAACAGTTGTACTTTTCTTACAGTTAGATTAGTCCATACCTTCCCTGCACCCATTCCTTGTGTAACCAGATATGACTCCTGGAATGTCTTTTGTAGTTGGTTGACCATCTGAGTACTTTTGATAGCATCGGAATCTGGTTTGAAAGTAAAAGTCATACTGATGGAATTCTTCTGTCATGCCTCTGTTCTACAATCATGTTTTGTAAACAATGTAATTGTGAACAAATACTGTATATCATTTTGATCTCGTGAATAGTCAGTCCTTGAATCCATAGCTCTGCATTTGACAGCAGTGACATTTCTCTAGCCCCACCCATTAACTATTTAACAAAACAAGTGGTTTGGCCACCACCCAAACAGACAACCCAAATACTCAAATAGATTATACTCTTTAACCACGTAGCTGAAGTAGGAACACCCGGGGTTCTGAGTGCAGGCAAGCTGGCAATGATGTAGGTCCCGTTCATGCACCATCAGAATGTCGTTCCAAGGAAAGGCTTTGTCAACCACGAATCCCTGTGAGCAGTGAGCTGTGGAATAGGGGCAAATGTGGTTCATTTGGATAACAAGTCAATTACTAAAATCCTAAACTACCACAAAAGTGACAGAAATGGCTTTGTCCACGCTCAATAGTCCAATATTAGATTGACTTACACTAAACCATGAAGGATACATCTCAAATGACCTCTAACCTGTACCCCCACACACTGACTCGGTACCGGTACCCCCTGTATATAGCCTCGTTATTGTGTTACTTTGTGTTATTTTTTACTTTATTTATTTGGTAAATATTTTCTTAACTCTTCTTGAACTGTACTGTTGGTTAAGGGCTTTGTAAGTAAGCATTTCACGGTAAGGTCTACACTTGTATTCAGCGCATGTGACAAATAAAGTTTGATGTGATATAGCATATAATGTACACTCACATGGTTCAACTGCTCTGGTGTCACTGAAAGACTCATTTAAGGACTGCTGGCTGAAGAAGAGAGCAGGGGCTGCACCTGGGCAAAGAAAACAGTCTAAACATTCCCATACCGTACATTTCACAAGAAAGACCCCCAAAAGTAATGTGTATGTTGAATCTGTAAAACATGTATAATTTGTAAATGCATTGCCTTCAGAAAGATTTCACACGACTTGACTTTCTCCACATTTTGTTGTGTTACAGACAGAATAAAAAATGGTTTACATTAAGATGAGAAGCAGACGTTGAGGAAAACCTGGTTCAGTTTGCTTGGTTTTTCTAACAATGACAAAGCAATACATGTGACAGAGCTTGAAGAATTTTGAAAAGAATAATGGGCAAATGTTGCACAGTCCAGGTGTGGAAATCTCTTAGAGACTTACCCAGAAATACTCACAGCGGTAATCGCTGCCAAAGGTGCTTCTACAAAGTATTGAGTCAAGGGCGTGAATTGTTATGTAAATTAAATATGTCTGTATTTAATTTTGAATAAATTTACTACAATTTCTCAAAACGTATTGATGGGTGAGATTCTATTTTGATTTAATCCATTTTGAATTCAGGCTGTAACACAAGAAAATGTGGAATAAGACAAGGGATGTTTCTGAAAAGCACTGTATGAATTGGATATGTGTCACAATAGATCAAATAAGGTAACTATATCAACGTACTGTGGTCAGTATACATTGTCTAAATTATGTGCTGTTTTTACTTTAAAGATGTTGGGGAAAAGGGAATACAATTCTTACCCAGAAACAGTACCACCGCTGTTGGGAGCCGCATTGCCACTGAAAAGATGCAAAAGGGTAAAGAAGGTGTTTGTCTGTTTTAGAAAACCTTTTATGGAGATGTATAAGAAACAAGATGATATTAGGATTTTCTGACAGAGAAAATAGATATTGAATGCAAACTGTTATGGAAAAGAAGTCTCTCGTGACAGCCTTAACATTGAGTAGCTGATTTGGTTCTGGGTGCCGAGATTAATGTAAAAGCTATGTAAAATGGCCAGTGGATTTAACTAGGCAAATAGAGTATGATACTCTGGCTCATTTGACAGGGAAAGAGTGACTGAAGTGGATTTACTCAACCTTTCTCCTCCAATGACTCTTCTCCCAAAAATATTAAACGTGTGTAGTGTTGTGGTGCTTATAAATATAAACATAACTATATAGAATAGTGGATTGGATGATTTTCAGTGATTTCAGGACTAACTTGACTTTTACCTGTAACCTGAAACAGGAAAACTCGTTTTTTTTCTCAAATTCTTCCTCCTCAGCATCCTCTGGACAAATATTATACAATGAGGCATTCATCTATTAATGTCAGTGATACATAATCTGGTGTGTCATTGTAGTGTGTTTAGCTGCAGACCATTTGAACCAAATGTTATTAAGGACACAGGCCTGATCACTGATTTATGAGTTCAATTCCACCCAAGCTGGCTAGGGATCATACATTGATGCTGTGTTGAATATTCAAAGTAAAACAGTATATTTTGAGGGCAGAATCCCTTATTTTTTAAACTTGACCTGTATAGACTCGAAAGAAACACCGTATGTCATTGCTGAAGTGATTAGTGAAATCATCAAATGATTGCTGGTATGTTGTTGCAGTATTATATGTCAATACATATTCACTTTACATATGCAGAAACAAAACACATTTTCTGACTTATTTTGTTCTTGATTAATATCCCATAATGTGAGCTACTGTGATCCAAACTAGACATATTTTCTAGATAACCTAGAATGCTTTTTGACACCAAAATATTAGTCATGATGTAAGATGTTATACAGTAAGAAAGTGCTTGTAATATCCCATTAGTAAAATTAAATGAAAATGTACTGTACTTTTTTGTCTCCTCTCCCTCTCCAAGGCTTGTTTGGCTTTGATGAGCAGACAAGTGGAGAAGTGCTGTAGCTGAAGTGTTTATAAAGAGGATCCGATCTCCTCCTTCTTTGAATACACCCTTGTGTCAATCAACCCCATGAAGCCTCCTCTCTGTTGTCTTGCTGAAAGATCATTCTAAATAGACTGGATGCACAAGAGTGTGTTCATGTTGCGCAGCAACTCACTGCCATCCTGAAGACAAACAATACATACGAAACGCCATCATAGCACTGACCCCATCATAGCACTGAGACTGCACTTGTGAAGGTGTTAAATTACCTTTTAATGGCGTCAGACCGAGGCTCTGCATCTGTCCTCGGGCTCTTGGACCTTGTGCTGCTTTTGATACCATCGATCACCACATTCTTTTGGAGAGATTGGAAACCCAAATTGGTCTAAACGGACAAGTTCTGGTCTGGTTTAGATCTTATCTGTCGGAAAGATATTGGGTTGTCTCTGTGGATGGTTTGTCCTCTGACAAATCAACTGTAAATTTCGGTGTTCCTCAAGGTTCCGTTTAGGACCACTATTGTTTTCACTATATATTTTACCTCTTGGTGATGTCATTCCGAAGCATAATGTTAACTTTCACTGCTATGCGGATGACACACAGCTGTACATTTCGATGAAACATGATGAAGCCCCAAAATTGCCCTCCCTGGAAGCCTGTGTTTCAGGCATAAGGAAGTGGATGGCTGCAAATGTTCTACTTTTAAATTCAGACAAAACAGAAAATCTGACAATTCATCTTGATGGTTGTACAGTCGTTTCAAATAAATATGTGAAGAACCTCGGTGTTACTCTGGACACTGATCTCTTGTTTGACAAACATATCAAGACTGTTTCAAGGACAGCTTTTTTCCATCTACGCAACATTGCAAAAATCTGAAACTTTCTGTCCAAAACTAATTCCGAAACATTAATCCATGCTTTTGTTACTTCTTGGTTTGACTACTGCAATGCTCTACTTTCTGGCGTCCCGATAAAGCACTAAATAAACTTCAGTTAGTGCTAAACACGGCACATAGAATAAGGGCACATAGAATTCACCTGGATTCACCTCATCAGTCTATGTCATGGAAAGAGCAGGTTTTCCTAATGTTTTGTACACTCAGTGTATATTACCATGGTGATTTGAACTCTAGACTTGGTCATATGTCATCCAAAAAATAGCAAATTGCAATTTGATGATGCCAAGCATATGTTGTCATCTTTATGTAAAGTGTTTAGGAAACATTGATCTTAGGACATTTTGATCCTACATGGGCTTAACAAATTGCAATGTCATCTTGGATGCATAAAAGCCTATAGTTCCTGATGGCTTATTTAGTTGAAGTTAGGTGTCACAAGTAGTTAGGATGTGGTTTTAATTCCCTGTCTTCTTGTTGATATGTATAAATGCTAAATACAGTTGAAGTCGGAAATTTAAATACAGCTTAGCCAATTACATTCAAACTCAGTTTTTCACTATTCCTGTCATTTAGGATTTAGGATCACCACTTTATTTGAAGAATGTGAAATGTCAGAATAAAAGTAGAGAGAATGATTTATTTCAGCTTTTCTTTCTGTCATCACATTCCCAGTGGGACAGAACTTTACGTACACTCAATAAGTATTTGGTAGCATTGCCTTGAAATTGTTTAACTTGGATCAAAAGTTTCAGGTAGCCTTCCAACAAGCTTCCCACAATAAGTTGGGTGAATTGTGGCCTATTCCTCCTGTCAGAGCTGGTGTAAGTGAGTCAGGTTTGTAGGCCTCCTTGGTATTCTTACATACAATCGTCCTTTTAATAGTATAACGTTTGTCTTATAGGTTTTAGGTGTTTATACCTCTCCCTGCATACTTTAAATAGTCCCTGCTCAGACTATCTCAGCACAAGGTAGTTTAATTTTAGTAATGGCCTCAACTTCTACGAGTCATTACAGACACGTCCGTATCCTTTCAAAATTTCAATGATCTGTTACCCAGTGCTGTCTAACATGAACGTATATACTTTTGTAATTAAACTTTCTCTACGTTAGATTATATAGGCGGTATACCCGATACAAATCAGTCCCGTTAGTTTTAAGAATCAAGCCTTTCCCACTCTATTTTGACTAATGCTCTAGAATTCAGTCCATTAAAGTCCATTTTTTAAGCAGGTTTCTTAACTTAACCCCCCAACTTATGAATAAAGATTACTGACCTTTTCCTTGCAGCTGAGATTTAATTTTGGTTGGATCTCATCACCGTTTTCTGTTGTGTACCAGTTCGCCACCGGCCTGAAATGGACCCTCAATGTTAGAGGGCAGGTCTTTGTTATTATAGAATTATCATCCGCAAGTGCACGGTTTTCAGTGTCCCCTGGAACGACAGTTAACGGGTATTGAGGTCCGACTCGAAGGACCAATTGTCACGAGAATTTTCAATCCCAGTGATGATAACAATCACTATAGCTTTGACCAATTCCCCCTAGGTTGTAAAGCTAGGGGGCAAAGAATTAGGCAAAGACAGTTTATTCATGAGAGCTCTAAAGCCAAAAATGAGGACCCAGTCCTTTTATAATACGCACATCTTCCTATCTTTAGACTACTCCCAACTCAAACATTTCACCCTGTTATACAATTTCAGAGTGGAACACTTTAGCCATTATCTTAAAACATACAAATTATTCTATCAGTATGATGAAACAAAAAATAGAACTGTTTGGCCATAATTGTTATTATGTTTGGAGGAAAAGGGGGAGGCTTGCAAGCCGAAGAACACCATCCCAACCGTGAAGCACAGGGGTGGCAACATCATGTTATGGGGGTGCTTTGTTGCAGGAGGGACTGGTGCTCTTCACAAAATAGATGGCATCATGAGGGTGGAAAAGGATGTGGATATATTGAAGCAACATCTCAAGACATCAGTGAGGAAGTTAAAGCTTGGTCTCAAATGGGTCTTCCAAATGACAATGACCCCAAGCATACTTCCAAAGTTGTGGTAAAATGGCTTAAGGACAACAAAGTCAAGGTATTGGAGTGGCCATCACAAAGCCCTGACCTCAATCATATAGAAATATTTGTGGGCAGAACTGAAAAAGCGTGTGTGAGCAAGAAGGCCTAAAAATCTGACTCAGTTACACCAGCTCTGTCAGGAGGAATCGGCCAAAATGCACCAAACTTATTGTGGGATGCTTGTGGAAGGCTACCCGACGTGTTTTACCCAAGTTAAACAATTTCAAGGCAATGCTACCAAATACTAATTGAGTGCATGTAAACTTCTGACCCACTGGGAATGTGATGAAAGAAATTAAAGCTGAAATAAATAATTCTCTCTACAATTATTCTGATATTTCACATTCTTCAAATAAAGTGGTGATCCTAACTGACCTATTACAGAGGATTTTTACTAGGATTAAATGTCAGGAATTGTGAAAAACTGAGTTTAAATGTATTGGCTAAGGTGTATGTAAACTTCCGACTTCAACTGTACATAATACAGTACATTAAATGTAGGGTGTCAAATCTTTTGAACCTTCACTAACTGATCTGTGGTGGTTGGTTAGTCAAGTTGATTAATGTATAACAGCCATCAACAAAATTAATAAGGGCAAGAACCCCACACCTCTCCCCTGCTATCCATGAGCCTGATTTAATGACTGTTATAGCTGACACAGTCAACACACCATGATATCAGGGTAAATTATAACATCCAAATGTTTCTTAGGTTCATAACATGTATATACTGTCATACTGTCACACCCACAACTGTCTGTCTCCATCTTTACAGTTCTCTGAACTAGAGGTCGAACGATTATGATTTTGAACGCCGTTACCGATACAGATTATTGGAGTACCAAAAAAAAAGATACTGATTAATCGGCCAATTTTTTAAATGTATTTGTAATAATGACAATTACAACAATACTGAATGAACACTTATTTTAACTTAATCTAATACATGAATAAAATCAATTTAGCCTCAAATTAATAATGAAACATGTTCAATTTGTTTTAAATAATGCAAAAACAAAGTGTTGGAGAAGAAAGTAAAAGTACAATATGTGCCATGTAAGAAAGCTAACGTTTAAGTTCCTTGCTCAGAACATGAGAACATATGAAAGATGGTGGGTCCTTTTAACATGAGTCTTCAATATTCCCAGGTAAGAAGTTTTAGGTTGTAGTTATTATAGGAATTATAGGACTATTTCTCTCTATACCATTTGTGTTTCATTAACCTTTGACTATTGGATGTTCTTATATGCACTTTAGTTTTGCCAGTGTAACAGTATAGCTTCCGTCCTTCTCCTCGCTCCTCCCTGGGCTCAAACCAGGAACACAGCGACAACAGCCACCCTCAAAGCATATGGTCGAATCCGGAAACTATCATCTCGAAGAACAAGACATTTATTCTTACAGTGAAATACGGAACCGTTACGTATTTTATCTAATGGGTGGCATCCATTAGTCTAAATATTCCTGTTACATTGCACAACCTTCAATGTTATGTCATAATTACGTACAATTCTGGCGGCCCAAACTGTTGCATATACACTGACTCTGCGTGCAATGAACGCAAGAGATGTGACACAATTTTCCCTGGTTAATATTGCCTGCTAACCTGGATTTCTTTTAGCTAATATGCAGGTTTAAAAATATATACTTCTGTGTATTGATTTTAAGAAAGGCATTGATGTTCATGGTTAGGTTCACATTGGAGCAACGATATGCACCGCATCGATTATATGCAACGCAGGACACGCTAGATAAACTAGTAATATCATCAACCACGTGTAGTTAGCTAGTGATTATGATTGATTGATTGATTGTTTTTTATAAGATAAGTTTAATGCTAGCTAGCAACTTACCTTGGCTTACTGCATTCGCATAACAGGCAGTCTCCTCGTGGAGTGCAATGAGAGGCAGGTGGTTAGAGCGTTGGACTAGTTAACTGTAAGGTTGCAAGATTGAATCCCCCGAGCTGACAAGGCGAAAATCTGTCGTTCTGCCCATGAACGAGGCAGTTAACCCACCGTTCCTTGGCCGTCATTGAAAATAAGAATGTGTTCTTAACTGACTTGCCTAGTTAAATAAAGATTAAGTAAAGGTGTAAAAAATAACATATAAAACGTTTTTTTAAACGGCCAAATCGGTGACCAAAAATACTGATTTCCGATTGTTATGAAAACTTGAAATCAATTAATCGGTCGACCTCTACTCCCACCTGGAAGTGGACACATCATTCTACATTGTTGTGACTACTGCCTACATCTCATCATTCCTGCTGCAAGGTGAAAAGAGTAATAATACCATTGTCACTAATCAAACATATTTTATTTAAGAATGTCGACAGTTACATCCATAAGTAGGTAACATCATTATCAAGAATTTTACACTCTGAAAATCCTTCACTGAAACTTATCACCATACATGTTTTATCTTCAAACTTGAACAAACACATATGTCATTTTTATTCCTCTTCTCTTCACTAATCAAATTGCCCTGATGTACAACAAACATTATTACATTACATTCATACACCAACAAAAATCGTACATTATAATTTTGCATTACAAAAGTAAAACATTGTAGAGTTTAAATCTAGCCTAATAACTTGACATCATATTTTTCATTCATAAGCATAAAGCTATCTCTCATTCAAGAAAAAACACTGTCCATGATCTAAGATAATGTTATTGATATACGGTCATATATAATGAGGTACTAGGGTTATTTACAGTAAACTTCCATCCCTCTCCTGTTGCATCATCATGGCTGGTCCTCTTCATCCAGAACCACAGTGACCTTAGAAAACAAACACAACAGTATAAAGACTCTCACTGGAAATAGTTCATGAACACCTTACAGTACTTGATTTCCATACTGTCAACGGGATGCAAAACCTAACAACACACTGAACAAGGGACTCTGAACAACAGACTAAACATGAGTTTTTTTTCTCCAAAGCTGACACAAAAAAAAGTGTTTACCTTCTTCAGGGCTTCCAAGTTCAACTATTTTGCGAAAAACATCTCCGTTAGGCAGTTCTCTCCATCGCAAGTCTTGGATGAAGTTCCCGTTCTTAGCAATCTCCTTTCTGATCTATAAGGTATGATCAAACTAGATAATGTCAGTAGCCCTCATTTGAATACAGCATCCTAAATGTAATACTATGTGATGTCAGGTTTCCATTCCTGATCCTGAAAACAGTGAAATGAGTGACCTTGACATTGATTGCTAATGTGGGAAATGTAGGACTACTGTACCTGCTCCAACATCTGTTCCTTTACCACTGGGTCATTGAGGTCACCTCCTGTATTAGATTTCAGAGACATCCTTACAATGGTCTGCTTGATTCTCCTTTCTAGATTGACATAGGAATGGTAACATTCACTCAAATGAGGTTCAACTTATTTACAATATATAAGTAGCTTTTCTGTGTAGTAGCAAGCCTCTGTGTTATATTATTTCATAATAGAAACCACATGAAAGGTGGGGAGAGAGAGGTGGATGGAGTAGGCTACATGTAGCATCTCTGTGTCAGACATGTGACAGTGTTTGCTGCAGTGGGACCCTATTGGGGCTAAAATGCCATCCCTGTCCCTCCCTGTCTTATGATCCCCAGTAACCCCAATAAGATGACAGTCTTGTAGCCTGGCTGGTCTAGCGGAAATGCCACAGCCTCTGGCACACATGTCTATGGTGTCAGAATAGGTTTGAATCCAGCCTAGTGCCCTTTGACACAACCTCTGTCTATCTTTTCCTCTCTCTATCTGTTCAATAAAAGATGTCAGTCTTACTTCCAGTGCAAAGGAACGGTCTCTTCAGAGAGCAGTCTATCTTCTCCAGGGTGACATTTTCAGTCTGCCAATGGTCCTTAAGGGTCAGGGAGCAGCAGTTACTAGCACCCAGTTGAGGCTCAGACACACAGTATGGAAAGGGGTCCCCATTGGACCACTCCCACATTCTGGTAGAAGTCTTCCAGTAGAGTCCAATCCACATTTCAAACTGCTGTGTCTCTGTTATGCTTTGGAATGCTGTGTAATCCTCTTGGGTGAGGATGCTCGCTAAGTCATCTCCATTGGCTCGGCAAGCCGTCTGTGCCCCCTCCCACGTCAATGAACCTTGACCCATGTAGTATTTAAGCTCTGAGTTTAATTGTGTGCCTAAGGACAGAAAATACACAATTGTCCTTAAAGTGCCCTGAAAGACATGGACATTGATGTTAAATAAATGTACCTAGACGGTTGTCAAAGGATACTGTAACTCATAAAGGTGATATGAAATGTATTATGTACTGTACAAGGTGTTAAAAATGACTAACCCCCTTCAATTAAAGTGTTAATGTTACTTTGGAGTAGTAGTTTACAAATATCAGACAAGGGAGAGAAGGGATGCAAAATCAACTTACTTTTCTGGCACACAAAGTGACATGAAATTGTGCAATATCTCAAAATCCAAACTTTTGCTGTATGTCCATGAACAACACACTTTGCATTTGGTGTATTCCAATAGGCCAGTTGGGGCCAAAAGGCACGGTATTGGGAGTGGACCCAGACTGCGTCAGTGAGGCTCTGTGCTGACACTGCTCTCAGAGCTACTATCTGGTCCTCAGCATTGAAGATGGTGGCCAGTTCCTCATAGTACTCCCTGCAGAACTTCTGGGCTTCAGCCATGCTCCTCTCCTCACTAACCAGAGTAAACACTGGTAGCTCTACTGGTGGACCTGTGTGGACAGACAAAGCACAGAGGTTATTCCTCCATAAACTAGAGTAAAGAAATATCAGGATTTGGGGCATTTTCACTAAATATAATCCATAGAATGGTCCTTTTGGAGGAAGGATTGTTGACATTAACTGAGTGAACAAAACATGACGTAGACTGACCAGGTGAATCCAGGTGAAAGCTATGATGTCTTATTGATGTCACATGTTTAATGCACTTCAATCAGTGTAGATGAAAGGGAAGAGACGGGTTAAAGAATCATTTTTAAGCCTTGAGACAATTGAGACATGGATTGTGTTTGTGTGCCATTCAGAGGCTGATTGGGCAAGACTATAGATGAAACTGCCTTTGAACAGGGTATGGTAGTTGGTGCCAGGAGCACCAGTTTGAGTGTGTCAAGAACTGTAATGCTGCTGGGTTTTTCACGGGGAAGAGCTTCCAGTGTATATAAATAATGGTCAACAACCCAAAGGACATCCAGACAACAGGACACAACTGTGGGAAGCATCGGAGCCAACGTTTGAGACGAACTGAGGCTTTTCTGTGGGCAGAAAGGAGGTGCAACTCAATATTAGGAAGGTGTTCCTAATGTTTTGTACACCCAGTGTATATTCAACATTTGCATCTTAAAGTAGAATTGAGAAATAATTGACTGAAGTTGGAATATTTGTGACATTTTGGCCTTACCCAGGCCTCCTTTAAGACTCCATAGTGTGTCATCTGTAGGCGCAACGAAGCAAAAGTTGGTGTCATATGAAGCTTTCAGTATACTTTAGTCAGCATGCAGGGTCGAAATGAAATGCTGTTCTTTAGATCTGGAATGGGACAGGGTATAACATTCTTACCCAAAAACAGTACAAACACTGTTGGGAGCCACATAGCCACTGAAAAGATGTAAAAGGGTAAAGAAGGTGTTTGTCTGTTTTAGAAAACCTTTTATGGAGATGTATAAGAAACAAGATGATATTAGGATTTTCTGATAGAGAAAATAGATATTGAATGCAAACTGTTATGGAAAAGAAGTATCTCGTGACAGCCTTAACATTGAGTAGCTGATTTGGTTCTGGGTGCCGAGATTAATGTAAAAGCTATGTAAAATAGCCAGTGGATTTATCTAATCAAATAGAATATGATAGTGACTGAAGTGGCTGACTTCAACCTTTCTCCTCTCCCAAAAATGTGAACATTTTGTAGTTTTGTGATGCTTATAAATCTTCATATTTTTACATAAAACAGGGGTTTGGATGATTTACCGCTTGCTCTGTAATTTGAGTAGTATTTTGATTTCAAAAACACATTTCTTGAATACATTTATGAATACTGAAAAACATAAAAATGAATATAGAAAATATACAATTTCTCATTTGGCAAATGTTTCTTTATATGAAATACTCAACATCCATATCAAAGTCCCAGAGTAGGACCTCTGCTACTATTAGCATTATGGGATTGATGGAGGGGTCAGATATTGAAAGATGTGCCATTTTTTGTTTTTTCAATATTCATGTTTATGTTTTTTTTTCTTTTCATAAATGTATGTAAGAAATGTGTTATTGAAACACAAATACTACTCACATTACAGAGCAAGCTCCTTCAGACACAAACTTTTACTTTGTAGCACCTACAGATTATGGAGTCTTAAAGGAAGACCAAAATGTCATAAATAATCAAACTTCAGTTCATTATTTCTCAGTTATGCTTTAGGTATAAATGTCAAATATAGGTCAAGAATCCTTCCTCCGAGGGATTAAATTGAGTATTTTTTTTCTAGTTTCATGAAGAATGACCCACGGACAGATATCAATGATTAATAGAAAACTACATTGAATTTATAAAGGAACTGAACTATTTTAAGCTAAATAAACCTATTTTCATCCTAATGTTGTTGCTTTAGATCACTCAGTCATCTCAATCTAGAGCTTATTTACAACTCCTTGACACTGAATGCGGAAAACATGTTTAACAGTTGTAAGTACTATTCATACAGCAGGTTAAATTGGTCCATACCTTTACTGCAGCCCTTCCTACTGTAACCAGATATGGCTCCTGGATAGTTTATCATAGTTGGTTGACCAAATGAATACTTTTGATGGCAGTGGAATCTGTTTTGAAAGTAAAAGACAATACCGATATACTTCCTATGTCATTTCTGTTTTTCATTTACATTTTTTTGTTATCAAATACTGCGTATCATTTTGATCTCATGGATAGTCAGTCCCGAATCCATAGCTTTGCTTTTGAGAGAGGTGACCTTTCTCCAATCCGATCCTTCAACTATTTACCAAAGAAAGTAGTGTGACCACCACCCAAACGGACAACCCAAATACTCAAATAAATTATACTCTTGAACCACGTAGCTGAAGTAGGAACACCCGGGGTTCTGAGTGCAGGCAAGCTGGCAATGATGTAGGTCCCGTTCATATACCATCAGAATGTTGTTCCAGTAAAATAGTAGGTCAATCATGAATCCCTCTGAGCAGTGAGCTGTTGAATAGGGGCAAATGTGATTTTCATTTGGATAACAAAAAAAATATTCAAAAGATAAACTACCACAAAGTGACGTGAATGGCCTTGTCCATATTCTATATTACAATCTTAGATTATTTACAATAAACCATGAAGGATACGTCGTATATAGCATATAAGCATATACACTCACATGGTTCACCTGCTCGGGTATCACTGAAGGACTCATTCAAGGACTGCTGGGTAAAGAAGAGGTCAGGGGCTGCTCCTGGGCAAGGAAAACAGTCTAAACATTCCCAGACTGTACATTTCACAAGAAAGACCCCAAAAAGTAATGTGTATGTTGAATCTGTAAAACACGTATAATTTGTAAATGCATTGCCTTCAGAAAGTATTCGAAAGCCTTGACTTTTTCCACATTTTGTTGTGTTACAGCCAGAATAAATATACATTGAGATTTTTAACTGGACTACACACAATACCCCATAATGTCAAAGTGGAATTATGTTTTTTGAAATGTTTAGAAATGAATAACAAATCAAAAGCTGAAATGTCAATAAGTATTTAACCCCTTTCTTATGGCAAGCCTAAAGTTCAGGAGTAAACATTTGCTTAACAAGTTGCATGGACTCACTTTGTGTGCAGTAATAGTGTCACGTCCTGACCTTAGTTCCTTTTTTATGTCTCTATTTTAGTTTGGTCAGGGCGTGAGTTGGGGTGGGCATTCTATGTTTTGTGTTCAATGTTTTCTATTTCTATGTGTTTGGCCTAGTATGGTTCCCAATCAGAGGCAGCTGGCAATCGTTGTCTCTGATTGAGAACCATACTTAGGCAGCCTGTTTTCCCACTATGGGTTGTGGGTGGTTATTTTCTGTTTAGTGTTTTTGTTGCACCTTACAGAACTGTTCGTTTGTCGGTTTGTTGTTTTTGTTCCGTATTCATCTTTATTAAAATTATTATGAATACGTACCACGCTGCACTTTGGTCCTCTTCTCCTTTTCCCGACAACAATCGTTACAAATAGTGTTTAACATTTTTATGACTACCTCATCTCTGTACCCCACACATACAATTACATGTAAGGTCCCTCAGTCGAGCAGTGAATTTCAAACACAGATTCAACCACAAAGACCAGAAAGGTTCTCCAATACATCGCAATTAAGTGCACCTATTGGTAGATTTTTTTTAAATGACACTGAATGTCCTTTTGAGCATGATGAAGTTACACTTTACACTTTCGATGGTGTATCAAGACACCCAGTCACTACAAAGATACAGGCACCCTTCCTAACTCAGTTGCCGGAGAGGAAGGAAACCGTTCAGGGACTCCACCATGAGGCCAATTGTGACTTTAAAACAGTTACAGAGTTCAATTGCTGTGATAGGAGAAAACTGAGGATGGATCAACAACATTGTAGTTACTTCATAATACTAACCTAATTGAAATAGTGAAATTAAGGAAGTCTGTACAGAATAATATTAAATATTACAAAACATGCATCCTGTTTGCGACAAGGCACTTATGTAATACCGCAAGAAATTTGACAAGCAATTAACTTTTGGTCCTGAATACAAAGTTTTATGTTTGAGGCAAATCCAATACAACACATTACTGAGTAGCACTATGCATATTTACATGCATAGTGGTGGCTGCATCATGTTATGGGTATGCTTGTAATCATTAAAGACTGGGGAGTTTTTAAGAATAAAAAATAAGCTGAATAGAGCTAATTACAGGCTAAATCATGGAGAAAAACATGGTTCAGTCTGCTTTCCACAAGACACTGGGAGATGAATTCACCTTTCAGCTGGACAATAGCCTAAGTTAGAGTTTTGACTTAAATCTGCTTGAAAATATTTTGCAAACCTGAAAATGGTTGTTCTAGCAATGAACAACAACCAATGTGACAGAGCTTAAATAATTTTGAAAAGAATAATGGGCAAATGTTGCACAATCCAGGTGTGGAAATCCAGGTGTGGAAATCTCTTTCCTTACCCAGAAAGAAAGTATTGACTCAGGGGTCTGAAAACGTATGTAAATTGTATATGTCAGTGTTTTATTTTAAATATATTTGCTACAATTTCTAAAAATATGTTTTCACTTTGTCATTATGGAGTATTGTGTGTAGATAGGTGAGAACATTTGTATATGTAATCATTTTTTAATTCAAGCTTTAACACAACAAAATATGGAATAGGTCAAGGGGTTTGAATACTTTCTGAAGGTTCTGTAGATAGTGAGATATAAAAACATGGATATGTGTCACAGTAGAGCAAGGCAACTATATCAGTATACTTTGGTTAGCATGCAGGGTTGAAATTAAATGCTTTTCTTTAGATCTAGAATGGGACAGGGAATTAAATTCTTACCCAAAAACAGTACAAACACTGTTGGGAGCCACATTGCCACTGAAAAGATGCAAAAGGGTAAAGAAGGTGCTGTCTGATTTAGATTTTTTTAATAAAGATGTGTAAAAAAACATGATGATATTAGGATTTTCTGATAGAGAAAAGAGATATTGAATGCAAACTCTTATGTAAAATAAGTCTCTCATGACAGCCTTAACATTGAGTAGCTGAATTGGTTCTGGGTGCCGAGATTAATGTAAAAGCTATGTAAAATAGCCAGTGGATTTAACTAGGCAAATAGAGTATGATAGTGACTGAAGTGGCTGAATTCAACCTTCCTCTTCCCCCTTCTCTGCTACCAAAAAATGTGAACACTGTAGTTTGGTGATGCAAATACATTTTCATATTATTACATAAAATAGGGGTTTTGATGATTTTGGGTGATTTCAGGACTAACTTTATATTTTCCTGTCACCTTTAACAGGAAAACGCATTCTGTATTGAGGCATCAATCTAGTAATGTCAATATTTGACAAAGTGGTGCATTATCTGGTGTGTCAGTGTATTGAGTTTAGCTGCAGATCGTGTGAGCCAAAAGTTATTTAGGACTAAGGGCTGATCGATTAGAAACAAACAGTACTTTATCTCATTGATGGAGTGATTAGTGATATGATAAATGATTGATGGTATGCTGTTGCAGTATTATATGTCAATACATAATCACTTTACATATGCAGAAACAAAACACATTTTCTGTATTATTTTGTTCTTGATAAATATCCCATTATGAGAGCCACTGTGATCCAAACTGGACATATTTGCTGAGTAATAACTTTCAAAATATCAGTCATGATGTAAGATGTTATACAGTAATAAAGTGCTTGTAATATCTCATCAGTAAAAGTCAAATGAAACGTACCTCTTTGAATCCTTCTCTCTCTCTCCAAGGCTTGTTTGGCTTTGATGAGCAGACAGGTGGAGAAGTACTGTAGCTGGAGTGTTTAGAAAGAGGATCTGATCTCCTCCTTCTTTGAACACACCCTTGTGTCAGTCAACCTCATCAAGCCTCCTCCTTGTTGTCTTGCTGAAAGATCCTTCTAGAAAGAGTGGACCCACCAAGACTGTGTTAATGTCCCTATATGGTAAGTCAAACAACCTGAATGGGAGAGTCCACGTATGTACATTGAGTAAATTATATTTAATAAATATGTTGTAGCATAGTATATAATAATATTTTGACATATTGTTACTATCAGATCTGGTATCAGCCAACACATTTGAAAAATTCCAACATTTCGTAAATACTTCCCATAAAGATAACAATTTATAGTTTACATCCTCAAATTACAACTTGATATTCTTTGGTTGGCATACAACCAAGAATAGAGTTCAAATCAACATGGTGATATCCAATGAGTGTACAAAATATTAGGAACACCTGCTCCTTCCATGACATAGATTGACCAGGTGAATCCAGGTGAACAATATTATCCCTTATTGATGTCACTTGTTAAATCCACTCCCATCAGTGTAGATGAAGGGAAGGAGACAGATTAAGGAAGCGTCTTGAGTCAATTGAGACACAGATCGTATGTGTGCCATTCGAAGGGGGAATGGGCAAGACAAAATACTTCATTGTCTTTGAACGAGGTATGGTAGTAGGTGTCAGGCACACCGGTTTGAGTGTGTCGAGAACTGCAACTCAATATTAGGAAAGTGTTCCTAAAGTTTTGTCAACTCAGTTTAGACAACCTGATAAGTCCTGCTCGTCATTTGATTTGTAAATCAAGGCTTTGCACTCAGGGTAATGATGAGTAAATTGTGTCAGTTCTCCACCTGTAATGGTATTAACCCTAAATCTGTCTTTCAAGTAGAGTTATAGTATTTGTGGGCACTCTTGGCTAGGTTAGGTTTCCTTTGGTGACTGTGTTAAATAACTTATCAAGCATGCATGGTCATTGTCATTTGCCTTTTAAGGTGATGGACACACATATTAAACAATATGATAACCACATATTACATTACAATCATAACTCAGTGTTCAGAGCATCTAGGTGAGGGGAAGTATAAGGGCCCCAGTCAGACCAATGAATCAATAAGATTTTTTGGGGTCTGAAAATTATTTACCAGTATTTTAAATCTCCACAAGAGGGAGTTCAAGACCAGAGGTCAGTTGATCAAGATGTTTCAAAATTAGACAGCAGTAGCCTGTACATGATACAATAAGAGCATACTGCATAGCATACTGCAGTATAATTACAGCTAACCCCTGTGTATGCCTTCTGGCTAGAAGGCTAATGTTTGAATATATGAGTATCATAGACCTTCCAGTGGTCGTAAGTAAAGTCCTGTTTTCTATGTGTACTTGCAGAGCTATGGCAGCCTAAACCCCAATTGTGTTAACAATGTAATTCTGGATGTATAAAAGCCCATAGTTCCTGGGGGCTTATTTAGTTGGAGTTTAGTGTTACAAGTATGTGGTTTTACTTCCCTGTCTTTTTGTCGAGTTGGATAAACTCTAAATAACTACATGATTTTAAAAATGTAGGATGTCAAATCTTTTGAACATTCACTCTCTGATTCGTGGTGTTTGGTTAATCAAGTTGTTTAATGTATAACAGCCATCAACTACATTAATAAGGGCAAGAACCCCACACCCCTCCCCTGCTATCCATGACCATGTGTTTATGACTGTTATAGCTGACGGAGTCAACACACCATGACACCAGGGAAAATTATAACATCCAAATGTTGCTTAGGTTGATAACATGGATACTGTCATTCTGTCACACCCACAACAGTCTGTCTGTCTCCGCTTTACAGTTCTCTGAACCATCCCATCTGGAAGTGGACACATCATTCTACATTGTTGTGACTACTGCCTTCATCTCACCATTCTTGCAGGAGGGTGAAAATAATGGTAATATTGTTGTCACTAATCAAACATATTTTATTTAAGAATGTCAACAGCTACATCCATAAGTGAGTAACATCCTTATCAATAATTTTACACTCTGAAAATCCCTCACTGAAAAAATCCCTCACTGAAACTTCATCATACAGTGGGGCAAAAAAGTATTTAGTCAGCCACCAATTGTTCTCCCACTTAAAAAGATTAGAGAGGCCTGTAATTTTCATCATATGTACACTTCAACTATGACAGACAAATGAGAGAAAAAAATCAGAAAATTCATTTTTAATGAATTTATTTGCAAGTTATGGTGGAAAATAAGTATTTGGTCAATAACAAACAAGCAACATTTCTGGCTCTCACAGACCTGTAACTTCTTCTTTAAGAGGCTCCTCTGTCCTCCACGCGTTACCTATATTAATGGCACCTGTTTGAACTTGTTATCAGTATAAAAGACACCTGTCCACAACCTCAAACAGTCACATTCCAAACTCCACTATGGCCAAGACCAACGAGCTGTCAAAGGACACTAGAAACAAAATTGTAGACCTGCACCAGGCTGGGAAGACTGAATCTGCAATAGGTAAGCAGCTTGGTTTGAAGAAATCAACTGTGGGAGCAATTATTAGGAAATGGAAGACATACAAGACCACTGATAATCTCCCTCGATCTGGGGCTCCACGCAAGATCTCACCCCGTGGGGTCAAAATGATCACAAGAACGGTGAGCAAAAATCCCAGAACCACACGGGGGGGACCTAGTGAATGACCTGCAGAGAGCTGGGACCAAAGTAACAAAGTTTACCATCAGTAACACACTACGCCGCCAGGGACTCAAATCCTGCAGTGCCAGACGTGTCCCCCTGCTTAAGCCAGTACATGTCCAGGCCCGTCTGAAGTTTGCTAGAGAGCATTTGGATGATCCAGAAGAAGATTGGGAGAATGTCACATGGTCAGCTGAAACCAAAATATAACTTTTTGGTAAAAACTCAACTCGTCTTGTTTGGAGGACAAAGAATGCTGAGTTGCATCCAAAGAACACCATACCTACTGTGAAGCATGGGGATGGAAACATCATGCTTTGGGACTTTTTCTGCAAAGGGACCAGGACGACTGATCCGTGTAAAGGAAAGAATGAATGGGGCCATGTATCGTGAGATTTTGAGTGAAAACCTCCTTCCTTCAGCAATGGCATTGAAGATGAAACGTGGCTGAGTCTTTCAGCATGACAATGATCCCAAACACACCACCCGGGCAATGAAGGAGTGGCTTTGTAAGAAGCATGTCAAGGTCCTGGAGTGGCCTAGCCAGTCTCCAGATCTCAACCCCATAGAAAATCTTTGGAGGGAGTTTAAAGTCCGTGTTGCCCAGCAACAGCCCCAAAACATCACTGCTCTAGAGGAGATCTGCATGGAGGAATGGGCCAAAAATACCAGCAACAGTGTGTGAAAACCTTGTGAAGACTTACAGAAAACGTTTGACCTCTGTCATTGCCAACAAAGGGTATATAACAAAGTTTTGAGATAAACTTTTGTTATTGACCAAATACGTATTTTCCACCATAATTTGCAAATAAATTCATAAAAAATCCTACAATGTTATTTTCAGGATTTTTTTTCTCATTTTGTCTGTCATAGTTGAAGTGTACCTATGATGAAAATTACAGGCCTCTCTCATCTTTTTAAGTGGGAGAACTTGCACAATTGGTGGCTGACTAAATACTTTTTTGCCCCACTGTACATGTTTTAACAACAGACTTGACCACAAATGTCATTTTTATTCCTCTTCTCTTCACTAATCAAATTGCCCTTATGTACAACAAACATTATTACATTACATTCATACACCAACAAAAATCATACATTATAATTTTACATTACAATAGTAAAACCTTGTAGAGTTTAAATCTAGCCTAATATAACTTGACATCATATTTTTCATTCATAAGCATAACGCTATCTATCATTCAAGAAAAACATTGTCCATGATCTAAGATAATGTTATTGATATACGGTCATATATTAAAAAGTACTAGGGTTATTTACAGTAAGCTTGACTATTTTAGTTGTCTTGGAACTTCCATCCCTCTCCTGTTGCATCATCATGGCTGGTCCTCTTCATCCAGACCCACACTGACCTAAGAAAACAAACACAACAGTATAAAGACTCTCACTGGAAATAGTTCATGAACACCTTACAGTACTTCATTTCCATACTGTCAACGGGATGCAAAACCTAACAACACACTGAACAAGGGACTCTGAACAACAGACTAAACATGAGGAGGGTCTTTTTCATAAATGTGGAACAAAAAAGTGTGTACCTTCATCAGGGCTTCCAAGTTCAACTGTTTTGAGAAAAACATCTCCATTCAGCAGTTCTCTCCAGCGTGGGCCTAATATGAAGTTCCCGTCCTTAGCAAACTCCTTTCTGATCTATGAGAAAATTATCAAGCCAGATAAAGCTAGCAGCAGAATTTAAATCAGGAATTTCAGTTTATTAATATGACCAATAGGAGTATAAACTTGAGATCATGTGAGAACAGTGAAATGAGTGAGCATTACATTGATTTCTGATGTGGGAGATGTAGGACTACTGTACCTGCTCCAACATCTGTTCCTTTACCACTGGGTCATTGAGGTCAGATCCTGTATTAGATTTCAGAGACATCCTTACAATGGTCTGCTTGATTTTCTTTTCTAGAGGGACATAGAAATGGTAAGATGAGGCAGCCACTCAAATGAGATTCAGCTTATTTACAATAAATAAGTAGCTTTTCTTCCAATGTCCTTTAAAGGCTGTAAATGACTTTGGAACTGTGTTCTATGTTTACCAGTATGGAAATATTATCTCATAATAGAAACCACATGAGCACATACAGTACATTTGTAAAAAATAATGATTTTATTTTAGAAAAAATTATATATTTTCAATATTCATGTTTTAGATTTTACAACATTCATAAATGTATGTAAGAAATTTGCTATTGAAATCAAAATACTACTCATATAACAGAGCAAGCGGTAAAGCTTCATATGACACCACCTTTTACTTTGTAGCGCCTACAGATGAAGGTATGGAGTCCTAAAGGAGCCCTGGGTGAGGCATAAAATGTCACAAATATTCCAACTTCAGTTTCTGAAGTAGGCTTTAAGGTAGAAATGTCAAATATATGTCAACTAATCCAAAGGACCCTTCTATGTATTACAATTTATTAAATGTCACTGTTTTTTATGTCCTCATTTCGTGGGTAATCACAGACAGACAGCAATGGTTAACATACAGTGCATTCAAAACGTTTTCAAGACCCCTTCACTTTTTTCCACATTCTGTTACGTTACAACCTTATTCTTAAAGGGATTAAATCGTTTTTTTCCCCTCATCAATCTACACACAATACCCCATAGTGACAAAAGAAAAACAGGGTTTTAGACATTTTTGCAAATGTATTAAAAATATAAAAACTTAAATAATAGATTTACATAAGTATTCAGACACTTTACTCAATACTTTGTTGAAGCACCTTTGGTAGCGATTACAGCCTCGAGTCTTCTTGGGTATGATGCTACAAGCTTGGAACACCTGTATTTGGAGAGTTTCTCCCAATTTTCTCTGCAGATCCTCTCAATCTCTGTCAGGTTTGATGGGGAGCGTCCCTGCACAGCTATTCTCAGGTCTCTCCAGAGATGTTTGATCGGGTTCACTCAATGATATTCAAAGACTTGTCCCGAAGCCACTCCTGTTCTGTCTTGGCTGTGTGCTTATGGTCATTGTCCTGTTGGAAGGTGAACGGTCGCCCCAGTCTGAGGTCCTAAGAGCTTTGGAGCAGGCTTTCATCGAGGATCTCTCCATACTCCATACATTGCTCTGTTCATCTTTCCCTCTATCCTGACTAGTCTCCCAGTCCCTGCCAAATAAAAAATTCAGCACAGCATGATTCTGCCACCAACATGCTTCACCGTAGGGATGGTATTGGCCAGGTCATGAGGGATGCCTGGTTTCCTCCAGACGTGACACTTGGCATTCAGGCCAAAGAGTTCACTCTTGGTTTCATCAGACCAGAGAGTCTTGTTTCTCATGGTCTGAGAGCCCTTTAGATGCCTTTTAGCAAACTCCAAGCAGGCTGTCATGTGCCTTTTACTGAGGAGTGGCTTCCGTCTGGCCACTCTACCATAAAGGTCTGATTGGTGGAGTGCTGCAGAGATGGTTGTCCTTCTGGAAGGTTCTCCCATCTCCACAGAGGAAATCTGGAGCTCTGTCAGAGTAACCATCGAGTAATTGGTCTCCTCCCTGACCAAGGCCCTTCTCCCCCGATTTCTCAGGGCGGCCAGCTCTAGGAAGAGTCTTGGTGGTTCCAAACTTCTTCAATTTAAGAATGATGGAGTCCATAGTGTTCTTGGGGACCTTCAATGCTGCAGAAATGTTTGGTACCCTTACCCAGATCTGTGCCTCGACACAATCCTGTCTCGGAGCTCTACGGACAATTCCTTTTAATACATTTGCTAACATTTCTGAAAACCTGTTTCCACATTGTCATTATAGATTAATAGAGATTAATGAGTGTTTTTTTTATATATCCATTTTAGAATAAGGCTCTAACGTAACAAAATGTGTAAAAAGTGAAGGGGTCTGGATATTTTTCGAATGCACTGTAAAACTACATTGGATGTTTTCTGTAATGGCTCAGGTGGAGATGGCTGCCATTTTATGGGCTCCTAACCAATTGTGCTATTTTGTGTGTTTTTGCGTTATTTGTAGCTTATTTTGTACAGGGAAGATGTGCGACACCTGGAGGATGGTGGAGACAATCACAAAGACAGGTGTAACAGATCAGGGCGTGACAGTGGCCCAGGCCTTACTCTACATCTCCCGGAGGTCCTGGTACTCTGCGATGCAGGCGGGGAGGTCCGGGGGTCCGGGGCAATTTCCAAGCCCTCAGGAAAATGTCCCGGGGCAGGCAGAGCTGACTTCAGGCAATGAGTGTGGCAGGATGGGCTCCAGCCCACGATGGTACCAGTAGCCCAGTCAATGGAGGGATTGTGTTGCTGGAGCCAAGAGAACCCCAATACCACGGTAACCTGCGGAGACTCAACCAGCAGGAATCGGATCGTCTCGCTGTGGTTCCCTGATACTCGTAGGTTGACGGGGATGGTCTGGTGGGTGACCCGGTATATAGAGTGCCCGTCCAGTGCTCTAACACCCATGGGAATGGAGAGGAGTTGAGTGGGGATGCCCAGCTTGGACGTCCATGAGTCTCACATCAGCCCCCGAGTCGATGAGTACCTGGAGAGACTTGGACTAGTCGCCCAACAGCAGGGTGGCATGGAGAGGGGGGCAAGTAAGGGGAGAAGAACAATTATCTTTAAGACCCACCAGAGTACTCACTCCAACGGATGAGCTGGGTCTTTTGAAGGGACAGGTAGACACATAATGACCGACAGTACTGGAATACAGACAGCTATGGGTGTTCAGTCTGCGTACGCGTTCGGCTGGAGGCAGCCTAGCCAGGCCGAGCTGCATCAGCTCGGGAAGAAGCAAATCAGCAGTCTTACAAGGCTCTTGGAGGAATTCGGGGACTCTCGGGGACTTCCGGAGTTCATCAGATGGAATCCTCGAGTGAGCAATTGTGACTGCAATCAGACCTCTTCTCCCTCTTATGTTCCCATAACCGTCCATCGATCTGGATGGTTAAGGCGATGAGTGAGTAGAGATCCGTCTGTAGTTCCCAGGCTGCAAGCTCATGCTTTACCCCCACCAATAATCCGTGCAGGAACGTGTCAAACAACGCTTCTGGGTTCCAGGTACCCTTTCTGCCAGCGTGCGGAACTCCATCTCCTAGTCTGCCAAACTGAGGGAGCCCTGCCGAAACTGGAGTAACTTCCGGGCAGCTTCTCTCCCGGACACCGGAGCCTCAAAAACAAGGGAGCAATGGGAGAGAAAGGCCTGGCAGGTTCTGGAATCTCCATTGTAGCGCTCTGGTGGAGGTAAGCAGGGTTCCCAGGAATCAAGGGCGACGGCACTGCTACCAGCAGGGTTACTGAGGGGCTGGGAGGTTACCGTCATGGTAGGCTGCCTAGTAGGCAACTCACGGAATTCTCCAGCAAAGTGTCCAATTCTAGGTTGTGATGTTAATCCACATCCTGGAACCCTTCCATCAGACCCCGAAGCATCTCCTTGGGTCTACCAATGAGTGCTCCTTGGGAGGAGATGGCGTGGCGGAGCTGGTCCAAGTCTGCTGGGTCAGTCATGACCAGTTCGTACTATCAGGAATCAAGGGAAGACCCAAGTGCAGACTGTTTGACTGTTGTTTATTGTAACCACAGGGGCAGGCAAATGACAGGTTAAGGCAGGCAGGGGTCGATAATCCAGAGCAGAGGCAAAGGTACAGGACGGCAGGCAGACTCAAGGTCAGAGACAGACAGTGGACAGGCAAAGGTCAAAAACCGTGAGGACGAGAAAATGATTAGGGAAAACCAGGAGCTGAAACAAAACGCTGGTCGGCTTGAACAAACAAGATGAACTGGCAACAGACAGACAGAAAACACAGGTATAAATATACAGGGGGAAATGGGGAAGATGGGCGACATCTGGAGGGGGGTGTAGACAATCACAAAGACAGTTGAAACAGATCAGAGCGTGACAATTTTACCTAATTTCTACCATGATGTTACATGTGCAACCAGAGGGAAAAAAGTATAGACCACGTTTACTGCACACAGAGACACGTAAAAAGCTCTGACCACAACTCTATCCTCCTAATTCCTGCTTACAACCAAAAACTAAAGCAGGAAGTACCAGTGACTCAGTCAATACGGAAGGGGTCAAATGACGTAGATGCTAAGCTACTGGACTGTTTTGCTAGCACAGATTGGAATATGTTCCTGGATTCTTCCGATGGCATTGAGGCGTACACCACATCAGTCACTGGCTTCATCAATAAGTGCATCGATGACGTCGTCCCCACAGTGACTGTACATACATGCCCCAACCAGAAGCCATGGGTTACAGGCAGCATCCGCACTGAGCTAAAGGCTAGAGCTGCTGCTTTCAAGGAGCGGGACTCTAACCCGGAAGCTTATAAGAAATCCTGCTATGCCTACCGACGAACCATCAAACAGGCAAAGCGTCAATACAGGACTAAGATCGAATCGTACTGACGCTCGTCGGATGTTGCAGGGCTTGCAAATCATTACAGACTACCAAGGGAAGCACAGCCAAGAGCTGCCCAGTGACACGAGCCTTCCAGACAAGCTAAACTACCTCTATGCTCGCTTCTAGGCAAATAACACTGAAACATGCATGAGAGCACCAGCTGTTCCGGACGACTGTGTGATCACGCTCTCCGTAGCTGATGTGAGTAAGACCTTTAACAGGTCAACATTTACAAGGCCGCAAGGTCAGACAGAATACCAAGACGTGTACTCTGAGCATGCGCTGACCAACTGGCAAGTGTCTTCACTGACATTTTCAACCTGTCTCTGACCAAGTCTGTAATACCAACATGTTTCAAGCAGGCCACCATAGTCCTTTTGTCCAAGAACACCAAGGTAACCTGCCTAAATGACAACCGGCCCATAGCACTCACGTTTGTAACCATGAAGTGCTTTGAAAGGCTGGTCAAGGCTCACATCAACACCATTTTCCCAGAAACCCTGGACCCACTCCAATTTGCATACCACCCCAACAGATCCACAGATGACTCAATCTCTGTTGCACTGACCTGGACAAAAGAAACACCTACGTGAGAGTGCTGTTCATTGACTACAGCTCAGCGTTTAACACCTATAATGCTGTCAAAGCTCATCACTAAGCTAAGAACCCTGGGACTAAACACCTCCCTCTGCAACTGGATCCTGAACTTCCTGACAGGCCGCCCCCAGATGGTAAGGGTAGGTAACAACACATCGGCCACACTGATACTCAACACGGGGGCCCCTCACTGGTGCATGCTCAGTCCACTCCTGTACTCACTGTTCACCCATGACTGCATGGCCAAGCACGACTCGAACACCATCATTAAGTTTGCCGATGACACAACAGTGGTAATCCTGATTACCGACAACGATGAGACAGCCTATAGGGAGGAGGTCAGAGACCTGGCCATGTGTTGCCAAGATAACAACCTCTCCCTCAACCTGATCAAGGCAAAGGAGATGATTGTGGACTACAGGAAAAGGAGGGACGAGCATTCTCATCGACAGGGCTGTAGTGGAGCAGGTTGAGAGCTTCAAGTTCCTTGGTGTCCACATCACCAATGAACTATCATAGTCCAAACACACCAAGACAGTTGTGATGAGGGAACGACAACGCCTATTCCCCCTCAGGAGACTGAAAAGATTTGGCATGGGTCCTCAGATCCTCAAAAAGTTCTACAGCTGCACCATCGAGAGCATCCTGGCTGATTGCATCACTGCCTAGTGTGGCAACTGCTCGGGGTGGAGGATAGTGCTTCTGCCCAGTACATCACTGGGGCCAAGCTTCCCGACATCCAGGACCTTTTTACAAGGCGGTGTCAGAGGAAGGCCCTAAAAATTGCCAAAGACTCCAGCCACCCTAATAATGAACTGTTCTCTCTGCTACCGGACGGCAAGTGGTACTGGAGCACCAAGTCTAGGTCCAAAATGCTTCTTGGCAGCTTCTACCCCCAAGCCATAAGACTCCTGAACAACGAATCAAATGGCTACCCAGACTATTTGCTGCTACTCTTTGTTTATTACTATGCACAGTCACTTTACCTCTACCTACATGTACATATTACCTCAATGACCTCAACTAACCTGTGCCCCCGCACATTGACTGCACCGGTACCCCCTGTTTATAGCCTTGTTATTGTTGTTTTATTGTTGCTCTTGAATTATTTGTTATTTTTCTTCTTATTTGTTTAACAGTTGTAAGTACTATTTGTACAGTAGGTTAGATGAGTCCATACCTTTACTGCAGCCCTTCCTAGAGTAACCAGATATGACTTCTGGATTGTTTATCATAGTTGGTTGACCATCTGAATACTTCTGATAGCAGCGGAACCTGTTTTGAAAGTAAAAGAAAATACTGATGCACTTCTGTCATGTCTCTGTTTTACACATTTTTTTGTAAACAATGTATTTGTAAACAAATACTGTATATCATTTCGATCTCATGAATAGTCAGTCCATGAGTCCATAGCTTTGCATTTGCGAGTGCTGACAATTCTCCAGCCCCATCCCTCAACTACAGTATCTACCAGAACAAATCGGGTGACCTGGTGACCACCACTCAAACAGACAACCCAAATACTCAAATAGATTATACTTTTTAACCACGTAGCTGAAGTAGGCACACCCGGGGTTCTGAGTGCAGGCAAGCTGGCAATGATGTAGGTCCTGTTCATATACCATCAGAATGTTGTTCATGTAAAAGTCTTTGTCAACCATGAATCCCTTTGAGCAGTGAGCTGTTGAATAGTGGCAAATGGGGTTTATTGGGATTACGAATAAATTATTAAAAAGATAAGACTACCAAGAAATGACAGAAATGGCCTTGTTCGTGCTCAATATTACAATATTATATTATTTACACTAAACCATGAAGGACACGTCTTTTATAGCATATAAGCATGTAAACTCACATGGTTCGACTGCTCTGATGTCACGGAAGTGCAGGCTGAAGAAGAGAGCAGGGGCTGCACCTGGGCAAAGAAAACAGTCTAAACATTCCAATACCGTAAATTGAACGAGAAAGACCCCAAAAGGTCATGTGTATGTTGAATCTGTTACACATGCATAACTACATAGATAGTGAGATATAAAAACATGGATATGTGTCACAGTAGAGCAAGGTAACTATATCAACATACTGTGGTCAGTATACATGGTCTAAATTATGTGCTGTTTTTACTTTAAAGATGTTGGGGAAAAGATAAAACAATTCTTACCCAGAAACAGTACCACCGCTGTTGGGAGCCACATTGCCACTGAAAAGATGCAAAAGGGTAAAGAAGGTGTTTGTCTGTTTTAGAAAACCTTTTATGGAGATGTATAAGAAACAAGATGATATTAGGATTTTCTGATAGAGAAAATAGATATTTAATGCAAACTGTTATGGAAAAGAAGTATCTCGTGACAGCCTTAACATTGAGTAGCTGATTTGGTTCTGGCTGCCGAGATTCATGTAAAAGCTATGTAAAATAGCCAGTGGATTTAACTAGGCAAATAGTCTGATACTCTTGGAAAGAGTGACTTAAGTGGCTGGATTCAACCTTTCTCCCCCACTTCTGTCCTCCCAATTTTTTGTACACGTTTTTAATGTTGTGATGCTTTTAAATATACATATTATTACACAAAATATATTGTTTGGGATGATTTTGTTTGCATTCAGGACTAACTTGACATTTGTCTGTCACCTTTACAGGAAAACTTGTTTTTTTGCTAAAATTCTTCCTCTGAATCCTCAGGAACAAATATTCTGTAATGCCAATATTTGACAAAGTGATACATAATCTGGTGTGTCATTGTAGTGGGTTTAGCTGCAGACCGTGTGAACCAAAGGTTATATAGGACTAAAGGCTGATCCCTGACTTATGAGTTCAATTCCACCCAAGCTGGCTAGGAATCAGGCAGAATACAGTGCTCTATGTCATTGATGAAGTGATTAGTGACATGATAAAATGATTGTTGGTATGTTGTTGCAATATTACAGTAATGAGTACACCCCTCACATTTTTGTAAATATTTGAGTATATCTTTTCATGTGACAACACTGAAGAAATTACACTTTGCTTTAATGTAAAGTAGTGAGTGTACAGCTTGTATAACAGCGTACATTTGCTGTCCCCTCAAAATAACTCAACACACAGCCATTAATGTCTAAACCGCTGGCAACAAAAGTGAGTACACCCCTAAGTGAAAATGTCCAAATTGGGCCCAAAGTGTCAATATTTTGTGTGCCACCATCATTTTCCAGCACTGCCTTAACCCTCTTAGGTATGGAGTTCACCAGAGCTTCACAGGTTGCCACTGGAGTCCTCTTCCACTCCTCCATGACGACATCACGAAGCTGGTGGATGTTAGAGACCTTGCACTCCTCCACCTTCCGTTTGAGGATGCCCCACAGATGCTCAATAGAGTTTAGGTCTGGAGAAATGCTTGGCCAGTCCATCACCTTTACCCTCAGCTTCTTTAGCATGGTAGTGGTCGTCTTGGAGGTGTGTTTGGGGTCGTGTTGAAATACTGCCCTGCGGCCCAGTCTCCGAAGGGAGCGGATCATGCTGTGCTTCAGTATGTCACAGTACATGTTGGCATTCATGGTTCCCTCAATGAACTGTAGCTCCCCAGTGCCGGCAGCACTCATGCAGCCCCAGACCATGACACTCCCACCACCATGCTTGACTGTAGGCAAGACACACTTGTCTTTGTACTCCTCACCTGGTTGCTGCCACACACGCTTGACACCATCTGAACCAAATAAGTTTATCTTGGTCTCATCAGACCACAGGACATGGTTCCAGTAATCCATGTCCTTAGTCTGCTTGTCTTCAGCAAACTGTTTGCGGGCTTTCTTGTGCATCATCTTTAGAAGAGGCTTCCTTCTGGGACGACAGCCATGCAGACCAATTTGATGCAGTGTACGGCGTATGGTCTGAGCACTGACAGGTTGACCCCCCACCCCTTCAACCTCTGCAGCAATGCTGGCAGCACTCATGCGTCTATTTCCCAAAGACAACCTCTGGTTGTGACGCTGAGCATGTGCACTCAACTTCTTTGGTCGACCATGGCGAGGCCTGTTCTGAGTGGAACCTGTCCAGTTAAACCGCTGTATGGTCTTGGCCACCGTGCTGCAGCTCAGTTTCAGGGTCTTGGCAATCTTCTTATAGCCCAGGCCATCTTTATGTAGAGCAACAATTATTTTTTTCAGATCCTCAGAGAGTTCTTTGCCATGAGGTGCCATGTTGAACTTCTAGTGACCAGTCAGTATGAGGGAGTGTGAGAGCGATGACACCAAATTTAACACACCTGCTCCCCATTCACACCTGAGACCTTGTAACACTAACGAGTCACATGACACCGGGAGGGAAAATGGCTAATTATGCCCAATTTGGACATTTTCACTTAGGGGTGTACTCACTTTTGTTGCCAGCGGTTTAGACATTAATGGCTGTGTGTTGAGTTATTTTGAGGGGACAGCAAATTTACACTGTTGTACAAGCTGTACACTCACTACTTTACATTGTAGCAAAGTATAATTTCTTCAGTGTTGTCACATGAAAAGATATACTCAAATATTTACAAAAACGTGAAGGCTGTACTCACTTTTGTGATATACTGTATATGTCAATACATAATCCCTTTACATATGCAGCAACAAAACACATTTTCTGACTTATTTTGTGCTTGATAAAGACACTGTTATCCAAACTAGGCATATTTACTAGATAACAACTTTAAAATAAATACTTTTTAACACCAAAATATCAGTCATGATGTAAGATGTTATATAGTAAAAAGTGCTTGTAATATCTCATTAGTAAAAGTCAAATGAAATGTACCTTTTTGGCTCCTACTCTCTCTCCAAGGATGGTTTGGCTTTGATGAGCAGACAGGTGGAGAAGTACTGTAGCTGGAGTGTTCAGAAAGAGGATCTGATCTCCTCCTTCTTTGAACACACCCTTGTGTCAGTCAACCTCATCAAGCCTCCTCCTTGTTGACTTGCTGAAATCAAATCAAATCAAATTGTATTGGTCACATACAAATGGTTAGCACATGTTAACGCGAGTGTAGTGAAATGCTTGTGCTTCTAGTTCCGACCATGCAGTAATATCTAACAAGTAATCTAACAATTTCACAACAACTACCTTATGTACACAAGTGTAAAGGGATGAATAAGAATATGTACATATGAATATATGAATATATGGATGAGCGATGGCCGAACGGCATAAGCAAGTTGCAGTAGATGGTATCGAGTACAGTATATACATATGAGATGAGTAATGTAGGGTATGTAAGCATTATATAAAGTGCCATTGTTTAAAGTGGCTAGTGATACATTTATTACATCCCAATTTTAATTATTAAAGTGGCTAGAGATTTGAGTCAGTATGTTGGCAGAAGTCACTCAATGTTAGTGATGGCTTTTTAACAGTCTGATGGCCTTGAGATACAAGCTGTTTTTCCGTCTCTCGGTCCCAGCTTTGATGCACCTGTACTGACCTCTCCTTCTGGATGATAGCGGGGTGAACAGGCAGTGGCTCAGGTGGTTGTTGTCCTTGATGATCTTTTTGGCCTTCCTGTGACATCAGGTGGTGTAGGTGTCATGGAGGGCAGGTAGTTTGCCCACGGTGATGCGTTGTGCAGACCTCACTACCCTCTGGTGAGTCTTACGGTTGTGGGCGGAGCAGTTGCCTTACTAGGCGGTGATACAGCTCGACAGGAAACTCTCTATTGTGCATCTGTAAAAGTTAGTGAGTGTTTTGGGTGACAAGCCAAATTTCTTCAGCCTCCTGAGGTTGACGAGGCGCTGTTGTGCCTTCTTCACCATGCTGTCTGTGTGGGTGGACCATTTTAGTTTGTCAGTGATGTGTACGCCGAGGACCTTAAAACGTTTCACCTTCTCCACTACTGTCTCGTCGATGTGGATAGGGAGGTGTTCCCTCTGCTGTTTCCTGAAGTCCACGATCATCTCCTTTGTTTTGTTGACTTTGAGTGTGAGGTTGTTTTCCTGACACCACACTCCGAGGGTCCTCACCTCCTCCCTGTAGGCCGTCTCGTCGTTGTTGGTAATCAAACCTACCACTGTAGTGTCGTCTGCAAACTTGATGATTGAGTTGGAAGCGTGCATGGCCGCACAGTCATGGGTGAACAGGGAGTACAGGAGAGGGCTGAGAACGCACCCTTGTGGAGCCCCAGTGTTGAGGATCAGCGGAATGGAGATGTTGTTTCCTACTCTCACCATCTGGGGGCAGCCCGTCAGAAAGTCCAGGACCCAATTGCACAGGGCACGGTCGAGACCCAGGGTCTCAAGCTTAATGACGAGTTTGGAAGGTACCATGGTGTTAAATGCTGAGCTGTAGTCGATGAATAACATTCTCACATAGGTTTTCCTCTTGTCCAGATCCTTCTAGAAGGAGTGGACCCACCAAGAGTGTGTTTATGTCCCAATATGGTAAATCAAACAACCTGAATGGGAGACTCCACATATGTACATTGAGTAAAGTATATGTAATTTAGTATAGTATGTAATATTATGATGATATATTGTTAATATCACATTTCCTAAAAATGTCCTGAAAGACACAGACATTGATGTTAAATAAATGCACCTAAACGGTTGTCAAAGTAAGTCATAAAGTTGACATGATTTGAAATGTACCATGTACATTTATTTAAAATAATGCTTTTTGACACCAAAATATTAGTCATTAAGTACACAAGTTGTTATACAGTAAGAAAGTGCTTGTAATATCCCATTAGTAAAAGTACAATTTAACTTCTGGTTGGCAACATCAAATATTCAAATTACAATTTGATATTCTTCTGTTGGCCAATGACCAAGACTAGAGTTAATATCACCATGGTGATGGACAACCTGATGTGTATGCTCCTCATTTGATTGGTAAATCAAGGCTTTGCAATCAGGGAAATGATGGGTAAATCTCAGTTGACACGCTCCGGAACTTTGCCAACTAGTAAGTATGTTTTAAACCTCTCGCTTTGGGCTGGATATGTTAATGTGTAGTTCTACGAGCAGAAATACTTAACTCAATTATCCAAAAAATCCATAGCTTGAAAGTACTTTTTACTGGAAGCTTTGCAGCGCCAATTTCCCTACATTTTCCCCCACGTGGGCCAGCCCCTAACAATTTGAGTTCTAGCCAATGAGCTTTAGCCCCTTACCATTTGAGTGTCAGCTAGCAAGATGCACATACAGTAGAGCTAGAGAGAGAGAGCAATGACGTGGTGCACATATAGTGCCTTCGGAAATGATTCAGACCCGTTTACTTTTTCCACATTTTGTTACGTTACAGCCTTATTCAAAAATGTATTAAATAAAACAATTTCCTCAGCAATCTTCAGACAATAACCCATAATGGCAAAGTGAAAACGTTATTACAAATTTATTACAACCAAAAAACAGAAATACCTTATTTACATAAGTATTCAGACCCTTTGCTACGAGACCCTAAACTGAGCTCAGTGCATCCTGTTTCCATCGATCACCTTCAGATGTTTCTACAACTTGATTGGAGTCCACCTGTGGTGGATTTAATTGATTGGACATGATTTGGAAAGGCACACATCTGTCTACAGTTTATAAGGTCCCACAGTTAACAGTACATATCAGGGCAAAAAACAATCCATGAGGTCGAAGGAATTGTCCGTAGAGCTCCGAGACAGGATTGTGTCAAGGCACAGATCTGGGGAAGGGTACCAACAGTTTCTGCAGCATTGAACACAGTGGCCTCCATCATTCTTAAATGTAAGAAATTTGGAGCCACCAAGACTCTTCCTAGAGCTGGCCGCCCTGAGCTGGCCGCCCAGAGAAATCGGGGGAGGGCCTTGATCAGGGAGGAGACCAATTACCTGATGGTCACTCTGACAGAGCTCCAGAGTTCCTCTGTGGAGATGGGAGAACCTTCCAGGACAACCATCTCTGCAGCACTCCACCAATTAGGCCTTTATGGTAGAGTAGCCAGACGGAAGCCACTCCTCAGTAAAAGGCACATGACAGCCCGCTTGGTGTTTGACAAAAGGCACCTTAAAGACTCTCAGACCATGAGAAACAAGATTCTCTGGTCTGATGAAACCAAGATTGAACTCTTTGCCCTGAATGCCAAGCGTCATGTCTGGAATAAACCTGATGCCATCCCTACAGTGAAGCATGGTGGTGGCAGCATTATGCTGTGGGGATGTTTTTCAGAAGCAGGGACTCGGAGACTAGTCAGGATCGAGGGAAAGATGAATGGAGAAAAGTAGAGATCATTGATGAAAACCTGCTCCAGAGAGCTCAGGACCTCAGACAGGGGCGAAGGTTGACCTTCCAACAGGACAACAACCCTAAGCACACAGCCAAGACAACGCAGGAGTGGCCTTGGGACAAGTCTCTGAATGTCCTTGAGTAGCCCAGCCAGAGCCTGGACTTGAACCAGATCAAACTTCCTTGGAGAGACCTGAAAATAGCTGTGCAGCGACACTCCCCATCCAACCTGTCAGAGCTTGCAAGGATCTGCAGAGAAGAATGGGAGAAAATTGAAGCTGTAATCGCTTCCAAAAGTGCATCAACAAAGTACTGAGTAAAGGGTCTGAATACTTATGTAAATGTGATGTTTCAGTTTTTTTTAAATATCAATTATCAAAAATGTCACAAAACTGTTCAGAACATCCAGGGTGTTGAATAATGGGGGCCCCAGCCAGACGAATCAGTGTAGTTATTTTCCGTCTGAATTTGTTTTACCATTATTTGAAATCTCCACCAGAGGGAGTTAATGATCAGAGGTCAGTTGATCAAACAGCAAAATTTGACAGCAGTACTATCCTGTACATGCTACAATAAGAGCATACTACATAGCATGTTGCAGTATAATTACAACTACCCCTGTGTATGCCTTTTGGCTAGAAACATGCTGTTTGAATATGAGTATCATAGACCTTCCAGTGCTTGGTGGTCTGCAAGGAGGAGTCAGAGACCGACAAGCTGGGGGGGTTGGGAATGATTTAGCGAGTCTCTCACACAAGGAGATCAGGTAAGTGATTATGACACAATACTTTTGTAGAAATAGAATGTTTTTTTAAAACGTTTTCATTTGTGACCTGTGGATTTGTAAATATTTATGCAACTGTGTGTTCATCCAACAGCAAAACGAACTGGACAGACATCATGGTCAAATTGTGATCACAGTTCTTCAGACATTATCAGAAAATAATGAAAGTAATAGAATTAAAAATATCCTAAAATGAAACACTGAATTAAAATAGAGGTTATCAAAGAGGGATATCTAAGTTGGTCTGTAGTGCACCTTTTGAAAGCCCTGTGTTGGTGGCCTTTATATAACAATGACAATAATATATGCCATTTAGCTGATGCTTTTATTCAAAGTGACTTACAATGGTGTTGATTGGGGGACAAGCCCCCGAACTCTGGTTCTGATCCACTGACTCGTAAATATACAGTTAATGAAAGAGAGAGTTTGTTATTTGTTGAACAGAAAGCCTCTGGTGTCAAAATAGGTGTTGAATATCAGACCCACCCCTACCCGGCCATCCAGGGTTTTCCTATGTCATAGAAGTGTATCTTATTCACTTGCAGACTAACATGCGCTTTAAAACATATATTTCATAATCTGGGGTTAGCTTTCCCCAGATTTGACTCTGGTGTTTTGGATGTATTCTTAGCCTGCCACAGCTATGTCATTGGTAACCCTGTTTCTTAGTGACAGCTTTGGGGTGACACCAAGCTAAGGATGCTCTTGGCTATGGTGCGATGCTGAAACACGAAGTAAAACTGGGTCAAAAACACAGAGAGAGATCTTATGACCAAAACTTTGTCTAACTGTCCCAGTGTAACACTCTGGCGCAATCAAAAACACCATGTATGAAGGAGTTTTCCTCTCAAAGAACCTGAATAACATGACAAGATGTGCTAATTTTGGATCATGGATACTATAGCCTAACGTGACTGTGCCTAAACGATAGAACTGTCCTGTTTGTGTATTTGCTGAGGTCACAGACCTTTGACCTTAGAGTACTAGTGGCGATAAGCTCAGACCTCAGACATCATGTAATGAATGATATTCTATTGACTGTTTTGGAAAGATACAAATCAAAGGGCCTCTTAGATAAAAACATGGAGGAGGCCCCCAAGCTAGATCTGACAACTGTTTTTGCTGCAGTCGCTATATCAGGTCCCTACTTTGTTTAATTGTTACTAAACAATTGTGTCATTATAATTCACACTTGATAAGATAAAGCAAACGTTTCACTGGCTGACTATGTGTGCCATTCCCCAAAAATGTATGGTGATAAGCAGAGAGAAATAAAAGCGAGAACAGCATATACATTCAAACGGGCTTTCTCAATACCATGGAAGTGCCAGGTTTGATTGAATGGGGACCGTAAGATCACTCACATAACGGAGGATAAAACTGAAGAAAAAATTCTGATGAAACTGCAGTTACTCACAATAAAATGACAGCTCCTAATGAAGATTGTTAAAAAAAAAAAATTAAAAGACCAGCTTTATTCCATCCTATATCTCTCTGTCACGCAAATATACATCTCTCTGTCATGCAAATCTTCAGAAACTCTTTCTAACTCAAGATGTTTACACTTCATAAGGGAAGGCACTGGTTGTGTTCCATGTAAATATCTCCATCATGTCTGTCTCCTCAGCAGTCGGAGCGGTATGGATGCCCTCTCCCAGAGAACCTGTACCCATACACCGTGTCCAGACCCATCTACCCCAACCCCACGTTTGAGGAGGACAACGAGAGGCAGGCCCGGGAGGAGAGGACCCTGAGGGAGAGTGTAATGTAATAATGTTTGACATTACACATGTGTTTTTTCCAATGCAGCTGCTCAGGTAGGCAGGCCCTGAAGGTTGTGAAAGGAGTCTTTCCTGTCATTGACTGGTTCTCCAGATACCCAATAAGAGAGTGGCTTCCCGGTGATGTCATCTCTGGTGTTAGCACTGGTCTGGTGTGCAGTTTAAAAGGTGTGTCCCAGTTTCTCTAAACCGACTGTAGTCGAAGTGTAGATTCCACAAATAGCAACTTTTTGATTATCCAGTGTGACCAAATGGCGTTCCTTTCCTCACTACTGTAATCACCCATGGCAAGCTGCTTTGAACATTTCATGCTTAGAGAGTTTGGTTTAGTGCTCTTTGAAATAACAGGTTGTTGAAGCTGAAAGTCATCCATCTTGACAGAGTAAACATGTCAGGCTGCAGTTGCCCCTCGTCAATTCTCATACAGACGAGAGAACACTAACACTGCTCATGTCCTGGGGTATATTTCCTTGTGTCTCACAGGCCTGGCATATGCCCTGCTTGTGTCCGTGGCTCCAGTCTATGGACTCTACTCTGCCTTCTTCCCCATCCTCACCTACTTCCTGCTGGGCACCTCCAGACACATCTCTGTAGGTAGGGCCCTTCACCTGACTGACACTTGGACTAACTATTGACCAATGACTAATGAACTCATCCATCTCCTGTGATTGGACGTTTAATGAATGAGGCAGAGACTTATCAAGTCGTATATGTAACAATGCATTTACAAAGTTGGCATCAATTGCGTGTGCACTTATCAGGTGTCTCCCTTGCCTGTTCTCCACCCCTCAGGTCCCTTCCCTGTCACCTGTCTAATGGTAGGCTCCGTCGTGTTGACCCTCGCCCCCGATAACCACTTCCTGCTTCCTGGGAATGGCACCGGTGTGAATGGAACAAAGGCTGATAGGATTGTGGTGGACGTGGAGGCCATGGAGGCCCAGAGGATCATGGTGGCGTCGTCCATGACTGTGCTGGTCGGGCTGTTCCAGGTAACTATTGAGTTAAAGATTCAGTGCAAAGAGGAAGACATTGATGTCCCACAATGATCTGATATCATTCTGTTCATGTTAATATAAGGTCTTGAGGAACAACTCTGGGCCCTGATAGCCTTTAACTTGGATCCAGAGTCATGTGGTCTACTGTATCTCCATGGTGACCAGGTGTTCCTCCCCATAAAGGTGGTAATGGGGCTGCTCCAGGTGGGCTTCCTGGTCCGTTACCTGTCAGACCCCCTGGTGGGCGGCTTCACCACGGCCGCTGCCTTCCACGTCCTCATCTCCCAGCTGAAGATAGTCCTCTCCGTCCCCACTAACAACCACAGCAGCTGCTTCTCCATTCTCTGCGTGAGGGTCTCGTACTCTAATACACACTGTAGAAGGACATCTGTCTAGATCCCTTTTGATAGGCTGTTAGTATCGGAGAATTCATTCCGAAAAAAACAGCCTAGAATTTTCTTTCCATTAAATAACACGTGGTTATTGACAAAATAACAACTTTCTATTTAGTGGTCATTCTATCCAACTAGGTTCATTCGAAGGCCTACTTTGCATTAAACAAAATGCACATCTCAGGGATAGAGTCAGACATAAAGATCACCACATATGACCAATTCTTCTGTTTAGACGCTCATCGACGTGTTTACCAACATCAGACAGACCAACAGAGCTGACCTGGTGGCCGGGCTGCTCACCATTGTCATCGTCATGGCCGTAAAAGAGGTCAACACCAAATTCCGGCACAAGATTCCTGTCCCTATCCCCATCAAAGTGATTGTGGTAGGAAATGGCATGGCTCACGGTCCATATTTTACTGTTTTGAAATGATAACGATCGGTGTTTGAGATTCTGTGAAATGCAGATTATCCAAACATGTAGTAGGGTCTACGGAGAATTCTGAGGATATTATGGGCTAGGATTGGGGGGTGTTTTTAGAACTTCTCCACCAAGTTACATCATCCTAAGTGATAAAATAACTATAACCTAAAGATGAAATGACTGTATATGGATGGATCTACTGTGTCCCACATGTGTTACATGTGTGATACATGTTTAAGTATAACAGTAACTCATCTCACCTCTCCTGTGTCCAACTGTCTCTATCTCCACCCCAATCCACCCCCCTCTCTCCCAGACCGTGGTTGCCGCCACGGCGCTGGAGTCGCGCTACAGCGCCAGCATTGTGCACAGCATCCCCAGGGGGTGAGAGCCCTTCCTGTGGTACTTCCTGTTTCCTGTCCCCAAAACAGAGGATGTTCTGGAGTTTTTTATTGACAGACTTAGAATCGTATGGTCCTCCTCGTTAAAGTCATTCAGCAGGCGCTGTCCAAACTAGACTGCCTTGGCTTGTAGTGTTACCGTCAGAGTATTAACAAATGGTTTCAACAAAAATATCAACAAATGGCATGAAGAAACGTTCCCAACCATACCAAACATAATTTGAAAGACTATTTAAATAACAATGTGAGTTAAATTCAGTTAAATTGAGTACTGTACACTTCCTAAATGGAACACAATATCAAAACTGTAAAAAAAAAAAAATCCCAATGTAACTTGTGTAACTTTCCACAGGTTTGCTCCAGGTCAGCCAGCCAACATAGAGCTGCTGTGGAACATTCTGGGCTCTAGTTTCTCTACAGCGGTAGTGGGCTATGCAGTGGCTGTCTCTGTGGCCAAGGTATATGCTGCAAAACACGACTACACCATCGATGGCAATCAGGTGTGTGTGTGTGTGTGTGTGTGTGTGTGTGTGTGTGTGTGTGTGTGTGTGTTACATTCCAAACTTCCTGCCAATCATGTTCTTTCCCTAAGCAGAATTTCTCTCACGCTGTGGGAGTCGACCTGTGATGTGAGAGTGTCAATAACCAAGAGTTTAATATGACCTTCCTAATGTCTCTCTGAAACAATGTGAGCATTGTGGCCAAAATCTATTTTTTGGAGTCCCTCCACACAGACACACACATAGTCAGGACACCACTAAAACACTGTGTTGGTTTTCATAGTAAGTATCACTTAAATGCTTCATTCAATGGGTTTACAGTAACTCAACACTCCCTACCAAATCCGGATTTGTATATTGCAAATTAGCACCAACGCAAATGTTTTCTGAATCAGGCCCTTGTCTCTGTGACATCACAGCAGAGCACAGGTACAGTATGTTCAAGAACAACATTGTCACATTCTGACCTTAGTTCCTTTTTTATGTCTTTGTGTTAGGTTGGTCAGGGTGTGAGTTGGGGTGGGTGGTCTAGGTTCTTTTTTCTATGTTGTTATATTTCTATGTGTTTGGTCTAGTATGGTTCTCAATCAGAGGCAGGTGTCGTTCGTTGTCTCTGATTGAGAATCATACTTAGGTAGCCTGTTTTCCCCATTTTGGTTGTGGGTGTTTCATTTCTGTTTAGTGTCTGTTCACCTGGCAGAACTGTTTCGGTTTCGCTTAGTTGTTATTTTGTGTAGTGTTCAGTTTTTTTTCTCCTTCCACCAACAAGAATCGTTATAGAAACACCCACCAACCAAGGATCAAGCAGCGTGGTATCGAGCAGCAGCGTTCTCTGGACTCATGGGCATGGGAGGAGATTTTAGACGGTAAGGGACCCTGGGCACAGGCTGGGGAATATCGCCGCCCCAAGGAAGAACTTGAGGTAGCGAAAGCTGAGCGGCGGCGATATGAGGGTGTAGCACGGCAGCGCGACAGGCACGAGAGGCAGCCCCCTCAAAATTGGGAGGGGGCACACGAGGCGTGTGTCGGAGTCAGGTTGGAGACCTGAGCCCACTCCTCGTGCTTACCAGAGGAAGCGCAGTACTGGTCAGGCACCGTGTTATGCGGTCAAGCGCACGGTGTCGCCAGTACGCGCTCATAGCCCAAGGCGTTATAGGCCAGCCCCGCGCAAGTGCCAAGCGAGTGTGGGCATCCAGCCAGGGCGTGTTGTGCCAGCTCAGCGTGTCTGGTCTCTGGTACGCCGTTTCGGCTCAGGGTATCCTGCGCCGGCTCTGCGTGCTGTATCTCTGGGGAGCTGGGAGGGTGCAGTGCGCCCTATGCCTGCATTCCGCCCATGCCGGGCGAATGTGGGCATTGAGCCTAAGGGAGAGGTGCGAGTGGTATGCACCAGATCTCCAGTGCTCACCCACAGCCCGGTTCAACCTGTGCCTGCACTCTGGAGGGTCCAGAGTGGAGGAGTGGTGCCAAGGCTGCGCACCAGAGCTCCAGTGCTCCCCCACAGCCCAGTCCATCCGGTGCCACCTCCACACACCAGGCCTACTGTAGGTCTCCCCAGCCTGGTGGGTCCTGTGGCAGCCCCACGCACCAGGCTGTCTCTCCGTCTCCTCCGTCCAGGTTCACTCATCTGTCCTGAGCTTCCAGAGCCGCCCGTCTGTCCTGAGCTTCCAGAGCTGCCCGTCTGTCCTGAGCTTCCAGAGCCGCTCGTCTGTCCTGAGCTGCCAGAGTCGCCCTTCACTACGGCGCTGCCGGAGTCGCCCTTCACTACGGCGCTGCCGTATATATGACGAATACTTACCACTCTGCATTTTGGTCCTCCTCTCCTTCCACCAACGGGAATCGTCGTAAACATTTGCAGATTGACACTGGTTTCTCAGCTGTAACGTGTGTGATGCTCCATGTGTCATTTGCAGTAGATTGACCAGGCTCTCTCCCTGTGTGTCCTAGGAGCTGATAGCGTTCGGGTTTAGCAATGTGTTCTGTGGCTGCTTCTCCGGCTTTGTGGCAAGCACTGCACTGTCCCGCACCGCTGTACAGGAGAGCACCGGCGGCAAGAGTCAGGTACACTATACAGTACTTATAGGCAAGAAAAACACACACACAATCACTGGTGCCGTTACAAACGTGTGTACTATTCTTACAGGTGGCTGGTATCATCTCAGCTGTGATGGTAATGATTGTGATCCTGGCTCTGGGGCACCTCTTGGAACCCCTGCAGAAGGTGAGGAAAGGGATCAATGATCATGCAGAGTGTGAAATGGGATTGGTGTAGACTAACACAACTGATCCAGCTCTGTATTGGTCCCACAGTCAGTGCTGGCAGCCATTGTCATCGCCAACCTGAAGGGAATGTTCATGCAGGTGACAGAGGTGCCCACACTGTGGAGACAGAACAACGCAGACTGTGTGAGTAACACTGTAGAGCGCCGTCCACATTCAATCCCCTGAAGTACTGTAGATGACATAAAAGCATGATCAACTTGGTGTACATGGAATAACTTTATGTAATCACTGGCAGTAAAGATACCGCAGTGTGTTGATGTCACCCAATCCACTGTATTTCACTTCAATGTAACAATTGAACTAGGACTTTCTCTGCTGGATCTCATCATAAGTTAAAACTGAAACTTGTTATTTTCCAAGTTCATCTGGCTGGCGACCTGCCTGGCTTCTGTGGTGTTGGGACTGGACGTGGGACTGCTGGCTGGCCTGCTGTTTGAGATGGGAACTGTGTTGGTCAGGACACAGTTGTGAGTGACACATAACACCTATAGCACGTAACACACTACATAGTACCAATCACATACATTACTAGATGCGTTCTGGGAAGGCCTAGATTAGATGTCATATTTTGATGTAGATATTGTTATGTACACTACAGTATCTACCCTGTATTGTAAATCCATTAACCCTAAATCAGAAGATCAAAAGATTTCCCTGGCTTGCGTGTTTGACCACATGCTCTTCACCGCTGCGTAGATAAGTCTATAAACGTCAGTCGGCGAGACTGAGTAACACTGAGCAGGCCTCTTCTGTAATCAAAGGCTATTAGGGTGGCTTTGAAGTCTTCAGCTCGTGTCATTAGAAATATCGACTTTCCCAAACCCACTGATGTATAACATAAAGCAAATAAGCATTAAAAATAACTGCAAAGACATTATAGGATTCATATGCTTGATGTGTCCTAGTTTAAACGGTCATTATTTATATTGTCTGTCTACAAAATAGAAATGATTAGGATGGCACTAAGAAAAATATATTTTATTTATAAAAAGAATAGTCCTGCATGCTCTACACTTGGAAACATACCCGGCACAAACACACAGGAACATGAAAGACTACAAGAATGTAAGACATCTGATATGTTTGAACTCTAATTAATATATACCAGAAATGGATGCCAGAAATAAATGCAATAATTAGGCCTTCCTCAGATTACAGAAGTTCCCGGAATTAAGATTTTTAAGTGCAATGCTCCCATCTACTTTGCCAACATTGACTACTTCAAAGAGCGATTGAGAGCCACGGTGATTGAACTCGTTATATTTCCCCTTGGCATTGTATAGATTGTGGATAGGCCTTATCATTCTACAAGCAGGCAAGATGAAAGTTTGTTGTGCATTTGACCTTTGACATGCAGGTGGGGTTTGACTCTGTCAGTGTTCAAGAAGAGGAATAAGGCCCTAAAGAAGATTCACAAACTCATAAAGAAAGGGAAACTGAGGGCGACAGAGGTACGATACAGTCTGATTATTGATAACATTCATCTGTTCAGCTCAGAATCTTTTGAAACAGGGAATTTCCATCTTCAGTCTCCTTTCAATCCTTTACACTCATTTAGTTTTGCTCTGTAATGTGAGCTCCAGTACCTGGTAACCAGTTAGGATTTTATGATTGGTTGTGGAACTACATTTGACTTGATTGATTGGTTGAACCTCCGTTCCCCCAGACCGGGGAGGTGGTATCCGAGGTCTCCCTGGGTGTCGACAACAAGGGTTTCGAGAGCGAGCGGGACAGTGGGCGGGAGTCCGGGCAGGTGGAGGACGAGGATTGGCCTGTGCCAGAGGTGGAGGTCCGTGTGGATTGGGCCATGGAGCTGCCAGTCAGGGTGTCGGTACCTAAGGTCCAGCTCCACAGCCTGGTATTGGACTTTTCAGCTGTGTCCTTCCTAGACGTGGTGGCCGTCAAGTCCCTCAGACAGGTGGGGCGGACTCTAGTACTGGTACCATCCATATGATATTCTATAGAATAGATTTTACAGACTACAGTTCATTCAAAGACAAAAGATCCCTTACTACAGTGTTATAGTGAGTCATCTTTCTGACATCATTTGATCTAGTGATCTACTGTATGACGAGGCATCATGTCACAGCTTATACACAGTGCCCCAGCTCATGACAATGCACAAATGACACAACTAAAGGAACAAATACCCTCTGTATGGTTCAGTGGAGGTCGGTGACGTTTAAGATGAGGGAGGATGATTTTTTTTTTTTATGAACATGGCCTTATTACTATCACAGCATATTGGATGATTGTCATTCATATTCCATTCACCCAGCTCAATCTAACAGCGATAGGTTTAGGCTACTACATGATACAAAACGTTTCCCTATACCCATCAGGACAGTTTACAACACCGATCGAGAGAAAAAAATAGAATAATCAAGGTGACAGACAATGACACATTCAATACTGCATCGCACAATCTTGCATGCATCTAGCTGATTTAGGGTGTAATCATTAGTCAAACAGTTGCAAATTAGATATTATTTTGGACCAATTTAGGTATGTTTATCCCTCTTTCGTTAAGTTTGCTTCCGTTTAAGACACGTCTTTTCAACAGAATGGGTGGAATGAATCCAGCCCTGATCACACGCAAAAACAGTTCACTTTCATAGCAGTCACATACAAACAGCATGATCATTTTGCCAGTTGTATAATTCCTTTTCGCATCTACACGCTCTCTTTCTCTCACCTTTTCCCTTCGCTTGTGAACATCAGTGCACAACACATCAGCTATCTGTGCCCAGGCAAAAAAAACTTTGCTGGACATTTTTATTTAAATATATTTTGTAATTCTGATTTTTCAGGGGGTGCTGCAGCATCCTCAGCACCCCTACTTCATGATTACTGTGAGCCTTCAACGTTTTGTATTGAAGTCTAGCTGTCTTCTGGCTACACCGTTGGTGCTACCCTACAGAGGGCTGTGAATGCTACTGTAGACCTTCATTGCAAAACAGTGTGTTTTAATCAATTATTTGGTGACATGTGAATATATTTAGTGTAGTTTTATGTAAAAATGCAAACATTTTTATGAAATTCACTGAGGAGGGTGGTCCTCCCCAGTTCAACAGCCTCAGAATACTACACTGCTCAAAAAACACTTAAACAACACAATGTAACTCCAAGTCAATCACACTTCTGTGAAATCAAACTGTCCACTTAGGAAGCAACACTGATTGACAATACATTTCACATGCTGTTGTGCAAATGGAATAGACAACAGGTGGAAATTATAGGCAATTAGCAAGACACCCCCAATAAAGGAGTGGTTCTGCAGGTGGTTACCACAGACCACTTCTCAGTTCCTATGCTTCCTGGCTGATGTTTTGGGCACTTTTGAATGAGACGGAGTCTACACCGCAAACAATTGGCTCAGGTAGTGCAGCTCATCCAGGATGGCACATCAATGCGAGCTGTGGCAAGAAGGTTTGCTGTGTCTGTCAGCGTAGTGTCCAGAGCATGGAGGCGCTACCAGGAGACAGGCCAGTACATCAGGAGACGTGGAGGAGGCCATAGGAGAGCAACAACCCAGCAGCAGGACCGCTACCTCCGCCTTTGTGCAAGGAGGAGGAGGAGCACTGCCAGAGCCCTGCAAAATGACCTCCAGCAGGCCACAAATGTGCATGTGTCTGCTCAAACGGTCAGAAACAGACTCCATGAGGGTGGTATGAGGGCCCGACGTCCACAGGTGGGGGTTGTGCTTACAGCCCAACACCGTGCAGGACGTTTGGCATTTGCCAGTGAACACCAAGATTGGCAAATTCGCCACTGGCGCCCTGTGCACAGATGAAAGCAGGTTCACACTGAGCACGTGACAGACGTGACAGAGTCTGGAGACGCCGTGGAGAACGTTCTGTTGCCTGCAACATCCTCCAGCATGACCGGTTTGGCGGTGGGTCAGTCATGGTGTGGGGTGGCATTTCTTTGGGGGGCCGCACAGCCCTCCATGTGCTCGCCAGAGGTAGCCTGACTGCCATTAGGTACCGAGATGAGATCCCCAGACCCCTTGTGAGACCATATGCTGGTGCGGTTGGCCCTGGGTTCCTCCTAATGCAAGACAATGCTAGACATCATGTGGCTGGAGTGTGTCAGCAGTTCCTGCAAGAGGAAGGCATTGATGCTATGGACTGGCCCACCCGTTCCCCAGACCTGAATCCAATTGAGCACATCTTGGACATCATGTCTCGCTCCATCCACCACAGACTGTCCAGGAGTTGGCGGATGCTTTAGTCCAGGTCTGGGAGGAGATCCCTCAGGAGACCATCCGCCACCTCATCAAGAGCATACCCAGGCATTGTAGGGAGGTCATACAGGCACGTGGAGGCCACACACACTACTGAGCCTCATTTTGACTTGTTTTAAGGACATTACATCAAAAGTGGATCAGCCTGTAGTGTGGTTTTCCACTTTAATTTTGAGTGTGACTCCAAATCCAGACCTCCATGGGTTGATAAATTTGATTTCCATTGATAATTTTTGTGTGATTTTGTTGTCAGCACATTCAACTATGTAAAGAAAAAAGTATTTAATAAGAATATTTCATTCATTCAGATCTAGGATGTGTTATTTTAGTGTTCCCTTTATTTTTTTGAGCAGTGTACTTTAAATAATGCCTTGTGGCTGTTTTGTTTACTGTAGCAATCTCAGGGCACAGGAATGTGCTTGTGTGTTTAGAGGGTTTGTGTGTTTAGTGATATCAGAGCTTAACCCTGTGAGATAAATGGCAAGGTGTCACACTAATCTATCCCCCTCTGTCCTCTACAAGTCATTAACGAGTTCCTACGCATTGGAGTCAATGTCTACATCGCAGGCTGTGACGGTACGGTTTGGGATGAAAAAATACAGTATATGTCACTATTTAAAGTCTTGAGCATAGTAAGCAGTGTTATCGGGACAGTGCTATTACTTTCTTACAAACTATTCTGCTGTAAAATGTTTGTTCAATGCTGCCAAGTGGATTAGAATGAACTAAAAGCGGATTGTACTATCAATGTCCATGTCATAATAATGGTTGTGTTTTGTTGGCCTGCTTCGAGGTTTATATTCTGATAACTGGTGGTGTCTGTGCCAGTCTGTTTCAGCACTGGACAGCCCCTGCCTTCTGCATTGGGTTCTTTGCTGTTGTTATTGGTCTCTCTAACTGGCATCTAACACTCCAGATGAAATTGTATGGAAAATGGAAGCATTGGCCTTCTTCGACTTGGAGGTCATACGAGATCTCCTCTTTCTCTCTGTCCACGATGCCATCCTCTTCATCAAACTGGAGACAGCCAATGGGAGCATGCAGGATGCCATGGTTGAGGGGGTGAGGGACCAGGAAATCTGTGGTTTATTCTCTGATTTTAATTGATGCTCAAACAACTGACTAAAGACTGTATTTACCTTGCTATCTTGTCTTTGCCAGCTTTCTCTAAGGCAGGACTGCAAGGAGCCACCACCTTTCACTGAGGAAGAGGACCTGATTGAGACCTATGACAACCAGCATAGAGTGAGAACTATTCATCACTCCATTCTATTTTATTGTCAATCGCATCAGAATGTTTGACAGCCATAATTTTGTCCCTTATTCATCCAAGTCTCTCATCCATAGGCAATCCATGGACTCTCCAATTAACACAGAAACGCAGAAGAGCTGACTGTGTATCTGTGTTCTCTGTGAACGGAGGATCAACCAGTATAGATTACTTTCCATAAGGGACCACGGTCAAATCAGGGGACACTGACAATGAATTTTCCCCAGACTACAGCTCAAACTCAGGGGAAGCTACACTTAGCCAACTGAGTGTAACGTTGGAGTGGACTAAGAGGGTGATTTGAGGCAGCCGATCATTGATATCTCTCTTTAACAACCGTAAAGTGTCTTAATTATATCAATGAATAATAAACTCATTTAGATGTATATATTTAGATTATTGTAAACGCTCTGCTATGTCAAGGCCCTTCTCTTTTACAAGTGTAAATTAATGTCAACAGGGATGAAGTACAACAGGAGTTAGGCATGTCCTTTTCCTTGGGCGCATTTCGACAACAGGACCATTGTTTGTGTCGAGGGCTTTCGGAAGAACAAATGCATAAATACAGAAGTCCTGCTCATCCGCGCAGTCGCAGTTGATCTGTGTTATAAACACTCAGTTTCCTCCCTCCCGAGATGAGCACTCCCATGGGGCGGAAGGGACATCAGAGGACCTCGGCTGAACCTGGAAGACAGAAGGAGAGACACTTCTGTTTTATTTGTGGCCTACTTAGTTAACAAGAGAAACGAGTGGTACTACCTCTCAAATCCTTTTTCTCCTAGACCCATCCACTGCACAGGAAGTGATATCATACAGGAAGAGTTGACGTGTGTGTAAATAATGACTGTCTATTATATTGACAAGATATTAGAGTGACTGCTCTAACAATGGAAATACATGTCCTCAAAGATGGAAGGCAGGCGGAAGGTGGCGAGATCAGGTGAGACCATTCTAGCCAATGAGAGGGTAGATACATGTGTGAACAACAGGCCATAGAGATAGATAGAGGACTCATCTTTGTATCGGCGCAATCATAATGTCTGTACCAGCATGTGCAGCGCCATTGAAGCTATCTCCATTTTAAAGTTTTTTTTTATTCATTAGCTGATTTCTCCCAACTCATTGCCTGATGACTCAAACTAAATTGTTCCGCTGCTCTATCATTTGCTACATACTTCAGTCTGAGACTGCCATCGTTGAAGTTGTTTGCGGTGATGTCAAAATGAGGGGTGTTTTACAAAACAAGTCCTCAGCGATTAGATCATCTCTAAGCAAGAGGAGTATCAAAGCCAATAACCAATTTTCAAACACCACTTTACCCACGTGTGTTCTGGCTCTGGGCCAACCCATCGGTTTTTGGGACCAATCAGATGGTCTAAAACGGATTTCCATTCTAGAAATTGTCGAGGAGTTACTTAGATCCAGACTCATTGCAGAGAAGAAAATAACATCTGCGGGCGTGGAGTAAGCGTTTGGCTGGAGCAAGGAGTTTAGGTAGCCAGGCAACCCAACTCATAGGAATCCCCACCCAGTTGATTAGTGTAAAACGGTGAAAGCCCTCAATGGCAATGTCCATGCTAAAATGAGTTATATCCATGATGAGTCTATCCATCTCTGACAACTGGCACAACTCCGATATAAAGTTGTTTTTGAGTAACTTGCATTCTGAGCATCATGAAACTTCTATTCGATCAAATAAGCCTCCCATAGCAAATTATCAATTCCATTTTTTGTTGACCAAATTTGACACAAAAATTCCTCACTTCGTTGGCTTATTTTTGTGGACAGATTTTGGGCAGAGTAAAACCTTTCGCATTTCCTCTTCCTCTCTGGTTTAAAGGGTTTGGTTGGTTGCTTTTTATTAAGGCCATTAAGAGATGAATGAGGCAATGTTGCGTTCTCAGCCATCAACTCTACAATAAAAGGCAGACTGTTGTAAAAAATGTGTACTAGCAATACCAAGAGCAGAACTGTAAAGCTGTTTTTCTTTTAATCATGTCTAAATATGGACTGCAAGCATTACTGCTGACTTTGAAGAGATTTTTGTCATATTTCTGGATTCGATTGTACAATTAAAGCTTTGTGGAATATTACATTTAGTGTCATATTTCCTTTCCCAGTTAATCAAAATATCCTTATCTGCCTCTGGCCATGTGCGAGGTAGGAGTTGTCTGTGCAGACTACGGCCCTAGCGATCCCCTGATGTTCCTGTGTGGGTTACTGTGAAGTAAGCTTGATAGTGTTGTGTTACTAATTGTGGGAATTGTGTAAAGGCATTTATCACCGTATGTACACATTCCCTTTACACACACACACACACACACACACACACTCAGCATTCATTCTTCAGCATGTTGGACTACAGTGGCTGGGTGAGTCTGAACACAACGTTCTATGTATGTCAAATAAGATATATTCAACACTTTTTTTTAAAGAGTTATATTTCATTTTATAACTTGGAAGTACAGTCTTACTAGATGGGAGAGGCAAGAACTTGTACCGTGGGGTGAGTAGTGTAAAGCAAGCTTTAAAAGTAAGTATTGCTTCCCGTTCAGTCTCTAACATAGTCACTACTGTAAGACTCACACACACCTTTTTATCAGATTCAGCCTATTTCAGTGAGCAACTACCTCACTATTTGACTGCTGCATCTATTCAGATCAAGGTGTTCTTTCTATAAGCAGGTTACTGTTTCAGTACGTACAGGTTGCTCCATTCTTAATGATTGTGAAACCATCATTTATACCTGGTTCTAGCTTGGGTCCTTTGTCCTGATCTTGTCCACGTTCTGTTTGTGCCCACATTTTTGAGACAGATGTAGAAAATCAAAAGACATATTGTGATCTGATTGTGATCATGTCATCCTGTCCACCTCTGGCAGTCAGACACACATTGTGTCTGGGTATCTTACAAGTGTAGACAGCTCTGGAAAGAGAAACAATGTATATCATCATTATTTCCGCCCTATAAAATCATTGACAGGTGGCACGATTGGCTGATTACATCAATATGTGTCCAACAATAAATAAATGAATAACATTTCTGAAAGAATAGCTGTGAAATCATTTACGTAAAGGAAGGGAAGGGACTAGAAAATGTAGTCATAATGCAGACCCAGTGGACAGATAACAGACACATTTCTGGAAATATGGGCACAATCAGAATGTAGACAAGATCAGAACAAAGGACTCATGTCAGTGCCGGGTATCAATGGGGCTTAGAGCATCCATCACCTGATCTGCTTTCATGGCATCATGATGAAAATGATAATTATATTATCAGTAATTAATATTTGACAGCATCTGTAAACTTTGTGTTCTAATCTCCACCGGTGGTTGTGACTGTAGATATTTATTACTTGGGTTTATAGTCTACGTTGTAAAAACACCCGTAAAAGTAGATAGCACATTCTAGTCAGTGCTTAAGTTGCTAGGATTCTCCCATGTGGAACCTGTTCCTGGGGACAACCTGACATACATCGTTTTTTCGCTGAGATTCTCTCCCAAGCATAAATGTTTATCATCACATTGTAAAAGGTTCTCAGTTCTCTCTGCTGAAGACTACCGTACTGTTTATTGGTTGTTCTATAGTTATTATTATATATGAGCTAGGCCATGCCAAGCTCAAATCCAAATGAAATTGTATTGGTCACATACACATGGTTAGCATATGTTAATGCGAGTGTAGCGAAATGCTTGTGCTTCTAGTTCCAACAGTGCAGTAATATCCAGCAAGTAACCTAACAATTTCACAACAACTACCTCATGCACACAAGTGTAAAGGGATGAATAAGAATATGTACATATAAATATAAATATATGGATGAGCGATGGCCGTGCGGCATAGGCAAGATGCAGTAGATGGTATAGAGTACAGTATATTCATATGAGATGAGTAATGTAGGGTATGTAAACATTAAATCAAGTGGCATTGTTTACAGTGACTAGTGATACATTTATTACATCCAATTATTATTAAAGTGGCTAGAGTTGAGTCAGTATGTTGGCAGCAGCCACTCAATGTTAGTGATGGCTGTTTAACAGTTTGATGGCCTTGAGATAGAAGCTGTTTTTCCGTCTCTCGGTCCCAGCTTTGATGCGCCTGTACTGACCTCGCCTTCTGGATGATAGCGGGGTGAACAGGCAGTGGCTCAGGTGGTTGTTGTCCTTGATGATCTTTTTGGCCTTCCTGTGACATCAGGTGGTGTAGGTGTCCTGAAGGGCAGGTAGTTTGCCCCCGGTGATGGTTTGTGCAGACCGCACTACCCTCTGGAGAGCCTAGCGGTTGTGGGCAGAGCAGTTGCCATACCAGGCGGGGATACAGCCCGACAGGATGCTCTCGATTGTGCATCTGTAAAAGTTTGTGAGTGTTTTCGGAGACAAGCCACATTTCTTTAGCCTCCTGAGGTTGAAGAGGCGCTGTTGCTTCTTCTTCACCATGCTGTCTGTGTGGGTGGACCATTTCAGTTTGTCCGTGATGTGTATGCCGAGGAACTTAATACTTTCCAGAAGTCAATTGTATTCACATATGACGAATCAACAATAATTGTACTTTTAAATGACTTACTTACTTACAAAAACCTACACACAAAAACCTAAAATGCAAACAGACCATCACAAACAGTTATTAAACAGTTATATTAGTAATTATTCACAAACCTCAATCATATCACTGTCAAAATAGGTCACAACGAAGTCACTCAGCTCACCTTGCTCTGTGAGAGACTTATCTTTTCTTTAATCTGCCTTTCTGAGTGGAAAGGGCAGGAGTAGGGAATCAGTGGAAACTATTTGTCCTTGTAGTCGTTAACGGAGCAATCCAGCCTTTATCAGCCATTCCAAATCTGACAACACACATGTCAAAGTCTTGGAGAACAAAGGCCCGGTCTATAACAAACAGAACAAAATTGCATGACGAGGCAGTAACAATTAATAATGTTAATATGAGGATGTGCTTCTTTTGATTTAGGAAACGCTATCTTGATTTTTTTTTAAAAATGTAAACATGAGAAGGTCAGAATAGATGCAGGTTAGCATTTTTTTTGTTATGAATCTAGTTCTGGGGGCACTAGTGGTCACTAGCTGGCACAGTCACAAAATCATAAAATCAGAATTGAAACCTAACCTTAACCTTAACCCTAACCTTAAACACACTACTAACAGTAACGCCTAACCGGAACCTTAAATTAAGACCAAAATGTACATTTTTGTTTTCGTGGATTTTTACAATATAGATAATTTTGACTTTGCAGCTGGCCCATCTAAAGGAAATCGCTCAGTTCTGCCTCCTGTGCAATATTCATGATATTAAACGTCAACCTGCGAAACATACACCCCAATCATGTTTCTTCGGGTACTGTAAGTAATAAATATACAATAAAAACAGAGAATAAAGTAACCTTCCCCTACACACACATAAACATATTGTACACACACATGCACAGACGCACACACACACCTATGAGGTCATTCCCACAGACATGCTATTTTCGCTTGACTGGAATGCAGCTTTGAAAGCCATCAAAAACATGTACTATTTTACAGTAATAAAACTCTGATGATAACATAAAGCAGAGATACCTGTAGCTTATCAACTGGTCACACAACAACATCTGGGTCAAGGTAATATGTTTTCATAGAGAGGGAAAATTCAGTTTGATCTGGTGCCATATTCGGCCCGCCTGTGGTTAGGAAATCTGCTCCCAAGTATCCCCACACATAAATAGAGAGGCATTTGTGATCGTATCCCAATGCAATCAAGGTTTGAAATGATTCTGTTTTTGTCAAATACTTTATCTGTTTGTGCTTCTTTGGGTAAATTTGCAGTGTACAAATGATTTACGACTATGTTCCAGCCCCCCGACCATTCACTCAAGAATAAATTGTCCTGCGTCTAAATGTAATTAAGGACCCCTGATTTATGGTGTATATAGATAGGCTGTAAATAGGTATGCTGTAGGGCTTTGTATGACAAAGTATGTACTATAGGTATGATGAAATTGGGTCATAACAGGGGGGACAAAACAACTACTATTATATTTTTACATTGTTTATTCTTGAATTTCTTCAGATGTATACTTTAGATAGGATTCATGTAAGACCTACTGTTAAGTATAACAAGACATCCCCCTGCACTGACACCACAACCCCAGATGAACAGCAATATCCCTTCTGTGTCGCTGCAATGAGTCTCACAGCATTAGCCAGTTTGAAAGTAGAGAGCGGGTTATTATTGTATAGTAGTACTGCTACCCCTCATCATATTCATCCATGTTTAACCTCAACCCTAACCTGAACCTCTACCACGAAACGTCCACTGATCTCCAGTGTACAGCCACGACCACTGTCCAGCCCTCCCCACGCTGCCCATAAGTGGGGATCTCAGACACACTCAGTAATCATTGAAAGTTGAGGCACTGTGCCAGGGCATTTATCCATAAGAACAATGGTCAAGGATAGGGCTGGGCTGGCGTGTGATGACTGTATCATAATTGCTGTTAATAATTACAGTTAGGAACGATAAGCAACCCGGTAGAGGGGATTTGTTAATTGCAACATTCCCAAGGGTCCCGGTCCCAGATAATCTTAGGGTGTTCCTCTGTGCGGAGAGAAAGAGAGAGAAAGACAGGAAAAGTTTGGATACACTGAAGCTGCGTACACAGATAAACTAGTCAGGTAAGAGTTAGTGTTATGTATTATTCTAGTACCTTGCTTATCATTTAGAAAGTAGAAAGTATCTTAATAGAAAGTATCTTAATTTATCTATCTTTCCATCTGAAATCTGGATGTGGCAGTTGGTGACATAACACTTTCTTAAGAGTTTTTTATTTTGTATTACCTTTAGTAAAAACTGTTTGTAATATAGGACAACCTTGCCTGTGTTCTCCTGTGTATTATAATGGTATCAGAACCCTTATTTAACCCAGACCACTCTAACCTGGTCAAAGCTGACAGGCAGCACAGGCCCTGCCCAGCCATGCCAGTCGCAGCTGGTCCACTGGACAGCACAGAGCTGTGACACAAATGACACAGGCTGATGTAGTTAGTGTGTGACGGTAGCTATACCTTTGTTGTGCAGCAGCTCCACAGTGATCGTCTGTGCCAAGTTACTTTCAAAGGCAGGAGAGAAAGATATGACAGGAGCCTGTACTAAAATGTGATTGATGGGTCTCAGAGACCCTGTGAGGAACAGGTGCCGCACCACTCAAGAAGAAGAGGGTAAAGATGAAGCAGTACATGGTCACCAGGCCACTCTACTCAGAGGACGCCTTCGCAGACGTACATGAGAAGATCCACAGGCACCATAAGACCGTGCGGCACCATGTCAAGCAGTATTTCACGTAAGAACCAATCAAGTTTCTTCTGTTGTTTTGCTTGTGTTGTTTTGTGTAACACTGAAGGTAGCCTTATGATGGGCTGCAGTGCATGGATGCAACACTTCGGCCTAAATTCAATCAGATCAAGAGTTAACCAGCGATAGCAGACACTTGCATAGCTGGTGTTTTGGCGGTGTCGGACATGTAACTGCATTAAGAGGTGTCAAATCGATGAGCGGCTGCTCCTTTGGTCATTGTCACGATTATTACAACACACATTCCAGTGTACCAACTTGTAACAAGGTTGCTTGGGATTATAATTCATGCAATTCAGCGAGTCCAATGGCAATGTCCGCGATAGATATACTGCCGGAAGTTGTTTGCTGATTTGACAATGAAACTGCTTTGCAGTTGTCGGTTATCACGACTCAAATCACTTTAGGAGTTTAGTTTTTGTTTGGTGTGGACGGGTGGGCCCACATGACATTTTACCTGAGACACCCTGATTGTCTTTAGTTTGCTTACAGATACGGTAACTGTTCTTTAAAAGCATACGTCTAGCTTAAAGATCAGCCCTATCATCTTATATACTCTATGTCTAAAAATGTGTGCATCAAGATGCTTAGATGTTATCAACTATTAGTAAATCATGTCTGTGGAGACTAACTAAAAATGGTGTGTGTGTTAACTGTAGTTGTGACCTCAAGCGCGCTAAGAACGCAGCGCTCTCTCTGCTGCCTTTCATTGGTTGGATGAGAATCTACCAGCTGAAGGAATGGTTGCTGAGTGATATTGTATCTGGGGTCAGCACTGGACTGGTAGCTGTTCTACAAGGTGAAGCTAACACCCACTCTAACCCACCTCAATCAACCAGTGTGCATCTTCAGATCTATCAAAGCAGTTCCAAGAGCACTTCTTGAGAAATCATTTGATAAAGAACTGTAGACCTCCTCATTAACGTCACAAAAACATACACTTTGAGCATTGATAGAGAAAGAGAGGGCTGTTATTGAAATTGAAGAATATTGATGAACTATGGTTTTACAGAACGGTGATCAGGTCCGATGGTGGTATCACCTAAAATACATTATCTGATCCTAGACACCTATTAATAGGTGTTTATTGAAAGAAGAGATGTTAACGTATCTTTATTAGCAGGCGTTATTATCACAGTATTAGCATTGGCACACAGTAGAGCCAATAGATACATCTGGATCATGATGACTCTTGAATGCTGTCGTAGTCTCTAGTGACTAATGGTGGAGTTATTTAGCATGCGCTGTAAATTGTTGTTCATTGTTTTTGTTTGATTGACAGGTCTGGCATACTCCCTGCTGGCCTCCCTCCCTCCATGGTACGGACTCTTCACTGCTTTCTTCCCAGTGATCGTCTACTTCTTCCTTGGCACTTCCAGACATATCTCAGTAGGTAAGTACTGTGCATGTGTGTGTGTGTGTGTGCGTGTACCGTGTTTTGCTCTGACCATCACAAGCTATCACACATTTTTACTGTACTTACCGCCCTCTCTCTGCCCACCTCTCCAATTTCCATCCACTGCTTCCTCATCTTCACTTCCTCTCTCTTTTTCCTCACCCCACTCACTCCAGGGGCGTTCCCTGTTCTGAGCCTCATGGTGGGTGCAGTGTTGACGAGGCTTGTGCCTGATGAAGGCCCCCCAGTCAACATCACTGGGTTTGAGGGGCTGACCAGCGATGAGCAGAGAGTAATGGTGGCCGCCTCTGTCACCTTCCTCATGGGGATAATGCAGGTAAAACACCATCATTACCTCAACATTATCACTCATGTACTGTACATTACTCATACGGTATCTCTCTGTAATCTGAATCTAAAATGAACAATTCTCCCATATTCTAACATGAGTCCTCTGCTTCTCTCCCAGCTGGCCATGGGTCTGCTGCAGGTAGGCTTCATCGTCATGTACCTGTCAGACACGCTGGTGTCTGGGTTCACCACCGCGGCTGCTGTCCACATCCTGGTGTCCCAGCTGAAGTTTGTGTTGGGTCTGGTGGTGCCGGGACTCAGTGGACCGCTGTCCATCGTTTATGTGAGTCCAGGAAGAGAGACAGGATGAGGTCAAATGTCTTTCAATGCAACAGTCTGATTTTTTTCAACTGATATCCAAATATGTAATGGCTTAGCTATGACAGATATATATTCATTAACTCCCTCAAATCTTATCCCTCATATCTGATCGGCTTCTAAGGCTCTGAGGAATAAAAGAGTGTTGATAAGCTAAACAACTGTCTCATTGTATCTTATCTTACACAGTTAAGCACAGGTCTTCCTCAAGTGCCCACAAGATTTCAGAAAAAGCTATAATTCATGAGTCATGGCTTGGTGTAGAGACCTCTGACTTAACTCTCACACCCTGTAACTGGTTCTTCATTACTGTCATCAATATTAACTGACGTCTTCCTCAGACCCTGGAGAAGATCTTTGTCCAGATTGAGAAGACCAACGTGTGTGACCTGGTGACGTCCATATTGATCATGGTGGTGGTGTTCATAGTGAAGGAGATCAACGATAGATACAAAGCCAAGCTGCCTGTTCCAATTCCCATAGAGGTTATCATGGTGAGTGGCAATGTGTGCACTATGTCATCACAACCGGGGCTACAGGTCTACAGTATATGACAGCATACACAGATCAGAATTGGGAAACATTGTGGCGAGAACAAGCCTCGTACGGGGCACCATTGAATTTACATTCTTAGAAAAAATAACCCAATGGAGTTTATCTGGAAACAAAAGTGTTCTACCTGGAACCAAAAAGGGTTCTACAAAGGTTTATCCTACTGGGACAGCCGAAGAACCCTTTTAGGTTCTAGATGGCACCTTTTTTTCAAAGAGATAAGAAAAAGGTGTTGCCATGCCGGGCACTGTTTATGGAGATGTGTCTCACGATTTAATATACATTTGAATGAGAGTATGCACTTGCACAAAGTACAGATCATATTATCACAGATAAGCATCGGGAAGCATTGCTATTCTTATCCTGAACAGTCACTCTCTTGTTCCTATCTTAGTACACTCTTAGAATAAAATGTGCTATCTAGAACCTGAAAGGGATCTTCGGCTGTTCCCATAGGAGAACCCTTTTTGGTTACAGGTAGAACCCTTTTGATTTCCATGTATAACCTTTTACATAGAGCAGGGGTGTCAAAGTCAAATGGACGGAGGGCCAAATAAAAAAATCAGCTACAAGACGAGGGCCGGACTGTTCGAATGTTCATTGAAAAATTTTTAAATGACGCATATAGTCTAGTGAACCTAATTGAACCTACTGAAAACCTAACAAATATATTACAATATGATCAGATAAATAAAGCAATATTTTCTTATGGCTCTGTCAGTAATCTTTAATTTTCAACAGACACAAAAGACAAATTTCCTTTATATAAATATCCCCATAACATGAACATTAAATGAAAGAAACCGGTATTCAAGGCACCATCAGTAGACTATATTTTCTATTTTAGCAAAAGTGGGCTAAATTTACTTCAAAGAAAAAACAATAATAGCAATTTTCTATCATCCACTCAACTGAAATATTTTTAAAATATAATTGGATTGAAATACAAAAAAATAAAGTGCAAAAATCTATTAATCAAAAACAACACTTTGTTTAAGGAGAAGTAACATGCAGTGAAAACAAATATTAAATTTTAACTTTTAAACTTGAACTGAGTAAAAACTCTAAATATGTGATTGCACAGTAATGTTCACTTGTTTGAGGTTGAGGGTGATACTTGGTGGTGTCCCATCTTTTCCACAAGTTCATCAATGTTCGGGGTAAGGCTCTGAGCTGAAGAAATCCTCAGAATTGAGTGGAGGTGTTCAGCAGTAAGTCGACTTCTGTGTGATGTTTTGTTCAGGTTCATCAAAGAAAACAGTTGTTCACACAGGTATGTGCTGCCAAACATAGACAACGTTTGAGCAGCCTGGATGCGCAGCTGGGGCATTGTGCCGGGGAGGAAACGGGCGAACTCCGCAGAACCCACTGCCGCATATTTTGCCCTCAGTGCATCATTGCATTGGAGGTCAATCAACTCCATTTGGAGGTTTGGTGGTGAGCTTTCCACGTCAACAGCAAATGGGTTACCGAGCAGTTCCAACCTGCTTTTTTGTGCTTCAAAGTCAGCAAATCGGCGTCGAAAGTCAGCGGCAAGCATACCTATTTTATCAGCCAACTGTGTGCTCGGGAACGCACTGGTAGAGAGCTTCTCTTTCATGGTCTGGCAGCTGGGAAAGTGGCTCAAATTTTCTTTCCGCATCTGCGTCTCCCACAGAGTCAGTTTGGTTTTAAATGCCTTCACTGTACTGTACATATCAGAGATGACACGATCCCGACCCTGCAGCTGCAAGTTTATTGCATTCAGATGACTCGTAATGTCACACAGAAAAGCCATTTCACACAGAAACATTTCGTCTCGGAGTTGTGTTGTGTCTTTCCCTTTGCTGTCCAAGAACAGACAAATCTCCTCACGAAGCTCGAAACATCTTTGAAGCACCTTTCCCTGGCTTAGCCATCGCACCTCTGTGTGATAAGGCAAATCACCATGCTCCGTTTCTAACTCCGTCAGAAATGCCTTGAACTGGCGGTGATTCAAACCTTTGGCTCTGATAAAGTTAACTGTGCGCGTGATGATGCTCATTACATGCTCCATTTTCAAGGCTTTACCGCACAACGCTTCCTGGTGTATGATACAATGATAAGCTGTCAGCTCACCTGTCGCGTTTTCCTCTTGCATCTTTTCCCGTATCTTCGCCACCAGTCCGCTCCTGTGTCCACACATCGCAGGTGCTCCGTCGGTTGTCAAACCCACGAGTTTTTCCCAAGGCAGCTCCATCTCATTTACACATCTTGACACCTCTTCATACAAATCATGCCCCGTAGTTGTGCCATGCATAGGACGTAAAGCCAAAAACTCCTCTGTCACGCTTAGGTTGGAGTCCACTCCGCGGATGAAAATTGACAACTGGGCAATGTCAGAAATGTCGGTGCTCTCATCCACAGCCAAGGAATATGCAATAAAATCTTTTCCCTTTTTCACAAGCTGCTCTTTTAGATTGATGGACAACTGGTCTACTCTCTCGGCAATGGTGTTTCTGCTCAGACTCACATTTAAAAAGAGTTGCCTTTTTTCTGGGCAAACTTCGTCACAAACTTTAATCATGCAGTTTTTGATGAAATCCCCCTCCGTAAATGGCCGGGCTGATTTAGCGATCTCTTCTGCCAAAATAAAACTGGCCTTGACAGCAGCCTGGCCTTGTGATTTGGCTTTTTTGAACAGAGCCTGTCGAGATTTGAGGCCTCGTTTTAATTCCTCTGCCTTTTGTAGCCTTTGTTCCATGTCCATATTCTTGTTTTTGTCCGCGTGTTTCGTTTCATAATGTCGTCTCAGATTATACTCTTTCAGTACCGCCACACTTTCTCCACACAGAAGACACACAGGTTTTCCAGCTACCTTCGTGAACATATACTCCGACTCCCACCTTGTTTGAAACCCCCGGTTCTCAGTATCCACCTTCCGTTTTGCCATTTTTGATGGGTATCTGAAAGTTAATTTTACTGTGATGCTGACGACTGCTGTGCCAATAAATATTGAAATGAAGCAGCCTACTGCTCGGTGCGTCACCTTTGCATTGTGGGAAATGTAGTATTGGTGCGTGTAAAAGATCTGCGGGCTGCCGGCTTGCTGCGGGCCGGTTCTAATAATAAATCAAGATCATCCCAGGGGCCGTAAAAAACCTTCTTGCGGGCCGGATGTGGCCCGCGGGCCTTGACTCTGACATATGTGACATAGAGGGTTCTGCATGGTACCCAAAAGAGTTCTACCTGGAAGCAAAAAGGGTTCTACCCGGAAGCAAAAAGGGTTCTCCTATGGGAACAGCCAAAAAACCCTTTTGGAACCCTTTTTTCTAAGAGTGTATTGATCCAAAGTACAATGCCATTGTAGCAAGGAGACAGCTTTTGCGAAATGTACAGTATTGATGTTTTATTCTCACACTGACTCACAGTACGGCAGATGAGGACAATCAGGTGAATTGTAGGAAAATACATGAACTTGTACTGATGTACTATAGGCCTGCAGTGTGTCACAGCTTTGTGTTAAAGTTGACAAGGTAACCAGATTCTCTTGAAATATACTGTTTTATCACCAGATTGCATTAGTCATGCTAATAACTGATACATTGATTTTGGTAATGACTTTGGCAGACTGTCATCGCTTGTGGCGTTTCCTATGCATTCAACTTCCGGGTGAATTATAAAGTTGATGTTGTCGGCCGTATTCCAGTGGGGTAAGTACATATAAAAATATGTTTGCTGCATGTTAAAATGGCTGAGAATAGATGGGAAAATAATCTAACAATACCTCTCCCTCTCAATCTGTTAGGTATGAGTCCCCGATGGGCCCGAACATGCAGATCTTCGGGCAGACTGCTGTTGAGGCGTTCCCTATGGCCATAGTGGGCTTTGCTGTAGCCTTCTCTGTCGCCAAGGTCTACTCAGTCAAACACGATTACATCATAGACGGAAATCAGGTGAGTCCCAAAACCAGAACATTAGGAGGAGGGGTTGGAAGCCGAGGTGGTACAGAAAAATGTGATTATTGTTGCTTGTGAATGAGGGGTGTCAGCCTAATACAAACTATCAACATAAGAATTGAACTAATATCAACGGTTCCAGAACATGTACTTGTGCTTGTTTTGCTCTCTAGGAGCTGATAGCTTTTGGGGCCAGTAACATCATTGGAGCAGCCTTTAAGTCGTTTGCAGCAAGCACAGCTCTCTCCAGGAGTGCGGTACAGGAGAGTACAGGTGGTAAAACCCAGGTAAACTACTAAACCAAGAGGCTGTCTGAGAATACAGACACACAACCATACTTAGAGTTCCTTCCTGTACAAGTTCTTTATCCAAGTGATGTAGCTGTAAACGTTATGAAATATTGACCTATTTGGGTCTCCCTATCTTTATTGTAATAATAACTGATAACTTATCATAGTCCAAACCAGATAGAATTGTACAAATGGGAGAGAGAATGTGAAATAGTTTGTTGTGACTCGTGACCTACAGTACATAGTGAGGAATGATAGAATTGGCTCAGAGTTACAATGCACCAAGTTAATAAATAATGATAATAATATATATATATATATATATATATTAAATATATCAAAGGGAAACACTGCTTAAACAGTGCTTATCTGTAGTTGTTTTGTGAATAGCTAAATGTGAGTCAAATAAAGTGTATTTTCATCATTTCAGATCGCTGGTCTACTGTCAGCGCTCATCGTGATGGTCGTCACCTTGGCTATCGGGTTCTTATTGGAGCCACTCCCAAAGGTAAAACTCACTCAGTATTTACAATATAATTGGCTTTAGGAGTTGAATGATAGGGCAATATTTTGATTTCTGCCTAAATAGACATACCCAAATGTAATTATTTTTCATGAGAAGGCCATGAACAATAACTGGTAATATTGCATAGTTTTAGAAAGTTCTGGAACTCACCTGTCTGTAAAACATTTTTGTATAAATTGCTGAGGTGTACTCACTTTTGAGGACACAAGCTCAAGTACATAGTACAAATATAATGTGAAAATATTGAAAATCACATTTGTTTTTCTTATTCAACAAAAGTGGGGCAATAGGGCCTGAAAATACTGAAATGCTTCCTAAATATAGTAACAATCAAATGATAAACTACTTACCATAAGATTTCACCTTTCTTATAACTGTAAAATAAGTATGATCATACTTAGTGGGAATACAATGTTTGCACAATTTCATATAACACTATTTCATAAAAGTCCACTGAGCAGCGCAGGGACACCATTCAAATGTGTGCAGACTCGCTACAACTTCAGCTTTAAGCACTAAGTGATTTTGTCTGTCTGTGACCAAGAGAAAGTGTTCTTGTTTCAATTCTATGAACCAATTTAGTATGTATTCATGTTGAGAGCTCTTAAATCCAGCTGAGAATATTCAAGTGAGATGAAACGACAACCGTTGGATTCACTAGACTTTCACCTTATATGGGCTCTGTCATTTAAATCGATTCTTTGTCTGGATAGGTCAGAAAATGTGACATGTCACTTCCTATGCAAATGTGGGGTCTGAAACCTGACACTTCAAGTCAGCTCCGCTGAGAGAGTGGAAGTGGAGAGCAGACAGATGGGTCTTTCTGGCATTATATTGCACTGGACCCTAAGGCGTTCACCAAAATGTCAGTCGGAACCAGTCCAGAACCGCTCAAAGTCCCCCATATAGGGGACTTAACATCTAAGATTAGAACATTATGTATTGAATCACACTGTATGAAGTAGATAGGAGCACTGGAATTTAGATGGAAGTCTTGTGCAACTCTTGTGACTGATCATCAAAGATGTCATTGCCTGACCTTTTCCCTCTGTGTTGACAGTCGGTGCTGGGGGCAGTGGTCATAGTCAACCTGAAGGGGATGTTGATGCAGATCAGAGAAGTCCCTTACCTGTGGAGGAGAGACCGGCCCGACTGTGTGAGTCTTCTGAGACACTCCCACTGAACTACACCTAAAATGGAAACACGGAGTGATGTCTTTACCAACTGTAATAATGAACTCATATTTCCCCCAATCCCTTCCATCCTGCATCCCCTTGTCCTGTCTCCCCTCCATGTCTTTATCCAGGTGGTGTGGCTGGTGACCTGCCTGGCTTCCATCCTGTTGGGGCTGGATCTGGGGCTGGCTGTAGGCCTAGGGATCGAGCTGCTCACCGTTGTCTTCAGGGCTCAGTTGTGAGTGTGGGCACAAATCTCCAAATACCTCAAAAAAAGTTGAACTTGTGTCTGTTTTTATTCTTTGTCAGTTTTCAATGTTATTTGGAGGTGGACACCAGGGTTGGGGTCAATTCAACATTTCGGAATTTGATTCAATTCAACCCAAGTATTGAAATTCAAATTGGCCACACCTCACAGGAAGCATAATTTGAATTGAATTTTAATGAAAGGAAGTATAATTGAATTCAAAGCAATTCAAAGAAATTCAACTGAGACATGAAACAGACGAGTCTCATTCCTTTGATAAATATTTTGCCCAAAAAAATCTGCCACCTCTTACTCAAGAATACAGATACCATCAAGAAAAATGGGATTATAACTCAGTGTTTTATTTGTATTTTTACCCTAAAATGTTTAGCTGTTCCCTTCTTTATGGAGTGTTGGATTTAATGCATTGTGGGAAATGTATTTTTCTAAATATTTAATAACGTGTAAGTGAATTATGACAAAATGATCTTAGAATATTTCCAGACCACTGTTAATTATGTAATACTCTTTTTAGGAGGATGAGTTTTAAAAATTAAATGTTTCAAGTATTGATAACCATGCATCATGTCAAAATGAACATGTGCATAATGATGTATGGAATAAATTATCCATTTGAATTACAATGAATTTCATTGAATTCAATTCTACTTCCTTTAATTCAAATTCCGTTAAAATGCTGCTTCCTGCAGGATGTGGCCAATTCACATTTAATTCAAATTCAATAATTGAATTGGAATTAAAGACCAATTCACAACTCAATTCAGAATGAACCCCAACCCTGGAACACAATGTCATAGTGACATTTCTACATACATTCTATTCCAGCCCACGTTGCAGTGTCCTGGCCAATATCACAGGAACAGATATCTACAAAGACCGCAAGGATTACATGAGTGTGAGTAAGCTGTAATGTGAACTAAAGATACTCACCATTATCTTTTCATCTTACAAGACTGTGACGATGGTAAGTCTACACATGGCCCTTGTTCTATTGTTTATATATCTCTTTCCAGATCTATGAGCCAGAGGGTGTGAAGATCTTCAGGATACCGTCACCCATCTTCTTTGCCAATATAGATTTTTTCCGGGGCAAGCTGGTGGAAGCTGTACGTAAGCAATTATACACAATTAGACGTGTAAAATGAAGAATTATTCCAAACACATTTACACGTAGGCCTTTTTGCATTACAATTTCCATGACATGGTCAAATAAGGTAATAATGATTCATGGATCTACTTATTAAGACATCTTATTTTCTCATCGGATTTGATCCAATGGAAAGAGGTCCTAAAGAATGGTCAAGTAAACTAAAGAAGGTCAATACGACCTCAGTGTATGAGGTAATATAGTATACCAGGTTGTATAGCAATAGTGCCCATACAAATTGGTGTTACTAAAGTTTGACTTGCACCTTACTAAACACTAGGCACATGCAGATAAGATAAGATAAGATTAACCTTGATCTGTATGATGGCCAAGGCACTGGTAAACAATATGTCCCAGTCACAATAAAGCCCATGTGTAACAGTTACTCCCACATTCATGTGTGCAATTGCTAATTAGGGTTCAACTTGACTTTGATGTGTTTTCAGGTGGGCTTTAACCCTTTGAGAGTGTTGAGGAAGAGAAACAAAGCCCTGAGGACGATCAGGAAACTTCTAAAGAAAGGAGAGCTGCAGATGACATCTGTGAGTAGTGGTGCACTTACCTGTTGCCCTTAGAAACACATAAAAAGATAACTTCCACTCACAAAGTTACCCCGTTAACACTTTACAAGAGCCCCCTGTATCATAAAGTTTCATTCAAATGGCCATAAGTATCTCATAAATCAGTCTAGCCCAAAACATTAGTTTCACACCTGGCAACAACATACTTTTAGCAATCCAAAATCAACAGACATCATGCACACGCTGCAGTTCCTACCTATAGGTAGTCGTCCCCGTACCTGCCTTATCAGTATGGTCTTGGGGTTGCATGTATATGAAAAACAAATTAATCATCATCCCATAGTGGTGGGTGGACCTCCAAAGATCACCTTCTACATGTAGTCAGGTTTTCACAATAAGAGGTTGTGGTAATGTTGTGGTTCTCCCGGTGCAGAAAGGCCTACTGCTCACCAGCTCTGGTCCCATTGAGGAGTCTGAGGATGAGAGCAACATGGAGGAACTGGACCAGCCCACTGACTTCAAGGACCTTCCTGTCCAGGTGAACTGGAACTCTGAGCTTCCTGCCAACATCCAAGTCCCCAGAGTAGACGTCCACAGCCTGATCCTGGACTTCTCAGCCGTCTCCTTCCTCGACATCTCTGCCCTCAAGGGACTCAAAGCGGTGAAACAAAACTCTTCCGTTACAACCCTGGGGAATGTGGGGATGATTGTGTATTTCACCAGAGTATTTCTACTCGCTGGGTACTGATATTTTGCTGTGTTCTATAGGCACTCAAAGAGCTCATTCGGGTTGAAGTTGAGGTCTACATTGTGGCATGTGACGGTAAGCCTGGTTTAAGACAAGCCATCTGCCCCATCTGTCCCTTCTCACTTTTTCTCTTCAACACTGACTTCAATCACTCTGAAACAAATAGAGGTGAAGTGATTGATCTAACGATATCTATCTCTTCTGTCCAAAGCGTACATCCTGAAGAAACTGCACAGCTGTATGTTCTTTGACGACGAGGTGAAGTCGTCCATGTTTTTCCTGACTCTCCACGATGCCATGCTGCATATCCTGGACAAACATCCAGTAAACTCTGAAAACACAAAAGTCTGTGAAAAGGTATAACATTTACCTGTAGAAAAATACTGTGTATCTATTGATGTTTCCACCCTTACAGACTAGATTAGAGGTGCCAAACCTTATCTTGGCCTACATCGCTTCATACACAGGAACTTGTCTCATTCTTTTGAATCATGTTGTCTTACAGGTTATAACAACAGCCACTATCCATGGCAACCAATGCAATGGTGTGTCAAGTTTGCGTAGCAGGGACCGATTTGTACATGTAAGTAACAGAGACCCATCAAATCTATTTGTCATTGTCTTTTCTAAATTTGTAATGAATAATCACCAATCCCTTTAAAATGATAACTCTCGTAATGTTGCAACTCATGTGGAGGTACAGGTAATTCATAAAAATCATTCATAAAAATAAAATGACAGTAAGATGAGCTGACAAAATAAAATCTAAATCTCTTTGCTTTCCCCAGGTCTCAGAGTCAGAAACCAAGTTCTAGTTCCAGAACTACACTCTCAGATGTCAGTATTTTAAGGGTTCTTCGATTGTCCCTTTCCACAGATGGGTCTACATGGAACCCAAAAGAGGTCTACCTGGAACCAAAAAGGGTTATATTTGGAACCAAAAAGGGTTATCCTATGGGGACAGCTGAAGAACCCTTTTGGAACAATTTTTCTAAGAGTGTAGTGATGTGTACAGTACTTTCATTTCCTGGGATGGCATACATTTCCTGTGATCGCTGTGCTTTCTGGTGATAATTGACATAAGACACATGATGCTGTCCTAAAATGGACACCATACAGTAACCATATGTACACAGGACACCACTTATTTAGCTAATAATTGTACATTAAATATATTTGAATTTTTTTTGTACTGTCAAACAGATACTCAATGGCAAGTGTTATGAGATTTTGAAAGAAATATCAGAAAACGTCATTCATTTATTTATTTTTAAATAGCTCGACCATGTTGCATTTTATATGTGTGCATAGGGATTTTATAGGAATGTTTACTTTGATGTATTTTATGTGTAAAATAAATGTACTTCTTAGCACAAAGTATTTCCGCCAGCAAGAAATGAAGCAATATTAGCAGTACGGTATTTAGAAATCTGAACGTCCTGTAACAGATATTGAATAAGAGTTATTGTCACATTCATCATCACGAGGAGACCAAGGTGCAGCATGATAAGAATACATACTTCTTTTAATAAACGAAGAACACTAAACAAACTAACAAAATAACAAAACGAACGTGAAGCTATAACAACGACTGCTGACACAGGCAACTATACATACATAGACAATACATAGACAATAACCCACGAAATACCCAAGGAATATGGCTACCTAAATATGGTCCCCAATCAGAGACAACGATAAACAGCTGCCTCGGATTGGGAACCAATCTAGGCAACCATAGACATAAACACCTGGATATACAACAACCCCTAGACATACAAAAAACCCTAGACACTACAAATACTACACATACCACCCTGTGTCCTCCCCAAAATTTCTCCAGCGTCGCTGTCAATAATGGCTGATCCCCTGGCTGTGGTCCCACTCTCAGTGGGAGTGTAATATGCAAAAAAACAATTTCACACCTGTGCAGGTTACCCACTTGTACATACAGTGAAACAGGACTATATAAGCACCCCCTAATTATTAACTTTTGATTGAAGTCATCCTCAGGTGTCCAACATTAATTGGGAGTTCTATGCTCTGGCTGGGGATGAGCTTGATAACAGGGTCTACTCTCCTGCGAACCGGGAGTCATGGAACTTCGGGAGGGAAGATCTGACAAAGAACACATTATTTTAGCAATAATAAGGTTCCCAGCAATCAAGTATGCTGTAATGGTCGATTTGAAACCCAAAACCTGTTACTTTTTGTCATATAGCAGACACTCTTATCCAGAGTGACTTACAGTAGCGAGTGCATACATTTTCATACTAATCCCCCATGGGAATCAAACCCCCAACCCTGGTGTTACAAGCACCATGCTCTACCAACAGAGCCACCCTCTTATAGGCTGATTCCAGATGTTTGTTTATTAATAATGTGAAGACCAATCAGTGGCAAGTATTGGAGTCAACATCGCTGTGGAATGCTTGACACCTTGTAGAGTCCATGCCCCGAGAAATTGAGGCTGTTCTGAGGGCAAAGGGGGGGGGGTGCAACTCAATATTAGGAAGGTGTTCCTAATGTTTTGTACACTCAGTGTATACTTTTGTGTGGCAAAGCCATTTTTTTATGAACATACAATAAAGTTACTTATTTTCAAATAGCCTCACTAATCCTTGGAATCAACAAAGCAAATAGTCAACAGCAAAACACTACTAGTAGCTTGAATTTTATATAGCAAAATAATCCCCTGAAGCATTTGCTAAGGAGGGTGACATCAAATAGCACACTGCAACACAGTTAAGGCATAAATGTGAAATGGTTAATAAAGTAATCTTGGTGTTTTGTCATAATTACAGTGCCACCCCTCAAAATGTATTCATTTTCTCCCAGCAGCTACATAACTAGGGCCATGTTTTGGTCAATCATGTCACATGACCTGGATTTTAACTTTTATTTTAAGCCTTTTCCAGAAATGAGAATTAGAAGAAACAAATGAAGCATTGTCTGAAGGATAGTGCTGGACCATCTGACATTAAAAAAAAGGGGAAGTTTGATGAAAAAGCTTTAAATAAAGTTTCAAATCCAGGTCATGAGATTAACCAAAACACAGGGCTCCCTACACAAACAATGTCAAATGTTAGATTATACACCGCCCCCTATTGATATGGATGAAACCGTTTCCATAACTAATAATATTGAAAAATAATGAGATTTAACTTGGTTAGAAAATATTTATTGAGACGTCATCAAACCAAAAATGTTCCAGATACAATGTCCATTAGAGACCAATACAGGAGCAATTAAAATGTATCATTGCTCATTTGACAGTCCAAAAGGTTCATATCAATAAAAGTGAACAGCTACATACATACATTCACCATAGACTAGTCTCTTAAGTGTTTCCATAGAAATGCCAGTCATACAGAACCCAGAGACTCATGTTCACATTATTCAAACCAGTGAAGAGGAATAGGGACAAGTCAAACAATGCCCCCGACTTCGTGGGGAGTTGAGAGTTTACTGATAATAAGGGCGGTAGCGGGACTGATCGGGGTGATGGGGTCCAGGCATCTGGCCCTGAGGTGGGGGGCCCTGCATCCTTGGAGGAGGAGGCCCTCTAGGGGCAGGCCACATCCCAGGGCTCAGACCCCCTTGCTGATTAAAAGGGGGACTGAGTGTGCCCTGGTCCTCAGGGAACTGCTGCATGGAGTTAGGGTTGTAGTGGTGGGGAGGGGGAGCGTTGACTGGAGGACCACCGTGTTGAGGTGGGGGGCCTGGAGGAGGGTGGTTCATGTAGGGGGGCATCTGACCCATGATGTGTCCTGGCGGGGGGGTAATGGGAGGGGGTGCGTTGGACATGGGCGGGGGAGGGCCGGCCTGGTTGTACACCATGTGGGGTGTCCCAGAGCCCTGGGGCGGGTGCTGCATGGGGTGGTTGATGGGTGGAGGGGGAGGAGGCGGAGGGCCATAGTGCTGCTGCGGTGGCGCCATCATGTGGTGGGGGTGGGACACTACAGGCTGACCAGGGTAGTCAGGGTGGTGGTGTGGGGGTGGAGCAGGGCCCGGGCCAGGAGGGAGAGGGTCACGGGAGGAAGAGGTGGAGGAAGAACCGGAGTCATCCTGGATTGGCACGGTGATGAGGTTGCTGCGTGCGCGTGTAGTTACCGTGGCGATGCGAAAGGTCTCCTGGGAAAGAGGAGGTGCATCATGGGAAGCCTGTGGTGGCTGACTGTAGGGGTCATGACCCCCGTGTTGGATGGAGGGCGGGAGGTGCCCTTGAGTCTTGGGCAGGTGAGGCGGGGGCACACGGAAGCGGTCAGGCACCTCTGTGGATGGGGGAAGGTGCAGGGCGTCCTGGCGGCTTGCCAAGGCCTTGGCTGCCCTCATGTGGCGGTGGTTGATGTGGGCTTGCAGGTCACGCTGGGAAAGGTAGGTGCGCTTGCAGCCTTGCACGATGCTGCACATGTAGAGGGAGCCACGCAGACACTGTTCGATGCGCTGGACCGGGTCTGTGCAGCTGAAGAGCTGCATACTAAACAACACAAAGGTTTAGTTAGTAAGTGCAGACAGCAACCACACATACAGATAGTTTATTTGTGTTTTATTTATTTAACCAGGCAAGTCAGTTATGAACAAATTATTTTTTACAATGATGGCCTACCCTGGCCAAAACCTAACCCGGGCGACGCTGGGCCAATTGTGCGCTACCCTATGGGACTCCCAATCACGGCCAGTTGTGATACAGCCTGGAATCGAACTAGTGTCTGTAGTGACGCCTCTAGCACTGAGATGCAGTGCCTTAGACCGCTGCGCCACTCAAGAGACCTGCATATGGACAGTTGAATGCACTAGTGCAGCGATTCTCAACTGGTGGGACATTTTGAATTACGGGAGGCTTTGATCAACACCGTGTACACTAGTGGCACCTAATGGTCAAAATAATTTAGAACAGGCAAATTGGTATACATGACATCACACATGCCTTCACGCTTTGTCTTCTACCGAAACCAATCAGGTGGTTGTTCGACAAAACGAAGCGCCGAACGTCATTGATCGCGTGCTTCTGATAAAGGGATACAAGCCTCGGCACACTGTTTAGAAGCAAGCTGCTTAGCGATTTCGATGCCCCGGAGCTCCGGTATCAAAAGTAACGCCACTAGACACGGCTGTCTTGAGTAAAAATGTATAAATACTCCAGTCAGAACTTAAACTACAACCAGTTAGAAAGTGTGTAGAAATTATATAATTATAATAAAAACACTCTCTTTTCTATTTTTGTTCAATCAAAGTATTTTTTACATCGCTATTGGCAGAGCTGGTTGATTTTGGGGTCTCAAACCAGTGAGCTTATTAACATTCTTCATCAAGAATATGGGGAAAAATGTATTATTGACAATGACAAATGTGGGAATGTCTTTCCCTTGTCATATAATTTCTACCTTTACTATCAATACAGCATTGAAGATATTTTTCCAGATTGCATATATATATATATATATATATATAGACTCTCCTTTTTTTCTACTGTGTTATTGACTTGTTAATTGTTTACTCCATGTGTAACTCTGTGTTGTCTGTTCACACTGCTATGCTTTATCTTGGCCAGGTCGCAGTTGCAAATGAGAACTTGTTCTCAACTAGCCTACCTGGTTAAATAAAGGTGAAATAAAAAATAAATACAAATTTGGGATATTTTTTGTTTTACAATGCGAATATTGGGTTGCGACTGAGACAACCTGGTTTAATTTGGGTCCAGAGGCAAAACCAGTTGAGAACCAATGGTTAAAAAAATAAAAGTCAAGAGCTTACCCTGGGCACATCTTGTCTCCCTTCTTCTCGTGGAGCAAAGCACACTCATAACAGAACACATGCTTGCATGGAATCTGGTGAGTAAATACAGATAATAACATAAGCTGCTGCACTCATAGCCTCTTACTATAAAACATTTTTAAGAGCCACATAACACACTATGTAAAACGTGATCGAAGAGACATACCATGCGTCCATAGATCCTTATGGGCAGACCACACTTGTCACAAAAGTGTGCTGGAATGTCATCCTTTTCACCTATCAAATTCAACTGTGGGGAAAAGACCAAGAGGTCTATGACACAGTAATGATGTAGGTGGAATGCATCCCCCCCCCCCCCCCCCCCCCCCCAACAATAGATATTGAAACACTACCTTAAAGTCCCAAAACATTTGCTGGGGGAACCTCCGTTGACTTGCAAACACATCCCCAGCCTTGGTACCACTGTCGAACCTCTCCTCTTGCTTGAAGCTAAAACTCTCTAGAAAACACAGATATGTTGCCTTACTGTAGTCCCATATGAAAGCTTGCTTCTATGACCTAGAAACAGGTTTCCCTACCCCAAATCTAGCCCATGGGAATTAAAACTGAGAAAATGAGAAAGCACTTGTGGCTGGCTAACCTTCATCCCCAGCATGGGGTTTGGAGGGCTGCCTGCCCATGGGTCTTTGTGTCCGGGGAGCAGGTTTGCTCCTGATGGTTGGTTTGGAGATGAGTTTGATGGGGATGCGTCTGCGGACATCAGGGCCCCCAAGACTCCCCGAGCCGTCCGTGCCTTGCAGGTCATTGTCTGTGGGAAAACGATGGATCATTCAAAATGTCAGTGACCTGAGTCAGTCATTTGCTACCAAGCAAACATTTACATGATACTTGCTACTAACAATGACACTATAAGTTGACAATCCATAGGTGATCAAAACCATGATAAATAGTTCAGTAAAGCGCTAATGTTTCATTTTAGCCAACGCTAACATTGTCTGGAGTTGCAGAAATTGATGGAGAATGCAGACCGTAGCTAGCACTTAATCTAAGCTACAAACATCGCATTATTTATTTTGAATATTTTGTGGTTAGAGTACTGTCCTGACAATTTAAGTTATTAGCTTTGCACTGGCAGATCAACTACAACCGTCACTTTATTCTAAAAAGTATAGCTAGCTAGCTAGCTACTACTGTGGCAACACAGATCTACGGAAACTAAAGTTAGCAATATATTAGCTATTTAGCTAGCAGTGGGCTGGCAACGAGAGGTTGCTTACAAGGCCTCAATTTTTGTACTTTAAACACTCCACTGATAATACTTGTAAAGTATAACTGAACATGAATAAGATTACAAATTAAATCTATTTCGCTGTGTATCAAGTTAAATCTACTGATACACAAATAAAACTAAAATACAGCTGAAACTGGAGAGTAAATAGTCTCTTACCACTTTGGTCCATAATTCACCGCAATGCTGTATGGGAAAGTATAATAAAAGGGGAGGAGTGGAGTTCAACCACCGAGGGGTCGTCACCAGTTACCACAGCCACAAAGTCTTAACCCCCGCCCATTTCTACAATTGACCTTAAAATCTCATTTTAAACCTAACTACACTGCTAACCCGAAAAAGCACATTTCTGTTTTCATTAATTTTTACGATATAGTCTATTTTTACTTTGTGGTGTAGTAATAACTAGTGGAAACCATCACTGATGTGTAAAGAACGAGAGTTCAACCAAAGACAGTACAGTATGAAGATAGGCAGAAACGGCTTCTTTAATAGAAATCCCCGAGCACGCTTGTCGGCGATGTCATTGCGACGTTGGCTAGCTAAAGGCCGCGTTTCAAACTCATTAAAGACACACCCTCGCCTTGTGCCCTTGGGGGAATCCCCGCGGCCATATTTGTCTTCGGTCCAAATGATAAGCAAGAGAAGTTTGCAACATAAACTCCTCAGCTCTCGTTTTTAATGGAGTTTGCGAGTTATTAAATTATGTTCACTTCGGGCCTGAAACGCCCCATAATTCAATTCGCGATGATCCTCCAAAACTTCAATGTCAATATGGAGTCAACATACAAGTGTAAGTCAATAAGTTAGAAGTTGTGCTACTAATGCACAGACACATCTCGTAAAAGTAATAATGTTTTTATTTGGTTAGCTTTTGGAAATTGTAGAAAAATTTGTTTTTCCTTCTTCAGAAGTAACTAGGCAGGCTAACATTAGTTAGCTAATTAATTTGCTAGCTATCATACAGTAGGTGTATATTAATAATTATATAGTTAATATAAGTAGGCATGCAATCATAATTGACTGTAGCCATATAAAGCACCCAAAAGCGACCGGTGGCTGAAAACACAACCATTGAGTGACGAATTTCCGGGCAAGGGCGGTCCATTTAAAACTAATTCCTTCCTCCCCCCTTAAAAAAATAAATAATAATTCCTTCCTCCCTCGCCCTGCAAGTGTAAACTCGTCAGACATCATAAAACGTCATCGTATTTTACGTGTTTGGAATGCAGCCAAACTCATGTGCAGAAATAAACTGCGCATGTGCATGCTGCCAAATCAAAGGCACTCCTTCAATATTAAGTCGTTTTTGACGAAAATGAAAACGTGTCAGTTTTTGACTTTGTTGAGGTTGTAGTTATAACATCTTTAGCTACTAAAGACATTGGCTCAAATTAAGATTTTAAGAAAATTGACTATTAAGGAATCATTTTTCACTTCTATTGACTTCTCAAACCACATACCCCGGCCTGGTCCGCTTCGTCTGCTAAGCAAGCGTTCACGAAAGTCACCTGATGTTGCATCTCTGGGTTTAAAAACTCTGGTTCAATGCAGCTCCTCCTTTCTTCATTTCATCCGGGAGGCTAGACACTTCGTTGTGTGTTGCTGCTTTTCACAGTTCGGAAAGTTCATTGCACATTTGTTCACATTAGATGTCGAGAGCCTATATACCAGCATTCCCCGTGTGGGTGAGGGGTTGGCATCACTAGCACACTATTTGGAAGACAGATACTAACGAATATCCACCAACAAACTTTACTCTAGAGCTGGCTGAATATGTTTGGACGTATAACTATTTCAGGTTTGATGATGAATGCTCCCTCCAAACGAATGGAACATCGATGGGCTCCACATTCGCTCCGAGCTATGCTAATTTCTATGTGGGTATTTTTGAAGAGCGTTTTGTTAATAATGAAATAAAGTCCTGAAATGGTATCGATATATTGACATTTTTTGCATGTGGGAAGGAACGGAAAAAGAGCTGTCAGATTTTATGGCGCTACTCAATGACATTGACCCCAATCTCAAATTCACATTTGAATGTGACACTCAACGTGTTCATTACCTCGATATGTGGATTGAGAAATCAAATGGAACCCTGTTTACAACTCTGTATAGAAAAGAAACGGATGGAAATACTCTATTACAGGGGGACAGCTTCCATCCTGAGCTTAAAAAGAGGACTTCCAAGAAGCCAGTATTTCAGACTGCGCGGTATGTGCCACTCCACAGACGATTATCTAGAAAAAGAAGCGGAGATGCGCATTGGGTTTCTAAGAAGAGGCTATTCGCCACAATATGTGGATGAAGATCTTAATTTGGCATTAGGAACAACAGGAGTTGAACTGCTACAAAAAAGACCCGCTAAAGAACATTCCGTAATGTTCACAACCACATATACTTTGAACTCGCGAAAAGTGGGAGATGTGGTCAAGAAACACTAGCATATTTTATCATCGGACCCGGTTTTGCCGGCTGAATTTAAAAATCTACCACTTATTGTGTATAGGAGAGGTCGCAATTTACGCGATAAATTGGTTCATGCCAACTGACAGCTACAAAAGAAAATCAGCCAGGCTCTTTTACACCCTCTTCGAAATGATAGCTATAAATGCAGAGGATGCGCACAGTGCAACAATATGATGAAGTGTGAATATTTCTGCCACCCACACACAGGAAAACGGTTCCAAATAAATGACATTATTACGTGTTCCACCACCCATGTTATTTACATTATTTATTGTCCATGTGGGCCTATCTCTGTCGGTGAAAACTCTCGAGAATTAGTGAACATAAAAGTTCAATCAGGAGAAACGAAAGGGATTATCCAGTCGCAGTACATTTTAATGACCTAAAGCTGACAATACTCTGAGTAAAATATAATGTTTTGGGATTTTCACCCTGCAGACATTATTTCCTAAAGGACTTAATGATGAAATGCCTAAGTATGTTATGTTGTGAATTTGAACATTAATTATGTCCCTATTTAAGATGACTCTGTTTTTCGTACGATGTACCAAATGATTAATGAGAACTTGCTATGTCCTCATTGTGATTTTACAGACGTGTTTAATACGTCTTATTTACACACTTTATTCGAATATTTATGAAATGCATATTGTTATATTTGGTAGCACTTATTTGATTTTCCTTCGCCTCCAAACCCTGTCGATGCGTGGAACGGATGTGGGTGGGGCTAGGTCTACATAAGGGTGCAATTATTTATTTTTTAATCACAAAAGCTCTGACGCGGCTGTGAGGCCGATACGTAAGCTTATTTAAGATCAGTGATTCTATCAAGAGCAGTGTGCGTTTCCTTTTTCCTTCATCTTGTTCAACTGTTGCCATGCACCTGCAAAAAAGATTGCTCAGATATGTGAGTGCCTTTTTGAATTTTAAAACATTTGTTCACAAAAAAGAGGATATGGGGAAAAAGGAAAATGCACCATCATCTAGCGTCCAAGGCACTGCATCTCAGTGCAAGAGGCTGTCACTACAGTCCCTGGTTTGAATCCAGACTGTATCACATCCGGCCATGATTGGAAGTCCCATAGGACGGCGCACAATCGGCCCAGCGTCGTCTGGGTTTGGCCGGGGTAGGCCTTCATTGTAAATAAGAATTTGTTCTTAACTGACTTGCCTAGTTAAATAAAGGTTAAATAAAACATTTAAAAAATACCACTATCCCCAATACACCCCACCATCCCTTCCCACTACTTTGGCTGTAACCCCTTCTCTCAAAACCCCCTTTAGTTCTTCTGCACTAAAATCTTTGACACCCAAAAACATCTCTACTGCTGCAGTGCTCTCACCCTGGAAACATCAACCTGTCTCATTTACATAGGACATTTCTGATCCCAAGCAACATGGCCACCCCCTAATTGAAGCATCCCACCTTTTCCACCAAACCTACACACTCTCCCATGCCCTCCTGCACACTTCTCACACCTCGGAATCTCCCTCCTACATACTGCTGCAACATGACCATAAACTTGGCACCTGAAACACCATAGTGGGTTTGAAACAAAAGCTCTCCGGATGTACAGTAACACAAATGTGGAAAAAGTCAAGGGGTGTGAATGCATACAAACTCAGAAGGACAGGCAGGGTCTCCTCAGGCTTGTGCTTGCCACCGGGTCTGCATCAGTCGATCCACCTCAACACTCAACGCTACCCCAGTTATCACTCCTTTCAGCAGTGCTCTACTCCGGAGAGCAAAGCAGGACACAGCTCTCATCCCGAGTCGCATAGCGCCCCCTCCCTCTGGGCAGCAGACACACAAAAAAATCTACTCAAGTCCACTTCTGGATACTTTGACTGAATTGACAAGAACCAACTCCTTCTTCACACATCCTGATACCACAAACGGGTCAGCCAAAAGGCATGGATCTACTTTCTCCAAGAATTGTACACCCACTGGGCTAGAGTCATCTCGGCCATTTTCCTGATCATTAGGGTGAGGCTCGGAAGCCTTCACGTCACCTGTCGGTGCAGGTTCTTCCTCTTCACTTCTGTCAGGTTCAATTTCTGAGAGTTCACTATCTGTTGACCTCTCAGGGGTTTCAGGCACGTAATTATCTCTTCTGTACTTGACTCAAAGGAGAAAGTACTGTGTTTGTATTTCGCAGATGTTGGTTTGGGTTTGAACCTCACGCTCTTCTTTCAGCCTCGCTTCATCTTGTCATGCGCCATGAATTCCATCTTCCGCATTCATCCCAGCATCTAACAAATATAATAAAATATGCAAATCTAACAACAAATATAACAAATATAAAGTCAATATCTTTATCATACATAATAACTGAGTTGCAAATGTAACGCATTGTGTTTGTGCAGAAAAATGTATATTTGAACATTGTATTAGATCTGTAGGCATACATGAACAATAAAAGTTATTCCATACACAGTGCAGATGATGCATGGTCATTTCTGTATTCAACTGGTAATTAGTGGTAAATCACTTGATTATCTTTTGATGGAATTATCGAAGACCTCTAGTCCAATCTAGTGGAAAAGGGCCTTATCAGAGGAGCAGGCCAAGACCATTAGGTCCACTATCCTAGACAGTAATGTTGCAGACAGGAAATGTCATATACTGTATATTTGTGATTTATTTACATTAATTCACTTAAGCCCCAACCTGGTCCCAATGTATTGAAAACTTTAGTAGACAGACATACAATTCCTGGACCTGGTGAATATTATTATTTTTTAAATATACTGTTTATCCCAATCATAATGTAATAATTGAAATTATATTGTTTGATAAATCGACAGTTTTGACAGGAAACAGATGCAAAGTTTTATAGTTTATTCCTCGTCTCTCTCTGAAGTCCTTGCGCCAAAAATGTTAGACGGACCAAGATTCAAAGGTCAGATAATGAAGGAAGAGGTGGTGTTTGCTCAGTTGTGTCTAGGACATTGAACTCGTCATTACATTTGGTTGGCATAGATGGTTTGTCATTGAGGTTGGACGAATTTGGAAGGGCTGGGGAAGGGTCTGTTAGAAGTTAGCAGGGCTCTTTTAAATGTTCTTAATAGTACAGTTAGGTAGGTGGAGCTAATGTAAACCGTGATTGACCACACACTCCAGCACAGTAGGTGGCAGCATGCACCTTAAAGTTTGTGGTTTAAAAGCAAGTGGTTTGAGTAAATGAGATAATGATAATGGACCTTTTTACACAGTTTCTCGACTGTGTCCAGCTTGCTAATAATCACAGAAATTCAAGCTAGACTGTTAGGGAGTAAATACTTTAAAATGACTCAATATACACTGAATAGAAATATAAACGCAACATGTAAATTGTTAGTCCCAAAATGTGTTTACATTCTGGTTAGTGAGCATTTCTCCTTTGCCAAGATAACCCATCCATCCACCTGACAGGTGTGGCATATCAAGAAGCTTTTGTCACAGAATAAGTTTTGTCATACAACACAATGCCACAGATGTCTCAAGTTTTGAGTAAGCATGCAATATGCTGACTGCAGGAATGTCCACCAGAGCTGTTGCCAGAGAATGTAATGTTCATGTATCTACCATAAGCCACCTCCAACGTAGTTTTAGAGAATTTGGCAGTATGTCCAACCGGCTTCACAACCGCAGGCTACGTGCATTTCATCGTGTGGGTGAGCGGTTTGCTAATGTCAACATTGTGAACAGAGTGCCCCATGCTGGCGGTGGGGTTATGGTATGGGCAGGCATAAGCATGATAATGCACGGGCGGCAGGTAGCATAATGGTTGGACTAGTAACCAAAAGGTTGCAAGAACGAATCCCTGAGCTGACAAGGTAAAAATATGTTGTTCTGCCCCTGAATAACCCACTGTTCCTGGGCTGTCATTGAAAAATAAAAATTTGTTCTTAACTGACTTGCTTAGTTAAATAAAGGATAAAAAATAAAAATAAATGTTGCAAGGATTTGTACATAAGCTGAAAATGTCCCATGGCCTGCATACTCACCAGACATGTCACCCATTGAGCATGTTTGGGATGCTCTAGATTGACATGTACCACAGGCACAGCATGTTCCAGTTCCCGCCAATATCCAGCAATTTTGCACAGCCATTGAAGAAAATTGTGGGACAACATTCCACAAGCCACAATCAACAGCCTGATCAACTTTATGCGAAGGAAATGTGTTGCGCTGCATGAGGCAAATGGTGGTCACACCAGATACTAACTTTTCTGATCCACGCCCCTAACTTAAAAAAAAGAAAAGTTATCTGTGACCAACAGGTGCATGCATATCTGTATTCCCAGATGTGAAATCCATAGATTAGGGCCTAATGAATTTTTTAAAATTGACTGATTTCCTTATATGAATTGTAACTCAGTAAAATCGTTGAAATAGTCGCGTTTATATTTTTGATCAGTATACTTTAAAATGACTAAAACCAACTCGAAACTGTGTAGAAAATGATAATGGCCTTTTTATACAGTTTATTGAATGTGTCCAGCTCCCTAATAATGACGGAAATTAAAGGTAGACAGGGTGTTCCAAAAACGATGGATAGAGAACTATATTTTGCAAATGTAGATGGTGAGGCACAGGAATATTACCAATTTTCAGTGCGGCCCTCCGGACCTAGCAAAATTTGTTTGACACCACAGCCACAGAAGAAGTCAATGCGCACTCGCCTGCGCGCCTCCGCGATAATATTCGCCATTTTGATTCGAAAATATGAAGGAGTTTTTCCTGCTTTGCATGCTTGAGCTGGGAAGAGGCTAGCTTATGAATTTATGTACTGTAGAATATATAAATATATATTACGCGTAATAATATTGAATATACAAGGTACAAATGTGAGGCCTGTCCGTTGCCACGTCACAAGATACAAATATCCGTGTTACCAGGTTGACAGATACTTTGCTCATACTCCTCGTCAGACTGACCCATCAAAACAAATCACGTTTGGCTAGTTCGCTAACTAACGTTAGCTATTAGCTAACGAAGGTAGGTAGCGCAACATTAGCCATACAGACGAGTGGATTGCAAACTTTGAACAAAACGGTAAGTTTCTCAGGACCATCGTTGGCTAGCTAAAGCTGGTGAGTTATTTGTGCTTGGCGACTTAAAATACATGGTTAAGCTATCAGTACCTAGTTAGCTAAAGAGGGTTAGCTAGCTTTTGCCAATTTAGCCAGCTAAAGTTGTGTTAATTTTAACGTTAGATGCTAGTTATCGGACTCCGAGAGAAACTAACGCCGACAACTAGCCCTGTAACTAACTAGCGACAAAGTTGATGATAATTTGCTCAACTCCTTGTGCTAACGCTAGCTAAATTGTATGGTAACGTTAAGTTAGCTAGCTTCCTGGATAGCTAGCGACTCAGGATTCTCTACGCCTTTAACTGTGTCGAATCCCTCTGGTTTAGCCAATCTACTTTGCTAACTGAATTAGGTAGCTATGTCCTAGCTAGCTAACGTTAATACTAGCTGACGTTAGCTGCTGTTCAGACATTCGACGTTAGCAAGACCAAAAAGAGAAGTGAAGTTCGTTCAAGATAATGTTTCGGTTGCAAGAAATGTTAACTACCAAACCATGTTACTTCCTGCATTTGTGAAGATATACTTGTTGCGGAAAATTCCACACCGTTGTAAAATTATAGTTGTCTAGAAACAAATCGACGGTCTTGGAATTTCTATCCATTGAACAAACAAACTCAACCCCGTTTCCAACTGCAGGGCAAGGGTTTGGCACTGGCAGCGTTACCTTATAAATAATCAGATGTCAAGTCTCCAAGTAGTGAATAGAAGTAGCCAGCAAGTACTACTGTAGTGACTTGAAGTAAACAGAAATGTGAGCTTCCAACACTCAGCAGTTGATGTGCATTTCTTGCCAAGGCCACCACCATATAATGTTACAGCTCTACAGAGCACTTGCCCCTGCATTGTCAGACAAGGAGGGATAGACCCTAAACCATCTTACCAATTTATTTTCAGAGAAATTATCAACACGTAAAAGTAGAATTTTGGGGGGTTGATGTATATATTTTTTCTATTATTGTTATGTTTACCTGAGACAATCCTACAAATAATAATAATATACACTTTGACAACTGTAGCAATGTATGCATGTCCATTGGAGAGTGGGGGCAGGGTAAGTATACTGTCCTCATCTAAATAATGGAAGTGGGGAGAACAGTCTGAGGTTCTTCATAGGCTTACAGACAACAAAATGGTCATGTTTGTAAAAGCAGTTATCCAAAACCAACCACATCTTGAATCCTAGGTATAAGGTGGCAACAAAAACGAGCGTCTTAAATGGGGCTCCCTGTTACTACTTTTGTTAGCAACTCATGGGGAAGCACACCTGCAGGTGCTTAGCAGTGCAGCCAACTGAGACTGATAAGCACCTAATTAGGAAATGGGAGAGCCTGGCTATGTCCCAATTATCTTCGATAGCCTCCTTTCCCTATCAACTCTCCTTCATAACCACTGATCGTAGTAGACGTAATTAGTTTCCACCATCTTGCTTTTGCCTATCTAATTAGGGGTCATGAAGGTGAAGAGCCAAGGAAAGGAAGCCGTCTAAGATTTGTGATTGCTCTGTCTATGCCACGTTCACGTGCTATCAGAAATTCCTAGTTCCGACTGGGGAAGTTTCACTTATTAAACGACCCTCCAAATCTGAATTACAAGTGGGAAACTGGAGAAATTGTTGTGGCTTTATTGACATCTACAACCTTATAAATATGGATGATGTAGCTAGATTGACCATATTCTCAATTTTAAGCAAGCTAGCAAACTATTATTATTAGCAATGTTAGCCAGCTTATCAAGATAACTAAAATCTTGTTGGTTGACGAATTGTTCCGATCAAAAAACACATGCATGAAACAGCCGTATATCCGACATCACAACTAGGAAATAGGAAGTTCCGACGAGCATGTGAACGAACGCTGCGTTACTACGCTGCCCCATAAGCCACTTGCTTTGCTTAATGACACGCTACTGTTAGGTCATAGCATCCAGGTGATTGCTCTTCAACCATTGTTCTTTTCGTCATTTACTCTATTAGCCAGTGGACTGTTTTGTTGAAGATGCCCCTGGTGACTTCTATTTTAGATGAGAAGTCAAGTTTTAGTATTTTCCTGTGTAGCGTTCACGGAGGAGCACTCTAGGGGTTATAGTTGCACTAGTGTGCTCTGTATAAATGTATGCCAGATGGACTCTCTCGCACGTGCAGGATTGTCCAAATAAGAGGAAAAAGTAGGAAACACTTTGATTTCCTTTTTCAGACCCATTATTGTGTTGTGTGGGCGGCCAGTCAGTGTTGTATTGCACAGGCCAGCACATTCGTCTTTTGTTGACTAAGCAAGTTAGTTTGACTTTGTCCCTTCTAACATGCCTGAATAATGGTCTTGATAGGCTAGTTAGTGTGTTTATCATAGCAACCATAGACAACAGATTATTCTAAACTATTCTAATTTCCTGTCTGTAGTTGTGGTTGCCTAGGCTATAGCTTATAGCTAGGTTGTTTAGTGTGAGATGCTGACGTCAAGAACAGTGAAGTAGCTAGAGCTAACCACAACCTTTTCACATTAGTGATGTATGAGTGAGGGTCCAGGAAAGGATAGTGTGCATTAGATGCTTTTACTTCTGCATATATTTTAAAGCATACAGGTAATAATATTTATTGTAGTAGCTAGGCAGCAACCCCTGCTAGTGAGCCCAGTGTTCATACATTAGACTTAAGACAAAATACTCATGAATTTGACTGTAATTGGTAGCCTATGCAAGCCTATAATCCATTTAAAAATGCTTGTCTCATTTCATAAAGCGTTTGCATAGGCTTAACAAGACCCGAAGCATGTATCTGGAATTTTGTTTAAGATTTTCCAGCCGGCATCTTAGTTGATGGCATGCCCATTTTTCTGTGTGAGCCTGTCCATTGTTGGCCAAAATACCATTCACTACTATCTTCAAGTAATTAAGTTCGCTGGAGTTCTTTTGTTATTTGTGTTCTTGACGACACAACACTAAGCGTTGCACATTTCACCGTTGTTAGGCTAAGTTGAGTTGATATATAATGTTAGTCTAGGCCTTGTTCTCTTTTTTTATAAGCCACAAGGCAAGTCAGGACAGGCTGTTGGCACATCAGTTCATTGTCTCATTCATAAAACTGAAAGCGAAGAGTTCTATAGAAGCAGGTTGACTTAGGGTTTGGCTACTCTAGGCTAAGATTTCAAAAGTCAAACCCCGCTACAGCGTTCTCACTAGCAGTCTACTAACTAGAAGGCTAGGTCATGACCCTATAACTAATGACAGCCAGACAAACGTCTTTCTCGAAAAGCTCTGTTCAGAATCCTCCTTGTAATATCGAATAAATCTGATGCAACACAGTCATCTTTAAACACCAGATGCATATAATACTGCTGCTGACTAATAATAGATGACTTTGCGATCAGATGCAAGGTCCTATGTGAATTTAATTATAATCCCCATCCCCTTGTCTCTCTCAGGTTATGGTGAGCCTTTTAGTGTGTTGTGTACTAAGGATGCCCGTGTTCTAAGAGGAGACCCATGTTGATAAATGCCAGGCCTTGCCACGCTCTCTGCTGTCTGCACAAACACAAATGCCTGCCTTTGAGGGAGGTCTGATTAAAGATACCCACATTTAATCTGCTGGTAAGCACAGTTACTGGATGTTACATCTCAAATGATATCTGTAATGAGTTTGTTGTTCATGTGTGGACCGAGTCAGTGACCGTGTTTGATGTTTTTAGATGTTCCTGCTTCATTGTTTTCATCTGTTTCTTTGTATTTCCCCTGTTACCCTCCCTACCACGCATGAACCTCAGCTCTTTTAATCTCCTCCTTTTTCTTCCTCATTAATTTGATTTATTTTCATCTCAAAGCGCTTCAAAAAACAAACAAGCAATATCATGAGTAGCCTAGCTTTAGTTAGCTATGTCAAACAATACATCATGAGTAGCCTAGCTATAGTTGGCTAGGTCAACCAGTAAGTCATCGTCATGAGTAGCCTAACTATAGTTGGCTAGTTCAAACAATAGAGTGCATGCATCCTTTAAAGATGGAGAGGAACAGTTCATGGCTTGCTCAGAGGACTGTAGTCAGGGAGATGGTGATGATCTTGTAGAGGGCTACATAACCAACAGAAATGTGCAGAAAAACTAAAGGTCTAATAAAAAAATAAAAACAATTAAAACCAATATTTAAAGGAGCTCTCTGCTTAGTCTACTACAAGGGCACCATGCCAATATTGCGTCCCTCTCTCTCTCTGATGCTTTCCTTCCTTCTCCTAGGGCTGTGCCCCCTGTCCAAGCAGCCACCATGTTCTGGAAGTTTGACCTGCACACCACGTCCCACATCGACCAGCTGCTGGACCGGGAGGACGTGACTTTGCGGGAGCTCATGGAGGAGGATGATGTCCTGCAGGAGTGCAAGGCACAGAACCGCCGGCTGCTGCTCTTCCTCTCCCAGGACCACTGCATGACAGAGCTGGTCAACCTCATCACCACAGAGCCCCCTGCTGACCTAGAGGAGAAGAGCCGCTTTAAGTGAGAGAAAAGGGTCACCCCGGGGGAAAGAGGGGATGTGTATTGAGCGGCCACATTCAGCCCATGTACAGTGGGGCAAAAAATGATTTAGTCAGCCACCAATTGTGCAAGTTCTCCCATTTAAAAAGATTAGGCCTGTAATTTTCATCATAGGTACACTTCAACTATGACAGACAAAATGAGAAAAAATATCCAGAAAATCACATTGTAGGATTTTTAATGAATTTATTTTCAAATTATGGTGGAAAATAAGTATTTGGTCACCTACAAACAAGCAAGATTTCTGGCTCTCACAGACCTGTAACTTCTTCTTTAAGATGCTCCTCTGTTTTCCACTCGTTACCTGTATTAATGGCACCTGTTTGAACTTGTGGACAGGTGTCTTTTATACTGATAACAATCTCAAACAGTCACACTCCAAACTCCACAATGGCCAAGACCAAAGAGCTGTCAAAGGACACCAGAAACAAAATTGTAGACCTGCACCAGGCTGGGAAGACTAAGGGACTCAAATCCTGCAGTGCCAGACGTGTCCAGGCCCGTCTGAAGTTTGCTAGAGAGCATTTGGATGATCCAGAAGAAGATTGGGAGAATGTCATATGGTCAGATGAAACCAAAATATAACTTTTTGTTAACTCAACTCATCGTGTTTGGAGGACAAAGAATGCTGAGTTGCATCCAAAGAACACCACACCTACTGTGAAGCATGGGGGTGAAAACATCATTCTTTGGGGCTGTTTTTCTGCAAAGGGACCAGGATGACTGATCCGTGTAAAGGAAAGAATGATTGGGGCCATGTATCGTGAGATTTTGAGTGAAAACCTCCTTCAATCAGCAAGGGCATTGAAGATGAAACGTGGCTGGGTCTTTCAGCATGACAATGATCCCAAACACACCGCCCGGGCAATGAAGGAGTGGCTTCGTAAGAATCATTTCAAGGTCCTGGAGTGGCCTAGCCAGTCTCCAGATCTCAACCCCATAGAAAATCTTTGGAGGGAGTTGAAGGTCCAGCAACAGCCCCAAAACATCACTGCTCTAGAGGAGATCTGCATGGAGGAATGGGCCAAAATACCAGCAACAGTGTGTGAAAACCTTGTGAAGACTTACAGAAAACGTTTGACCTCTGTCATTGCCAACAAAGGGTATATAACAAATTATTGAGAAACTTTTGTTATTGACCAAATACTTATTGTCCACCATAATTTGCAAATAAATTCATTAAAAATCCTTGTGATTTTCTGGATTTTTTTTCTCATTTTGTCTGTCATAGTTGAAGTGTACCTATGATAAATTACAGGCCTCTCTCATCTTTTTAAGTGGGAGAACATGCACAATTGGTGGCTGACTAAATACTTTTTTGCCCCACTGTATACTATTTCATTATTGTAAGAGAATCTGTGCTTAACAAAGAATCGTTTTAATTAAATAAATATTCAAATACACCCTATGCTTTGGCTATCACGTACTGACCTTTCCTCTAAAGACCTGTTGTACAAAATGAAAGGGGCTTCTCCGTAACGTGCTCTGACATGGCCTGGGTTCTATGCTCAGTGGATAAGTGCCAACCTAAGACCAGCGTGCATACAGTATTACGTTCTTTGTTTTCCTGTGATTCTCAATGTCAAACAAACGAAGAGATCCCTGTCTAGAGCGAAAGAGCTTGTGTCTGTGGGGTCTAGTCTTCGCCTTGTAACCCCGGGGGGGTTTATCCCATCTGCTCATCACTCCCAACATCACTGCCCTCCAACCATTTTTTTGTGGCAGCCACTCCCCAAGACCATGACTAAAACCACCAGAGAAAAGGTTCTTACCCCAGAGCCATAACTCCTTCACACTGAAAACGCATATGTTTGACATTGAGCAAGCACAACCAGTTAGATTTTAACCCATAGCCATCAGTATGGGTTCTTATCCTAGAGCTACAACACCTTCACAGTTCATACGTGCTTCTGCATATGTTTGACATTGAGCAAGCACAACCAGTTAGATTTTAACCCATAGCCATCAGTATGGGTTCTTATCCTAGAGCTACAACACCTTCACAGTTCATACGTGCTTCTGCATATGTTTGACATTGAGCAAGCACAACCAGTTAGATTTTAACCCATAGCCATCAGTATGGGTTCTTATCCTAGAGCTACAACACCTTCACAGTTCATACGTGCTTCTGCATATGATTGACATTGAGAATTGTGAAAGCACCAACAAACACAACTAGTTAGCTTTGAACCCACGACCATCAGTTTGAGGAAAGGTTCTTAGGCCAGGCCACTGACTACTTCACACAGTTGAGGTTGAGTAGAACAAACAAGTACAACCAGCTAGATTCAAACATTTTACCCAATGCTTGAGGCAATGGTCTTACCTCATACTCCCCAAAAAACAGTTCTCTTTGAATATTTGATGTTAAGAATTGTTTAAACAATAACACAGCCTGCTAGATTTGAACCCACAAATTTAGACGTGAGGCCAGGTTGTTACCTCACCCACTGTCTCCTCCAGAATGTGACATTTCTTTGAAAATGTTAAATCTAAAAGTTGGGATTCAATCCCTATATAATAGGAATTGTGGCTTTTTAAAGGCAATTTCGATTGAGCAGACATTACATTATTGCATCTTCGTGCAAGAGGTGTCACTACAGTCCCTGGTTTGAGTCCAGGCTGTATCACATCCGGCCGTGATTGGCGGTGCATAATTGGCCCAGCATCCGGGTTTGGCTGGGGTAGGCTGTCATTGTAAATAAGAATTTGTTCTTAACTGACTAAATAGATAAAAGGTTACCGTGAAAGGGATCTCTGCAAAAATGGGAACATAGCCTTTAAAAGCCACAATGCCTATAACTCGTAATTGGATTGAATCCTGAATTTAGTGGGAGCCAAGATATTTTTGAAGGCTTTTTTTAAGGTTGAAGATTGATAATTGACAGTAGAAACACTGTTTTGAACTCAACGTCATGAACTGGGAACAGAACTCCCAGTGCCATGATAGATGCCTCAATTAGTTCATGTTTTTAGGTTGCTCCTTTAATGTAACAGAAGAGTACAACAGGTTGGGTTTGAAACATGCCCAGAGATCCTATTACATTACTATTCTAATTCCTAATCGTATGCATGCCCTCGTGGACAACATCTCGCCCTCTAAAGTAGCTTACAAGACACAAAGAACACCAAATAGGCCCTGTTTCCCAAAAGCATCTTAAGGCTGAGTTAGGATAGGATGCTATGGTTCTAACGAAGAACTTAGTCTTAAGATACTTTTGGGAAACTGGGCCCTGGTCTTGATTGGGTCTGTTAACATAGCATACACAATGTGGTCTTCAGCATACTCAGTCCAATAAACATGAATTCAGAATTGACAATGAGCATTGTCAGAATATTTCCAAACATCGTAAAAGTAATATTTCAAGAATGAATACACTGTACACCTCCCTCCCACAGGTTCCCTAACATCGCCTGTGAGCTCTTGACATCAGACGTGTCCCTCATCAACGACAAGTTGGGCGGGGACACGTCACTCCTGGAGACTCTCTACCACTTCCTGGAGCAGGACCCGCCCCTCAACCCGCTACTAGCCAGCTTCTTCAGCAAGACCATCGGCAACCTCATCGCTAGGAAAACAGAACAGGTAACCTCAATGCCCAAGAAGTTATAAAGGTGGGTAAAGAAAGTGTAAGGACCTACCTGGAGCTCACCAAACGTCTCTTTTGCTCCAGGTAATCTCCTTCCTGAGGAAAAAGGATGGCTTCATCGGCCTGGTGCTGAAACACATCGACGCCTCCGCCATGATGGACCTGCTGCTTCGCCTCATCAGCTGTGTGGAGCCTGCCCCCTTGAGACAGGAGGTCCTCAATGTAAGCTGCCACTGTCTGCCAGCCGTTCCTGTTCTCATAAATGTTGTGTTCAATTATAAATATCATTTCTTATTGACTTGGGCGTCTTGTATTTCTCTTTCATTCCCTGTCATACTTTTTCTTTCCTGATCTCAGTGGCTGAGCGAAGAGAAGCTGATTCAGAGACTCACAGAGCTCATCCATACAGGCAAAGACGAGGAAGTGAGTTATAGACCGTAGTCTGATATTGCAGTATTCTCCTGGACAAGGCATGGCAGTTGATATTAACTATCTGGTCAGAAGTATGAATCCTGATTTGCATGAATCTTTATTTTTTTCCAGAGACAATCAAATGCGTCTCAGACGCTTTGTGACATCATCCGCCTTAGTCGAGACCAGGCCAATCAGATGCAGGAGAATGTTGAGACCGACCCCTTATTGGCTGTTCTAGAGTCGCAGGAGAGCGTAGCTGGGCTCCTGAAGACCATGTTTGAGGGGGAGAGGAGTGAGGCCTCCATTGTTAACGGAACTCAAGTGCTACTTACCTTACTGGAGACCAGGAGGTCCGGGTGAGTGGAACAACTGTTCTCTCTCCTCATATGTACTCTCCCTCCCTCATCTCTTTCCATTGGCTTGTCCAGAAACAACCTCATGACACTTGTCACATCTTAAAAAGACATGATAGATTTAAGCAATATGGTAATACATCCACCTTGCCTTCTGATAGGCTGTCCGGATTTATCACCACAAATGCTTAAGGCAGGGGCTAAAGGTTGTTTCTAGACGGGGACCATCTCTCCAGCTATTTTAGCATGTGAACACCCTCGTTCTCTCTCCGTCAGGTTGGAGGGGCTGATGGATCTCTATTCTCAGGGATATGAAAGGTCTTACACTGTCAACAGCAGTATTCTACATGCCATTGAGCCCCATCTAAAGGACTTCCAGCAGCTTCTCCTGAATCCCCCCAAGGTAAGGTCATACAGTACGGCCGTATGCCTGTGGCTGATGAATTTACAGTGGTCAGTGGGTACGAGAGACTCATGAAACATACAAATAATACTTTTTTTTAATGTTCTTATTTGATTATGTTGGAGGCCAACAGACTGCAGACAATTCCAACCATAATTTTATACAAACTGTTCGGGGGGTTTACCAACCATTAACACACAATTGAATCAACTTGTTCAACAGTTCTTCCTGTATACAATGACTGTTTAGTAATTGAATTGAACATGGTGTGTGTAGAAAAGTGCAATACTGACGACCGTTGGCCTTCTGGAGGAGCCGCTGGGGAACGCCCGCCTTCACGTGGCCCGGCTGGTGGCCGCCTTGCTGCAGACCAGCGCCCCCAGTGTCTGTCAGGAGCTCTGCAAGCTCACCACCATGGACCAGCTACTGGTGTGTCTGCACTGCCGGGACTCATCAACTTGTCATTATCTCTCACTCTTTCGCATTTATTCATTTGTTCACACTGGCACTTTTCTTTACCTCTCCTTTCTGTCGTTCACATTCTTGTTCTGTCACTCAGTCACCTACCATCGGTCACCACGGTTCTCTCGCTCTTTGCTCTCCACAGGACCTGTTCTTCAAGTACTCATGGAATAACTTCTTGCACTTCCAAGTGGAGCTGTGTGTGGCGTCCATCCTGAACCACTCTGTCCCAGAGGAGCGGCCCATCCCTGGCCTCCAGAACCACGAGGAGAAGCCCCCAGCAGGCCCAGAGAACCAGGGGGAGGCAGGAGGTGAAGCTGGGGAGCCAGCCAAGGCCAGTGACTCGGTGGAGGAGACCACCCTTCACAACACCCTGGTGGCACATGTAGGTGGCTTGGCAGCTCTGTCTGTCTATGTGCAGTAATAGCCGGGTGTAAAACATTTATTTGCTTATGAGCCCTTCTCTACTATGCAGAGTTTACAACAAAAAATAGTAGCATAAGAGAAATAAAATCAATGTGCAGAGGTTCAAGGTAGACTGTCTGTACATAAAGGCAGGGTAAAGTGACTAGGCATCAGAATATATGAACAGAGTAACAGCAGCAAATTGAGTGTGGGTTTTGTCAATGAAGTGTGTGTGTATATATATATATATATATATATATATATGATAGATAGATAGATAGTGTAGTGCAGGGGTATTCAACTCTTAACCTACGAAGTCTAGAGCCTGCTGGTTTTCTGTTCTACCGGATTATTCATTGCACCCACCTGGTGTCCCAGGTCTAAATCAGTCCCTGATTAGAGGGGAACAATGAAACAATACAGTGGAGATCCAGTGTTGAGTTTGAGGGGTCTAGTGAGTGTGTGTAGAGTCAGTGCAGATAGTTTGGGTACCTTTAAGACTATTTAGGGGGTAGAAGCCATCTCGGAGCTTATTGGTCCGAGAGTGTTAAACATTGTCTTCCTCAGCTCTTCCAGAAGTGTCGGTTGGTACAGAGGATCCTGGACGCCTGGGAGGAGAACGATCAAATACAGTAAGACAACATGTCAGATGCTCAAATCTGGGGAACAACAGCTTTTGCTATAGTCCAGTATTGTTTCACTACAATAGTGGTATCTAACATGATAGTAGTGTCTGTTAGAGGTCATTAACCGGTGTGTGGTTTTTTTCTCAGGGCGGAGGGTGGCGCTAGGAGAGGTAACATGGGTCACCTGACCAGGATGGCCAACATGGTGGTACAGAACCTAGAGAAAGGACCAGTCCAGTCCCAGATCAGTGACCTCATCAAAGGTATGCGTGTTTTGATGAGCTGCCAGATTAACACTTCTGTATTCAGGAAAGAATAGCAAAGAATGTTACTGTGCCTGGGTGAGTGCTTAGAACTGGTCTGTGATATTGCAGAGTTGCCAGAGGACTGCAGAGGACGCTGGGAGAGCTTTGTGGATGAGACTCTGAGAGAGACCAACAGGAGAAACACAGTGGAACTGGTATCAACCATTTAGTCACCATCTCTCTCCACACACACAGATGCTTTTTCCCTTGCTCAATCACGCAAGCATTCCCTTCTACACATTCTGTCATTTCCTCACTCTAATTCTCTGTCTGTCCTGTGTGTCCCAGGTGAGCACCCATAACCTGCACTCCTCCAGTGAAGATGATGATATGGAGAGTCCCTTCCCCAACGATCTGTCACTCCAACAGGTAGGAAGCCACATTTGTCTACCCATGAGGAAATATAATTTTGAAAGGACTAAATTCATGCCCCCCCCCCCCCCAGGCTTTCTCAGACTATCAGATCCAGCAGATGACTGCCAACTTTGTGGATCAGTTTGGGTTCAACGATGAGGAGTTCAGTGAGCATGATGAAAACATCAAGTGAGTTTACTCATCCGTTCCACAATTCCTTCTCCAATAACCAGAAATCAGCTTTGAAACAGACTGCTATGACAAAGACCTCTGGGGGCTAACAGCTGCTATTTTGTTTCCTTCCTTTCCTAAGTGCCACATTTGACCGGATTGCAGAAATAAACTTCAATCTAGATGCTGATGATAATAGTGTAAGTTGTTGTATTGTTATGTCTACCAGCTTCATTGTGTGTGTAGTGAAAGTTAAATGTGTACATGCGTTTCCCTCTCCATGTGTGTGAATACAGGCCAACGCTACTGCCTTTGAGGCCTGCTGTAAAGAGAGGATACGTCAGTTTGACGATGCTGAAGAGGAGGACGACATTTGGGAGGAGAAGGAGATTAACTATGCAACACAAGTCAAATCCAGAACAAGGTTGGTAAAAATTCAAGATGCAAAAACAAAGTAGGGGATGTTATGTCAATGTGCAGCTCTCCATCGATTTCTCATCAAACCGCTCTTCTCTTTCTCTCCCGTGTGTGTGTCAGATTTGGGGTGTCCCACACCTCAGAGAGCAGTCTGGAGAACGGGGGTCGGGAGCGGGACCGCGGGTCGGGTTCTGACGAGGACGACTCCTCCAGACAGAGTGCCTCAGCCCCAGGCAGCCTGGAGGAGAGCAAGGACAACACTCCCAGTACACCTGGCAATCAATCAGCTACTTGTAAACTATGCTTATTACCCATTTTTACTCAACCAATTATACAATCATTAATGGTCTCCACTTTGCAAAAAACATTATTGTAGACTTTTTCCTCTTACCATGTTATCATGTGAAGGTCCAAGCTGGACAGCGAGTTTCGGGGAAGCTGGGGGTAACTCGTCCTCTCCGGGTCCTGCAGGCTGGGATTCCCCAGGGGGGAGTGGAGGAGACAAACAGGAGGCAGGTTGGGCCAACTTCACAGAGTTCCAACCTTTCAGCAGGTGGGAACCAAACACTCTTCATACAGTTTTATATACATTTGATATTAGTGTCTGGGATATTGTAACTTGTCAATTTATCATGTTTTTAGTAAGCCCTTTTTAAATCACCAACATAAGATGTTTACTTCATTGTGTGACATACCTAGTGGTGTGTTGTCAGTTCTGTACCTGAAGCTTACCACCTCTCCCTGCAGCCCAGAGGTTGGCCCCAGATGTAGCTCTCCCGTAGGCAGCAGTGACGCAGACAAACAAGTCAAACTGGGTCCGAACAAGAGTGGTGAGTGTGGGATGATGGGAGGTTTCAGCCACCTGACACTTGACCTAGCTCCCCCTTGTGGAGACATTCACTATTGCATTGAGAACAAAACATGTTACACGGCTTTCATTATCGCTTTGGCTTGTGCGTTAGGTAAAGTGATTGTGTGTCCAGGTGCGAGCCCCTCTGCCGGTGGTGAGTGGCCGGTGGGTGAGGGTAGGAAGGCTCCCCTCGTAGCCTCAGATAGCAGCTCCTCCGGGGGCTCCGACAGCGAGGACGATGACAAGACTGCCGCCACCGCCACGGAAACCATCAAGAATGCTGAAGTCAAAAGGTTTGTTTAACAAGAGTTAAACTCATGCACAGTCAATGCGAAAACATTTTCTGTTGAAGTCCACTCAAGCCTTAGTACCCATGTAAATAAACATCTATATTTGAAACATAACTACCACATTGAAGTAATTATACACTGGACTTGAAATTAAATTACTGGATTCAGAGTTTGGAAATCCATGGAGCTTCCCATGAACTATGAATGTACTTTACTGGAGAGGAAGAATCACTAGCATTTATAAAAATAAATATATTTTTTAAAAAGAGTTGGAGTGGTGTAGCTACTAAAATACAGTTGAACAACGCTTCTGTTGAAGACTGACTAACAAGCAACCTAACCTTTCCTCTGCTAGTGAGGAGAACCCCATCCCTCTGGAAAAGCTGTCCCTCACAGACACTCTCAAGTCCCCCCCAAAGGCACAGCTTGCAGCAGACACACTGCCAGCCTCGGCCCCCACCTCTCAGACAGACAACAAGTAGGTGCCAGCTCATGTGTGTACAAATAATGCATGCTTGCACATAGAGATCCCAGGCAGTTTAGGGCAAAATAATATTCTAGCACCCGGGTTTCCTTTTCCAAGCCAGAGCCAAGACACATCTCGATGTTGAACAATAGCATTGCGTGCCTGTAGAAGTATTTACTGTGAACTCTAGCCTGCCAGAGAAGGAGAGGCGGTCAATGTAGGATTATGTTATCACCCTCCCCTCACTTTGTCTCCCATCTTCTCTACACCTTCTTCCCCCCTCCAGAGAGGATCCACCCCAGTGCCCAGAGATGCCAGCAGTCAACGGGCCTGTCTGAGGGGCAGACAGTCCTATACCCCAGACTGGTGTGATAGACTGTGCCATTTCCAGGGAGACCACCCCCTCCCAAATAACCTCACTGCAACCTACAGTGTTTTAATGAATCACGCTGCCATGTTATTGGACCTGGACACTGCCAATCAACACCAATAATGGGGAGAGGAGACATGTAAAAGCAACCAATCATCCCAACCAACAGGCAGAACAGTGTAGAGGAAATTGTCTTCAAAGCCTTTTCTAATGTTGCACATAAATACGTGTGGTTTTATTGTAGCAGTGATCTCTTTTAAACAACCGAAATCTGAGAGGAGTATAAAGTTTTTCTGAAGGATTTGTTCTCGTACTCTTTTCAAATGGTTGGACCTGAGTAGTAAGGAGCGGATAGCACAGGTCAACTTAACGAAATGATGCCTCAACAATAAATACCTTTCTGAAAATGTTTTCCTTGAGCTTAAAAGGCACTTATGCAGCCATTTTTACTGTACATTATAGGACAATGTTAAGTGTTCTGCCATCTTGTCTCTCTCAGATCAAGGTTAACCAAACCTGGGTTTTTTTTGTCATGGAAAAACATCTATTCTTGTACCTCACTAGTTCTGAATGTTTTAAAGTGTCCAAGGAAAAGGGTGGGTCAAGAAACAGTTCTATAGTATTAGTCTTCTGCTCATGTGCAATAATGACAATTAGCCATTTTATTTAAATCAACTTTTAGTGTTGTCAGAAGGAAGACTCATTCGGTATAGTTATATGGGCCAACTAATTTGGATATAAACTGAACAAGGTTTTGATTTGTTACTGCATGTATAACCGGTTCTCCGTTGACCTAGCTAGTGAGCTGAGACCTGATTGTATTTGACTTTGTTATTTGCTATCCCCCTTAAAATCAACCAAACATGATCTACCTATATTCAAATATCTACATTTTAAAGTAAATTTTACAAACAATCTTGAGCACTGTGTTAATGTTCTGTTATTCCTAAACACTTACAGGGCAGGAGCTGTCTTTTTGAGAGAGTCAACATTGGGTTCTGCTAAATACCTCTAGTGCAGTGGTTCCCAACCAGGGTATACTTGACTCATGACACCATAGGTCTACTGGTAAAATTCACATGGGAGGGTACTCTGGGCAGAGCTAAATTCAGGTGGTACAGCAACCGAAAAAGGTTAAGAACCACTGCAGTAGTGTACTTACTCATTTGACACTGGTTGATCACATGAATAGCAAAGTACTTAAATGCATCCTTCCCTTTGAGATTTTGCTGGATAACAACTATAGTGCTTTCACCCATCCAATCATGTATGGTTTCCTTCAGGCAGAGGAGGATGCGTTTTAGTTTCCCCCCCAACACCCTCCTTTTGGGACTGTGGCCAGAATGGAGGTGAATCAAAATACCAACTTGTTTCAATTTAAATATATAAAGTGTGAGTGTAGAACAAATAATTATGCTTTGTATTAACAGGTTAATTGTCATAGCATCAGCTTTCCTCACACTCTTGTCATTAATAGTATGTCGCCGACAGTTTTTGCCTTGGTTAAGTTTAGGGTTGAACGGTGAAATGAGTAGATTCTAACTTGTCTTTGACCTGACAGCATTTTCTTCAAAAAGTGCATGTTCTAACTTGGCGAGTCTGATATGTTTCTCCTGCCAAGTCTAACAGTGGCTTTAGGAAGGCTATATAAAGAGTTCAGAATGGTGTTCCCTGCCCATACCACTAACTACTCCCAACAGGGTGGGGCCCCTCTGGACACAACCATCCGCACATGCATAGATACAGGATTGATCATAACCCTCTATTCTTCAGACTGGTGCTCTCAACCAGGGAATGAGGTTGGTTTTACCTGGCTGGTGCTGTGTCTTTGCACTCATGTAGTGCTAAAATTGAGAGCTTCATAACTGATCCTTAATCTTGGACGAGAGAAAAAAGGACAAACCTACACCAAAACAGTGATGTTTAAACCCACAGTGTTTTAATTCTAAAAAATATATTACATGATTGACAGACCCAGCTCAGAAGGAAATTCCTATTTAGAGAGAAAAAAAACTAAATAAATAAGATTATATTGTACTGATTAACGTTGTGGATATAATCTACCCAAATCAGGAGAGATGAGTAGACTGCAGTAAATTGGGTGAGCTGGGTTTTAAGTGTGTGTTGGGGTGGGTGTGACATTTTAAAAACACCCCACCTGTGCAGCTAAATGAGATTCCATTCCAGAAAATCCACCTTAACTAGGGAGGCTAGTTCTTGCTCATACAAACACACCATTTCCACTCTGCTTAGGGATTGATATTGGGGAAGGACAATGTAAAAAAAAAAGAAGACATTTAGGATTTACTTCCACAACACATTTTCCAAAAAGTAGTAGCATTAGTCACGTTAACACAGAAAAACAAATGGCACATTGGATTCCTAATTTTAAAAAGTGGTAATTGAGGAACTTTTCTTACCGAGGAGACAAAGTTAAATAAATTACTACCATAAACGTTACATACAAATCTGAGTAGTATATACAAAAGGAGTTATTAGACACAAATCTACAATTCAAATTTTATGTTCAACAAGACAGCAGTATAACCATATTTTACACAGCAATGTGTGTGTTAAACGAGGAGTATGTGTCCGTTTTCGTAACTTGGGGGATCAAAATGAAGGCTAACCGATACTGCTCTGTAGCGTAAAAAAACTAACAAGTGACTTAATTGCAATCTCACAAATTCCAGCTAAACATACTCTCTCTACAAGGCTCTAACAGACATTGACTCCTATGTACAGGCTTAAGAATAGAATGTACCAGCCTCTAGCTAAAAACACTGGTTTAGACAGAAGAGCAGCGGCGAGAAAGTCGGGACTCGCTGAAGTATTACGGTTCACGTAGATGCAGTTGTTCAGAAGCCAAGCTGTGACTCACAGACCACCACACAAAGGCTGAGTAAGGTGCACCGAGTGATATCTTATGCTCAGACACATGCTTTTGAGACTTTCAATGCTATTAATTGGCTGTAATTATTGTTGGAAATGTGAATGTATTAGTCTAAGTGCCTTGACCACTAACGCCCCCCTCTGGTCAAGAACTGTATTACATTAACAAATTGGTTGTTTTTACTTGTTTAGAGCATATTCCAATCCAACTGTCTAATACTTGTCACATGTTAAAATCCACTGGCACTTGTATAACTGATACCATTTGTCCAACATTAAACCTGACCATAGAAACAGAGGGGGGGGGGGGGGTGTCGTGTCATGTTAGTCAGATCCAGTCTCAGCACTGTGTCATGTAAACAGACTAGTCATCCATCCCATAATCTCCTCCCATCACCTTTGAACTTTGTTTTATCATATTGTGCATAAATTAATCTTCACAAAAACATGTTCCTTCAGCATCCCTTAACATTCTGAACTGTAATAGTGGTTATTTGTTTTTGATAAATAGAGGAAGAACTTTAGCTTCTTGTGTAAACACTAATATTGTTCTGCAGACAGACAGACTCCCTAACCGGCGGATTTAGAATCTCCGACTGCCATTCTCCTGGTTTGATCACGAGGACTAATAACAGCATATCACCATCAACTGCTCTGGGGGTGATAACTAGGAAGACTGATATCTCTGACACAATTTTGAATGACCCAAAAATAGAAATCCTTCATAAACCGTTGAGAGGGCTCCCTTGGTGGTGTGTCTAGGGAATAAGAGACATCTTAGAGGGGATCTGTGAGTGTCCAACTCCTCACGGGTAAGACTCAGCTACATCAGGCAGTGACAGGGGAGGCTTCAACGTCAGCTAGCAGGTGACCATGACGACTGTCCTGTATTAGTTGGGGCCCGATTCTGTGTTCTTTTGTTAAAGGAAACACTCCAATTCACTTCCAGTTTTCATTGACTACAGGCAGGATCCTCTGCATGGCTGGATAATGTACTTCCTCCCTGGAGTGTTGGGGTGGGTGGGTCTGGCTACATATGCATGCTGGAGGCACCAGTTAGATTAGTCTGGTGAGAAACTGTCCATCTTCAAGCTCACACAACAAACTACATCATGCTTTGTTTCTTTTAGCTCCATTTTGCATAGACATCCAGCGCAAATAGTGGTTGTACTACCAAGGTGACAGGCTGCAGCCAGCAACACGGTGAGACAAAAGCGAGTGGTTATTCAGGGACTTTACTTAATTTTCATTTTTATAACAACACTGAAACGTGACATCAGTTCGACACTGAACGGCGCTCAACTGTGGAAAGGACCCTCCCCCATCTGTCTCAATTCCTCCTTTTGGAGAGGAACTCCTGTGATTGGCCAGCAGAGATGTCCATCAGGTGCCTCAGCACTGCTCATAGGTTCCTGTTATGGTGGAGCCGTGCATCTCTCTAGGCATCAGAGAGGCAGCTCTGAATACTGTCCATCCACAGCTGTGCGTTGGGGCTGTCCTGCGCACAGAAGTTATACACTCTTTTGGTCGTCTTGAGCTGCCGTAGAAACAGAACGAGAGAGGTTAAGACTGTGACCATTCTTAAGTTACCTCGTAGATTTACATTTTAGTTATTTAGCAAACGCATTCACTGATCATTACATGTCATAAAAAACATCACCCTGAGGCCTCTGGTAACTCACATCGAAGAAGGCTTTCTCCTCTATATTTTTGGGCGCTCCCATGGTGGGCGTGCCTGGAATGACGGACTCCACCTCCGCCAGCTCAATCACCCCCTTACACTCCTTGTCCTGCCTGGTCTCATAGTATCTCAGCTAGAGAGAGAGAGATCATTATCATCACCACCACCACAGTAACAATCACCATCAGTATCATGGTCCACCTCCCTCCTCTTACCTGATGTTTGGTCTTGTCCAGCACAAACCAGCGGGGTTTCCATGGCTTCAGCAACGCACCTTTCTTAAACAGGATGCCCTCAAAACTCCTGGGAGTCAAAGGTAGAGGAAACCCAGTCAGCCACTTTCGTAACACACAGAGGGGTAATGTGTTGCTGGGGCAGCGATAAGGGTGGGGGTACAGACCTGTTCTCACTCTCTGTGCTCTGAAACTGGCTGTATAGGGTGCTGGTGCTGGGGCGCCCGGCCACAGGGGTGGAGGTGGTGCTGGTCTCACGGTCCATGGCCAGATTAATGGAGGAGCCCACCCCACTCTCCGGAAGGTACACCCCCTGAGACCGCCGCTGGTGACTCAGGTTGGACGACATCAGCAAGGAGCTGTTGAACGACGGCTGAAAGAGTGAGAGAATGGAGGAAGAGCAAGAAAATACAGGGGGATATCCTCTGATTAGATTAGGGTGGGCTAATCTATTCAATAAAACACAGTTTCCACAAGAGGTCAGTAGAACACATTACTATAAATCTACAATAAGTTATTTTCAAAAAGTCTAAGTAAGTGTCTAAGTTTAATTGTCAGAAGGATGGCATCCTAATAGCTAGTGAAATCCTAGGTTAGCTTCTGGTTGTCCAGCGTTTCTCACCCTGTTCTCCAGCTTGGCCTCGGCCCGTTGGTTGGCCTTGATCTTGTCCCAAGTGTCCTTCCATTTCTCTGGTGGCAGCCCCAACTCAGCCTCCAGACTCTGCAGGTCCTAGGACAGAATACACAGAGCAAGTCAGATTCATGTATGAGAATTTAAACAACAAGTTAGGGTTATACAGTATATAGCAGTATACTGATGGTACTTAAATGTGTAAGTAATCTCCACTAACTTGCAGCAGTTTGGTGATGGCGTCGGGTACCACTCGGCTGCGGCTGTCGTAGCAGGGCCAGACAATGTGTCGCTGGGATTTGGGGGTGGTGGTGTCTGGTTTGTCAGGCACCTCCTCAGCCAGCCTCTCCTGCCGGCCCCTCTGTACCAGCTCCCAGTCGTAAGACGGGCCCTCAGACAGCGTCTCCTCTGTGTAGAAGTCCCACACCTTCAGGTTGGAGATGAAGCTGTATGGCCGCAGCACCTGGGGACCACATGGATTTATTTTTGTTACCACAAAATGTGCATGTAATTAAAAGTAATAATTCTAACTTCAAGATCGGCTAGTAAATCTTAGGTCAAGTCTAAGATCGTAAAACCAAACCTCCACTTGATTAAAAATGTGTGACAGCCACTTGGATTTTCAGTAAACTTCCCCACCAGGGGGCAGTCTAATGTAACCCAGTTGTGTTCCAGGCTCACTCACCTCCTCATCCTCTGGTGAGAACATGTAGTTGAAGAAGATGGGTGTTTTCTTGTTGAGCCGGTCAATGTAATCCCACACTGACTTACACACCTGCGGGTTCTTCCTCTCCCCCTTCTCCTCATACAGAACCCCTTAACACAGACAGAAGATTCATCAACTCACTGAACCCAATCACTCACCTGGCATATAAGTCACACTCAAATACCCAAACGTGTACTGAAATAACCTACTTCTAAGAATTCAGATAGTATCTATGGGGTCTGGAGTTTCTCCTAACCATGTAACCTGAATCTGGAGGCCATCTGATAAGGTAAAACTCCTGCCCTTGTGCGTAGAACGGATAAAAGGCTCACCGAGCTCAATGCGTTCGTAGTCCGAGTCGAGCAGGAAGGTTCTGAAGCGGTTGGACACGTAGTGGTAGGCCAGGAACTTCAGGTAGTACTGACTGAACTCAAACTCCATGGGGAACTGCAGGTGGATCTGAAGGGGGACAGGATTTAAGGTAACACGTCAGTTGCCCTTCCTGTGTTTACTGCTCAACTTCTTGATCAAACATTCACTGGCCCTTCCTCAATTGGATTTGCGCAGCTCCTGCGTCCTCTCTCGCCTCCTTTAGAAAAAGGTCAAAGGTCATCGAGGAGAAACTGCTAGGAGAAATTTAAATTAAGACTCTCCTCTCCACTCGCGCGTCATCGGCGAATTACGTGATATAACAAACGATAGCTAGTTGTGCAAGACATTTTATAGATGGAAGTAGCATATTGTTTTTAAACGTGTATATACTTTTCTCCTCCGAAAAGACAAACGCTGATTCAATCAAGGTGTGGCAGATATCAGAACTCTTCCGCGAAGAACTCAGGTAGGATGCATTTGGAAAGTATTCCTACCCCCGACTTTTCCCAGATTTTGTTACAGCCTTCTTCTAAAATGGATTAAATAATTTCTCAATCTACACACAATACCCTATAACTACAAAGTAAAAACAGGTTAAGAAATGTTTGCAAATGTATAAAAATAAAAAAAACTGAAATACCACATTTACATAAGTATTCAGTCCTTTTACTCAGTACTTTGTTTAAGCACCGTTGGCTGCAATTACAGGCTTGAGTCTTCTTGGGTATGACGCTACAAGCTTGGCACACCTGTATTTGGGGAGTTTCTTCCATACTTCTCTGCAGATCCTCTCAAGCTGTCAGGTTGGACAGGGAGAATCACTGCACAGCTATTTTCAGGTCTCTCCAGAGATGTTCGATTGGGTTCAAGTCTGAGCTCTGGCTGGGCCACTCAAGGACATTGAGAGGCCTGTCCCGAAGCCACTCCTGCATTGTCTTGGCTATCTGCTTAGGGTTGTTGTCCTGTTGGAATGTGAACCTTGGCCCCACTCTGAGGTCCTGAGCGCTCTGGAGCAGGTTTTTATCAAGGGGATCTCTGTACTTGCGCCGTTCATCTTTTCCTTGATCCTGACTAGTCTTCCTTTCCCTGCTGCTGAAAAACATCCCCACAGCATGGGTGGCAGCAACACCGAGGGGATTGTGCCAGGTTTCCTCCAGACGTGACGCTTGGCATTCAGGCCAAAGAGTTCAATCTTGGATTCATCAGACCAGAGAATCTTGCTTCTCATGGTCTGAAAGTCCTCTAGGTGCCTTTTGGCAAACTAAAAGCTGGCTGTTATGTGCCTTTTACTGAGGAGTGGCTTCCATTCGGCCACTCTACCATAAAGGCCTGTGGAGTGCTGCAGAGATGGTTGTCCTTCTGGAAGATTCTCCCATCTCCACAGAGGAACATCGGTTTCTTGGTCACCTCCCTGACCAAGGCCCTTCTCTACTGATTGCTCAGTTTGGCCAGGAGGCCAGCTCTAGGAAGAGTCTTGGTGGTTCCAAACTTCTTCCATTTAAGAATGATGGAGGCCACTGTGTTCTTGGGGATCTTCAATGCTGCAGAAATGTTTTGGTACCCTTCCCCAGATCTGTGCCTCGACACAATCCTGTCTCTGAGCTCCACGGACAATTCCTTCGACCTCATGGCTTGGTTTTTGCTCTGACATGCACTGTCAACTGTGGGACCTTATATAGACAGGTGTGTGCCTTTCCAAATTATGTCCAATCAATTGAATTGACCACAGGTGGACTTAAATCAAGTTGTAGAAACATCTCAAGGATGATCAATGAAAACAGTTTCAAGGGCCTGATTCCCACCATACTAAAAAGAGCGTTCACGTAGCAGGGTTGACCTTCAAATGAATCGTCTTCAGAAATGACTATCAAAGCAACAAAAGTAACTAGTGTTTTACAATGATATTGGGATTGAGTGGGTAAAAAGCTTCCTACAAGTCAGAGGACGCACAAAATGTATTGATTTTTCCATTTGGTCGATATTCAAGGGCACTTCATTTAATATAATAGGATTTTAAAATTAAATATTTGTGTACAATTTCTACTTAAAATATCAAAGGGACGCAAAAGGCACTCATTGTGGGAACGACAACCCATATAACAATGAGTGTACAAATTATTAGGAACACCTGCCCTTTCCATGACTGACCAGGTGAAAGCTACGATCCCTTATTAGTGTCACCTGTTAAATTGATGCTGTTCTGAGTGCAAACCGGCAAGCAACTCAATATTAGGAAGGTGTTCCTAATGTTTTGTACACACAGTGTATGTCCCTGTGTAACAGGGGGTTAAATAGAGCAAGCCATTGTGAAGCTGGGATCATAAATACAGACAGGACTATCGAAACCCTCTGCCAGACATCACTGGCCAGGAAAAAAAAGAAATTCACTGTCACACTCAGGTAAACACACACACATGTTTACTCAGACACACAGATGCACACCTATACATATAAATAGCAGAATCCAGATGATATGGGTAAAGTAGCTGACATGTAAACACCCAGTTAGACAAACACACACACACACACACTTTACTGTCACACCTGCACTCATAAAACCCACCCCCACACGTACATACCTGGTGCACGCAGTCGAGAAACTGCAGGAATACAGGAGTGAAGCCGCTGCTCTGGCTGGCCAGGGTCTGGGCGCCGCGATGACTGAACCTGTGGCCAAACGACAGCCACTCCTTCTCCACCAGCAGGCGGAAGCCATCGAAGGTCCGGTAGTACGGGTCTGACAGAAGCTGGACCAGAGACACCACCTAGAGAGAGACCAAGAATCGGTGTGACAGTCAGATAGACAGGATGATCGTAATTTATAGGTTACCTAAACAGCGGAGTGAGGAGACAGATCGGTAGCACAGGCAGAGACGATATATCACATGTATGTACAAGTTGACCTACATTAGCTGTGAGAGGTGTGTTTGCATTGTGAGTATGTTTAGTGAGTACGTGTGTTATACCTGAGTAGTGACGTCCCAGCCGTCCTCCAAGCTGACCATGACTGACGAGCCTGTGTCTAACAACTCTACCACCAGGACAGACACCTGCAGAACTCTGTGGAGCTGGACACACACGTCATGATCAGCACACTTAAATCATACACACATTACCTTATGCAGGCAGAGTCCGGATAAACATACAAAAATAAAATGCCTCCATAGGTCTCTCTATTGCACAATACATACACTTTTACAGCTGCACACGCTGACAAACATACACACACTGTATGAATGAGAGCATTACCAGGCACATCCATTCGGACTCTTCCAGGCAGCGGTGGAAGGTCATGCTGGGTTCAGAGGTGGCTGAGCTGGGAACACAGGCTTTAATCAGCTTCTTAAAGCTGTTCTTCACCTGACGCACATCACACACCTCGATGGGCACCACCTCCCACTGCTGGAACGAGTCCTGCTTCCCACCCTGATGACATGGGACAAACAGGGGTCAAGGTTTGTCCTGAAGACAAACAATGTATATGAAACGCTTCAGTCTGGTTTTAGACCCCATCATAGCACTGAGACTGTACTTCTGAAGGTGGTAAATGACCTTTTAATGGCGTCAGACCGAGGCCCTGCATCTGTCCTTGTGCTACTAGACCTTAGTGTTGCTTTTGATAACATCGATCACCACATTCTTTTGGAGAGATTGGAAACCCAAATTGGTCTAAACGGACAAGTTCTGGTCTGGTTTAGATCTTATCTGTCGGAAAGATATCAATTTGTCTCTGTGGATGGTTTGTCCTCTGACAAATCAACTGTACATTTCGGTGTTCCTCAAGGTTCCGTTTTAGGACCACTATTGTTTTCACTATATATTTTACCTCTTGGTGATGTCATTCGGAAACATAATGTTAACTTTCACTGCTATGCGGATGACACACAGCTGTACATTTCGATGAAACACGGTGAAGCCCCAAAATTGCCCTCCCTGGAAGACTGTGTTTCAGACATAAGGAAGTGGATGACTGCAAATGTCCTACTTTTAAACTCGGACAAAACAGAGATGCTTGTTCTATGTCCCAAGAAACAAAGAGATCTTCTGTTGAAGGACCTCGGCTTTACTCTGGACCCCGATCTCTCTTTTGACTAACATATCAAGACTGTTTCAAGGACAGCTTTTTTCTATCTACGTAACATTGCAAATCTCAGAAACGTTCTGTCCAAAAATGATGCAGAAAAATTAATCCATGCTTTTGTCACTTCTAGGTTAGACAACTGCAATGCTCTACTTTCCGGCTACCCAGATAAAGCACTAAATAAACTTCAGTTAGTGCTAAACACAGCTGCTAGAATCTTGACTAAAACCAACAAAAATGTATCAGTGCTAGCCTCTCTACACTGGCTTCCTGTTAAGGCAAGGGCTGATTTCAAGGTTTACTGCTAACCTACAAAGCATTACATGGGCTTGCTCCAACCCATCTTTCCAATTTGGTCCTGCCGTACATACCTACACGTACGCTACGGTCACAAGACGCAGGCCTCCTTATTGTCCCTAGAATTTCTAAGCAAACAGCTGGAGGCAGAGCTTTCTCATATAGAGCAACATTTTTATGGAATGGTCTGCCTACCCATGTGAGAGAGACAGACTCAGTCTCAACCTTTTAAGTCTTTATTGAAGACTCATCTCTTCAGTAGGTCCTATGATTGAGTGTAGTCTGGCCCAGGAGTGTGAAGGTGAACGGAAAGGCTCTGGAGCAACGAACTGCCCTGGTTGTCTCTGCCTGGCAGGTTCCCCTCTCTCCACTGGGATTCTCTGCCTCTAACCCTATTACAGGGGCTGAGTCACTGGCTTACTGGTGCTCTTCCATGCGTCACTGACGTGATCTTTCTGTGCGGGTTGGCGCCCCCTCCTGGGTTGTGCCGTGGCGGAGATCTTTGTGGGCTATACTCGGCCTCGTCTCAGGATGGTAAGTTGGTGGTTGAAGATATCCCTCTAGTGGTGTGGGGGCTGTGCTTTGGCAAAGTGGGTGGGGTTATATCCTTCCTGTTTGGCCCTGTCTGGGGGTATCGTCGGATGGGGCCACAGTGTCTCCTGACCCCTCCTGTCTCAGTCTCCAGTATTTATGTGTCAGGGGGCTAGGGCCAGTCTGTTATATCTGGAGCATTTCTCCTGTCTTATCCGGTGTCCTGTGTGAATTTAAGTTCTCTCTCTCTCTCCCTACCTCTCTCCCTAGGACCTGAGCCCTAGGACCATGCCTCAGGACTACCTGGCCTGATGACTCCTTGCTGTCACCAGTCCACCTGGCCGTGCTGCTGCTCCAGTTTCAACTGTTCTGCCTGCAGCTATGGAATCCTGTCCTGTTCACCGGACGTGCTACCTGTCCCAGACCTGCTGTTTTCAACTCTCTAGAGACAGCAGGCGCAGTAGAGATACTCTGAATGATCAGCTATCAAAAGCCAACTGACATTTACTCCTGAGGTGTTGACCTGTTGCACCCTCGACAACCACTGTGATTACTATTATTATTTGACCCTGCTGGTCATCTATGAACATTTGAACATCTTGGCCATGTTCTGTTATAATCTCCACCCGGCACAGCCAGAAGAGGACTGGCCACCCCTCATAGCCTGGTTCCTCTCTGGGTTTCTTCCTAGGTTCTGGCCTTTCTAGGAAGTTTTTCCTAGCCACCGTGCTTCTACACCTGCATTGCTTGCTGTTTGGGGTTTTAGGCTGGGTTTCTGTACAGCACTGAGATATAAGAAGGACTTTATAAATACATTTGATTGATTGATTGAAGGTTCAATGACACTAAGACCTCCAAAGACTTCTGGGATATTGAGTCAATTAATATTAAATAAGTAGACAGTCTAGTGTAGTATTGTGTATTGGCAGTTACTTTGAGCTGTGTCTTGTCTCCGATGATGTAGAGGTAGGCCCTCTGCTGTCTGAGGAACAGGGCCTCGCTGGGGCCCCCGTTGGGCTGGGGAGACTCCTTACTGGACAGCCTGTTCCCCACTTCTGGGTTGTAGGCACTCAGACGCCCACTACCCCGGATACTGCCCCACTTCCCTAGAGCACACACATACAAGCGAGAGGTTTTAGAGGGGGTTAACACACACACGCGGAGAGGTTTTAGAGGGGGTTATCACACACACATACAGTATGCACTCCAAGTTTGCCATTACTAACACACACAAGCCATTTATGCAGTGGCAGATACATTCATTGTACTCTATACCACTAGACTAACTGAAAGCCATGCTGAAAAATACCAAGGTATGAATAATTGAACAACAATAATAAGATTGATCTATGTTGCTAAATATGCTATATGTAAAAATGATGCTCCAAACCAAACAGCGCTGGGAAAACATGAGTCATCAGACCACTCACAGCACACAGTAGTAATCAAACACAGAACAGAAACATGGACAAACAGGACGATCTGCAGCAGTGTGTGTAGAGTCGACAGCCCACTAGAAAAGCATGCAAACAGATGCCTAAAAAGAAGAAGAGAATCTCTCTAACAAAGAGATTGGACAACAAAAAGTTAGTCCTGAGAGCGAGAGAGACACACTAGGACATCACAGGGAAAGAGGGACCGACGGGCGGGGACGCCAGCCAACGCAGACAGACTGACGTAACTGTTAAGAGTCCTGATTGGTTAGATTGGGGAAACAGGGGTCGGTGCATACTGTACCTCCAGGGGGGTTTCTGGCCTTGCCTGAAACTCTGGGCTGAGAAAGGGAGATGACTCTCGCCCTTTGACCCAGAGCTGAGGTCAAATGACACAGAGATAATGCCCATTAACCAACACCATAGACCATAGGGGGAGAAGGTTTCACACAGCTATACATACACACAGGCCCAAATATGGATATACTATGGAGATGGGTTATTATTAAGGTAACAACCACCCATCTTTTGGGTTAGTTCCAGTGAATGTTCCTTGGCAGGTAATTGTAGGGCGAGCCACAATACAAACCCAAACCAAACCTAGAAATATAAGGCATTCCTTGCAAAGGAAGTTTCTACGAACTAATTGATGCAAGTAACACAACCACATACACCCACACAAACACAGTAAAACCACAATCTCACCTCCGCGGCTGAAGGTTCCAGGTACGTCCTCCTTGCCTCCCATCACCTGTTTCATCAGAGCTCCGATCTTAGGCTGCCTCAGCTTATCTGACGAGTCTGGAGATAGACACAAGCAAAGGGTCACAAACTCTGGCTTATGAGAGTGTATGAAATCAAATAAAATGATTAGGATTGTGTTTTTGGCTACTGGACAATGAAAAACAGTTTGGGGAAAAAAAGGGGAAAAAATAACATTTGGCTACTTGTTTCATTGGCATATGGAAGTCTTTAGAAAATAAATGCCTCCACATTTATAGAAACAGATTTTGGCTCAGCTACATTGAAGCAAGGTAAGACGTGCCACATAATATGAAGTAAAACGTTAAGGTTTCACACAATTAAGTATACATGTTTTCAAAATGTATTCCATCTCCAGCTCACATTCTAAAGTGGTGTGTGACCTGCTGAATCATGCCTACTGTTGCCTAAGCACTTGAATGGTGCTTCAATTACCAGTTGAGAAATATAGTAGCTTTTTTTAATGGTGACTGTTTTTAACATGCGATCGCATTTAGAATTGCTGTGCAATGATTGGGCTTATAAAAGCACATTTCACACCAGCAGCAACTGGCACTATTTTACAGATTCCCCCCCCCCCAAAAAAAGTGTGTGTGATAAATAAGAATCATATCAACTAAAGAAAATACACACAAGCCAATTTAATTCCACTAAATTATGCAAATTAAACAAAAGACCGATAAGCATGACCGGTCAAATGTATTTCCATCGACTGTTATTTCCAGCAATGAATAGGTTAAACGGCGTTATTTTGAAATGGGATTATTTTATTTCTTGGGGGACAATTGGCCGGTGTCAATTCTATTGGATTTTCATTTTAAAAAATTGGGCCAAAAGTCAGATTTTAGCGGGCTAACAGAAACCCTGGTGTGTGTGTGTGTGTGTCCTACCTGAGGTGCTCATATGAGTGGAGGTGAAGCCGCCGAGTGTGTTCCTGCCACTGGGCTCACAGTAGGAGGGCATGGAGCTGATGATCGCCTGCATGTACTTCTCCTGCTCCAGGCTGGTCGAGTCGGCCTGGGAGGGGCCTGGGGAAGGATCCCAACTGTCAATCACCACTGGTTTTTGCAGATTTGCATGCTGGGTATAAAATGCTGAAGACTAAAAAATGATGCTCAAGCTGTAAGGGGCATGAGCTGTGCATTGTGCATTTCTATGCATCTAAAGTGTTGGTTTATTTGCTCATTGTTTCTGATGAGTTGAGACTTTCTGGATCACATTCTTATACTTTCACATAACATTGCTACTGATATAACTGGCTTTGGAGTGGTTTGGCATGTTTTATTATTCCTAAACAAAGCCCAACATCCCCAGTCATTCCCTTAAAGACACCATCTAACTAACTTTTAGATTGTGTCGTACCGGCGCTGGGGGCATTGGGGGACTTGAAGAAGCCCACCACTCCCTTAGCATGGAGGCCTGCAGAGCGCAGCAGCACAGCCTTGGTACGAGAGTTCCTCCAGCACACCACAGGGAAACGGTTCTGTCTGTAACAGCGGGAGATGCGCTGGATGGTGGAGTCTGGAATGCTCTGGGGCACGATCAACAGGCCGGGGTAACTGGTAACACACAGAGAGAGAGAGTGAGAGAGCAGAGGGAGTTAGGGTTGAGATGACATTCTGTTCATGTCACTGCAGGATGTCATGACCACAAGATAATGTCATGTGTTAAAATATAGTTTGCTCATTGGCTCACTCTGCATATCAAGTCACATCAAAGTAACATGACTGAATGTTTATTTATATAAATGTTAAGATCAAACGTGTACTTGAATCAAGACGGCATTCGACCTGAATGCAGTGCTTTGAGACTAAACTCAGGAAGTTACTTGAAACATGGTCCATGTATGGTTTGACCATAAACCTACCACATGCGATTGATATCTGCTAAAAACGAAGAGTGTCGAAGTGGCGTGTTTTTAGGGAGTCCCACATGATATTTGACCGTGAACCTGTCGTAAAAACATATTCTATCTGGGGTTGGAACGTGAACTTACCTCCTGCAGACGGTGTACATGCGGTTGACGGTGGAGATGCGGAAGGGCTCGTTCTTGGAGCGCGTCAGGCTGTTACTGAGCGTGCCCAGTCCTAGCCGCTGGTAGTCACGACAACAGGCACGCTCCACCACGTTGCTCATGGTCTGTCTGTCCGAGGAGCGGATGGTGGAAGACAGGGTGAGGGAGCCCTGGTCCAACTCCTCTGAGACTGTAGCAGACACACAGACAGTCAGAGACAGCGTACACTGGCCTACTACCTCAGATCAAACACTGTAGAGACCATTCAACAGCAACTCAAGACTTTTACATAAGACATGTATTTATGTCAACGGGAGTGCGTGGATCTTAAGTCAAAATGCCGCCCTAAACCTTGACGTTGCTGCTTGAGTTGTCAACACCATGTCCTACCGGAGATCTCATCCTCGTCCAGCTCTGACTGCAGGCTGCTCCTGTTCTCCCAGGTGGGAGGTGAGTACTTCTTCCGGGTGACATACTGTCGACCGATTGTCCTCTTGGCACTCTTCACCAGGTTTTTGGAAAGTGTTCTTAGGAAGGGTGGAGGGGTGAGGAAGTGAGAGGAGAAGGAGAGGGGGAAGAGAGAGAAAAGGGTTCACAACATAGTTAACTTCAATTAAAGCAAAACTTAATGACGTCTACTTCCTGGGTCATATTCATTTGGGCACACCATAGCAAAACACTTTGCAACGGAAAATGAAAACAAGTGTTTCTTATTGAACAAGTTTCGATTGTACCTCCCTGTTTTGTCCCGTTTGCTTCCATTTCATGTCAAGTGAATACAACCCTGGTTATAAATTTAAAGGTACAAAAGCATTGAGTGGTACTTAGAAGTTTAAATAACCGGTCAATTAAATCCAAGGCACATCACTAATGCAGACTCGGCGGTAGTCTGTATGCATAATTAAAGCTAATGAATGCATTAAAAGGTTGCTAGTTGAGCTTGCTCACTGCTGTAGGGGGGTTGGGCCCGCATTGTTGTGAGGTTAATATCAGTGAATGAATGGAGTCTTTTACTGGCGTGACGACTCGGGGAGGAGATGGAAACACCAGGGACAAACACGGAGGAGCCGTCACTGTTTCCACTGCTGCATTATTCAACAGATAGAAGCCAGCTCTCAGAGAGCTCATGCTCTTTTCATACCCCACATGAGAGAGAAAAAAGGAAGGAGTGATGGGGGGGATACACACAGACAGAGTGAGAGAGCGAGGGAGGGAGAAATGGAGAGAGTGGGGGATGATAAAGCAAAAGGGAACTCTGGGGGTCTACTGGCAGTGACAGTGGACAGAATAGAGTGTAGGATGTGAAGTTGCATTCCTCTCTACTGACCCTGCCTGAAATAAGTCAGTGTGCAGCGAGCAGAACTAGACAGTCTGCATGCTATACGGCCCATTGGTGGTTACACAAGAACAAGGGTTCACACTCACTGAAGCACTTTCACTCGCAAGCAACAAGTCTATAAATCCTGTTTTTATTAATACATCACACCAAACACTGACTTTAAATCAGAGACCGTCAGATATATTCTTTAAACTGTCAGGACGGCTATGAAATGTAGGGCAATAATGTGGACTACTATATCTCCAGAGGCTGCTGCTTGGGGCAGGCCGTATATTCAGCTCACATTACAGTGCTGGGGTGTCACCCGTGACCCACATCCTTTAGTGAGTAAGCACTTTTGAAATGGATGTTCTGTACTTGACGTGGAGGATGTGAGAGGTGTGAAACGTCTTACAGATTTACATTTTCACATTACTCTGCTAACTGACAATAAAACTGGAGCGGTACTGACGTTTTATACTACGCTGATGTGTGTTGAAATGCGTTTGGCGTGTGTATGCTCTTCCTGTTTCCTTTTAGTGTTGTTTTGGTTCTTGTGGTTGACGTGAGTGTGTGTTATATCGGTCTGGTCTTACTTTATTGACTGATTCTTGTCCTTGGTCTTGTGTTCGACCAACGTCTTGCCACTCTGGCCCACGGTGAAGGCGAAGGTTCCCTGGACGTGCTGTGGGTAGCGGAGCTTGTGCATGTGCTTCCGGAACACCTCAGCCAGGTCCGACGCCACCTCCTCATCAAACGCTATCTTCAGCAGCTACAGGAGGAGGAGGGCGATATTAGGAGGAATGTCAGAAAAACACAAATGAATGAGTGTTCTGTCAAATTTTAAATGGAGAGCGTTACGATGCAGAATGAGAGTGTGTGGAGGGAGGAGAAGCTATGAAGGCCTAGGGGCCTGGTGTTTAGGCAGTAGGGTGATGGATACGAGGGTGGCAGGACGGAGGGTAGAGGTGTACCTGGAAGGTGCAGGAGCGTAGCTGCAGACCCTCCTGTATGAACTGGTCCATGGACAGACTGACAGAAATCCTCTTCTCCTTAGTCAGGGAGGCGATGGGGAACGACCGAGTCACCACCTGCTCACCCACTGCACAACAACACTCAGGGTTAGAGAGAAAGTGTGTGTGTGTGTATTAACGCGCGTGCATGTTTGTGTTTTCAACACCCTCTTACCCAGCGGGTCGTTGGGCGTGCCCTTGAAGATGAGGCGGTAGGTGGTGAGGAAGATGGCCCCCTCGGCAGGGAGGAGGGCTGGACCCCCCAAGGCCCCCGTGGCCTCCTCCCGGCCGTCTGAGATCAGGTGCACCCGCATGCCGTCCATCACCAGCTCCTCTCCCGCCAGAAGAATGGGCCTCAGAAGCTTGGGCTGCAGCACGGAGAGAGGGAGGAGTGAAGGAGAGAAAAGGAAAGGGGGAAGAGATTGTGAACAAGAAGAGAGAGGGAGGGCAGAGGAAGATAAGGAAGAGGTAGATGTGGGGTAAAGAAACAAGAAGAGTTGATAATTTATGGAAGGAGAAGAGCAAGCAGATTGAGTAGAGGGACAAGGTAGGTAAGGATGGGGGGAGACAGTTGCTAGTGCTTTATGTCTAACAGAACTCAAATATATAAGCCATCCTTACATTGGTGGTTCTATATTTCAAACCAAATTCACCACAACAAATGGCACACGTCAATCCAGATCGCATGCTGAAGCACAAATGTATCACACGACAGACAGTTGAAAACGGATATATCAAAATGGAGACATTTGATTGCAATTTGTTATTTTTGTTAATGTTACATAACATAAACGGTTTGCCTAAATCTCAATTGGCTGGTGGGATCTTGGCAAAGACATCCCTGATGCTCAACAAGTTGGATATGAAACTACTCAAATCTCTTAAGACTAGTATAATATCAACTGCAATTTTGAGTGGTTTAGGGTTTTCCCCTTCAAAAGAGGTAACATGTTTACAACCATTTGTATATTTTCTCACAAAATCCTCTCACAGCATTCTTGGATGTATAGAGAAATATTCAAAGTATGAAGAGCGGCAGGTCCAGTTTCTGTTAAAGACCAATAGAACATCTGGCTCAGAGCATGACATCATTTCCTGTGCCCAGCGATGCTGGAGAGGCCTATGCTGGGGCAACTACACCAAACAGAGCAGCTCAACTCATAATAGAACATTTGTTAAGGCACTCGTTTTGTAACCTATTTCATAATCTGTTGTGCAACTCCTAATGCCCTGGGTCCAGCTCATTGGGAGAGGATTTAACTGGAATTCATATGACATGAATGCTCATGCAGGGAGAAAAAAAAACAGCGCATTCTGGGAGGTGGGATCAGGTCAAATTATAAGATGGGATAAACACAGAAAACGCACAAAAGGTGAGATCCAATTGGACTGATATCTGATACAGGGCATCCCTGAGCTCTTGGTTGATGCATATGCTAGGACAATGCTTAGATGCCATTAACACAACAGACATACCGATGATGCCGTGCCAAGCTACTATCCCTCTCCAACTGCTGCCAGAAAACTCCACAGAACAACCAGAGCAAACTGCACCCTTCTGTCTGAAGGCACAAGAGTCAGTGACGCAGGCGGTAGTCAACCAGGTCACTGAGAACTACAACCCCCAGCATGCACTGCTCGGGCTGTAGTCGTCTTCCAGGTCCACATTCAGTAGGCACCAACGGGAGAAAATGTACTGAAACAGGAAATCCACGTTCTTGTTCGTATTGGACAAAGTTAGGTAGTACCTCGTTTTCAAAACATTTTCTCCCATTTTAGTTCCAAATGAACGTGACCCCGGCTTCTGAGAGGGGAACTACATCAACCCAGCATGCACGGCTCAGGCGTAGTAGTGTGAGTCACACATGGTGCTGTCGCTGGGACAGACGTACCTGCCGTGGGCGTGGCACTGTGACACTGAGCAGGGATTGGTGGAGAGGGGGTTGAGCGGGGCTGGCCTGGGGCGGGGATCTGCGTGGCTTTTTTCCAGCGTAATGTAAAATAAGGAATTGGTTACCTTTTGGATCGGTGGCAGTCGCTTACTCTCCCTGTGGACTGCATCCAGCGTCTCGATGTGCATCTGAACGATGTCTGTGGAACAACACAGGAGGGAGAGAGAGAAACTGATTAAAACTATCCCCTAACACGCAATTTGAACTCTAGAAAACCTGAGTCATATTCATTAGGAAACACAGTAGCAAAACGATTTGCAAAGGAAAACTAAAACAAGTGTTTCTTATTGGACAAGTTCAGGGAATCCCTCCCCATCAGTCCGTTTTCTTCCATTTAGTGCCTAATGAATTCAACCCTGATCTGTCAAGGAAAGTTCACAACATGAGCACCGAAAACACAAAATGAAGATTCCTACCTGGTATCATGGTGTGTAGTGCCTTGAGGTGCTCGTTGGTCACCCCACTCTCGTTACACACTTTGTCTACGAAGCGGTTGATAAATCGCACCACAGAGTTGGCCACGTCAGAGCTCTCAGCGTCCTCAAAGCCGCTCTCTGTGTCGTAGCTCTCCGCCATGCTGCCAGCAATGCTAAATAAAAACAACAAAGGCATCTTAGGAACGACCATTATGAGCTTGAACTTCAAAGTTAAAGTCGTATCGCTTGGCATAAGTTTGTTGCTGGTTCCAATGTAAGATGTTACAAAGCTGCCCACCGTTTGACAAGCTGTTTTTAACATGTCTGTTAGTGATGAAGCTGTTGGGTGTGTTTGTCTGTCTGTTGTCGAGTGTGTTTTTGTGTGTGTGTGCGTCCCCCACCTGTTGGTGTACCTGTTGGTGACGTAGCTGTTGCTAACACTCTCCACATCCCCTATCCCGGACCTGTTGAGCAGGCGGTTCTTGCTGGTGTCCAGGGGCAGCAGCAGGTAGGACATGCGGTTGGCGTAGTGGATGGCCTGGCTGAACACAGTGCTCTCCTCTTTCTGCACGCGCTCACTCTGCTGCTCCTTGCTGAGCGTGGGCCACAGCCTGCTCTGCTCTGACGCCAGCTCCAGAGCACCCAGCAGCTCCTGACCTCCCGCTGCTGGACCAGACTCCTGCTGACCGTGAGACTGGGGGGGTGGAAGGGGGAAGATCAGATGGGGTCAATGTAAGGATGTACTCCAAGGATTAAGTACTATTATCAAAGAAAAGGCCCCGGTTATGTTTTTATTGCTGTGTTTGATGCTAATATACAGGAGCATTAGCTTAAACAAGGTCCTGCTTGTTGTGTAATTGTAGGGTCCGTTCTTACAGCGATGGACTGCTCCCCCCCGTCTGCCTCCAGATACAGGGCTCTGATGTGGTTCTGGACATCACTGTAGAACATGGCCTCCCAGAACTGCATGTTAGTCCACACCATGTGCTCCTGCACACAGCTGTAGGCAAACTGGGTGATGCCCGCGCCTAGTTTCTGCCAGACACAAACACACAAGGCCACACAGAAGCTTTAGAAACAGACCACTTTAAAAGATACGAGGACAATGATGTTTCTTTTGTGTTGAATAAGGATGGCTTGTTTTTGTGACTTACTCTGCAGAAGGCCGTGACCAGGGGAAGGAGGATGGCAGCAATACCGTGTTCATCCATGTGGGAGCAGTCCTGAGTAGGAGAGTAGAGGTCAACATCGCCATACAATGTCAGTCATGCAAAAGCCACCAATTAGGCTCCATTATTCAGTGTATGATCTTATGAAAATATAAAGGCCTCCATCGCAGTGTAAAAATAGCTAGCATGGCACTGTTTTGAAAAAGTCCCAAGGAGTTAAATTTATTGCTTTCAGAACTCCTTCAATACAGCCGTTCTATGTACTGAACCCAACTGTGTGATGCGATCTACAATAGAACTTTGTGTAGAAGAGAGAGACATTTTTGTGGCGTCGGCATGTACCTGTAAGGTGCAGTTCATCATGCGGACGATGTAGTCAAACTGCTGGTCGTCCAGCACAGCTCGGTTCTGCAGGACGTGCTGGTTGAGCTCCTGGGTCAGACACACCCTGGCCGCCCGGCCCTTCAGCGCCCGCAGTACTGCTGGCATCAGCTGGGGGGGAAGCAGACACAGGACAACAATATTAGGAGATGGCAACTTTAGGAAGATATTTATGGTTAGGTGTCATGTGCAGGAACTTAATTTTTTTAAATAAAAGCAAAATGATGTTTTCAAAAGATGAAGTCACTAGACTATCATGTAGGTCAAACCTCTAAACTAGCTATGAATTAGAGGTCGACCGATTATGATTTTTCATCGCCGATACCGATTATTGGAGGACCAAAAAAAAGCTGATACCGATTGAATCGGACGTTTTTTATATATATATATATTTGTAATAATGACAATTACAACAATACTGAATGAACTTATTTTAACTTAATATAATACAAATAAAATCTATTTAGTCTCAAATAAATAATGAAACATGTTCAATTTGGTTTAAATAATGTAAAAACAAAGTGTTGGAGAAGAAAGTAAAAGCACAATATGTGCCATGTAAAAAAGCTCATGTTCCTTGCTCAGAACATGAGAACATATGAAAGCTGGTTCCTTTTAACATGAGTCTTCAATATTCCCAGGTTAGAAGTTTAGGTTGTAGTTATTATAGGACTATTTCTCTCTATAGAGAGTATTTGTATTTCATATACCTTTGACAATTGGATGTTCTAATAGGTACTTTAGTATTGCCAGCCTAATCTCTGGAGTTGATAGGCTTGAAGTCATAAACAGTGCAATGCTTGAAGCATTGCGAAGAGCTGCTGGCAAACACAGTAAAGTGCTGTTTGAATGAATGCTTATGAGCCTGCTGCTGCCTACCACCGCTCAGTCAGACTGCTCTATCAAATCATAGACTTAATTATAATATAATAACACAGTTATTAGGTCATTAATATGGTCGAATCCGGAAACTATCATTTTGAAAACAAAACATTTATTCTTTCAGTGAAATACGGAACCGTTACGTATTTTATCTAACGGGTGCCATCTAAAAGTCTAAATATTGCTGTTACATTGCACAACCTTCAATGTTATGTCATAATTACTTAAAATTCTGGCAAATGAGTTCGCAACGAGCCAGGCGCCCCAAACTGTAGCATATACTCTGACTCTGCGTGCAATGAACGCAAGAGAAGTGACAACTTCCATAGTTTAATATTGCCTGCTAACATGAATTTCTTTTAACTAAATATGCAGGTTTAAAAATATATATACTTCTGTGTATTGATTTTAAGGGGCATTGATGTTTATGGTTAGGTACATTCGTGCAACGATTGTGCTTTTTTCACAAATTCGCTTTTGTTAAAATCATCCCCCGTTTGGCAAAGTAGGCTATGATTCAATGATAAATTAACAGGAACCGCATCGATTATATGCAACGCAGGACAAGCTAGATAAACTAGTAATATCATCAACCATGTGTAGTTAACTAGTGATTTTGTTAAGATTGTTTTTTATAAGATATGTTTATTGCTAGCTAGCACCTTCTCCTCCTTGCGGAACTCGCATAACAGGTAGTCAGCCTGCCACGCAGTCTCCTCGTGGAGTGCAATGTAATCGGCCATGATCGGTGTCCAAAAATGCAGATTACCGATTGTTATGAAAACTTAAAATCGGCCCTAATTAGTCGGCCATTCCAATTAATCAGTCAACCTTTACTATGAATCAGCTATAAATTGTTAAACGTTTAAAACAACTTTTATCATTCTAAAATGGCCGAGCATGGAGATGCTGTTGTGGCCTTGTCTCTCACCTTCTTGGCCTCCAGCATCTTGTTGTCAAATATGTAGGTAATGCAGTTCCTGACCACCTCCAGCCTGCGAGCGCTGTTAGCCAGGACATGACCATGCCTGTCCACAATGTCTCCTGGAGGAACACCACGAATCAGCAATTATTACATCACACTCATCAGTCTACACTGAAGCTACACTGAATCCAGCTCAATTAAACCCATGCTGAGAGATGGATGGGTCACACAGAGGTCGTCCAAACACAGTGGACTGTCGGGTGGACTGGAGGACTGTCGGGTGGACTGGAAGACTGTCGGGTGGACTGGAAGACTGTCGGGTGGATTGTTGGGTGAACCCGACACACTCATCAGTCTACGCTGAAGCTCCACAGAAATCCAGCTCAATTAAACCCATGCTGAGAGATAGAGGTCATCCTATGTGACCCATCTAACACAGTGGACTGTCTGGAGGCTTGTCGGGTGGCCTGTATCAGCCTCTTTACACCAGACATCAAGCCAATCCATCAGACAATCTCATTTTGGCATCTCTGCTAACTTCTAACCCACAACCCAATAGGAATGTCTGCATCAGTCTTTCAACCATCCATTCACTCCACTACTTAAATTGCACCATCTCATGCCTATTTTATTTTATTTATTTATTTTACCTTTATTTAACTAGGTAGGCAAGTTAAGAACAAGTTCTCATTTACAATTGCAACCTGGCCAAGATAAAACCAAAGCAGTTCGACACATACAACGACACAGAGTTACACATGGAGTAAAACAAACATACAGTCAATAATACAGTAGAAACAAGTCTACATACGATGTGAACAAATTAGGTGAGATAAGGGAGGTAAAGACAAAAAAAGGCCATGGCGGCAAAGTAAATACAATATAGCAAGTAAAACGCTGGAATGGTAGATTTGCAGTGGAAGAATGTGCAAAGTAGAAATACAAATAATGGGGTGCAAAGGAGCAAAATAAATCAAATAAATACAGTAGGGAAAGAGGTAGTTGTTTGGGCTAAATTATAGGTGGGCTATGTGCAAGTGCAGTAATCGGTGAGCTGCTCTGACAGATGGTGCTTAAAGCTAGTGAGGGAGATAAGTGTTTCCAGTTTCAGAGATTTTTGTAGTACGTTCCAGTCATTGGCAGCAGAGAACTGGAAGGAGAGGCGGCCAAAGAAAGAATTGGTTTTGGGGGTGACCAGAAAGATATACCTGCTGGAGCACGTGCTACAGGTGGGTGATGCTATGGTGACCAGCGAGCTGAGATAAGGGGAGACTTTACCTAGCAGGGTCTTGTAGATGACATGGAGCCAGTGGGTTTGGCGACGAGTATGAAGCGAGGGCCAGCCAACGAGAGTGTACAGGTCGCAATGGTGGGTAGTATATGAGGCTTTGGTGACAAAACGGATGGCACTGTGATAGACTGCATCCAATTTGTTGAGTAGGGTATTGGAGGCTATTTTGTAAATGACATCGCCAAAGTCGAGGATTGGTAGGATGGTCAGTTTTACAAGGGTATGTTTGGCAGCATGAGTGAAGGATGCTTTGTTGCGAAATAGGAAGCCAATTCTAGATTTAACTTTGGATTGTAGATGTTTGATGTGGGTCTGGAAGGAGAGTTCACAGTCTAACCAGACACCTAGGTATTTGTAGTTGTCCACATATTCTAAGTCAGAGCCGTCCAGAGTAGTGATGTTGGACAGGCGGGCAGGTGCAGGCAGCGATCGGTTGAAGAGCATGCATTTAGTTTTACTTGTATTTAAGAGCAATTGGAGGCCACGGAAGGAGAGTTGTATGGCATTGAAGCTCGCCTGGAGGGTAACACAGTGTCCAAAGAAGGGCCAGAAGTATACAGAATGGTGTCGTCTGCGTAGAGGTGGATCAGAGACTCACCAGCAGCAAGAGCGACATCATTGATGTATACAGAGAAGAGAGTCGGTCCAAGAATTTAACCCTGTGGCACCCCCATAGAGACTGCCAGAGGCCCGGACAACAGACCCTCCGATTTGACACACTGAACTCTATCAGAGAAGTAGTTGGTGAACCAGGCGAGGCAATCATTAGAGAAACCAAGGCTGTCGAGTCTGCCGATGAGGATGTGGTGATTGACAGAGTCTAAAGCCTTGGCCAGATCAATGAATACGGCTGCACAGTAATGTTTCTTAGCGATGGCGGTTAAGATATCGTTTAGGACCTTGAGCGTGGCTGAGGTGCACCCATGACCAGCTCTGTAACCAGATTTCATAGCAGAGAGGGTATGGTGAGATTCGAAATGGTCGGTAATCTGTTTGTTGACTTGGCTTTCGAAGACTTTAGAAAGGCAGGGTAGGATAGATATAGGTCTGTAGCAGTTTGGGTCAAGAGTGCTCTACCCCCCAGCCCACACTATCCCCTCCACTCAGTCTTTCCCACCCAGCCTGGCACACTCACCCAGTGGGGGTCCGGAGGGCACCATGCCATTGAGCTCGGCCCTGACCATGGGCGGGGCGGTCTTGAGCTTGGCGGCGGCGTGGTCGATGAAGAGCTGGACTGTGACGTCATCCAGCGGAGGGAAGATGGCCAAGTTCTTGGGGTCATTGTGACCAGGGCTCTCAGCTGGCCGCTGCACCTTATGCATGGCCACGACAGGGTATGGGTTCTCCTGATGGGGGGAGAATAAAAGGTGAGCGACCATAAAGGTGTAGGGGGAGAAAGGGCAAAGAAAAGAGGTAAGTGGCCGCCTGTAATTTTAGTTACTACATTACATACAGATGGAGGATCTTAATTTGACCTTAATTGTCACAGCAACAGGATTTGAACGCTTAGTCCATAATGTTACTTCATCGGTGGTTAGGCTATTAGCTGGCCAAAAATAGGCTACATGAAAAATGCAATAGGACTATTCCATGTCAGCATGGCCCAAAAATAGTTTTGGTATCTCAGATTGTTCATAGAAACTTTATTGGGAGGAAGGATGGTTGATACTCTTTGTACATTGTAACAAACCATTTTGAGAAAATAATGAAAGCCAACATTTCAGTCCCTTTTTAGACCTGTAAATGCCTCCCCTGTAAGACCCAATGATCCGTGAACTGTACATGATACAGATAACCTCTTGGTGTCATTATACTCCTTATAGTGTTCTCTAAAATATGGAATATCGATACTTTCTGAAATACAATTTTACACATCAATTCATTCAACATTTTTAGACATTGTTTTAAACAATTTACTCTACAAGCAATTTTACCTCCCAAAAAATTAGGCACTGAACAAATTTCAGGTCTGCTGAGTGCAAACGTTGTGTAAATTCTGTGCAACTTCTGGTGCGCGTTTACTGTGAACACTGCGGCTGTACCGGCTTTAAGTTACCGTTTTAACAGTGGCCAAGTAAGCTTCTGTGGCTATTTGATCATATGTAGGCCTATCAGAGTGGTCTACCATAAAAAACTATGGAGAAAATGCATCCCATAACATTTTAACATGGAAATAGCTGTTCTATCATTCAGCCAACAATAGCAGCTAATGTGTGGTGTTCAACATAGGCCTAAATTCCATGAGACTTAAAAATAAAATAAAAACATGTAGGGATTTCCATTAACCTGTTTATCCACTTGTCCTTCAGACAAGGAGGTGACTGAAAATGTTGTGTTTGATACAAAATAAAATGTATTATTATTCCCATACCATTATTACACAGAATAAGACAAATTATACTACCCTCTGCCTTAGCTAATTCAAGCCTGTCTCAAAATACAACACTGCCCCTTTAAGACACCTGACTTGCTTTTCAAAGATGGCTAGAAATGCACACATTATGTGCTCTTGTCGGAAGCAACCACTCCCCCATTGCTGACTAGAAATGTGCTAATAACTCACTTAATAGCCAAGAATATGAACAAATGTACACACCAGGACAAATGCAAAACAAGCATATCTGCACACAATCACTCATGCTGTAAACACAGTCCAGTTAAAAGGGAAAAGCACAGATCCATATATGGCAATGATCTATTTGCATATAGGGATACTGCAGCTCTGATTGGTTATGGCGCACCAGTCTGTGTGTGGAGTATGGGCCTGACTTGTTGATCGTGTTAACTAAAAGGGAAAAAGCAAGTTGACTGAAGTTCAATCTCGTGCTTCTCTGCGCGAGCTGATATTTCTTCTGCACGGCAGTCCCGGGGAGCTGCGCACCTGCGCACGACCGGAGCATAGAGGGAATATTGTCTACAAGCATATCAAATTTCCAGAGTGGGCTCTCTGCTACTTTTAAAGTTCTGAAACATTTTATGAGCACCACCAACACAATGAATGGGAAAATGAATTCAAAGAGAATTCCTTCTGCTGGTGATTTGCTAAAACGTGCAATCCTACATGAGGCTGTGATTGGTTAATGACCTTTTATGACAATCAAAAGGGTCTGTCACAGACAGGGAATTATAACATACTGAGGGGTAAGTATGGGACAGCTGGACAGTAAGCCTGAGAAAGCTCAGAAATCCAGAGACCTTGCTGCAGCATTGCCCCAAACAAAGGGACAGAGACTTTCTCACATTTACATTTGAGTCATTTAGCAGACGTTCTTATCCAGAGCGACTTACAGTAGTGAGTGCAATTTTATTCATACTTTTTCCAAACACATCTTCCACCGAGGATGGAAGGGTTCTACATTACCTGAATGGATCATTTCTTCAAAAGCAGCAGAGAGACCACACTGGAAACTTGCTGTGTTTTAAGAGTATAGTTCCAAGCAATGTCTTAAAATAAACAACATCAAAAAGGATACTTTTGAGATATGAACAGAAGTTTTAATGTTGAATAAATTTTAAAATTTAAAAGAAAAATCAGAATCAAGACATACCCCATATTGTAGAGCACACTGTAAGGAGTATAATGACACCGAGATGTTATCTGTTCCATGTACAGTTCACGGATCGTAGAGTCTTACAGGAGCTATGTTTAGGTCTAAAAAGGGTCTAAAACAGCTACTTTCATCATGATTTTCAAAACAAACTATCTGTGATACCAAACATATTCCTGGACCATGCTGGCGTGAAAATCGGCCTATACTGTTAAAATAACCACGTTTGTTTGGGTTTTCATTGAATTTTACATAAATCACGAAGCTCATCAGCATAATTTCTCAGCAACAAAAGGGTGATAAAATCATGATCCTGCATCTGTAAATAAAATCAATAAACATGTTTTTCATTTTTTTTATGGACAACATACGTTTTTGAAAAGCTGCTCGGCTAGCTCCTTGATATGGTTCATGACTTTGTGAGGACTGCACTCCTCCTGGCGAATACGCTCCACCTGATTGGCGATCAGCTGTCCACAGGAAAAGAAAAACATGAAGTTAGAATGCTTTATCCTTCACATCTTTACCACTGATTGGGAAGGTGTGTGTGTGTGGGGATACTCACGTCATCGAACAGGTCTGTGGGTCTGTAAGGTGGCCCTCTCTCCGATATGAACCCAGCGAACGCCATACCGTCCAAAACCTTCATCAAGAAGTCATCCTCAGTCAGAGCCCTCTGGCCCAGGAACGCAGCCTGGAGGAACACACACACACTCTCATCAAGCCTGAGATTCTTGTTCCACTCTTCCTCTCTAAGTGTTAGACTCAAAACAGACAGTTCGCAGGTCTGTTTAGAGCTAAATGTTTTTCTCCTCCAGGCAGACATTAAAGTGATATATTCCATTGTGTTCATAAAGATCGTAGTTAGTTGCAGGCTTGTATGAACACAATGTAATATATCACCTTAGGAATAAAGTTCAGAGAGATAGAAGGTGATGTGTACCTTATGGAAGCGGATGACTGGTTCAGGGTGGATCCGGATGATGTGCAAACACCAGCGATAGCCATGGAACAGCTGGCCGAACAGCCACAGAAACACCGCCCGGATCTCCTTATCCTGCAACACACAGACAGGGAATTATAACATACTGAGGGGTAAGTATGGGACAGCTGGACAGTAAGCCTGAGAAAGCTCAGAAATCCAGAGACCTTGCTGCAGCATTGCCTCAAACAAAGGGACAGAGACTTTCTCACATTTACATTTGAGTCATTTAGCAGACGTTCTTATCCAGAGCGACTTACAGTACTGAGTGCAATTTTATTCATACTTTTTCCAAACACATCTTCCACCGAGGATGGAAGGGTTCTACATTACCTGAATCTTGAGTGTGGAGGGTTGTGTGGAGGAAGGGGGGAAGGCATGGTCAGCTATCTCCAGCTCTGGGTCCAACACCTACAAACGCAACAAGATGGCAGGAATCACATTACAATAACATGGACAGAAATATAATTTAACAGTCTTCTCATTACATCCGTTCAGTTCATCAATATTATTCAGTACATAAATCCTACAGCAGCTGCTGCTATATTTTGGCTTTCGGACACTGCTTCATCGGGTACCATAAATTACAATATGCGGTCAGAAGCTTTTAAGAAGATGAGAATTCTAGGAAGCCCCTCTCATAAATGAGACATGTGGCTTTAGACTAAGCAGCAAACACCCATTAACTAAATTAGCTGCAGCAGCTCCTATTCACAGTCCTATTTATATTTGGGGATGGTGATGTGAATAAATTCAGCTAATCGCTGAGAGCAGCAGAGTACCTAGATAAGCCCACACCTAACGGTTGCTGCCCAACTATCTCTAGACGCATCACAGCAACAACCTACACCCACCACCCGCCTCCACACACACACTGCACTCCACCAACCCCCACCACCCACACACACACTGCACTCCACCAACCCCCACCACCCACATAACTTTTCCAGATGATTAAACAAATTAATTATCCCTCCAGTTGCAAAAGCTATCGCTTTTCACGCTCGGCAATTATCCTCTCTGTGAAGGTCACTTAGACTCAGGCCTGTTATGTTACGTGAGCCAGCTGGGAGGCGGAGGCTGGGACTGGGGAAATGTGTCCCTCCCTGACAACGTAGGTCAGACCCCATCCAGACTGACCATGGGCCATGGGTCCTGGGGCTGGCGCCGCACAGACTGACAGTGCAGACAGACAAATGCAGGGTGAAATGGACCCCACGATCACACACACTCACAATGTGCTTCATTGGTTATGGAAGGAAGCATGTGTGCATACATGTCACATGAACGCAAAGTGTTTTATTGACTCAGGACACAGAGGACTAGCACTTCCAGTGAAATTCTCCCTGCATTATCGGGCTCTGGTCTCATTCCAGCCATGCAGGGTCACCGGGCCAGCACTACAAGTCTCTATGGCCCACACAGGTTAGTACAGAGGGAGACAGGGGGAAGAAAGGAGGAAAGAACAGAGGGAAGAGGGAGAGGCCTGTATATTGTATTGTAGAATGGTCAGGTCCCATCAGAGGACCGGTTGTTCTGAGATGGAACAATTTTACAGTCCCTATTACTTACCAGAGCAGGTATTAGCTGGTACCTAGCTCTTTCTACTGTGTTGTTCATCAAACACCAATAAATGTTTAAACATGGTAATGACGGACAATGGAAAAGTATACCGGTTTAGGAGCAGGTCCTTTTCACTGTACCTCTGACCGAGAGGACACAATAACAGCCTAACCCAGTCTCATTCTCTCTTACCCTCCCTCCCTCCCTCCCTCTTCTCCTGTTCAGTCTAGCCGTAACATATTGGCTAGTAACCGTGCAGATTGAGTATGGCTCATGTTTCATGCCCTCCAGCCAATAGAGATCATAGAGACCGGCCTGATATAAACCCCATTGGTCTCAGACAGACAGCCTTGGAGAGTTACAAAAGCATAAACACTGTATACTGTCACATAAGATATAATTCACCACGGACATGTGTCAGAAAACAACCCAAATTGGAATTCATTTAAAACAGTTAAGAAATGTGCCAAAAAACGAATGAAGTACGCATTTTGAGAAGTCCCAAGCAATGTCTGTTTGGCAATATTCTGAGCAATCTACGCCAAGTCCATATCAAATGTTCCTTCATATTAAAACATACAACTTGACTCTTATCCTGATAAAGAAATGAGGGGAGGAAGACAATTACATCTAGGGAATAATATGTTCCCAAATATTTCTCATGTGGGACAGCATGTCAGATTCTATAATTCATCTTCTCCCTCTGGTCTAACTCTGATAACACAAACACACACTGTTTGGGCTGTGGGAATCAATGCCAATGTCATACAGGCAAACAAAAAACTCCTCTTTTGGCTGCAGAATCATTTCATTCATTGAAAATGGGAAGATACATTTCATAATTCTTTATCGGACTACTGTGTATTACAGTAAACTCTGCACATTACAGTAAACTCAGCACGTGGTAACTCACACCAATTGTGAAACTAAAAACGGACATATCCTCATGAACAGTTCAAGACTGTATTGTTTTTATAGATGTGACTCATGGGTAATTTCAATATTGTAAAATATGATATTGTTTTATAGGGGTGTGTAATGGTAGTGCCGATCTCTTACAATTAGAATTTAAGATTGTGATCAAAGTAATTTCCCACAAACATATGATTGCATACAATATCAACGAGAATTATTCAATAAATAAATTCTGCCACCATTTGTTTGTTGTAGCTATTGATGGGAAAGCTATGGCATGGCTCGCCTCTACTCCACATAGGAACAAATGCTTAAGACAGCCGGCAGATACCAACGATAGGCAGGACCAGTCAGGAAATCAGATTTGTTTTACATAACATGGATCTTATCTGAACAAGAGGAATTTCCAGATTGTGCTGGCAGTGAGAAGCTCGATTGCAATAAGGAACTTGATCTTATTTAGAAAAGGAGTTGGTTCAGAAGTAGTAAATCAACATCTCAATGTGATGCTGTGCTTAAACCACTATAGCTGTACATGGTTCAGGGTAATACATAGTGGGAGTCCCTGTGTTGGGTTAACGTGCTGTACTGGTATTGGTGACTGATGTAGCTGTATGAAGTGAAGGTGTAGAAGTCTGAAGGGTGTTGCGGTGGGGTGTGAGTGTTGTCGTCATGGTAGTTACCATGGAGAGGGCGGTCTGGGTCTGCTGCAAGAGGGGGTCGGGGAGCAGGGAGATGTGGACACACTCCGGGATGGTCACTGTGCCTCCGTCCAGGTCAGCAATGATCACGTCCAACTGTAGAACAACACACACGGACGGCCCAGTCAGTACGATATCTTTGATTGATCTTGTAAGAGATCACTGTACTGTAAACTGTACATGAGGCTAAGTGTGCTGATTGATAACAGTAGTGACTGACAGAGCCGGACACAAACGCTTGTCAACAGCTGTTCATTACAGAACTTTACCTACTGCAGCAGTGAAATGTACATTTACCGGGAACATTTTAAGGGGTGAGAAGCGATAACCTCTCACCCCTTACACTCCATGATCAAATCGATCTACCAGAGCCATGTGACTGTATCGTATACTATATTATACAGACAGGCGGTCTGTTGTTAAAGTCATTACATAACAAAGCATGGCGAGGGACCACGTAGTTTGACGCACCCTAACCTAGACCTCAGAAACATGACACTATAATGGCTGTCTTTTCATAGTCCTAGTCCCAATCTGAAATGTATTTAGTGCCTAGCCCACTACTGCTATTTTACCTGCCTTCATTCTAAAAATGTACCTGGTTTTTATTGAATATCCTTTTGTATTATTTTTTCCTCAGAGCTTTGAGATAACTAATGAAAAGCAATATACAAAATAAATGTATTATTAGTATTATTCATCTTAACCATTAGTTTGTTCTTAATAACAAAGGAAACACTTTCAAAGTCATCCAACATTCCACTGAATATAGAATGAAGATATTTAATTTACGTGTCAGGTATATTGCGAATGTGCCTTGGCATTGGTTACAAAGACAGTTGTGTTAGTACTGCGAGATATTTAAGCTAAAAGAGGTTTCAGATTGGCTAAAACACAGCAGGTCTGGGTTGTTGAGTGAGATTAATTATAGATAAGGAAGGAAGGCCAGAGAACTGACAAACACATATCTAGTAATCAAGATAGTACTACATGCTGTCAAAGTATGGGGGGGGGCAACACAGAATGAAGACAGTCTTTACTGGCAGATAGGCTTTACAAAAGCATACACTGACGGAATATATAAACATCACATAGAAAATAAATCAAAAGAAGTATTGTAGATTGGAACATACGGTCATGCTACCCACCAGTTCCTGGGTCTCGGAACGGAAGAAAGAATTGACCCCGATGATGAAAGGCGTGGGCGTGCTCAGCACCTCCAGGAGTTTTCCCGGCAGGATGGGGACGTATGTAAAACTGACGGGAGGGAAAACAAGAGGACAACAGATTTACAAGCAATCAGATTAGGAGATGATATGATAAGTGTGAGGAAATCATAAAATTCCCCAAACAGACCAATATCTTATTAATCAAATCCCTGTAAATTCCCTATATAAAAAGACATCTATGACCCTATTTTACAATGAAAAACACATACAGTCGTGCGTGTGCGCACGCACACACACACACGCAGGCACGCTAACACGCACCTGTATTTGAGGGGGAACATGATGGCCAGTAGTGCTCTGCAGGCGTCTGTTAGTCTCTGGTAGCTGCTGGACAGGAACAGGATTTTGTGTTCCGTCAGAGCAGCACAGAACAGATACAGGACGTTCACTATACCTGAGAGCAACAACATAACAGAAGTACAGTATTCACTTCACCTGCAGGGAAAGACCGACTGCGTGGATTGTAAAGATCAAATGTATCTTCGAACAAATTATCAAACATGCAGGCATAAAGACTGATATATACACACATACAATACCCCAATATGACCAAGCAAAAACAGGTTGTTCAAATGTTTTGATAATTTATACCAAATAAAAAACTGAAATACCTTATTTACACAAGAATTCACACCCTTTGCTATGAGACTCAAAATTGAGCTCAGGCGCATCTTGTTTCCATTGATCATCCTTGAGAGGTTTCTACAACTTGGTGATGGTCACTGACAGAGCTCCAGAGTTCCTCTGTGGAGATGGGAGAACCTTCCAGAAGGACAACCATCTCTGTAGCACCTCACCAATAAGGCCTTTATAGTAGACTGGCCAGACATAAGCCACTCCTCAGGAAAAACGGCACATGACAGCCCGCTTAGAGTTTGCAAAAAGGCACCTAAAGAACTCTGACCATGAGAAACAAGATTCTCTGGTCTGATGAAACCAAGATTGAACTCTTTGGCCTCAATGGCAAGCGTCACGTCTGCAGGAAACCTGGCACCATCCCTTCGGTGAAGCATGGGTGGCAGCATCATGTTTTTCAGCGGCAGGGACTGGGAGACAAGTCAGGATAGAGGCAAAGATGAACGGAGCAAAGTACAGAGAGATCCTTGATGAAAACCTGCTCCAGAGCGCTCAGGATCTCAGACTGGGGCAAAGGTCAACCTTCCAACAGGACAACGACCCTAAGGAGACAGCAAAGACATCGCAGGAGTGGCTTCGGGACAAGTCTCTGAATGTCCTTGAGTGGCCCAGCCAGAGCCCGGACGAACATCTCAGGAGAGACGTGAAAATAGCTGTGCAGTGACACTCCCCATCCAACCGGACAGAGCTTGAGAGGATCTACAGAGAAGAATGGGAGAAACTCCCCAAATACAGGTGTGCCAAGCTTGTAGTGTCATTCCCAAGAAGACTTGAGGCTGTAATCGCTGCCAAAGGTGCTTCAACAAAGTGCTAAGTAAAAGGGTCTGAATACTTATGTAAATGTGGTATTTCAGTTTTTTATTTTTATACATGTGCAAAAATTTATATTTTTGGGCCAAAATTTCTGAAAAGCTGTTTTTGTTGTGTCATTATGGGGTATTGTGTGTAGATTGATGAGGGGGAAAAATGATTAAATACATTTTTGAATGAGGCTGTAATGTATGTATATATAATTTGGGGTCACTTAGAAATGTCCTTGTTTTTGAAAGAAAAGCACATTTTTTGTCCATTAAAATAACATCAAATTGATCAGCTGTAAAGGACTATTGTAGCTGGAACTGTCAACAGTGAAGAGGCGACTGCAGGATGCTGGCAGAGCTCCTCTGTCCAGGGTAGCCTAGTGGTTAGAGCGTTGGACTAGTAACCGGAAGGTTTCAAGTTCAAACCCCCGAGCTGACAAGGTACAAATCTGTCATTCTGCCCCTGAACAGGCAGTTAACCCACTGTTCCTAGGCCGTCATTGAAAATAAGACTTTGTTCTTAACTGACTTGCCTAGTTAAATAAAGGTAAAATAAATGAAAAATGTGCACATCTTAATCTTTTATTTTTATTAGCCAGTCTGAGATATGGCTTTTTCTTTGCAACTCTGCCGAGAAGGCCAGCATCACAAAGTCGCCTCTTCACTGCATTGAGACTGGTGTTTTGCGGGTACTATTTAATGAAGCTGCCAGTTGAGGACTTGTGAGGTGTCTGTTTCTAAAACAAGACACGAATGTACTTGTCCTCTAACTCAGTTATGCATCGGGGCCTCCCACTCTTTCTATTCTGGTTAGAGACCGTTTGAGCTGTTCTGTGAAGGGAGTGGTACACAGCGCTGTGCGAGATCTTCAGTTTCTTGGTCATTTCTCACATGGAATAGCGTTCATTTCAATAGCCTTAATTTCTCAGAACAAGAATAGACTGACAAGTTTCAGAAGAAATTATTTGGTTTCCTGACATTTTGAGCCTGTAATCGAACCCACAAACGCTGATGCTCCAGATACTCAACTAGTCTAAAGGCCAGTTTTATTGCTTCTTTAAATCAGCACCACAGTTTTCAGCTGTGATAACATAATTGCAAAAGGGTTTTCTAATGATCAATTAGCCTTATAAAATGATAAACTTGAATTAGCTAACACAACGTGCCATTGGAACACAGGAGTGATGGTTGCTGATAATGGGCCTTTTTTATTTTTTATCTGCCGTTTCTAGCTACAATAGTCATTTACAACATTAACAATGCCTACACTGTATTTCTGATCAATTTGATGTTATTTTAATAGCCAAAAAAAAAGTGTTTTTCTTTCAAAAACAAGGACATTTCTAAGTGACCCCAAACTTTTCAACGGTAGTATAGAGATATGCACACACACTTTTGCCTTGTCCCCTAACTCATATCAAATATAGGCCTGTGATTTGCGTTCATTAAGAAATTCAACAATTGGGGAAGGTCTTCTCTCAAAGGAACATTGGACTTTTATTGGTCCATATCACTGATCATAAAGTGCCCAATCGGTCCAGGGCTGAATAAACTGCATCGTGATTTGCCGTACCAAGCTGTCTAAAGAGATGGGCTACGCTGCTGCCGCTGACAGGGAGGGAGTCGTTGATAGGAGTCTGGATGACCTGTCGATCGCCCGCACCCAATGTTATAGTCCTCTAGAGAGACAAAGAGAGAAAGAGGGACGCATGGAAAAAGAGAACAGATCATGTGAACGCCCTTTCTTGGGAAAAAAAAGGGATCAGCAACAATCAGCACAATCACAGAGGTATCGAGGAGAGGAGAAATCAGATGGGGAGAATCACAGGGGTTTAGCAGGTACATTAGAACTCCACAGTAACCAGCCATTCACAGCTGAACATGAGAGAACTGACCTATGCTGAACTGAGAAACCAAGCTCGTACCAAGCTCTCCTGGGCCTTACCACAGACTCAATCAGCCCACTATATTTAATGAGCCTTTATGGGAGTCAAATATCAATGACATGCCAGATTGTCCATACAGAAAGATTTCCATTGTGTTTTGAGTATGGAAAGGGCAGAGTTCATACGTTTGAAGGATTTCAGGGGGTCTTACCATTTGAAATGTCTTATTGGTTTAGTGTCTTATTCGTTTAGTGTTACGGGATAGCTCTTACGGCCATGTGACGCAGAAGGAAAGTGAAAGACAATGATTTTTGTTGTTGATTGTAACATTCATGAAACATCTGATCTTAACCATGTAAACTTCACATTGCAGCACATACATTACATTTATAGCTCAAGAGAGTTGTAGTAGTTGGTGTAAGATATAAATTGCCATAATTTGTAAGTGTGATCTTTATGTTGCATGAAATTTCAATGACTTTTGGATTTTTAAGTATTTGCAAGACCGAAAAAGCCTGTTGGCCGACATGAATTAAGGCATAATTTGCACAGCATGATTAGCACAGTGAGTCTTGCCTGCAAATGAAGACAGATTGCAAAAAGTTGCATACAGGACAGGTAGCACAAGGTCAAAGAAGGCATCCAATACATCACAAAGAAACACAACCACAGCAGCCTCGAGGACAGACATCACATAGTAATACAACAGAACATACAGAAACAACTGGAACTACCTACAGAGGCTGTATACCACAGTTGACAAGTAGGAATGCAAATTATTTTTAGTACAGAAATTCTTCGAAAATACAGCCGTTTAAAATAAACTCCAGAAGCAGGAATCTACTGCAGCCAAATCTTCATCTCAAAGTACATAAAATACAGGGACCAGGTATATCTGTGTATAGCTTAGAAGGAAAGGTTGGCATTAGCTCATGCTCTCAACAGCAGCACTGAGAACACATTTCACAGTCACTCGTCTGGTCAACAACAAATTAGATATCGTTGAATTTTTCCAGGCTACCAATAACAGATTGTAAAAGGATCAGCCATCGGGTAACAGATTGAGCCTTAAAGTGATTTGATTGCAGACCTCTCAAGGTAAAACCATTTTGACTGGCAGAGGAGGAGAGGAGGATGGGCTGAGAGAGGTATGTGAGTTACAAAGACATAGGAGAATCCCGACAGAATTGGGGAAAGCTAGGAGCTGATTGGTTGAAAGGAGAATAAAGTAGTCAGGCGGCGTACCAAGCTCTCCTCTCTCTCCTCCTGGCCCGGCTACACAAGTCCAGCACACACACACACACACACACAAACGAGAGAGAGAGAGAAATACACCATAGGAGAACACACAAATTAGAGACAACAGGATCCAAACAAAAACATGGCAAAACAATGACAAAACATTAACATTACAAATATATTCAGACGGTAACAGCGTGGCATTATGACATGAGTGCGCAGCAAAATGAACATAAGGCACAGAGTCAAACCAGCTATCAACTTAGGGGAAATAAAATGGAAGCATCCACAGCTACATACAGTGGAAGTCAGAAGTTTTCATACACTTAGGTTGGAGTCATTAAAACTCGTTTTTCAACCACTCCACAAATTTCTTGATAATAAACTATCGTTTTGACAAGTCGCTTAGGACATCTACTTTGTGCATGACACAAGTAATTTTTCCAACAATTGTTTACAGACAGATTATTTCACTGTATCACAATTCCAGTGGGTCAGAAGTTTACATACACTAAGTTGACTGTGCCTTTAAACAGCTTGGAAAATTCCAGAAAATAATGTCATGGCTTTAGAAGCTTCTGATAGGCTAATTGACATTATTTGAGTCAATTGGAGGTGTACCTGTGGATGTATTTCAATGCCTACCTTCAAACTCAGTGCCTCTTTGCTTGATATCATGGGAAAATCAAAAAACATTGTAGACCTCCACAAGTCTGATTCATCCTTGGGACCAATTTCCAAAAGCCTGAAGGTGCTACGTTCATCTGTACAAACAATAGTACGCAAGTATAAACACCATGGGACCATGGCAGCCATCATACCGCTCAGGAAGGAGACGCGTTCTGTCTCCTAGAGATGAACGTACTTTGGTGTGAAAAGTGTAAATCAATCCCAGAACAACAGCAAAGGACCTTGTGAAGATGCTGGAGGAAACAGGTACAAAAATATCTATATCCACAGTAAAAACAAGTCCTATATCGACATAACCTGAAAGGCCGCTAAGGAAGGAAGAAGCCACTGCTCCAAAACTGCCATAAAAAGCCAAACTACAGTTTCCAACTGCACATGGGGACAAAGATCAACCTTTTTGGAGAAATGTATTTTGGTCTGATGAAACGAAAATAGAATGGTTTGGCCATAATGACCATCGTTATGTTTGGAGGAAAAATGGGGAGGCTTGCAAGCCGAAGAACACCATCCCAACCATGAAGCACGCAGGTGGAAGCATCATGTTGTGGGTGTGCTTTGCTGCAGAAGGGACTGGTGCACTTCACAAAATAGATGGTATCATGAGGCAGGAAAGATGTTGCTTCGAAATATCCACATAATTTAAAGACATCCGTCAGGAAGTTAAAATGTGGTCGCAAATGGGTTTTCCAACTGAACAATGACCCCAAGCATACTTCCAAAGTTGTGGCAAAATAGCTTAAGGACAACAAAATCAAGGTATTGGAGTGGCCATCACAAAGCCCTGACCTCAATCCTATAGAAAATTTGTGGGCAGAACTGAAAAAGCGTGTGCGAGCAAGGAGGCCTACAAACCTGACTCAGTTACACCAGCTCTGTCAGGAGGAATGGGCCAAAATTGTGGGAAGCTTGTGGAAGGCTACCCAAAACGTTTGACCCAAGGTAAACAATTTAAAGGCAACGCTACCAAATACTAATCGAGTGTATGTAAACTTCAGACCCACTGGGAATGTGATGAAAGTAATAAAAGCTGAAATAAATCACTCTACTATTATTCTGACATTTCACTTATTTAAAATAAAGTGGTGATCCTAACTGACCTAAAACAGGGATTTTTTACTAGGATTAAATGTCAGGAATTGTGAAAAACTGAGTTTAAATGTATTTGGCTAAGGTGTATGTAAACCTCCGACTTCAACTGTACATCCAACATGTGAATTAGTCAGACGATGTGTTCATGACCATGGGATGAAATAACTGAGGACTGAAATGTTAAACTTGTGTAACATTGACCATTTTCAGTAAAGTTAATTTAAAAAGGGAAATTTGCTTAGTTAATGTTTTACAGTTAATATTTCAGGAAATTAAGTTATTGATGGAGCTTGGCCCATTGACAGAACGTCCTTGGGCTGGTTCATGGGAAGACATTGTGGAGACTAGACAGACAGTCATTTACAATTATCTATTCAATCCCTCATACAGACGGGCAGACGTGCGCACACACAAACGTTCAGGCAGGTTCCATATCAGACTCCTATATATTCCAGTGTACAGTATTGGGGCTAAAGGTTGCTACTCTGTATGTCAGGAGTGCGTATCTGACAGTTGAGATGATTGCCAGTTCCAGTAGTAAAGTGGATATGTTGCAATGCATGTTGGGGTGACAGTGGTTGATGTGGCATGACTGGGGAGAGTCCTAGCAAGTCCAGACCTGAGTCTAATAAAAAGGCATGTGTGATTAGAAGTTACTGCTATTACACCGTAACAAACACCTACCATAGCTTTTCATGTACTGTTATAAACTCAACAAAAAAAGGAACGTCCTCTCACTGTCAACTGAGTTTATATTCAGCAAACTTAACATGTGTAAATATTTGTATGAACATAAGATTCAACAACAGACATAAACTGAACAAGTTCCATAGACATGTGACTAACAGAAATTGAATAATGTGTCCCAAACAAAGGGGGAGGCCACCAGCTGCATTAAGTACTGCAGTGCATCTCCTCCTCACAGACTGCACCAGATTTGCGAGTTCTTGCTGTGAGATGTTACCCCACACTTCCACCAAGGCACCTGCAAGTTCCCAGACATTTCTGGGGGGGAATGGCCCAAGCCCTCACCCTCCGATCCAACAGGTCCCAGACATGCTCAATGGGATTGAGATCCGGGCTCTTCGCTGGCCATGGCAGAACACTGACATTCCTGTCTTGCAGGAAATCACACACAGAACGAGCAGTATGGCTGGTGGCATTGTCATGTTGGAGGGTCATGTCAAGATGAGCCTGCAGGAAGGGTACCACATGAGGGGGGAAGATGTCGTCATTGTAACGCACAGAGTTGAGATTGCCTGCAATGACAATGAGCTCAGTCCGATGATGCTGTGACACACCGCCCCAGACCATGATGGACCCTCCACATTGATCCCGCTCCAGAGTACAGGCATCGGTGTAACGCTCATTCCTTCAACAATAAATGTGAATCCGACCATCACCCCTGGTGAGACAAAACCGTGACTCGTCAGTTAAGAGCACATTTTGCCAGTCCTGTCTGGTACAGCGACAGTGGGTTTGTGCCCATAGGCAATGTTGTTGCCGGTGATGTCTGGTGAGGACCTGCCTTACAACATGCCAACAAGCTATCAGTACAGCCTCTCTCATCTTATTGCGGACAGTCTGAGCACTGAAGGAGTGATTGTGCGTTCCTGGTGTAACTGGGGTAGTTGTTGTTGCCATCCTGTACCTGTCCCGCAGGTGTGATGTTCGGATGTACCGATCCTGTGCAGGTGTTGTTACACGTGGTCTGCCACTACAAGGACTATCAGCTGTCCGTCCTGTCTCCCTGTAGCGCTGTCTTAGGCGTCTCACAGTACGGACATTGCAATTTATTGATCTGCAGTCCTCATGCCTCCTTGCAGCATGCCTAACGCAAGTTCACGCAGATGAGCAGGGGCAGCTTTCTTTTGGTGTTTTTCAGAGTCAGTAGAAAGGCCTCTTTAGTGTCCTAAGTTTTCATAACTGTGACCTTAATTGCCTACCATCTGTAAGATGTTAGTGTCTTAACGACCTTTCCACAGGTGCATGTTCATTAATTGTTTATGGTTCATTGAACAAGCATGGGAAACAGTGTTTAAACCCTTTACAATGAAGATCTGTGAAGCTATTTTGATTTTTACAAATTATTTTTGAAAGACAGGGTCCTGAAAAAGGGACGTTTCTTTTTTGCTGAGATTATTACAAAAAACACTCTGTACTATACTATCCAATGCATGAAGGTCTCTGAGTGTGTGTAAGTCAAGTGTATGTTTGTTTTTGTTTGCAAGATCTGCGCGTGTCTGTGTTAATGCTGTTTAGTCCTCTCTCTCATTCAGACCACAGCACTGCCTGCTATGAGGCCATCTGGTGCCCCATATGGTCACCCTCAGATAACCCATGTGTGTTCCTCATCAAGTGAAAAGTCTACACACTTTATAGCAGATCAACAATGGCGAACACGTCAGATCGATCCACGACAAACAACGGCACATAGAATCAAAATAGTTCATTGATTTTAAAAAGGTCTCAAAAATTATCAAAACGACTGACAGGTTAATGTAGCATGGAATATGCAGCATCGTTAGGCCACAAAACCCACAAAAGCAGATTAGTGCAAACTGCAAACCACTGAGTGAATATTAATCAGCATGGTTTGAGATGATTACAGGAAATACAAAACATACTTTTTAGAATCGTCATGTTTATCTAAATAGCTAAAAAAAATCACAATGAGGCAAGCGGATTGGTAAGAAGCTGCCGGAAGGTGATGTTACCTGGTCCTGAAAGCAGCCCAGTAGCCAGTCACAGGCTAGGGCCTGAGGAACCGAAAGATTTAAACTACATACTGGGGACTCATTTATCTGTAACACACAGGAGGAACCAATGTACAGCGGAGTTCAATGGCATGTTACACAAGGGAACAAAATGTACAGAAATGTACGTATAGGCCCAATATAGTAGTAGTACTGTATGTTACACTGCTTCATGCTTTAGCATCCTTCAATTAGTTTGAGACAAACAGTACGTTTAAATTGTGCACATAGGGCGAATACAAGCGCTAAGTAGATATTTCTATACATAGTGTGTAGAAGTGGAGGCTGCTGAGGGGAGGACGGCTCATAATAATGGCTGGAACGGCATCAGACACATGGAAACCGAAATTGACTCGGCACTGTGGGTTAGTATAGCACACCCGCTAATGCTAAGCTACAACGCTAACCGGTTGATTAAGCTAATGTGCTAGCAGTCTGCATCGGCCAATATGCTAAGCTAATATGCTAGCAGGTTGGATGGGGCTAACAAGCTAATAGGCTAGCTGGATTGGAGTGTTGCACTGCTCAGGAGAATACGTACAAGTCGGTATGCATGCAGGAGGTGTGTTTACCTGAGAACCACCAGCAACGGGGATGACGCAGGTGAGGAGGTTTCCGATCACTGTTTCCAAGGGAACACTGAGGCTGTCCACGTGCACGGTGTAGATGAGCCCCAAACAGTTCTGCACAGGGGAGGCACTCAGTCAGAAGACAAGAACAACCTTTCCTTGACTTGTAGTGAAATGACAAATGAGGTTTGTGTGGAAAATAACACATCTACTACTTAAAGCAAAATACAGCCAAATCAAGCCTAGATTTGCCTCAAACACACTTCGTTGTAACAAGAAACAGAGATGAGAAGTGCAAGGGAGTATCAGACAGGGACATGGAGTATTGTTTTGAGGTGCGTTGTACCCTGAAAACCTCTGTGTGGTCCAGACGGGACACCAGCACCAGGCTCTTGGGGGCAAAGACCTGGGCCGGCTGGACCAGCCCTGGGACTTCGTCCTCATCCACCTCACTGGCCTCAGCTTTCTGTAGCTACACACACAGAAAGACACAGAATATCATACAGTGTACAGAACGTAGCCTACCCTGTGCAAATGTTCTATAGATGTATCATTAAAGATCAAATGTAATATCAGACGTCAAGTACTGCTTGGAACATTTATAAATCGTTATCGGTTTCTCATATGATCAGATCGTCTCATTTCCACAACAGCGTAAAATGTAGGGATAAACACTTGCTATACAGTACAGCTTAGAGGTCGACCGATTAATCGGAATGGCGGATTTCTAGTTTTCATAACAATCGGAAATCGTTCATTTTGGACGCCGTTTATTTTCTTTTTTTACACCTTTATTTAATCTTTATTTAACTAGGCAAGTCAGTTAACTTATGGCTGCAATCTCGTTGACGGGAGCGATATGACAACAGCCAGTGAAAGTGCAGGGCGCCAATTTTAAAACATCAAAAATCTAAATTAAAATTCCTCAAACATACATGTATCTCATACCATTTTAAAGCTAATCTTGTTGTGAATATCACCACAGTGTCCGATCTCAAATACGCTTTACAGCAAAAGCACCACAAACAATTATGTTCGGTCACCACATAGCCATAGAAAAACACAGCCATTTTTTTTTCCAGCCAAAGAGAGGAGTTTCAAAAAGCACAAATAGAGATAAAATTAAATCACTAACCTTTGATGATCTTCATCAGATGACACTCATAGGACTTCATGTCACACAATACAGTTCATATTTATCAAAATATGAGCTGACATTGGCGCGTTACATTCACTAGTTCCGAAAACATCCAGTGATTTTGCATAGCCACATCATTCAACAGAAATACTCATCATAAATGTAGATGATAATACAAGTTATACACATGGAATTATAGATATACCTCTCCTTAATGCAACCTCTGTCTGACTTCAAAAAACTTTACGGAATAAGCAAACCATGCAAAAATCTGAGACGGGGCTCAGAAGAATGTCGCAATAGCCGCCATGTTGACGTCAACATAAACAAGAAATTACATGATAAATATTCCCTTACCTTTGATGATCTACATCAGAAAGCACTCCAGGAATCCCAGGTCCACAATCAATCATTAGGATGTTTTTAACATATAGCTTCAATAAAGTTCCAACCCAGATTATTCCTTTGTGTCTTCATGAGCAATGGAACGCAAGTGGATACCATGAGGAATGCGCGTGATCAGAAAATGGCTGACTGCCAGACACCTGATAGATTTTGCTCTCATTCACTCACACAGCACAGCAGATGTCCCATTGAAATTTCTATAGATGATTGATATCGAGTGGAACCCCTAGGCAGTGCAACATCATTAATATATCAGGGGCATTTCATTGGGGACTGTGGTGAATACATGCAAAGCTCAGATTTCTCACTTCCTGTTTTGATTTCTCCTCAGGATTTTGCCTGCCATATGAGTTCTGTTATACTCACAGACATCATTCAAACAGTTTTAGAAACTTTAGAGTGTTTTCTATCCAATACTAATAATAATATGCATATATTAGCAACAGACTGAGGAGCAGGCCGTTTACTTTGGGCAACTTATTCATCCAAATACTCAATACTGCCCCCCAGCCATAAGAAGTTAAGCACACATTCTTATTTTCAATGACGGCCTAGGAACGGTGGGTTAACTGCCTTGTTCAGGGGCAGAACGACAGATTTTTACCTTGTCAGCTCGGGGATACAATCTTGCAACCTTACGGTTAACTAGTCCAACGCTCTAACCACCTGCCTCACGAGGAGACCGTCTGTTACGCGAATGCAGTAAGAAACCACGGTAAGTTGCTAGCTAGCATTAAACTTAATCAATCATAATCACTAGTTATAAACTAGTAATATCATCCATGTGTAGTTATCTAGTGTGTACTGCGTTGCATGTAATCGATGCAGTGTGCATTCGCGAAAAAGGACTGTCGTTGCTGCAACGTGTACCTAACCATAAACACCAATGCCTTTCTTAAAATCAATACACAGAAGTACATATTTTTAAACCTGCATATTTAGCTAAAAGAAATCCAAGTTAGCAGGCCATATTAACCAGGTGAAATTGTGTCACTTCTCTTGCGTTCATTGCACGCAGAGTCAGGGTATATGCAACAGTTTGGGCCGCCTGGCTCATTGCAAACTAATTTGCCAGAATGTTACGTAATTATGACATAACATTGAAGGTTGTGCAATGTAACAGGAATATTTAGACTGATGGATGCCACCCGTTAGATAAAATACGGAACGGTTCCGTATTTCACTGAAAGAATAAACGTCTTGTTTTCGAGATGATAGTTTCCGGATTCGACCATATTAATGACCTATTTCTGTGTGTTGTTATGTTATAATTAAATCTATGATTTGATAAGAGCAGTCTGACTGAGCGATGGTAGGCACCAGCAGGCTCATAAGCATTCATTCAAACAGCACTTTCGTGAGTTTTGCCAGCAGCTCTGCTGTTTATGACTTCAAGCCTATCAACTCCCGAGATAATGCTAGTGTAACAATGTGATGTGAAATGGCTAGCTAGTTAGCGGGGTATGCGCTATTAGCGTTTCAAACGTCACTCACTCTGAGCTTTGGAGTGGTTGTTCCCCTTGCTCTGCATGGGTAACGCTGCTTTGAGGGTGGCTTTTGTCGTTGTGTTCCTGGTTCGAGCCCAGGTAGGAGCAAGGAGAGGTACGGAAGCTATACTGTTACACTGACAATACTAAAATGCCTATATGAACATCCAATAGTCAAAGGTTAATGAAATACAAATGGTATAGAGAGAAATAGTCCTATAAACCTGGGAATATTGAAGACTCCTGTTAAAAGGAACCACCAGCTTTCATATGTTCTCATGTTCTGAGCAAGGAACTTAAAAGTTAGCTTTCTTACATGGCACATATTGCACTTTTACTTCAACACTTTGTTTTTGCATTATTTAAACCAAATTGAACAGCTAAATGGATTTTATTGATGTATTATATTAAGTTAAAAATAAGTGTTCATTCAGTATTGTTGTAATTGTCATTATTACAAATAAATAAATAAAAATCATCCGATTGAATCGGTATCGGCTTTTTTTGGTCCTCCAATAAATCGGTATCGGCGTTGAAAAATCATAATCGGTCAACCTCTAGTAAGGATAAGGATACTGTTATTGGTTCATAATGACATTGGCTCAGTGTGTGAGGAGTAGTGTGGCCAGGGGGAATCTTCTCTTTCTCCTCTAGTCTCTCACCTGTGGGTTGTCCAGGCCCTCCCAGAACGTGAAACAGGCACAATAGTGACGCTCTGAGTTGATGTCGGTCAGAACCGACACAAAGAACGACGGACGCTCCCTCTCTGGAACTAACTGCCATCCGTTTGGCTGACAGAACTGAGAGAAAAGGAGATGGTGAGAAAGAGGAGGAGGGAGGAGGGAGAGGGTGAGATCAACAGAAAATGAGTCAATGGGCACAGGGGTCGAGAAAGAAGGGAAGAAGGAGGGAAAAGGGAATGAGGTGAAAGGGATAGAAGGACAGGAGGGAGAGATAGATGAGGAAGCACGAGAGAGAGAGCGATGACAGGAGAGGAACATACAGTATTAGTATCCCAGTGTGGTATGTCACATGTCCCTACTCTGCATATCTGTGACTCACCTCTGATCTCTAGCCTATCATTTAGTTATTTTCCACCACTAGGCTACACCAAGTTAAGAAAACTTTCCACGTGTCAGAAATGATTAACCTTACACCCTTATTTTGGATCGGGGTGAGAAATAGGCTAGAAGCAAACCAAGGAATAATCATTGTTCTGTAGGCATTCATCTTGTAAAACATAATGAACACTTAGGAATTCTTCAATGCTGACTCGGGCAAAACACACAAGACAATAATGAGGTAATCAATACTAGAATAAGGGTTATTTGGGAGACATTAAATACACATTAACAGTAAATTATTCAGGGTGATGTTGATCCCTTCACGATGCAGCCTTTCTTCAGGTTACGGATGATGCATGTAGCATCGGGTAAATATGTAGGCTATTGTGCATTTGTTTGTGTGAGAGTAATGTTAGTTACATACCAGTTCGATGCCTTGTGGAAAGGGATTGTCCTCCCAGTCTTTCTCAGGAAAGCGCTGGAGAATGTGACCTTGGCCCTCACTGCCCCCTGGAGAAAGAGAGAGAAAAGAGGGTGACAAAGGTCAGGTCAGAACTCTTGATCAGAAAGCCAAGTTATCTGTCAGGGCCTAGTCCACTACTGTATGGCTGGGGATTGCAAGGGAGCTCACCATACGATATTATTACAATACTTAGGTGCCGGTACGATATGCATTGCGATTCTCATGATTCTATATGTATTGCAATTCAACACATATGTTCCAAACATATTTCTCACTATATTGCTGCACAGAGACAAGAGAGAGCATGAGAAAATGAGTTGGAAACTAAAGTGCTGAAAATATGTTAACTCACTGTTTAAAAAAATATATTTAAAAAATAATAAAAATAGAGGCTGTACCCTAGCGCAGCTACAGCCGATTAGCGCTAACGCTCATTTTTACAAGTTGATACTTCGAGTCAGCTATAGTCCACTGATTTGACAAGCGCACACGCGCACACACACACACACAGAACTTTGTTCATGTGTTTCAGCTAACCTCATGACCAAACACACACACTGCTCTAAATGTCATAACCCTCTGAAGTCTTTAGTGGTGTTATGTGGACTGTGTCATGTGCATTCCAAAGGAAGTGCACCCCTATTGATAAAACTAACACAAATGTATGGTTGTATTGGACATGAGACATGCACTTCTGTCTCTCTCCTAGTAGGGCAGGATATCAACCCTGATAACATGATCCTTAACCCATTAGATATTAATGAAGTGAATGGGAAATATGATTGTTGATTCAGATTTAAATTTCCTGAAATTTACCAGAAGTGGCTAATACAGATATATTTCATACTGATATTTCTGACCACTTTCCAATTTTCCACTTCTCGTTGGCAACTGGAAATGAACAGATGGGAATGATTAGAAGCATTACATGTAGAATGTTTAACTCAAGTAATTGTGAGCGCTTTAAGATGTTGATTGATGATATTTCAAAGGAAAATGTTTATAAATCAGGCAGATGTGGAATCTGCTTTCCAGACATTTCTCACATCTTTCATTTCACCACTGCTTTCCCTTAGTTAAACCACGTAAGAGAGCAGCAGAAGGGTTCTGGAAAACTTGGTTTACAACCGGTCTCAAAAAAATCCTCAGTTAAAAAAAACCAACAAGTTGTATAATAAGTCCCCCACAAATCCCTCTCCCCTGAATTCTGCAAATTACAAAAAGTATATGAACAAATTTAATCACCTACTTTAGATATCCCCCCAAAATATATATTTTACTAACAAATTCCAAGAATCCTTCAATAATATTAAGTCAACTTGGAAAATCATCAATAAACTGTTGAATAAGAAAAAGGCATCCACAACTATCCCATCTAAAGTTGGAAATAAGACATATAGTGATCCTGATGTTATTTCATGTTAATTGAATCACTTTGTGAATGTGGGTGCCTCTTTGGTGAAATCCATGTCTTCCTTGATCACTGAGGCTCCAACGTATACCTTCACCAAATCTACGCAAACTGGTATTGTTCCTAAAGATGTGATAATTGGCTAAGTTATCCCACTCCATAAATCTGGGGATCCAAGATCTTTTACAAATTATCACCCAAAATTCAAGAAAAATTGGTGTATAAGAGAATGTTGAAACATTTAAAATCAACACTGTATTCTATATGAGGATCAATATGGTTTTCGTAAAAACTACTCCAACGATATGTCTCTTCTGCATCTTGTGGATAAAATATTTACAGCCCTTAACAATTAATAGGCTCGTCATCTTTCTAGATTTAGCCAAAGCGTTTGACATGGTTGGTCATGAAATATTACTTCCTAAATTGCATTATGTTTTTCATGATTATACATATAATTGGTTATATAGTTATGTTTATGATCGAAAATAATTTGTTTACGCAAATAGCTGTGCATCTACCAGGGCCAAGATATCCTGTGGTGTCCCACAGGGTTTGAAAATTGGACCTTTCTTTTTCCTAATCTATATTAATGGCCTTGCTGATGTGTCCTCTACCATACTTCCCATGCTCTTCACTGGTGATACCAATTTGATTTTATCACATAAAAATTTTGATTCAATAGTTCATGAAGCCAACTCAGGCACGGCAACATTTCATGAATGGTTCCAGATAACTAGTTTATCTTTAAATGTTAAAAAAAAAAAAAAAAAACTTTATAGTATTCACTATTAAGAATAAGAAATATTGTATAAAAAAAAATGTATACAATAATTTTAAAAAGCCAGAATCGCAATTGGTGGGAATTAAATGGAATAAGTTACATCCACTAGATTCCTCTGAGTTCTAATTGATGAAAAGTTGTCCTGGAAAGATCATATTACATTTGTCTACAGCAAAGTGATGAAATCTGTTGGTATCATCAGAATTGCTTCCTACCTCTTTACTATAGCTTAATTTACCCAGATCTCAATTACTGTAATATTGTCTGGGCCAGTATTTCATAGAGATGCACAACATAAAATCGGTGAGCGTATTGGAATAGGCTGATATTAGATAAAAATGCCAAAGTCGGCATCAGCCCAATGTCTAGTTTAACTCCGATGTACAAAATCGATGTCAAATCTGACGTGCATACCTATATCTTTTTCACCTTTATTATATAACGTAAGTAGATGACGTAATGATGCCAAAAAATATACAGCGCTACGCAGAACAAAAGCAGAAAAATACTAAGCGTACACTTCCAACAACTAAACAAGTTCAAGTCGAGCAGTCATTTGAAAGAGTAAGAGCATTTCAGCAAGACAACTCAAAGGCGAAATCCATTAACGCCAAGATAATGGAATTTATTGCCCATGACAATCAACCGTGCTCTGTCGTAGATGATGTTGGCTTTTGCCGACTGATCGATCGATCCCCGGTACACACTATTTTTCAGATGTTGCCCTACCGGAGTTACACAGTATTGTTGAAAGACACATCCACTGCTATTAGCGTCACGACTCATATTTGGACCAGCGAGTCTGACAACACAGTGGGTCGACGAGGATTTTGCACCAATAGAGATGGCAGTTTCAGTTCTAGTCCGTAGGAAACTGTGCAGTACTTTGTTTATGTATTATTTCTTACATTGTTAAGAAATACTTCCCGACATACAGCCGGGAAGAACTATTGGATATCAGAGAGACGTCAACTTACCAGCACTACGACCAGGAATACGACATTCCCAAAGCGGATCCTTTGTCTGCACCTCCCAGGGTATTTGAACTGATTCCAGAGGCCGACCCAAAACAATGCCGCCAGAGAAGAGGGACTCGGAGCGGTCTTCTAGTGAGGCTTCGGAGGCACGCACACCACCCACCGCTTCAGAGTATATTACTCTCTAATGTCCAGTCCCTAGTTGACGAAATCAGGGCAAGAGTTGCTTTCAAAGAGATGTCCGGGATTGTAACATACTCTGTTTCACGGAAACATGGCTAGCTTGGGATAGGCTGTCGGAGTTGGTATAGCCAACGTGATTTTCAGTGCATCGCGTCGACAGGAATAAACATCTCTCCGGTAAGAATAAGGACGGGGCTGTATGTATAATGATAAACGACTAATAATCGTAACAACATACAGGAACTCAGGTCCTTTTGTTCACCTGACCTAGAATTCCTCACAATCAAATGCCGACCGTATTATCTCCCAAGAGAACTCTCCTAGGTTATTGTCACAGCTGTGTATATCCCCCCTAAAGCATTTTAACAAAGCTAATTTGAGAACAAGGATACCTAAAGTCTATCAGCATATCGAATGAAGTACATGGGTGAGTAACACGCTCCACCCTTGCTACTCTAACTTCAGCGAAGCCCTCCCCCACCCTCCATTTGGCAAATCTGACCCTGGCTCCATCTTGTTGCTCCCTTCCTATAGGCAAAAATTAAAACAGGAAGTGCCCGTGCTTAGGTCTATCCAACGCTCGTCTGACCAATCGGATTCCACGCTTCAAGATTGCATCGATCACATGGACTGGGATTTGTTCCAGGTAGCCTCAGAGAATAACACTGACGTATACGCTGAGCGAGTTTATAAGGAAACGTATAGGAGATGTTGTACCCACTGACTATTAAAACCTTCCCTAACCAGAAACCATGGATGGATGGCAGCATTCAAATTAAACTGAAAGTACGTTCCACCACATTTATTTATTTATTTTGAATTTTACCCCTTTTTCTCCCCAATTTCGTAGTATCCAATTGTTGTAGTAGCTACTATCTTGTCTCATCGCTACAACTCCCGTACGGGCTCGGGAGAGACGAAGGTTGAAAGTCATGCGTCCTCCGATACACAACCAACCAAGCCGCTGCTTCTTTAACACAGCGCACATCCAACCCGGAAGCCAGCCGCACCAATGCGCCGGAGGAAACACCGTGCACCTGGCCACCTTGGCTAGCGTACACTGCGCCCAGCCCGCCACAGGAGTCGCTGGTGCGCGATGAGACAAGGACACCCCTACCGACCAAGCCCTCCCTAACCCGGGCGACGCTAGGCCAATTGTGCGGACCTCCCGGTCGCTGCCGGTTACGACAGAGCCTGGGCGCGAACCCAGGACTCTGATGGCACAGCTGGCGCTGCAGTACAGCGCCCTTAACCACTGCGCCACCCGGGAGGCCCCGTTCCACCACATTTAATCATGGCAAGGCAACTGGGAATATGGCCGAATACAAACAGTGTAGTTATTCCATCCGTAAGGCAATCAAAACAACCAAAGTGTCAGTATAGAGACATGGTCGAGTCGCAATCAACAGCTCAAACACGAGATGTATGTGGCAGGGTCTACAGACAATCACAGGTTACAAACAGAAAACCAGCCCTGCCGCGGACATCAACGTCTTGCTTCCAGACAAACTAAACACCTTCTTTGCACGCTTTGAGGCTGATACAGTGCCACTGACGCAGCCCACTACCAAAGATTGTGGGCTCTCCTTCCCTGTGGCCGACGTGAGTAAAATATTTAAACGTATTAATCCTCGCAAGGCTGCCAGCCCAGAAGGGATCCCTAGCTGCGTCCTCAGCGCATGCAAAGACCAGCTGGCTGGTGTGTTTACGGACATATTCAATCAATCCCTATCCCAGGACGCTGTCCCCACATTCTTCAAGATGGCCACCATTGCTTTCTTGGGAACAGGAACAAAGGTAACTGAACTAAATTACTACCGCCCCGTTTGTGACCCTGGGTCTCGAACCCGCCGTGTTCAATTGGGTCCTGGACTTCCTGACGGGCCACCTTCAGGTGGTGAAGGTAGGAAACAACATCTCCCCTCCTCAACACTAGGGCCCCACAAGGGTGCGTTCTCAGCCCCCTCCTGTACTCCCTGTTCACCCACGACTGCGTGGCATGCACACTTCCAACTCAATCATCAAGTTAGCAGACAACACAACAGTGGTAGGCCTGATTACCAACGACGACGAGACGGCCTACAGGGAGGAGGTGAGGGCTCTCGGAGTGTGGTGTCAGGAAAATAACCTCATTTAATGTCAGCAAAACAAAAGAGATGATTGTGGACTTCAGGAAACAGCAAAGGGAGCACCCCCCTATCCACGGGACAGCAGTATAGAAGGTGGAAGGTTTTAAGCTCCTCTGTGTACATATCACCAACAAACTGAAATAGTGCCTGTTCAAACTCAGGAGGTTGAAAAAAATGTGGCTTGTCACCGAAAACCCTCACTAACTTTTACAGGTGCACAATTGAGAGCATCCTGTCGGGCTGTATCACCGCCTGGTACGGCAACTGCACTGCCCTCAACCGCATGGCTCTCCAGAGGGTGGTGTGTTCTGCACAACGCATCACCGGGGGCAAGCTACCTGCCCTCCAGGACACCTACAGCACCTGATGTCACAGGAAGGTCAAAAAGATCATTAAGGACAAACCACCCGAGCCACTGCCTACCATCCAAAAGGCGAAGTCAGTACAGGTGCATCAAACCTGGGACTGAGAGATTGAAAAACAGCTTCTTTCTCAAGGCCATCAGATTGTTAAACAGCACAGAAAGGTGGCTGCCTAATTAGAGACTTGATATCATTGGTCACTTTAATAAATGGAACACTAGTCACTTTAATAATGCCACTTAAGAATGTTTACATATATGACATTACTCATCTCATGTATATACTGTATCCTACACTATGTATTCTATACTATTGCATCTTAGCTGCTCTGTCACTGCGCATCCATATATTTCTATATTCTTATCCCAGTCCTTTACTAGATTGTGTGCATTTGGTTTTGTTGTGAAAATGTTGATATTACTTGTTAGATACTGCTGCACTGTCAGATCTATAAGCATAAACATTTCACTACACTCACAACATCTGCTAACCATGTGTGTGACCAATACAATTATTTGATTTCGAATTGAAGAAAGCCCTACTGCATGCTCAAGAATGTGCTGGTTCTCATACCGCTGCTGCCATTTCAATGGCATTTGAGAACATGTTTGAAACATGAACACTCCTAGTTCCATTCAAACAACTGACTGGAGAAATAAGGTCAACTGCGTCTGCAGCAGACGTGATACCCTGTCATGGCATTGAAATGCCTGTTCAATGAAACTGCCAACGCAGACTGTGGCGTTAAAACTTACAAAACTACTTGAGGCTGTGAACAAGCGATTCAGTGGCATTCTCGATAAGCCTCTTTACTGTGTCGCCACCATGCTCGACGCTAGGTACAAATAATGCTACTTCGATGCAGAAAAGAAACAGGGTTTACGTGAAATGTTACATACACAGCTGGACAAGATGGAAAGATGGAAATGGACACAATGACAGTGCACACCGAGGAAGTGAGGCCACGGACAGACAGAGCTGAAACTTCACTGCTTGACATGTATGATGAAATCCTGGTTGAGAATGAAACGACTGAATAAATGAACAAAACAGTACAGCAAGTAAGTGAAAGAAATAGGTTTTGATTATGTTTTACTGGTAATGGGGACATACGTAAATGTCAACAAAATAACTTTTTGGTCAGTGTGGTGTGTGTGTGTGTGTGTGTGTGTGTGTGTGTGTGCGCATAACTTTTATTTAAGTAGTCAGTTAAAGAACAAATTCTTACAATGACAGCCTACCCCAACAAAACCCGGACGACGCTGAGACAATTGTGCACCGCCCTATGGGACTCCAAATCACAGCCAGATGTGATACAGCCTTGATTCAAACCAGGGACTGTATTGACGCCTCTTGCACTGAGACGCAGTGCCTTAACACACACACAGACGCAGTGATCTAACTATTTAACTGCACTAGAATTCTTAAAAAGGCAGCAAAAAAATGTGTATATTGGTTATCTGTATCGTTTTTTGGCATGGAAAATATTGGATATCGGTATCGGCCAAAAATGTAATATCAGTGCATCCCTAGTATTTATATTTTAGTCTTTTAGCAGACGCTCTTATCCAGAGCAGTATTGAGTGGATACATTTTCATTTTTTTCCCCGTACTGGTACCCCCGTGGGAATCTAACCCACAACCCTGTCGTTGTAAGCGCCATGCTCTACCAACTGCGCCACACGGGACTGAACATATGCCTCCTGTTGAAGATATCCCTCTAGTAGTGTGGGGGCTGTGCTTTGGCAAAGTGGGTGGGATTATATCCTTCCTGTTTGGCCCTGTCCGGGGGTGTCCTTGGATGGGGCCACAGTGTCTCCTGACCCCTCCCGTCTCAGCCGCCAGTATTTATGCTGCAGTAGTTTATGTGTCGTGGGGGCTAGGGTCAGTTTGTTATATCTGGAGTACTTCTCCTGTCCTATTCGGTGTCCTGTGTGAATTTAAGTGTGCTCTCTCTAATTCTCTCTTTCTTTCTCTCTCTCGGAGGACCTGAGCCCTAGGACCATGCCTCAAGACTACCTGACATGATGACTCCTTGCTGTCCCCAGTCCACCTGGCCGTGCTGCTGCTCCAGTTTCAACTGTTCTGCCTTATTATTATTGGACCATGCTGGTCATTTATGAACATTTGAACATCTTGGCCATGTTCTGTTATAATCTCCACGCGGCACAGCCAGAAGAGGACTGGCCAGAACCCCACATAGCCTGGTTCCTCTCTAGGTTTCTTCCTAGGTGCTTCTACACCTGCATTGCTTGCTGTTTGGGGTTTTAGGCTGGGTTTCTGTACAGCACTTTGAGATATCAGCTGATGTACGAAGGGCTATATAAATAAATTTGATTTGATCCCATCTACACAAATTACTCATCATAGAAAATACATTTCCAAGACTAGCCACCTCCTCTAATTACCTGGCTCCATCCACGGGGTTGACCAACCAGTGCCCACGCACAGTGGCTAACCAGGCTATCTGCATTGTGTCCCACCCACCACCTGCCAACCACCCTTTTACGCTACTGTTACTCTCTGCTCATCATATATGCATAGTCACTTTAACCATATCTACATGTAAATACTACCTAAATCAGCCAGACTAACCGGTGTCTGTATGTAGCCTCGCTACTTTTATAGCCTGTCTTTTTACTGTTGTTTTATTTCTTTACCTACCTATTGTTCACCTAATAACTTTTTTGCACTATTGGTTCGAGCCTGTAAGTAAGCATTTCACTGTTGTATTCAGCGCACGTGACAAATAAACTTTGATTTGATTTGCACCTTTATTTAAGAACCTCATACCTCCCAGACAATTTACTGAAACCCTTCAATGGATTCTGCCGGGTTAATTCTGAAATCTATCTATATAGCAAGACACTGCGATAACCTTCACCCTCCCAACTGTCACACCTCACATAGCCAATTCTCTATCAGATACAGAGGTACCATACTCTGTAATTCTTATCTTCACATTGCCAAAACATCATCATCCCTCAATAACTTCAAGGCAAGACTGGGGGTCAGCCTGATGAACCAAACTACTCAGTAATCTCCTCCATATAGCCCAACAGACATTTAAACAAAACATATACTGTTTATAATGTGTTGTGATTGCTGATCAGTTCATTTGTACATTTATGATTAGTGGGTTTTGTTATGTGTTTTAACAAACCTTTTCTATTTTTGTACTTGTATTGTATATAGTTTGTGGTGTGGTTTGTACAGTATATAAGGCCCTTAGGCTTCTAACCACACCTACACAGTTTATTTATTTATTTGTTGTTATCTGTATTGTTGTTGATCACCTATTTTCTTTGGTGCCAATAAATTAAACTAAAAAGTATCGTGATATGTAACCATTGATCCCCCCCCCACTTTACTGTCAGTCTGTCATAAAGAAAAAGATGAGCTCAATGCCACAAACTGTTACTTCATGACACAGTTATTGTTGACACAGTGGTTGAGGTACTTTCAGTCTAAGGGCTCAGACACACCAACAGCGTTTGCTGGCCGAGAGTACTTCACCTCTGCATGTAATTTGCAAATTGAACGTGCACAGATTTCACATGTACTGTAGATTCACATGAAGAATGTCGGCAGACAGACATCTAAAGTGGGTGGTCCCTAAAACAAGGCACGCTGAACGATCGGCAGACGAACGCTGGATCCACATTCGTGTAACGTGTGCGAGCCTTAAACCTGGCCTTGAGGGATCATGACCCAGAAGGGACTGGCCTTGTTCCAGGCTGCCTCACTAATAGGCACACTTTCTTGGCACAACGCCCTTGTGATTCTTCCCAAACACAGAATGATTTATCTTCAGACTTCAGCTAAGATGTCAGTGCTGCTCGTCTTAGCAGAATGACATAAGCCTTCATACGTAATCCACTACAAATCACTCTGTTAACCATCGTTTGAGCTTCTCTGTCCGGACAGTCGTCTTCACACAGAATTCACTTTATGTCACAGCATGAGACCAATCACTGAAAGAGACATTATTCACAAAGTAAAGAAGGAAGAGAGAGTTTGTGGTTGAATGCTGCATCAGTCTGAGAGAATAACAAAAGTCTCACGCTCTTTATCCCGGGGAACAAAACCAAGAGCCCGGTAAGCCCAGTCACAATACAAACAACAACTATAGGGCAGGCAGCTCCCAAAACCAAACACACAGATGGGAAGGAAATAGCCTACTCATAGTCTCTTCTGCACGCTCTCTTTCTCCCCTTCACCCATCTCCTCTTACTCATCTCACCTTTGCTACCATCCCCATCTCACTCTCCCTTTCTCGTGAGAAGGTGGGAGTCATGAGACAGTGGGTTGTGTTTAGTAGAACAGCTGTCCTTCATTCCTGACCACTTTTTAAAAACCTTTCTGGTGTCAAAAACACTTTGACCAGTCAAACACAGAGCTGCAGAAATGCAGGCAGCGAGCCTTTCATATTACATGTACTCTCTCATTCGTTTAAAACATCACTCAAGTTCTGTCTAAACAGACGTGAGCAGCGGTCAGGGACCGGGAAGGAATTTACATTTTCAACTTTACCGCACTGCTGTTTATTAATTTAGACCTCCTTCATGCTACATTAAGTGATGTGCAGGCAGCATAAAAAGTGACGGGATGGCTAGTGGTAGATTATTAATAGTACATCTGGCTAAATTATCCATTCTAGAATACCACTTACAATTGCATGTAAAATACATTCCTTCATTTTAAGTAGTATGCTAGAGTGGATATTGAAACGTATTGTTTCAGTGGCAGCCAGGTGGTGGTGGTGTGTTTTCTACATGTACTCCTCAGTGGTAGACTGTAAACTGTGACAGAAGAGAGGAGCTCATAAAAACTTCCTTGAGGTTTGGCTCTGAGAACTTCAGCACGTAGCACAGGTAGGTGTGTGTGTCTATCTCAAAGAATATAGTCCTCATGCATCTTGTGTGTGTAAGTGCACGTAGTATATGTTAAATGGGTTAATCTGTGCAGTAAGAGCTTATGAGACCAATAATCGGTCTAAGGTAGAATATTTGACCTTACCTGTCTGTTGCTACATGCACGTGGCCTGGCCAGTGTTCACACATCTGTGTTTGCAATGCAACTAGTCTAGGGCTGGGCAATATGGCCTAAAAATCATATCTTGATTTTTTTCAAACATATGGGTGATTCACAATATACACAGTGTACAAAATAGTAAGAACACCTAATATCGAGCCCACCCCCTCAGAACAGCCTCAATTTGTCCGGGTATGGAGTCTACAAGGTGTCGAAAGTGTTCCACAGGGACACTGGTCCATGTTAACTCCAATGCTTCTCACAGTTGCGTCAAGTTGGCTGAGTGGTCCACCACCCAAAGGACATTCTTGACACACACAGGAAAATGTTGAGCATGAAAAACCCAGCAGTGTTGCAGTTCTTAGCACAAACCGGTGCGCCTGACACCTACTACCATACCCAGTTCAAAAGGCACTTAAAGTGTTTTGTCTTACCCATCCACCCTCTGAATGGCACACACACACACAATCCATGTCTCAATTGTCTCAAGGCGTAAACAGTATTCTTTAACCAGTCTCCTCCCCTTCATCTTAACAGATTGAGAGAAGATTTAACAAGTGACATCAATAAGCGATCATAGCGTTCACCTGGTCAGTCTGTCATGGAAAGAACAAGTGTTCATAATGTTTTGTAAACCGTGTACATTTATTACATTTATTTGTAATAATGACAATTACAACCATACTGAATGAACATCAATAATAATACATCAATAAAATCAATTTAGCCTCAAATAAATAATGAAGCATGTTCAATTTGGTTTAAATAATGCAAAAACAAAGTGTTGGAGAAGAAAGTAAAAGTGCAATATGTGCCATGTAAAAAAGCTAACGTTTAAGTTCCTTGATCAGAACATGAGAACATATTAAAGCCGGTGGTTCCTTTTAACAAGAGTCTTCAATATTCCCAGGTAAGAAGTTTTAGGTTGTAGTTATTATAGGAATTATAGGACAATTTCTCTCGATTTACGATTTTTATTTCATATACCTTTTGACTATTGGGTGTTCTTATAGGCACTTTAGTATTGCCAGTGTAACAGTATAGCTTCCGTCCCTCTCCTTGCCCCTAGCTGGGCTCGAACCAGGAACACATCGACAACAGCCACCCTCGAAGCAGCGTTACCCATGCAGAGCAAGGGGAAAAACCACTCCAAGTCTCAGAGCGAGTGACGTTTGAAACGCTATTAGCGCGCACCTCACTAACTAGCTAGCCATTTCACATCGGTTACACCAGCCTAATCTCGGGAGTTGATAGGCTTGAAGTAATAAACAGCTCAATGCTTGAAGCACAGTGACAAGCTGCTGGTAAAATGCACAAAAGTGCTGTTTGAATGAATGCTTACGAGCCTGCTGGTGCATACCATCGCTCAGTCAGACTGCTCTATCAAATCATAGACTTAGTTATAACATAATAACACACAAAAATACGAGCCTTAGGTCATTAATATGGTTGAATACGGAAACTATCATCTCGAAAACAAGACGTTTATTCTTTCAGTGAAATACGGAACCGTTCCATAAGTCTAAATATTGCTGTTACATTGCACAACCTTCAATGTTATGTCATACTTACGTAAAATTCTGGCAAATTAGATGGCCCAAACTGTTGCATATACACTGACTCTGCGTGCAATGAACGCAAGAGAAGTGGCACAATTTCACCTGGTTAATATTGCCTGCTAACCTGGATTTCTTTTAGCAAAATATGCAGGTTTAAAAATAAACTGCTCAAAAAAATAAAGGGAACACTTAAACAACAATGTAACTCCAAGTCAATCACACTTCTGTGAAATCAAACTGTCCACTTAGGAAGCAACACTGATTGACAATACATCTCACATGCTGTTGTGCAAATGGAATAGACAACAGGTGGAAATAGGCAATGAGCAAGACACCCCCAATAAAGGAGTGGTTCTGCAGGTGGTGACCACAGACCACTTCTCAGTTCCTATGCTTCCTGGCTGATGTTTTGGTCACTTTTGAATGCTGGCGGTGCTTTCACTCTAGTGGTAGCATGAGACGGAGTCTACAACCCACACAAGTGGCTCAGGTAGTGCAGCTCATCCAGGATGGCACATCAATGCGAGATGTGGCAAGGTTTGCTGTGTCTGTCAGCGTAGTGTCCAGAGCATGGAGGCGCTACCAGGAGACATGCCAGTACACCAGGAGATGTGGAGGAGGCCGTAGGAGGGCAACAACCCAGCAGCAGGACCGCTACCTCCGCCTTTGTGCAAGGAGGAGCAGGAGGAGCACTGCCAGAGCCCTGCAAAATGACCTCCAGCAGGCCACAAATATGCATGTGTCTGCTCAAACGGTCAGAAACAGACTCCATGAGGGTGGTATGAGGGCCCGACGTCCACAGGTGGGGGTTGTGCTTATAGGCCAACACCATGCAGGACGTTTGGCATTTGCCAGAGAACACCAAGATTGGCAAATTCGCCACTGGCGCCCTGTGCTCTTCACAGATGAAAGCAGGTTCACACTAAGCACGTGACAGAGTCTGGAGACACAGTGGAGAACGTTCTGCTGCCTGCAACATCCTCCAGCATGACCGGTTTGGCGGTGGGTCAGCCATGGTGTGGGGTGGCATTTCTTTGGGGGGGCCGCACAGCCCTCCATGTGCTCGCCAGAGGTAGCCTGACTGCCATTAGGTACCGAGATGAGATCCTCAGACCCCTTGTGAGACCATATGCTGGTGCGGTTGGCCCTGGGTTCCTCCTAATGCCAGACAATGCTAGACCTCATGTGGCTGGAGTGTGTCAGCAGTTCCTGCAAGAGGAAGGCATTGATGCTATGAACTGGCCCGCCCGTTCCCCAGACCTGAATCCAATTGAGCACATCTGGGACATCATGTCTCGCTCCAACCAACAACGCCACGTTGCACCACAGACTATCCAGGAGTTGGCAGATGCTTTAGTCCAGGTCTGGGAGATCCCTCAGGAGACCATCCGCCACCTCATCAGGAGCATGCCCAGGCGTTGTAAGGAGGTCATACAGGCACGTGGAGGCCACACACACTACTGAGCCTCATTTAGACTTTTTTAAGGACATTACATCAAAGTTGGATCAGCATGTAGTGTGGTTTTCCACTTTAATTTTGAGTGTCACTCCAAATCCAGACCTCCATGGGTTGATACATTTGATTTCCATTGATAATTTGTGTGATTTTGTTGTCAGCACATTCAACTATGTAAAGAAAAAAGTATTTCATAAGAATATTTCATTCATTCAGATCTAGGATGTGTTATTTTAGTGTTCCCTTTATTTTTTTGAGCAGTGTATATACTTCTGTGTATTGATTTTAAGAAAGGCATTGATGTTTATGGTTAGGTACAGTCGTGCAACGCTTGTGCTTTTTTCACAAATGCGCTTTTGTTAAATCATCCCGCGTTTGGCGGGATTGTTGGCTGTCTTTGTTGGGAAGAAATATAGTCTTCGCAGATTTCGCAACGAGCCAGGTTAGCAGGCAATATTAACTAAATATGCAGTTTTAAAAATATATACTTATGTATTGATTTTAAGAAAGGCTTTGGTGTTTATGGTTAGGTACACATTGGAGCAAGACAGTCCTTTTTCGCGAATATGCACTGCATCGATTATATGCAACGCAGGACAGGCTAGATAAACTAGTAATATCATCCATGTGTAGTTATAACTAGTGATTATGATTGATTAAGTTTAATGCAAGCTAGCAACTTACATTGGCTTCTTACTGCATTCGCGTAACAGGCAGTCTCCTCGTGGAGTGCAATGTAATCAGGTGGTTAGAGCGTTGGACTAGTTAACTGTAAGGTTGCAAGATTGAATCCCCGAGCTGACAAGGTAAAAATCTGTCGTTCTGCCCCTGAACAAGGCAGTTAACCCACCGTTCCTAGGCCATCATTGAAAATAAGAATGTGTTCTTAACTGACTTGCCTAGTTAAATAAAGGTGTAAAAAAATATATATATTTAAAAATCGGCCAAACCGGTGTCCAAAAATACCGATTTCTGATTGCTATGAAAACTTGAAATCGGCCCTAATTAATCGGCCATTCCGATTAATCGGTCGACCTCTAATAACGCAGACATCCTGATGTTATACTAGGGAAATTGTATTTACAAAGCTAGGGCTTCCTTGGCCCCAAGTCAGAGCAGGTCAACTGAGACCATGGCCCAGTGAGTCCCAGGAGCCAGGATAAATCAGGGTAAATCTTCAGTGGAAATGGAGTAACTGGGCCCAGTAGTAACATTTCCCTCCATACAAACTTAGTGACCTAAAATGACCTTTGATAATAATAACGTTTCACAATAGACTACAGTTACCATAACAGACACAGTCAGGTACACAACCTGGCAGAGTGATTCCTCTGCCACAAGGTTGAGATATGATATCAGCCTTGGGCAGTGATTGGGGTGGATAGAATAAAATCTAAATTGTATTTGTCACATGCTTCGTAAACAGGTGTCGACTAACAGTGAAATGCTTCATTACGGGCCCTTCCCAACAATGCAGAGAAACATGAGAAATAGTAGAAAAAAAGTAACAGAAGGAAAACCACAATCTGCAATATTAAAGCTGACCCAGCCCCCATTAAAAAAAACACAAGGAATAAATACACAATGAATAACGTTAACTTGGCTATATAGTGCAGATAAGAGTGCTGGTTTATGGCACTGAGTACAAAGCCAGGGTGCAGGACATCCTGCATCTGGTAAAGGTGATATTACCAAGCAGAGCTGAGGGAAGGAGTCTGCCTTAAGACACAGACACAATTCAAGTGTTTGCCGGCCGAGAGTACTTAGCACTTCTGAACAAAGTGGCGGCTATAATTTGCAAAACGGACAAAAATGGCAGCAGTCAGACGCCCAGGCGGGTGGTCCCTTAAATACACTGTGTAGTCAGCAAGCAAACATTTGTGGCAGACAAACAGCACACCATACTTCGGTGCGATGTGTTTTCTTAAGCGCTTTCAGACAGCTAACAGAATGTCGCCTAATAGCTAGCTGGCTACAGCAGGCCACTGTGTTTAGGAGAATGAGGTGCTAGCTAGCTAGCCAACCTGACATACTGTATAGCAAAGATAAATATCATCAGCTAGCTAACTTCATTTTAGCTTGTTATCTTGATGTATTTTTCATTGTAAATTAAAAACACATGCTGCAAATGCATGTGTAGATAACAGGCATGGAGGAGGTCAAACGGATTTGCCTCTTCAGCAGCCAGAAAGGGAGAGAGTAGTCTACTAGCTAGTTAGATTTTACGGGAAGTCATTATTTCTCCTAGAGGGGAAAATGATGAAGACCGACAGAGTCAACAGGAACCACAACAGGCTGCGGAGGGGAGAACGGAGCTAATGGAATGGCATCAAACACCTGCAAACCATGTGTTTAATGTAGGTAGCATTCCACCCATTCTGCTCCAGTCATTATCACGAGCCCTCCTCCCCAATTAAGATGCCACCAACCTCCTGTGATAGCAACATAATAGTCAGGGCTGTCAGCCATAGGCCCACAGTATGATGGCAGTAGTGGCCTTACGGGCATGTGCAACGCACCCTTGTCATTGTACATCTGAAGCATAGAAAAGCTAAACACACATTGTTTGCATATTGTTAATTAAGGTCCCCCCAAAATTCTCCTGCCGACACTGCGTCTGGTGGAAAGTGCACGGTTAGTCTGTCAGTGTACATTCCGTCAGTGTACCAGAGTCATCCTACCCATCACTTCCAGTGTCTCTCCTCCTCCTTTCCATCATACTCTCCCTCTTCTTATTTCCGTCCCCCACTCTCCCTCAGCCTATCAGAGACCATGTGATGAATTGTCAGTGGCTGTGTGCTCAGCCAGCCATCTGGAACGGGACACTCAAGCTGACTTCCTTGACTCCCTGAGTGCTGATGGTGGAATACTAAAGTCTCACTCTGGTTCCAACATTCCCAGGTGCCATTTCAGGATATTTATGTTGCTGAGTTAGTGAAACAGAACAGGCTCTTAGGATTTCCATTAATACATGGCATGGAGGACCACACACACACACACACACACACACACGTTTAGGGATGCTTATAGTGTTTCAGAGGTATTGCTAATGGATCTCCTCTCTGCTGCTGGTTCTGTCTATGTGGGATATCACCGCTTTAAAACACTTTACAACACTCAAGTCATTGGCTCCTTCACTTCATAAAAAAAAAAGATGCCTTTCACTATAGTATTGCATAGAGAATCATGGAAGAGCATGTATGCACACACCCACTGCACAAAAACAAACCACTGTTCAAATAAACATGGTTGTCATAACAATAGTCTCTATGTACTGGACAACAGAGCCTAGAAGCCTGCAATGTAATGAAGCTTACCATGACAATATACACTACCGTTCAAAAGATTTGGGTCACTTAGAAATGTCCTTGTGTTTGAAAGAAAAGCACATTTTGTCCATTAAAATAACATCAAATTGATCAGAAATACAGTGTAGACATTGTTAATGTTGTTATTGACTCTTGTAGCTGGAAACGGCAGATTTTTAAACGGAATATCTACATAGGTAGATATTCGGTGCACAACTGTGCAAGAGGACAAGTACATTAGTGTCTAGTTTTAGAAACAGACACCTCACAAGTCCTCAAATGGCAGCTTCCTCCCGGAGTCACCTCTTCACATTCGAGGTTGATACTGGTGTTTTGCGGGTACTATTTAACAAAGCTGCCAGTTGAGGACTTGTGAGGTGTCTGTTTCTAAAACTAGACACTAATGTACTTGCCCTCTTGCTCAGTTGTGCACCGGGCCTCCCACTCTTTCCATTCTGGTTAGAGACCGTTTGTGCTGTTCTGTGAAGGGAGTAGTACACAGCGTTGTACGATATCTTCAGTTTCTTGGTAATTTCTCGCATGGAATAGCCTTCATTTCTCAGAACAAGAATAGACTGACGAGTTATAGAAGAAAGTACTTTGTTGCTGGCCATTTTGAGCCTGTAATCGAACCCACAAATGCTGATGCTCCAGATACTCAACTAGTCTAAAGGCCAGTGTTATTGCTTCTTTAAATCAGAAAAAAAAAATTCAGCTGTGATAACAATTGCAAAAGGGTTTTCTAATGATCAATTAGCCTTTTAAAATTATAAACTTGGATTAGCTAACACAACGTGCCATTGAAACACAAGAGTGATGGTTGATGATAATGGGCCTTTGTACGCCTATGTAGATATTCCATAAAGAATCTGCTGTTTCCAGCTACAATAGTCATTTACAAGATTAACAATGTCGACACTGTATTTCTGATCAATTTGATGTTATTTTAATGGACAACATATTTTAACCAGGAAACAATAGGCAGGCAACTGTCTGCAAGTCTAAAACATTCAAAGGGACCTGGTCCCTAGAAAGGTCTGTGCTACAAAGGTGTACCAGGCTTGGCCAGCACAGGGTGGCACCAGGTACTAGAGCAATGTCAATGACATGGTCAGATAAATGATTAAACATTACTGGTTTGCCTTACAGTGACAATCAGCAGTTGAAACAATAGTTTTTTCGGTAATAATATGCGGGATGGGGCTGAAAAAAATGCAACCGCTCTCAAATTCATAGACAGAGATATGGAAGGACTGACCATCTGTGATATCAACATTATAGTTACAACCATGTTGAGGATATATAGTGTTTTACTTTGTTTACAAACATTGGCGTAAAACAAGCATATATTTGGGGTTCTGATGGGGTACGACAGTTTAACTAAGCTTATGAGTCTTTTATAAGTTACATTCTTCACGAATCAATTGGTACTAAGTATATCATTCATTTGTTAATCAAAAAATGATGTAGCAACTGCAGATTACCCCTTTAAAGTGGCTGTTGCTATTGGTTTTGGCATTTACCTATGATTTTGCTACTGTTATTCTCAAAACCTACATTTTTGGTGAGCGGTGGCACAACAGGAGCCCTTGCATAATCCTTAGTTAATTCTCCCTGTAGGTGAAAGTTGAACCATTTAGAGTATGGTTGATGGGAAAAGAAGGCCCTGGAGGTACTATCAACATTTACAGTAGAGGGTGTTAACTGCAAACACAAACAAAATTATGATGATTTGAAATATGAATCATAGCTACAGTTCTGGAGAGGCAGTTGGCAGCAGCATGTCAAAATTAAAGTTTGCCTATGCCTGGTGAACTTTTAACACGCAGATATTTTCATGAGTGAGGTTTGCAGGCCATTGATCAGTAGGTCCCACCTGCGAGAGGCCCAGTGACACACTAAGTGTGACACGGTGGAGGTGAAGTGAAACTATGAGCAGGTGATGTTTATTTTGGTCCGTGGTCACAAGGTGAGAAAGTTAGCGGATGTTAGGTGTTGACCGGGTGGTTCTGCTCTTCCAGAGAAGAGGAAATGTCTCACACAGTACTGTAGCGCTTCCCCTAGCATCACAAGGTAGAAGTAGCCACTAGACAGTACTCTAGCACTTCCCCTAGCATCACAAGGTAGAAGTAGCCACTAGACGGTACTGTAATGCTTCCCCTAGCGTCCCAAGGTAGAAGTAACCTCTTGACACCTGACGTGTTGGTAGCAGCCCTGACCATAGTTCTAAGTTCTTTAGACCTCCCCCTTAGAAAGAAAGCTGACATGGAGATTGCCTGTATAGAGACCATTGTAACCTGTAGAGACCATAGTAACCTGTATAGACATCATAGTAACCTGAGTTCTAACTCCTGGTCCTAACTCCAGGGTACCCACAGGGACTGTGCAGGCTTTTGTTCCAGCATTGCACTAACACAACTGATTCCACTAATCATCAAAAGCCCAGTTGATTCATTGAATCAGGTGTGTTACAGGCAGGAACTCTCAAAACTGGGCTCTTGGGCCTAAATTAGATATGGTGAGAGACCCTGATTGTCTTGGCTCAGGCACAACTATGTGAGCTTATCAACAGTGAAACCTCAGCAGAGTGAGTCTGGGCCAACGTGGACAGTCAGGTAGACTAGACTTTAGTTGTCTCCTGGGTGACGAAGTAACAGAGTCTGATGTAAGAGCAGGGTTTCCTTGCAGAGCATTCAGACTGGAGCGTGACTGGAATGTGAACTGAGCCAGGCAGCATGAGGGAATATCAGACACACTACTATCAGCAGGACATGCTGTTGGGTAAAAACTACTGGAGGTGGAGAAAGAGAGGAAGGGAGTGGGGTAGATAGGTGGAGAAAGGTGAGAGGTAAGAAACTGGTGAAGCAGGGACGGAGTTGAAGTTGGGAAGGGGTCCTATGCTGGCAAGGTGCTGAGATTGTGGCCTTAGATCAGGGTTTCCCAAACTGCCCCAGGACCCTTTGTTTTAGCCCTAGCACCACACAGCTGAGTCAATTAATCAAAGCTTGACGATGCGCTGGTTATTTGAATAAGCTGCGTAGTGCTAGGGCAAAAGCCAAAATGTGCACCGGGCGCACTAGGACTGAGTTTGGGAAACCCTGTCTTAGATGACCATGAAACACCGAGTGATCTTGGAGGATATACAAGTTGGAATAGTGACTGGCTGTAGACTGAAAATGATCATGGTCTTGGATGGACAGTCAAGGGTATTCCTGCACTATTGGAGCTAGGAACATAAGCATTTTGCAACACCCGCGATAACATCTACTAAATGTGAATGACCAATCAAATTAGATTTGATGGAAGGCTGATAACGGCTCTCTGTGCGTGTTGTGTTCTTGGCATCAGAACAGACAACAGCTTCTCGCTTTCGTCTCCAAACCACCATGATGTGACAGCTCGTTACCATGGTTACTGCAACTGACAGGTTAAATTAACACACTGTGTGTGTGTCTGCATGGTGACAGGAGGGGAGCTGCTCTGGTGCCTGCCTTCACATTACATCACTTATCCTTAGCACATAGGTCATGATTTTATCTAATCTTCATAGTTTCAACATGATCAAATATGTATCGACCCGATTTTTAAAAAAAGACAGCAGGACACTAACAAGGTTAGCGTGACATGGTTACTGCACTGGGCAGCTCTGCATTTTTCAGGCTCCTGAGGCCAAACCACACATGGCCAGAGAAGTGGATCCATTACAGGCCCGATGCACAATGCACTCTTTCTCCCTCGCACACATAAACAACATGATATCATTTTCAAGCCTATCACCACACCCACTCACACTGTCCTCTCTCTATGCTGCACACACACACACTGTGTTGATGTGTAATATGAATAAGTGAGAGTCACTCTCTCTGATTAAAAGCAGCAGTGCAGGCCCAGACCTCTACTTGGCTCAGAGACACTGGGTGGGATGCAATGTGACTGGTCACTGGAGAGTATGGCAACAAATAAATCGAATCCAAATATCTCTATAATGTTTTGTTTTTTCCCAGAATTTGTAAATAGTAGTCAGCAGGGAAAAAAAATAATCACTAGGCAAAAAAAAGATTAGCCCAATCCATTTTAAAGCAATCTCTACCAGCAACCAACACTGGCTTGCAGACAGACCAAAAAGGGAAACCACCATTGCCATGGTGACCATGAGGGTCATTTTCTTTGTGGGGAAAAAACACATCCTTCCTGCTAAACTTATAGCCCTCTTTGTCAGCCCCCTCCCCAAACCCCCAAAACAAAAACACAGCCTTTCAAGGAGAGGAAATACGAGAGCGAGAGAGAAGGTTGTCCCCCAAATGGCACCCTATGTAGGTAAAAAATGCACGTCATGGTCAAAAGTTGTGCACTACATAGAGAATATGGTACCATTCAGACAAGAGAGATGTGGCCAACAAGTATTCACTTTAACTTTTCCCTTTTTGTTTTGCAGCAAAACAGTCAAGGTTCACCTCCAAATATGGTCAACTGATAAACATATATTTTTTTTTTAATTACTCGCTTCCTTTGCAGTCGTCTGCACTTGTCTCTGAGGTCTGTTTCCTTCTCCTCCTACTCTACTACTTTCTGGCAATGACCACCAACACACACACGGGTAAACTTTCCAATGAATCTAAGCACTGTGATGTCAGAGGTCAGACTTTTTTCTAATACCAAACTAGGTGCCTGTTCTGTATCAGACTTCTCCATTTGATCCCCTGTCTTTTCTACATTACCGGTATGGAAATACAGCAGCCTACAGTATCTACCTGCCCTGTCTCAAAGCCCTTAGTGCCCTGGTATAGAAATAGTGTTTTGGCTTTCACTTATCTTGGACGGGGTCAGGTTTGGGGAGAACTGATCATGCAACAGTTCATAAGCGTCACATTCCTTGTGGAGCATGGCACACACACACACATTGAACTACTCACGCACAACACACTCCTGGCCAGCCAGCAGCAGCAGCACAGTCTGTTAGGTGACAAGCTACTAAACTAGTGTTGCCCACATATCACATTTACATCACAGCTGTATGCAGACAGACTAGGGGGGAAAGGATCCAAATATCTCCAACTTTAATCAGTGACAATCTTCAGCATGTTAGCACAGTGCTATGCTATGCTAACGGCAATAGCCTACAGTTTTTAGGCCTGTAGTGGTCAGTGACCTCTAGAGCAGGGATCATCAACAAGGCTAGGGCGGTATACCATATATACCCTATACCGTGGTATTTTGAAAAAGTGACAGGATGGTTTTTCAATCTCTTTGTGAAGTTTAATAAATGTATATATTTATTGGTGCGGTCTTTAAAACTTCAGGCTAGGGTCTATTTTTCCTCCACTTCCTGTCTGACTGACATGCCCATAGTAAACTGTTGTCTGTTACTCAGGCCCAGAAGCCAGGATATGCATATCATTGGTACCATTTGATAGAAAACACTTTGAAGTTTGTAGAAATGTTAAAATAATTTATGAGATTATAACACAATTGATATGGTAGGAGAAAATCCAAAGAAAAACCAACCAGAATTGTTTTGTTTTTTTGAGAGGCATGCTCTTTCATTGGAAAGCTATGGGTCCTATGCAATTCCAGCTCCCAGATTGCAATTCCTATGGCTTCCACTAGATATCAATAGTCTTTGTTCAAGGTTTCAAGCTTGTTTCTTTTTGAGTTTTGGTACATGGAGTCAGAGTTGGAAATCAGTCTTGTGCGCACGCGCGATGAAGAGGATGCACACTTGCTAATTTAGCTTTTCTATTGAACATACTTCTTTCCGTATGAAATATTATAGTTTAATTACATTTTAGGGTACCCGAGGATTGAATAGAAATGTATTTTGACTTGTTTTAACTTCTTATGGCTTGGGGGCAGTATTTCGACATCTGGATGAGAAGCGTGCCAAAAGTAAACTGCCTATTAGTCAGGCCCAGAAGCTAGGATATGCATATGGTAGAAGTGGATAGAAAACACTCTAAAGTTTCCAAAACTGTTCAAATAATATCTGTGAGTATAACATAACTAATATGGCGGGCAAAAACCTGAGGAAAATCCATCCAGGAAGTGGGATTTTTGTTTTTATGCGGGTACTTTTCAATTTAATGCCTATAGAGAACCTAATGGGTTCGGACCCATATTGCAGTTCATATGGCTTCCACTAGATGTCAACAGTCTTTAGACATTGTTTCTGGCTTGTTTTCTGAAAAATGAAGAAGAATGAGACCTTTCTGTCAGTGGACTGAGGAAGAATGCAGAGCTGGTTTTTCCTTTCTATTGAAAGGAACGAGCTGGGACTCGTGACTGCAACCATATGAAGATCTTCAAAGGTAAGTGATTATTTCTGACTTTTGTAATTCCTTTACTTGGTTGTAAAATGCTTGTATGCTTTTGTAAGCGGGGCGCTGTGCTCAGATAATCGCATGGTATGCTTTCGCCGTAAAGCCTTTTTGAAATCTGCGGCTGGATTAACAAGAAGTTCATCTTTAACCTCTTGATCCTACTTGAGACGCAGACGTCTCAAGTAGGCACCTGGAAATGCAAATGCGCTAAATGCTAAATGTACTCGTTAAAACTCAAACGTTCATTAAAATACACATGCAGGGTATTGAATTAAAGCTACACTCGTTGTGAATCTAGCCAACAAGTCAGATTTTTAAAATGCTTTTCGGCAAAAGCATGAGAAGCTATTATCTGATAGCATGCAACACCCCCAATATACCTGAAGGGGACGTAAAGAAAAGAATTAGCGTAGCCGGCGCTACACAAAAACGCAGAAATAAAATATAAAACATTCATTACCTTTGATGATATTCTTTGTTGGCACTCCTATATGTCCCATAAACATCACAAATTGGTATTTTTCCCGATTAAATCCGTCCAAGTATGCCCAAAATATCCATTTGTATAGCCTGTCTGCTTCAGGAAAAAAGCTCTCTTCCAACACGCAACGTCATTTTAAAAAATTATATAAGTTGCCTATATTCTTTGACAAAACACTTCAACCTACTTTTGTAACACAACTGTAGGTATTTGTAAACGTTAATAAGCGATCAAATTGATCACTGGGCGATCTGTATTCAATAGCAGCTACTCAAGAAAACAATGTCCATTTTTCAATCTTCCAAAATCGATTGTTGTAGGCTGGATGGAATGACGGATCTATTGGTAATATCTCAAAGGATTTTTGTCAATGAAAATTACGTTTTTGGCGACATCGTGTGGAAGCTGTAGGAATTGCATCCATGTCCATATTACATTTGGTTTCCTTTAAACAATATATGAAAGGGGCGCATGGATACTTTTTTCAGCTTTCAGTGACCAGTTTTTCTTGCGCTTTTCGATGAAACACACGCTCTGTTATAGTCACAGCCGTGATTTAACCAGTTTTAGAAACTTCAGAGTGTTTTCTATCCACACATACTAATCATATGCATATACTATATTCCTGGCATGAGTAGCAGGACGCTGAAATGTTGCGCGATTTTTAACAGAATGTTCGAAAAAGGAGGGGGTAGGATGAAGAGGTTGCCTAGTTTAAATAAAGGTGACATTTTTTAAATGATGTGAGCTACACATAAAATTATACTTCAAGGAAAAATTGTCTATGTTTGCGGCCAGGGAGCACGTACCTGGGGTCAATTAAATTGATAAGCATCTTGAAACCTTCCTTTTCGACTGTGCTAATTGGTAGCATGTCCAATGCAATGCATTGTCATCGCTCGCTTTGTGACTGACAGGCACCTATCCTATTATTAGATCACTAGAAGATGCAGATCTTTCTTTCTAGCGGGCGATGGCTTGACGGACTAGAGAATTGAAACTTAAATGAAAAGTAGCCTACTTAATACAATGGCAACAGTAAACAGGTCGTCCCCCACAAATGATGCAACGGCCCCCTTCGGGACAATCCTTGTAATTTGGTAAATGACAAATCTCTATGGCATGATGCATCATTCATTAGGTACTAGACTGGAAAATATTGCGTCGAGAGACCGTTGTCCATAGATGCCACATATCAAGTTTGGTGCAGATCGGTCATTAGGTGCCAGAAGAGTAGTGTTTTAAGTGTTTTTCAAGAAATTCTGAACCATAATGGCAGACCTTATGGGACATTGGGATAAATGTGTTCCTTGTGAGGAGAAGGACATCTGTACCAAATTTCATGAGTTTAGGTCCTTTCAAAGTTTGCATTTTCAATATCGTTATAGCATCACCACCTGGAAAATGTGTGTAATTTTGTAAATGCCATATCTATATGGCAAGAAGCATCATTCACCAAGTTTCGTCAAAATCGTGTCAGCTATCACGTGTGACTAACGTACGGACAAAAGCACAAACAGCCTGCTGAAAATTAGTCTGTAACCCGCTGATTAGCCGCCGGCCGGCGCTACTGGAAAATGCTGCCAAGTAGACAGACGGGTACAGAGACACAGATAAAAGAGCCAGTGGACCACACTTTGAGGAACACAGTACATTTACATATTAATAGACAATCATATCTGGAGTGACCTACAAGGATGGGTGCATACAAAAAACAGCAGGGGTGGGGGGTGAACAACACACAGTAATAACCTGGAACCCAGAAATCAAACAGCTTTCCCTGGGAAAGGGAAGGGGGTGGGGTTGACAACTGTTAAAAAAATAAATAAAAAATGTAATCATCCATTCACCAGAGATGAATAATCATCCATCAGGATCAACCTTTTCTGGCCCAGGACCAATCAGCATTGCTTCCTATGTCCCTTTCAACCAATCAGATGATGTGTGCGGGATTAGGCCAAACACAGTGGGCCACCAGATTATAATTCCTTTCTTTGATGGCAACGATGAAGAAGGGGAGGGGGTCTTGATCATAGATAAAACTGTACTGGCCTAAGAGACAATCTAGTCCCACCGCTGATATACCCTGGGGGGGATTGGAACGATTACTCCTCTAATCCCAGGCTGACTGGGAACAGGATTGCCCCAGTCCTGCCCTGAGGGGTAACAGCAGGAGGAGAGGATGCGTGAGGGGGATAAATTCTCCAAATTCCATGGAAGGCCATCAAAGCAAAACAGGGCTGGGAATTGCCAGAGACCTCACGATAGAATAGTATCACAATATTTAGGTACCAATACAATATGTAATGCGATTCTAAACAATTGACTCCCTATTTAAAAAGTAGATTGAGAACAAGCTATGAAGGAAAAATACTGGAGTATTGGTGCAGGTACAGCCTACTAGCGCAAAAATAATATTGTGAAATTTGCAAAGCAATAAAATGCATCGTCAAATAATATCCCAATATGTAACTGTATCCATTTTTATCCCCATCACTAGCTTCAAGAAATGGGTCACTGGGGTCAGGCTGCAGGGCCCTGGGGCACTCGTCTGCCTCCTGAACAAGGAGCATTCATTTCAGCAGACAGACAGCGATGAAACAGTCACACGCACACACAAGCACACAGCCCCGGGCTGGGGCAGGGACATAAACAAAAGTCCTTCACTAGAAGAGCAGTAGGCTTACATCCAGGTCAGAGCAGGGACCAGAGAGTCACTTTACATCATGTCTGCAGGGAGAGAAGTATCCGGCCAAAGCCCTGAGAGACACCAGACCAGCCAGTATTCAGTGTAGTTTCACACCGAGACAAGCAGTGTTTGTTTACAGCCTAACAGACAGGGAAGCAGTAACGTTACCAAGATACCATGGCATGATGAGTCCCATGGTAGAGACATTCCGACACACACACACAGCTCTGTCCCCCTTCCAGCAGCACCCCCGTCCCCTATGAAAGACAGATTGTGAGGTCTATTTCTGGAAGCCCTGAGTGGCTGCACCCTGGCCTGCTCTAGAACCAGGGGGGAAGTGGTAGCCCACAGATCGAGACGAGAGGAGTGCTGGCAAGATCCCAGCACTCCTCTCTCTCATGTCCTTTTCCACTGCAATGGTTGTTGTGGTGTTTCAGTCTCACTCTAACGGTCTCTAAATGTAAAGCTAATTCAAATCGTCCAGCAAAACATAGGCATATCTATGCACCTGACCTAAAGAAGCATTGGGTGAATCTCCTGGCTGTCAATGACAAGAATGCTGCTCACTTGTCGATGATAGGTATTTTGTTTTATAATGAATTGGACAATACTACAGTAGGTGGCATTCTTCATGTTTCTCTCCTCTATACAGATCTGTGTACCTCTAGCTGAGCTGCATGCTGTTGTAAAGGGAGCAGAGGCACAACGCTGAGCTCTGGTCCAGGCTCTCTCACAGTGCCAGAGTTGTCACTTCTGGGTGAAAAACAACTGCTGTGAATTCTGTCTAGTCCCCCACTGCTGCATACACAAACAGTAACACTCCTCCAACTGCCTGGGAGGGAAGAAGAAAAGGGGTCAGAACGGAGAGCAGTGTGTGTTGCAGCTGATCATGGAATGAGACCTTGGCTTCCACAAAATTACATACAGCTCCCCACCCCCCCCCCCCTCCTCATCTCCCAGTTTTCATAGAACACAGACACACAACAGAGGGACAACCTGGATTCTCGCTCTAAACACATCTCCCAAGAGTCCTCTCTCCTATTTCCTGTTTGGGCCGGGAGCCCCGCGGACGGAGTATCCGATTCGCCGCAGTGTTCTCAGCACAAAAGGGGACGGCTGTCAAAACAGAGCTACACAAGAAGCCCCAGTCAGGCTGACCATATCCCGGCCATTTTGGCTCTCCATGTGAAGTCTATCTGATCGATGAGAGTTTGGGTTGAGCACAACTATCAGGCTACCTGACACCTTAGTGACTAATGGGGTGTGTGAATGGGAGCTGTAGGCAGTGGTCATCAGGGCAGGGGCGTGCCCTACAACCACAACATTGACTGTAAACAGTACAGTAGCAAAACCTGCCCCACAGGGTGCAGAGAGGTTTTGTTTCTCTGGATATCCTCTTCTAATAATTCAACTGATGAATGCTTTACATTGTACACTGTCGACTCTAATTCTAAGCATGGTCACATGCAATTAAAAGGATGGGTGTTTGCAGGTAAAAGCTTTTCTCCATCACTGAATGTTATGTTGATGATGTAACCCCCCAGGAAGCATCTTCTCTAGAAATACAGTGATATTTCAACAACTCAGACAGTGGAAGTAACTTGCAAACACAGATGAGCTCACACACCCAACCTGTTAGTCAGCAGTTGTGAAACATTCCAGGCCTGTGTAAATGTGTCAGTCAAAACACAGATGAAGCAACACCTCCACATCTGTGCTTTCAGGACATGGCAGGACTACAGCTCTGTCAAAATGTCAGGGAGCACCAAGCTCTCTCTGGTATGCGAGAATGATGTCAGAAGACAATGTCATTGCCCCTGGGAGCATGCGTCAGCCTAACAGAATAAAGAGTATCAAACTGGAGTATCGATCTGATTGCAGAAGAGTGGGTAGCCACTTTAGGTAATGAGTATGGGGTCAGTGTTCAGGAACAGGGGGTAAGACTAAAATAAGCTTGTGTTGCTGAAAAGTAAAATGCATACTTTAAAGAATAAAATGTCAGATGCATATGTTGCAGCAAGTTATTTACTATGCATGTATTTATTAAGCATTGGGCTGCTGTAAAAGGGTTTCAACAACTCCGTATTGGGTACGGAGACCTCGTTTCTCCTTGATCACCTCAGCGCTTGGGGTTTTACTGTCTGCTTCCCAGATGCTTTACAGGCCTAGTCTGCATTCAGCAGCAAGAACAGCAGGGTAGATACAGGAAGGAGAGACATTCTGCAGTGTGTGCAACATCCACATCATAACATCCTGCCACTCCACCTTGCAGGGATTGGCCCCTTCAAAGACAGACATGCATTAAATGTATGTAAAGAAAAACTAAATGTTCGTTGTCCAACCTCAACCTTCCAACCAAGAAACAAGTACACAAGCCAGTTCTTGCTTGATTTTAGACGCTGAGAACTTGTCATGCTACGATGTTTCCGCATGCTCCATCTAAATAAGTCATAAACAGAATCCATTCTATAAATAAAAGACGTTACAAGTTTCCAAATAGCTTAATATATTCATCGGATAAAGCGGCTTTAATATTTCATGATGAACAGGCCATTATACCGCACAGATCTAGGACACCGCACAAACCGGGGGAGCGTCAGATAACGGTCCCAAACGCTCAGCGTCCGAAACACAACAGGAAGAAAACTGAGCATCTACTGGCCTCGGTTCCGGCCGCTCTGGTTCAAGTGGCTTGGGGAGGGGCAAAGCCATCTAGGTTAGTCCACAAACAAAAACAGACAAAGAAAACAACCAACAATACTTTCATTTCTAAAACATACGTTAGTTTTTCACAAGCATTGGCAATAAAAATAAAAAAAATAGTACGCTTATCAAGCAAAGATTTGCTTTGCTTCTCAGAATGACCAACTGGTCCTTATAATTTCGACCTCATCATGTAAAATATCGACACGAATGTGTGACGTTTGCTTTACTAGCTCATTCCTGTTAGCTTGGCGAGGTGACAGAAAATGGTTTTGCTTTAGTTAACAAGTTGATTTAATAAATCCGTATTAACTAGAAGTCTACTCTAACCAACGCCGCCAACAAGTCGTTAGCTAGCAAGCTAACAAGAATCCTTCACCAAGCTAGTTAGCTGGCAATTTCACTTCAGTTATTCGTTTGCTAGATATGACTATGAAAATGATGAATGACAGAAAAAAAAATGGAATGCAGACATTCACTCAAACTCTTTCCTCGTGGTTTGAAATGACACCAGACGAGAGGCCTTTGACATCCGCGATTTATAGTTCAGTGCTCTGCCGGATAAGACACCCCACTACTGTGGGACGCCGTTTTGTCCCGGCCCGTCCCCGCCTCCCTTTCCTCCGCCTCCTCATGTTTTCCAGGGCTGAACCGCGGCTAATACGCCAGCATTAGCTAGCTAGCACTTAGGAAAATAGCTAGCCCAAAACTCACCTCTCTTATCGAGGTCGTAACCGACCACCACGAAGTAGTCGGCGAGCCTGGCCATCTCGGAGTTCACGGAGACAGGCCTTGATTGCGGTATCCTTTCCCTTTACCGTCGATATTCCATTCACATTCTGTTGGCGAAAGACACATCACGGGCGACAGTAGCATCCTTCCTGCTGTATCCTGCCGCCATACCGTCAGTATGCCTTGAGCTGACAGCGGAGTGTGATGAGTCTGCGCACTGGGTTACAGGGAGGGGCGCACGGCAAGAATGTCCCACGACGTCCCATTAATGAATGTAGTTGGGTGTAGATCTCTTGCAAAAAAACTATAACCACTATTGCCTAGAAATGCAACACGTTGCTAGCTAGATGCTGACAATTATGTTACTGAAAACATGCAATATTTGCGGTAGAATGATTCTGAACAATTAGTGTATTTAGCATGCATCAATAACATCTTGGCTACAAGGCAAGGTACTTATGTAGTCTACCAATGCACATCAACATATCAAATAAACACGTTGAAACAAGTCTTTGACAGCCCAAATTGACTTTTTACAGTGAAAATGACAAAACTGTATCATAACCTTTCTGTGCACTCACTGTCAATCTTTTGGTTATCTAAACTAGAGACCAGATCTTCCTCATATCTGTCACAAGTGTTCCCCAGCCCGCATGTCATTGCTGAAATTACTCTGGAATCAGAGGGTCTGCCAGAACTGATCAGAGGACAGCCCACAGGAATGCCTGCTTTCGCAGTGTGTGTGTGGTCAAAACAGATGGTAGCCCATATAGGTGAAATGTAATCTTGGACTATACAGAAAATAATCTGTATTAAATAGGATTTATAAATGTTCAGTTTTCCGCAGTATGCTTGTATGAGAGAGAGGGAGATTAAATAGAACATCACCTCTGTGTGCAGTTGAATAGCCAGTGTGATCCTAACCACAAGCGTCACTCGCATTGTCTCCTCATGATCGCCTGAACAGAACTAAAGTACCTGTTACACAATACATTCATGCCCATGTCAAATTCCAGCGTAAAACTGCAGAGCACTTGACATTGTTACATGACATTTATCCATCCTCTGAAACAGAGGCCCTGTTTCGTGCAGCCTGCTGTCCTTGGCTGCTGGCACCATAACACCACTGAGAAAATTCCAACACTTCCTGCACTGTGACCTTTGACCCAAAGTACTTAACACTCCAGGATTAAAAACCAGGCATGGCTCTTAAGCATTTTTGTTTTTTGTTTTTGTTTTGTATAGCCTTCTCTCTTACTGCACTTGGTATCCCCCCCCTTGACTTAGAATGATAGACTGTCACTGTGGGTGGTTGGCAAAAAAATGTATGTCAAGAAGCACCCTATACCTTCCCCCTTCAGTGAGCACAGTGTCAACCCGATAGCATATACTGTAGATAAATCATTGTTGACAATAGTGTGATGCTATTTTCCTATGCCTGTAGTGAGTCAGGTCAAGGGGGATGGTCTATGCTTCTTACAGCTGACGGGACACATGGCCTTGAACTTCAATTGACAAACTGCCAGTAGGAAGGAGGGAGGGAAACACACAAGATCCATCTCCTTGGCTTTCCTGGTTGAGCACTAGGTTTTAAGGTAGCAATATTCACTGCCCTGTTAACTGCAGTAACCCTGCTGGTGCTTAAATAAAGGTGTTGTAGATACAGAGAGACCTGAGAGAAAGACCTAGAGCCTTCTGGCCTTAGTTACAATGGATACACTGATCAAGTTCCCCCACAATGCCTTGAGAAAGACAAATCAAATTAAATTGTATTTGTCACGTGCCAAATACAACAGGTATCTTAGACCTTACAGTGAAATGCTTACTTACATTCCCTTAACCAACAATGCAGTTTTAAGAAAACTAAGTGGTAAATAAAAAAGAGATAACTAAAACATTTGAAATTAAAATAACAAATAATTAAAGAGCAGCAGTAAAATATCAATAGCGAGGCTATATACAGGGGGTACCAGTACAGAGTCAATGTGCGGGGGCACCGGTTAGTCGAGGTAATTGAGGTAATATGTTCATGTAGGTAGAGTTAAAGTGACTATGCATAGATAATGACCAGAGAGTAGCAGCAGCGTAAAAGTGTGGGGGGAGGGGCAATGCAAATAGTCTGGGTAGCCATTTCATTAGCTGTTCAGTAGTCTTTTGGCTTGGGGGTAGAAACTGTACAATACGTTTTTTGGACCTAGACTTAGCGCTCCGGTACCGCTTGCCATGCGGTAGCAGAGAGAGCAATCTATGACTAGCGTGGCTGGAGTCTGACAATTGTTAGGGCCTTCCTCTGACAACGCCTGGTATAGAGGTCCTGGATGGCAGGAAGCTTGGCCCAGTGATGTACTGGGCCGTAGGCACTACCCTCTGTTGTGCCTTGCGGTTGGAGGCCGAGCAGTTGCCATACCAGGCAGTGATGTAACCATGCTCTTGATGGTGCAGCTGTAGAACTTTTTGAGGATCTGAAAGCCCATGCAAAATTTTCATTCTCCTGAGGGGAATAGGCTTTGTTGTGACCTCTTCACGACTGTCTTGGTGTGTTTGGACCATGATAGTTTGTTGTTGATGTGGACATCAGGGAACTTGAAGCTCTCAACCTGCTCAACTACAGCCCCGTCGATGAGAATGGGGGCGTGCTCGGTCCTCCTTTTCCCGTAGTCCAAACTAATGAAGTTGTCCGTTGCAGCTGTTTCATCTCGACATCCAGTTCCAGTTTCCCTCTGAAGAAGACCCAGCCCAGCGATGCTGACATTCCTGGTCCTTTTCACTGCTCATGTGTCTCCCCTGTTAGGAGCATCCATGCCCTGGGTAGACATAGCACAGATAGCAACATCTCAGATTGGCATACATACACTGTTATTATGTTGTGTGTTGCTAATATTACTAAGAAAAATTAATAAGTTAATATTTTGAGTTACACTTGAAAGTGCCATTAGCGTGTGAAAACAGACTTTTAAGCAGAGAGAATTGGCTACAGTATTTGTTCCTGGTCTCAGTTCCTACATCAATTATAATTGTCAAACAGAGAAAAAGACAGAGACAAAAACAGCGACAGAGAGGGCCAGCTCCTCCTGTCACTGATTCTCTGTAACTCATGACACACAGCCCACTCAGAACACAAAGAGAAGAACTGTCAGGCCGGATGCGACGAGTCACCTGACTTCCTGCTAACAAACCAACAGACAGGAAGTGGGTTGAAGGCCTCTTACAAATCATAGCTCTCGTGGGGCATCAAGCGTTCAATTGCTCATCCTCTGAGATAAATCAAGCGTGAAAATGTCCTTAATGAGGACAAGAAGAGTAGAGATCAAAAGGTTTCACTTCCCCAAGTGTCTCAAACTGTACTGTATCTGACGATAGAAGTGATAAGGGGAACTGTTTTATGATTTTCTGGTAAAGATCAAATCTGGTCTATATATACTGCAGTGCTGCCAATGTGGAAGGAAGAGAGATAGTTCAGGATGTCAATCCAACTGACGTCTATAGTGCTGCAATAATCCAGAATGTTTCCTCTCAAGGAGGCAGATACCATCTAAGTATACATAAACACAATAGTAATTGAGCCTATGATGTTTATCTGCCGTGGGAATTTACTATTTGAGAAAACAAACCAAATGCATGTGTTGGACAGACTGAAGCCTGTATGAAGTGGTCATTGGACCAGTCTGTGGTTGATAGGAGAGGCCCTGACCCAGGCTGCAAGGCTCAGCCTCCTCACTACTTCCCTGGGGTCAGAGATCCACAGAGTCCCCATGGTACCCAGGTGCCTGGAGCACGCACACACCCGCAGGCGATGGGAAATGTAGAAAAGGGCTTTGTGTACAGTAAACTCTATATTCCTGCTATGTAACTATTAGTGTTTTCACTCATAACAGAGAAAAAGCTTCAAGGCTGGTAGATATGTCAGAGATGTCTCTCCTGAGCTCTTTGGTGCAAGAACTCTTCTGTTCATTTATTTAAAGTGAATTAAAGGTCACATGAATTTACTGTATATAAAAAAAATATTATAAGCAAGTTGTATTTTGAAAATTCCTGTACATTCAAGGAGTTGAAAGAAACTTAACACCTGCCCATGGTCGTTGCCAGGTCTGTAAGTAAATGTATTAATGAACCAAGCATGCCTCTGAGAGAATGCATGAGGTAGGTTAACTGCAGTAGGTTAAACCTTGTTTTATTCTACACTGAGTATACCAAGAATTAGGAAAACCTTCCTAATATTGAGTTACCCTTTTGTCCTCAGAACAGCCTAAATGTGTCCGGGCATGGACTCTACAAGGTGTCGAAAGCATTCCACAGGGATGCTGGCCCATGTTGACTCTAATGCTTCCCACAGTTGTGTCAAATTGGCTGGATGTCCTTTGGGTGGTGGACCATTCTTGATACACACAGGAAACAGTTGAGTGTGAAAAACCCAGCAGCGTTGCAGTTCTTGACACAAACCGGTGTGCCAAGCACCTACTACCATAACCCGTTCAAAGTCACTTAATTGTTTTGTCTTACCCATTCACCCTCTGAATGGCAGACATACATAATCCACGTCTCAATTGTCTCAAGTCTTAATAATCTTCTTTAACCCTTTATATTTAACAAGTGACACCAATAAGGGATTATAGGTTCCACCTGGATTCACCTGGTCAGTCTATACCATGGAAAGAGCAGGTGTTCTTAATGTTTTGTAAACTCAGTGTACATAGCCATGATACTATCATCAATCTTTTATTTGTTTGGCTATTTGATACTGTGATCTCCTGTTCTCCTGCCGCCAGTTAAAAAGGGCCCAGTCAGGCGCTGTCAGTTCTGGAAGCACCACTATTGTCTGCCTACACTGTCCCACCGAGCAACAAGCACCCCGTCTGTGCTAACATGTTTCACCACACATAAGAGTGATCCCTCATTTGCCCATGAAATGGGCACACTTGGCAAAACCCTAACTCAATCAGGCCATCTCCTCCAACCCCCGTCAACGTCGGCCCCTCGCTGGTAACAAGAGCCATCCAAACAAACTTGACTGTGAGCTGTCAGAGAGACGACTAGCCACGCAAACAATCTTGGTTGTGCCCCAATCCCCTACAAACTAGCGGTGTAAACAAATTTGATGGGGGGAGCCACTATGCCTGTGAGCACACAGGGGAGACGGAGATGCTCATCCCAGTGGGAAAGACCATGTCTCCAAAATGATTTCTCACGGAGGATTTAATGGTGCCTCATACTTAGGGTTCAAGGGTCTGCTTGACATTACAAAAAGTCCTAATTTGATCATGTTTGTTTTCTTGTGTTTTAAAAAATGCTGACAAATTATGTTTATCTTCTATCTGGGACATAATCTGGTCTGTCCCCAGCCCCATTGGAGGTCAAAGCCTTTGTGCTTGGCAAAGCTCCACTGGGCTCAGCTATGTGTGCCTCTGCAGCTGGCCTCAGTAACTGTCCTCTGCTGAAGAACATTCGACTGATAGGAGGTTCACTAGGGGGCAGCAATTGTAAGATAACCAGATACAGTGAGGTTTCTGGTACTGTGCAGACACTCACAAACAGTGAACTGCACTAACTAAGTGAAACGACAGAAAAAGCAGGAAGTAAATTAATAAATGAGTGAATTGATGGATGAATGAATAGATGCACATGGATTTTTTTGGAAGATGGATAAAGTAGAAATTAATATTTGATAAATCATTCTTGAGTTATGATCAAGTTGCTGTGTAAGGAAGAAAAGCAGCTATTGGGTACCCACTGGGAAATTGAATCAACGTTGTTTCCTCATCATTTCAATGAAGTTATGTTTACCCAACGTGGAATAGACGTTGAATTTATGTCTGTGCCTAGTGGGTTATACTGTAACTGTTTGCAGTACATACGGAAAATGAAGTACAATATCCGTAGAAAATATTTTTTAGGGATTTATCAAGAGGTTTTCTCAGAAACAGGGGGGAACTTTTGGACTCTGGGAAACTCCATAAATCTTCCCCCAGCCCACAGGTGTTGTTTGTTTGTATGCACATCTTCTCTGCCATTTGACTGCACATTACTGGAACTAAAACGATTAAGTTGTTTCGCAACGAAGCCACCTACTTTGAGAGAAATGATCAGAACACTTCAGCTCTGTAATTTGTTTATGTGGTGCATCCTGTTCAGAAACCATAAGCAGACATATCCCCTGACCCCCCTATGTACACAACATTAGACAGCACAGATGATTTCTACACAGATTATGGTGTGTAATATGTTCTGTTTCGCCCCTGGGGAGCCTCTGTTTATAAGGGCTCCAGTAAAATTATAGTAAAACATTTTGCAATTTCAGAACGTTTACACAACCAATCAGCCAGTCTGTGACCCCAAAAATGTCACATCGGCTGTGACAAGAAGAGAGGAGGTTGGGCAGTACCACTCTTGAATGGGGGGAGTCCTACTTGTTGGGGAGGGAACAAGTGGTAGAAGGAAATGGTTTTCCCTCCGAGGCTATCCATAAACTGTGGCGTGCCACAGGGGAGCATGCTAGGGCCTCTGTTATTCCTGCTGTACATTAATGATAAAAAAGGATGCTTGCTCATGTAACCTGTTTCTGTATGAAGAGGATTCTGCACTCCTGGTGTCTCACAAAAACTCAACCACACTGCAGAATGAATGTAGAGCTCACTAACATCCATGCATGGCTCATAGACAACAAGTTATCTCTGCACCTTGGCAAAACAGAAGCAATTCTGTTGGGGTCTAAATTGAAACTAAACAAGTCCTCGGGCATCAGGGTACAGCTAGCAGGAGAGGTACTCACAGCCAAAACAGTCGGCAATTACTTAGAATGTACACTAGATGGCAACATCGGAGGGGGAGTATATGGTCACTAAGGTACGTGGTAAGAAAGGGCTAGCTAATGCACTCATTTTGACGATGCTAGTGTAAAGGGTTAGAACCGTCTACCTATTTTGAACGCACGCTTGTTGGTCTGCCTGCGCCAGGTGTGTGTGATTGTTATTTAAGGGTGTGGCCTTTTGTATAAAACCCTTCCTGTTTGTGTCATTCAGGGGATCCCCTCACTATGTGCTGGTTGGCTTGCCTTGTGATGGCAGGAGCGGTGATGGTGGTTTTTAATAAAGTATGAGAAATAGGAATTATTGTACATGTAGTGTGTTTAGGCACTGGCGTCCATATTTCACCTAGACTTGCTCTCCTTCTCCCTGGGCACGCCCTCCGTGACCGTGGCAACACATTATTATTGTCTGTTTGAGTATGTGAATGGAATGTATAAACCTAGTGTTATTTGTGTGATATTGAAGTCTGTCTTGTAGTACAGTTGTACGGCGCTCCTGGAGCTGATGATAGTATATGGACATTACGTAGGCCAGGAGATTGTGCATTTCTTGTGACAATGAAAATACATTGTTGTTGTCTGATTCCCATGCTCCCCCTTTTGATGCAAAGAACCTGTTATGTTTAGCTTAGTCCCAAGGATCTACCTCGCGTAGTACGACTACAGGAATTAAATATTTCTGTGCATTTCCCCCACGTTACAATGGCACTTCATGGTTCGTAGGCTTAACTAATCGACTAAAAAGCAAGCTTCAGAGAGCCCAGAACAAGTTGATTAGGCTGGTGTTGAATCTGAGCCCACGTACTCATATTGGTAGAAGCCAGTTTCAGGAGCTCAACTGGCTGCCCGTTGAGTCAAAGGTCACACAGACTTGGCTTAGTCTGGTACATAGGATCATCCATGGGGCAGCCCCAAGGTATTTGTCTGACTACTTTCCCCATGTTAGAGACTCACACAACCATAACACTAAAGCTAGGATTGTGTGTGTGTGCGTGTGTGTGTGTGTATAGATTCAGAAGCCTGACAGAGAAAGGTACTTTTTTATACTAAGGAGCCGCTGAGTGGAATAGTCGGCCTCTGTTAAAACTATTCCCAATCTGTGTAGCTTTTAAAGGAAGGTGAAATCCCGGTTATTGGATAGTGTGCCTCTGTGAGAATTCCCTCCACGCCCATTGATGATGGCTAAATAACGTTCCTTTGTGTATAGTATGGATATGTTGTGTTGTTATGACTAAATAACCAATTTGCCTTAAATTTTAGCTTCTGTTTTTTTTTTATCCTGGTACATGCCAAACTTTCTACGTGCTATCTTGAAAATGAGGACCACAATGGGAATAAGTCGTAGACTTTTTGGTGTTCATCCTTGATGATTCTTAATCAAGTGCATAATTTTGTATGTGTACCCTGTTTTAAATTATATACATATATAAAAAGAAAGCAGGGTCGCACAATCACAGATTCATGTCCTTTGATTGCTTGACCAAGACATTGTTTCGACAGGACATCATGGCACTCTGTCGGTCCATTTCAAAGCCAGAGTGAGTAAAAGTTGGAGGATCTTTTCAAGCACAGTGTGTGCTGCACAGAGCACTTACTCAATTACACAACCAGTAACGCCAGTGCATGACTGTGTCACGGATGACTAGGAGTGGAAGGTAGGAATCAGGTGCAGAGAGCAGAGGGTTCAATGAAAAATGGCAATTTATTCCGGCACAAAATGGTCATGCCCAAACACCGGGCGAAAAACATTGACCAACCCAAAACACAGGGTAACACGGCCCGGAGCACAACAACACCTCCAACTCAAAACGTGAACACAAAATAATCCCGCACAAACAAGAGCGGGCTTCACAAGCTTAAATAGGCGAGCAAATCAAGAAACCACAAATAGGAACAGGTGCAACTCATAAGACTAAACTAACAGAAAAGGAAAAGGGATCGGTGGCGGCTAGTAGGCCCGGTGACGACGACCGCCGAGCACCGCCCGAACAGGCAGGGGAGCCAACTTCTAGTAGGCCCGGTGACGACGACCGCCGAGCACCGCCCGAACAGGCAGGGGAGCCAACTTCTAGTAGGCCCGGTGACGACGACCGCCGAGCACCGCCCGAACAGGCAGGGGAGCCAACTTCTAGTAGGCCCGGTGACGACGACCGCCGAGCACCGCCCGAACAGGCAGGGGAGCCAACTTCTAGTAGGCCCGGTGACGACGACCGCCGAGCACCGCCCGAACAGGCAGGGGAGCCAACTTCTAGTAGGCCGGTGACGACGACCGCCGAGCACCGCCCGAACAGGCAGGGGAGCCAACTTCTAGTAGGCCGGTGACGACGACCGCCGAGCACCGCCCGAACAGGCAGGGGAGCCAACTTCGGCGGGAGTCGTGACAGACTTAGAGATCAAACCAGTCGGTAACCCCTCTGTTCATCAGTACACTGAGGGCACTGCTTCACGGGGCTGATGTCACATGACGCCTGCTCATTGCTACATAAATGGGTCAAAATCCTGGTAAAGCTGTCCAGTTTTGATATCCAATACATCCTAACCTCAGTTTGAATCAATCAGTTACCAATTCAGATACATGTAATTCATTGCCGAATCCTTGCGGTTGATATTCATCTCTTGGTTTTGCAAGGGTGAAGTTATATACTATTGGACTTTTTGTCACTTAAAAAAAATCTTGATTGGGAACTCACCTTTGGTCAAATTTTAATTGCCGTCTACAGAGTAGGAGAATTACATGTCTCATTCATTAGGGTCAGAACATCACAATGCTTTATGTAGCTATAATGCCATGTTTATAACATGCTTATGGATGGGTAATGTATGGTATAATATACATTTTTACTAAACACTGTAACAGGCTAGACCTGTCTGATGCCTTTCGAGGTCAAGAAGAAGGTGAGTTGACTTCCTGATTGGTTTACGGTGTCATTGTTATGATCCCCCCCTGGGAAAATAACACCAAACCAGAGATTATAGTAGATTGTAGGGTTGATCCTTTAATTTCAGCCCAGGCTGGATTTGGCTGCTAGCGGCTATTACCTGTGTGGGCACTGATACTAATGTTATTATAATGATTATGAGAGACTAATGGAGGACTTCAAAGCCGTCAACACTGCTGGAATAAACACAGTGACAACAGTGGAGGGTGAGAAATTGGGAAATTGGCAGCAGTCAGACGATTTGGCGAGTAATGAACATGGCTTAAAAACACAATTCATAACAGAGAGGGGGGAGAGAGAATTTCAAAATGTGGAAAATTGTCTGACTGACTTAACAAACAAAATGTATGTAATTCTTCAGGGGTGCTCTGTTTCAGACCTATATTCCCTACATTTACTTTCCCCACTCTATAGTTTATATCAACCCAAGCTGAAGCTCAAGGGGGCTCTCCTAAACTAGGAAAGACACTCAACCTTTGGCAACACATTTGGTCAGTTTTCTCTGAAATGACGGTTGCATAACTTCGTAACTCTCCTCTGTGTTTTGTGTGGATCAGGTATGTACGTTATGACTGTGCAGCCTAATTAATAAAACATGTCACAAACAGGATAGAGCGCAGGTGTTCATGCTTGCTAAGCTCGGGAGACAATACAGACTCACCCACTTTCCCAACGGACACTGAGTGGAATATGACTCGTGTTAGTCCGTTTTAGGATAAACATGTGACTGACACATCTACAACGCCGTAGTAAGGTTACTAAACACAAATGACAACATCCTCATTGTATACAGGAAGAAAATGTCCTAAACAAATTAGCTGCACGTGATCTTTATAGCCCTGGTGGCATCAATCTGTATGATAGCCACTGTAACCACTCATTATCATAGGTCACATGGTACTCTTTGTGAGGTCATATTTCCTTATAGTTCTGGAAAATGTAGAATAAATGCATGTTTGTGGCATAATCAGGAAGCAAACGTATCAATAGCACATTGGGCAGTACTTAGAATGTGTAGCCATGGGTGTGTCTGTCCAAAATTCAGAGGAATCTGAAAGAGAACTATCTATACCTATCCCTCAGGCTCACTTGGTGTTGAAGGCAAAGATAAGAGAGAAGGGAAAGGGAGGGGTGAAAAATACATGATAGAAGTCTGAGAAAATAATTTTGAGAATATGCCACCATTTGTTTGCATGACATATAGTATGGGAAATTGTTAATAAAACAACATTTGGATCAATGGTTGGTTAAGGATTAGTATGGATCTTTCTTAAAAATCTATCTTAAATATTAATATCTATAACTAAGTTCTTGGAAGGTCTTTGACCAGTCAAGAACCATCATCATTTTGGCATTTCAGTTGGCATTTGCCACCAAAACCAACAACATAGTTGTAAATGGCACACTTCAACATGCACACATCCATGTCATTTAGTGAATGAGGAATAAGTTATCCGACCAAACCACGGAGCCTACCAGGTACACCCGTTCAGAATGAGTCCCGCCCACTCAGTATTTATAAGCACAATGTCGTCTCGCTCAACTTCAGAAGTTGAATCTGAGAATTTCATCTTGACCAACACTTGTTAGATCCGTGGGAAAGTACTTAGACCTACGAGAATATTTCTGAAAATCCTCATATTCGTAAGATATTACTAACATTCATAAAATGTACTATTTTATATGAGTTATTATAGCTATAATTTGAAATGCAATATAATTGTTGTGTAAAATATGAAAAAATGGGTCTAGCTGGATATATATTAAAAAAAACTTTTCTTTAGTGCTTGAGGTTTCTTTATGCATAGCTTTCAATTGGCCACACATAGAGTGGTTCGTACACTTTGTACGCATGATTAGGCTACTGAATAGTGAGTGAATAATGCACTTGCAGGTGTCCCACAGGCACTCTTGAATATTTGTTGCAAAATAACTGTATTTCGTGCATATTTCGATAATATAACCTAATCAATATCCTGATCAAATTAGACAATTGTATTTACTTTTCTTTCCTTTTTTTATTCTCTGTTTATCACAGGATCATTTGACTGTCTCACACATTGTGGCCTGGATATCAGTACTAGCTTAAATACCAAAACATTTAGGAATTTTTCTTCCCCGGGAGTTGAACATCGTCCAGGTGGTTTGGGAACACCCTCCTTCCCAAGGGGTGTGTGTGAGAACTCGTCCCGAGATGCGTTCACTTCTGCCGGTTACTGTGTATTGCATCAGCCTACTCTCCCTCCAGCAGCTCCTGGCTCTCCCGGTCGCAGACCGTCTGGAGAGAAACAGGTAGGAAGAAAGACATTACATTACCTTCCTATATTGAACGTGCGTTCCAGTTCCTTCTCTTTCACTTTCTACGAGTGATCCTTTCTGGAAGTGATGATTATTGAACAGAAATGTTCTTCTGGAGGGCTTATTGGATATATAAAAGCTGATGCTATTTCGATAGGAAATCTGGAGGTCTAATTCAAATATAGGCCACATGTAGTCTTATTTTATTCCACGATTCGGAAAATACAGTGATGGATGAGATGCATTATTATGAAATTGGTTATTCTTGAATGTCCAATGACTCTGCCGGTGTTTGGTGAATTGACGTGCACCTTTTTTTAGCCTACTGTTTTTTTAAAATTAAATCACACTGTCAAACCACAAACCGATGAACCACTTAATATATAATGTCGAGGTTAATGGCATAAAGTACGCTGAAGTGTTTGTTTCGGGGAGATAACGGATAGAGAGTAGTCCTGGCGGGCAAGGTCAGAGCAAGACAGACGTGATACAGGGAACATGCGCTCCCGCTCAGATAACCAGGGGACTCTGTAGTTATGATATGACAATGTGGTAAAGTTTGAGGGGAATCCGTGTTTTTAGAATGGATTGAGAGTTCATCCATGCGCGCCTTGCGCAGTCTCTGGTTTGCACTGCTCTCTCCATTGGGCTAGGTCTGTTATGGGATTTAAACACTTGTGTTGACTTAAAGTTTCTTGATAGTGTAGGCTAACGAGTGCTATCTTATCCATGACCACTATGTTGAAAAATGGGTACCTTGACGAAATTACGCATTTATTCCATCTGCATAATAAAGCGTACTCTTCAGAATGTGTGTTCTTATATGATGCAACTGAATTTAGTCCAAAAACTCACATTAACTAATGGGACAGAGGACAATACGACCGTCATTGCATCATATTTTTCCACACTGCGCTACAAACACAAACTGAAGCGCAGGTTAGGCGCGTCATTACACACTGTTAACTATTTGATTGATATATTACCCATGTAACGACCGAGATACATGTTACATCAAATCTGGCCGTATTCATGAAAGACTTCCGTACAGTTCTTTATAGGTCCCTAAACGAAAGTGCTAGCTACTTGTGTCAGCGTTCAAAGTCAAGGTTTATTGCGCCAAACCATCTACTTTATCTTATTCACGTGTGACTATATTTTGGAATGCAACATATATATGGTTGTGTGTTTGTCTTACCAATTAGATTTGGTTTGAGTAGTTTGAGGTCACATGAGGTCATATTCCTAACACAGCAGTATATATGACCTCATGTGGGATATGACCTCATGTGGGACATATGATAGCAGAGGTGGAAAAAACAGTCCTCCTCATGTTGACATTTAGCTGAATTCCTGCAACGTTTTAGCCATTGGCTACTGTACTGTAATACTGTAATGAGGGGCACTTGTATTTTCCCACTCTGCTATTCTTCTATGTGTGACGTGGTAGTAAAATCCCAAGATCATAGGGAATTGGTCAATAATACCCATTTCCTATTTCATTGGGTGGGCAGACGTGCCTGTTCAAAGTGAAGGAGAAGTGCACTAGTGAAGACTCCAGTCTCTGGTGTGTTTTAGTGCAGTGAGAACTAGAGGGTAGAGTCAGGGTAGAGTCAGTGTCTGCATGCCCTCTTCTGGTGGGAGACTGACAGGAACCTGGACTCTATCAATGAGAGAAACCAATTAAAACACATGATTACCTTCACCAAGAGCTATGCCTTTACATAGAAATCTGGGATGTTCAAAGCTAAAAGTGGAACATTTTCACCTGTTAGTCATTTTTTGGGGCAAGTGAAGTAAGGCACTTGGTTGTATCTAGAATGTTCCTCTAATGTGGGTTAGCACTGTAGGACACACTGACAGGTTCCAAAAAATGTCCATGAGTTGTGTTGTTGGCCTGGTAACTCAGACATGATCAACCAAGGGATCTGGAGAGGATCATTTGTTGAGACTTATTCATATTAGGTCAGTGACACCACTGTTATCTTGTTTTATACAGTGCCTTCGGAAAGTATTCAGACCCCTTGACTTTTTCCACATTTTGTTAGGTTACCACCTTATTCTAAAATGTATTAAATTGTTTTTTCCCCCTCATCAATCTACACACAATACCCCCTTGCAAATTTATAAAAAAAAATGGAAATATCACATTTACATAAGTATTCAGACCCTTTCAACTTTGTTGAAGCACCTTTGGCAGTGATTACAGCCTCAAGTCTTCTTGGGTATGACACTACAAGCTTGGCACACCTGTATTTTGGGAGTTTCTCCCATTTTTCTTTGCAGATCCTCTCAAGCTCTGTCAGGTTGGACGGGAAGCATTGCTGCACAGCTATTTTCAGGTCTCTCCTGAGATGTTAGATCGGGTTCAAATCCGGGCTCTGCCTAGGCCACTCAAGGACATTCAGAGACTTGTCCCGAAGCCACTCCTGCATTGTCTTTTAAATTTAAAAAAAACCTTTATTTAACTAGGCAAGTCAGTTACGAACAAATTCTTATTTTCAATGATGGCCTAGGAACAGTGGGTTAAATGCCCTGTTCAGGGGCAGAACGACAGATTTTTACCTTGTCAGCTCAGGGATTCGATCTTTCAACCTTTCGGTTACTAGTCCAACCTTTCGGTAATTAGTCCAACGTTCTAACCACTAGGCTACCTGCTGACCCTTGGCTGTCTCCTTAGGGTCGTTGTCCTGTTGTAAGGTGAATCTTTGCCCCAGTCTGAGATCCTGAGTCCTCTGGAGCAGGTTTTCATCAAGGATCTCTCTGTACTTTGCTCCGTTCATTTTTGACTCTATCCTGACTTGTCTCCTTGTCCCTGCCGCTGAAAAACATCCCCACAGCATGATGCTGCCATCACCATGCTTCACCGTAGGGATGGTGCCAGGTTTCCTGCAGACGTGACACTTGCCATTGAGGCCAAAGAGTTCAATCTTGGTTACATCAGACCAGAAAATATTGTTTCTCATGGTCTGAGAGTCTTTAATGTGCCTTTTGGCAAACTCCAAGCGGGCTGTCATGTGCCTTTTTACTGAGGAGTGGCTTCTGTCTGGCCACTCTACCATAAAGGCCTTATTGGTGGAGTGCTGCAGAGATGGTTGTCCTTCTGAAAGGTTCTCCCATCTCCATAGAAGAAGTCTAGAGCTCTGTCAGAGTGGCCATCAGGTTCTTGGTCACCTCCCTGACCAAGGCCCTTCTCCCCCAATTTCTCAGTTTGGCCAGGTGGCCAGCTCTAGAAAGAGCCTTCAATGCTGTAGACATTTTTTGGTACACTTCCCCAGATCTGTGCCAGATCCCCAGATCTACGGACAATTCCTTCTACCTCATGGCTTGGTTTTTGCTCTGACATGCACTGTCAACTGTGAGATCTTATATAGAAAGGTGTGTGCCTTTCGAAATTAAATGTCCAATCAATTAAATTTATCACAGGTGGACTTCAATCAAGAAACATCTCAAGGATGATCAATGGAAACAGTATGCACCTGAGCACAATTTCGTGTCTCATAGCAAAGGGTCTGAATACTCCTGTAAATACATTTTATATATTTATATATATATATTTGCAAAAATGTCTAAAACCCTTTTTTCACTTTGTCATTATGGGGTGTTGTGTGTAGATTGCTGAGGATTATTATTTTTTAAGTCCATTTTAGAATAAGGCTGTAACGTAACAAAATGTGGAAAAAGTAAAGAGGTCTAAATACTTTCCGAAGGCACTGTATCTGCACTCAGACATTGTAGGGGAATCAACATTCAACAGAAAAGTGATAAATGTCACGTTTTGCTGACGTGCATTCATGAATGGACTGGCAAGTCTTTATGGCCCATAATTGAGGTTATTGACTTATGAGGATGTGGAAAAAGAGGGTTGTTTTTACCCTGCATGGACTAGATTGGCAGGGCTGAGATGGATGTGCCAGACAACAGTCTCCTTATAAGGTGACCCTATTCTGACAGGAGGGCCCCAATGCTGGAGGTTCGGACTTAGCTCAACAACCTCTGTCTACAGGTGTGTGTGCGCGTGTGTGTCTGTGTGCCTGTGTGTCTGCGCATTGGACAAACACCTGCTGCTGAAATCAAATCGAAGCAAAGGGAAACATGACTCAAACACCTCTCTGTTTATGTCAGTCTGAGCTCCCAGCAGGGTTGGGCTATTTCTGCTTCCCAATGGTTGTTAAGACTTCAATCTCTCAGAACTAACTTTCCATTTAAAACAGCAGGGACAGAATTTGTGGGTAATGGTGGATGTGGTTGTGGTTGCATCAGTGCTCTCTATCAGTGTGTTTGAGTGAACACAGCAGCTTTTCAAAAACAAACAGTTCAATAAGAGGGAGTCTGTTTGTCTTGTCCAAGCTGTGGCTGTGTGAGGGGTTATCGTTCCTAGAAATCCCCTCGGGATGTTCCCTTGGTGATGGAAAGGCGATTCATAATGTCCTCTCTCTTTTTCCTCACTCTCTCTCCAATTCTGTTTTCTCTCTTCTCTCTCCCTCTTTCATTCTGGTTTCTCCCTCTGCTTTCTTCCCTCCTTTTATCTATTTATTTACTCAGTAAATGTCCCACTTTTTCTTCCCTCTATACCAAACGCTCTGTCCTTCCCATCACACATGATGATCCCATCACAGGCTGATAACAATAACACAGGCCTCATTGCTCCTCCTCTCTTTCCCCTTTTCAGACTGAGGTGTGATGGGTGTGTTTGGTCATTGTTTCTCTGTACCGATAAAGTGATTTATGTCCTGATCATGGCCATTCACAATACAAAGTATACCCTTCATTGTGCATATAGTAACAGCTTGAGAGAAAATAGTTGAAGGCCAGAGCCAAACCAATATGGCTTAATTATGGCTTTAGAGACGAAGCAGTTTTACGTTGTGGATTCCAGCTGTGGGGTGCAGGGCGCCCCAGAGAGAGGCATGTTACTGGAGCTGATGTGCTGTTATGTGCTTGTTGTCATGACGACCCATTACTTCCACACAGTCTGGGACAGAGGTCAATGATATGACATGTCAGACATCCCGGACAGGATGAACACAGTTTGTGTATTGAGCGTGTGTGTTAGTGTAAAGCATATTCTCTTTAGAAAGAGGGGCTGTGTATGTGTCGACTACTGGTCTGTCTGTGTGTATTTGAGCCTGTGTGTATTTGAGGTTGTGTGTATTTGAGACTGTGTGTATTTGAGTCTGTGGATTTGAGTCTGTGTGTATTTGAGTCTGTGTGTATTTGAGTCTGTGTGTATTGTGGGTGTGAATTTGCTCAGGATCCCGACTGGACAGAAAAAAAACAATGTATTTCCCGTCTGTCCATCCTCCTCCTAAATCATTAACTCCCTCTGTCACCCCATATGGGGCAAGTGTCAGGGCCAAGCCCCCTGCATGCAATTCAGACGTCAACACCCATCCATTGTCCCAACACAATATTTACCCCAGAATCAGGCACATTGCATCATCATCCACCACCCAGAGGACATACTGTTGTCTTCTGAGTAATATATCAGATGCTCTTTGCATCCATTAGATGGTGATAGATTGTATAACTCTATATACATTAACTTTATATAGATTTATAGATATGCTTATACAATATCAAAGACATAACATGAACATTACCTTGACTAATATGGCTCATAAATACTTAAACTTTACTCCAGTTATCTTTTATGTACTTAAATACACTTTGCGTGCCTCACAGTCTGATATAACCCCAGCTGGCCCTGTAGATTGCTCTGTGAGAGGCAGTAAGTATGACTCTGAGGTTAGACCTCTGCTCTGAGGAAGCATGGCTGCTCTGATGTGGGCCACACTGTAAACAGAGGTCGATGTATGGAGATGTAATGTATCTACCACATAAACACTACCATGACCCTCCCTCCCTCTCTCTCTCTCTCTCTTTCTCCTTCTCTCTCTGTGCTCCGTGGGGGTCATTATGACCAGGCCTAAAGAAGAGGGGGAACCAGTCTCCCACCAGGCAGCTCAGAATTCCACAGTGGATTAGTGGCTAAGACCTAAATTCCACCGTCCACATCTATAAAGAAAATGCTTCCACTCTGCACTGATATCCTGACCATGGCAAAATGCTTGTGTGTGTGTGTGTGTGTGTGTGTGTGTGTGTGTGTGTGTGTGTGTGTGTGTGTGTGTGTGTGTGTGTGTGTGTGTGTGTGTGTGTGTGTGTGTGTGTGTGTGTGTGTGTGTATGTATGTATGTATGTATGGATTAGGGTTGTCACGATACCAGTCTTGAGATACAACGATACCAGATTTTCCATGGCAATAAAGAAAACACGAATTACACAAAACTCTATGGTACAATAAAAACCTACTTTACGTGAAATTTTGAGTGCTATAGATTGCAAAATTAACTAATGTGACTTGCCAAGATACTTCTGACTATCGCAGTACTGGAATCGTGACAATCCTTGTACAGTATATCTGTCTGTCTGTGTGTATACTGTCAGTATTAAAGAAATAACACAGGATAAAGGCTGAAGAAGGAACACAGATGGAGCTCTGAGGTCTGAGGAGAGAAGGACTAAACTCTTGTTGGTGGTTGAGAAAAATGTAGGTGTTATTCTAGCTAAGTACAGTCATTTGTAGTGTGGATGGATACCTACAGTACCGATGGAGATCAGGCCTCAATCAGGAGTCAGCACTGCAGCTGTGAGTGGCCGCCACAGTACAATTGGAACCACTGTGTGGTTTGAAGTCCGTCTCCCAATTCCCAAACCACTACACACTTAAGTCCACACTTAAGTGGATATGTGGCAGTCGTTCTTTCAAGCCATGGACTTTAGCAACTGTGTACACTTTCACCCAATGCAGTGCATGATGAGGAAAGTGCTAAATCACGCCTCAGCACGTACTTATCATCAACACAAGAGGTTATAAAACCACCAATGCATGGAGAACAAGCGTCGGCAATGGTTCATTCACAAATAAATCGCCTTTTGCTTATTTCTGTCTCCACAATCTGTCCTCAGTTAGCTGCATGGGGCCTGGCGAGGATTATGTATGAATGTGCCACATTTACTGTTGATTAAGGCACCCCATGGTAGGCTCCAGCCCCCTGGGTATAAGCATGTATGAAGGGTCTGGTGCTGGCCAAGGCTTACCCTTCTCTGAGGGGGCCTTACTGGGGCAGAGGAGAGCATCAGGCTGGGGCTGGTGGGACATTGGCGATTCCACGCCAGCGGAACATATTTTTGGTATCTCATATTGTTTTGGCAATTCTCACATTGAAACTTCATTGGGGAAAGGATGTTTGAACTGCTTTTTACATTTGTACCACAAGCAATGTTTGAGGAAATCATGATGAAAGTAGCCATTTTAGGCCCTTTTTAGACCTAAACATAGCTCCTGTAAGACCCTACGATCCGTGAACTGTACATGGAACAGATAACATCTCGGTGTCATTATACTCCTTATAGTGTGCTCTAAAATATGGAGTACACTACCGGTCAAAAGTTTTAGAACACCTACTCATTCAAGGGTTTTTCTTTATTTTTTAAAACTTAGTGCTCAGCATATGTGGGAACTCCTTCAAGACTATTGGAATAGCATTCCAGGTGAAGCTGGTTGGAGAATGCCAAGAGTGTGCAAAGCTGTCATCAAGGCAAAGGGTGGCTATTTGAAGAATCTCAAATCTCAAATATATTTTGATTTGTTTTACACTTTTTTGGTTACTACATGTTTCACGTGTTACTTCATAGTTTTGATGTCTTAACTATTATTCTACAATATAGAAAATAGTACAAATAAAGAATGAATGCCTTGAATGAGTAGGTGTTCTAAAACTTTTCCCCAGTAGTGTATGTCTAGATTCTGAAATAAAAAAATGATTTAAAAAAATCATTTATTCAACATTCAAATATTAATATCTCAAATTGACCTTTTTTGATTTAGTTTAAGATTTTTTTTGGAACAATATATATAAGTATATAACATTTCCAGTGTGGGCTTTCTGCTAATTCTGAAGTTATGATCAATTTTTTGAGCACCACCAACACAGTGAATGGGAAAATAGATTCAAAGGGAACTCCCTCTGCTGGTGATTTGCTGAATGTGCAATCCTACATGAGGCTGTGATTGGTTAATGACCTATCATGTCCATGTATATGTATAAAATTGGTCATTTTATTAAAGGTACCAGAGAGCCCACTCTGGAAATGTTACGTGTTTGAAGAGAATGTCTAAAAAGGATAGTTTTGAGATTAATATGAATATTTTTAATGTTGAATAAATTAATGTGAAAATGTGTATTTCAGAGAGAACACTATAAGGCCTATAATGACAGATGTTGTCTGTATTATGTACAGTTCACAGATCATAGGGTCTTATAGGAGGCATGTATACTAAAAAGGCTATAAAATGGCTAATTTCATCATGATTTAAAAAAAAATGGCTTGTGATAGAAATAAAAAAAAACGTGTTAAACATCCTGCCCCCCCAATCAAGTTTCTATGTGAGAATTGTCAGAACAATCTGAGAAACCGAATTGCTCCTGTAAGTCGCTCTGGATATGACTAAATGACTCAAATGTAAATCCCAAAAATATTTCCCGCTCCCGCTGGTGTGGAATCACCCTGTTGTGGTGGTTCCATTAGTGGGTCTCAGTTGTGATTCCAGACCTAAACCTCCGTCTAAACTGTGGGAGTAATACGAAAGAACAACACCACACTGCAGCACAAAGGAGTTGGGATCAGCTTACCCTTTTATCAAACCCTCAAAACCCCCTCCCTCTGCCCGTTATAGAGTAGCCTAATGGTTAGAGCGTTGGACTAGTAACCGGAAGGTTGCAAGTTCAAATCCCTGAGCTGACAAGGTACAAATCTGTTGTTCTGCCCCTGAACAGGCAGTGAACCCACTGTCCCTAGGCCGTCATTGAAAATAAGAATTTGTTCTTAACTGACTTGCCTAGTTAAATAAAGGTAAAATAAAGTTCCCCAGGCTGAGTGACTTTTAGCTTAATGCCCTCCAATGAAAATGTGACTTTTTTAAAATAATCGTCCACAGATCAGATGGTGCTGAAAACGAGTGTTGAGTGAGTGAATGTTTCCAAGAATGTGAAGCTCTTTGATCGTCTCCCAATCACAAAGACCTCCATTACTGTCAATTTGCAGGATTACTTTCTCAATAGCCAAATTAGACGGGCTGTCAGATCAGATGTGATCCAGTGAGAGAGTTCCCACGTTGGGCCGGCCTACAGTACATGGTGCTGCTGCCTTCTCCTGGCTGTGGGCTAGAACACGGTGGCCAAAAGGCTTATTGTGGGATCAGAACAACATCCCAACGAAACTGGAGAGGAGCATGTGCTCTGGGCACACTGACTCACAGTCACACCTCCGGTCCAAAGTCTTTGGCCAAAACGCTCCCTTCGGGTCCATCCGAGCCCTCCAGCACAGATACATACAAATGGGTCCTGGCTGGCCCAAGGGACAAAACAGACAAGTTCAAACTTGCTTGTGAAGCCATTATATAAAAGCTATATAAAAGTCTAAGGGCATCAGTGTCAGGTGGAAGTAAGGCGGTCCGGTCAGATGGTGTAACAGAGAGGAGAGGAGGACAAAAGGACATGCCACGAACTCCCTAGGTGGGAGGTGAACCCCACAGAAACCCAAACACGGTTAACCTCCTTTAAACAGCAGACTCATTCTTTCTTCTTTTTTTCTCCTTCTCCGCCTCTGTCCAGTTACTAATTCTCCAAGAAAATGTTTTTTTAACGACATCACAGGGTCTTTATGGCTGTCTGCCAGCCCAGAATAGCCTGACTAGCGAAGCAGCCATTGTCTGCTGCGTTGGGTCGGGCTCGGGGCGACATGGTGTGTTATGGGAGATTCCAGCGCTGAGTGAGCCACAAAGTCCACTACTGCTCTACCAGGGGTGGAAATAGGCATTAGAACACACACACACACACACACACACACACCACACACACACACACACACACACACACACACACACACACACACACACACACACACACACACACACACACACACACACACACACACACACACACACACACACACACACACACAAACACACACACAAACTACTTGGTCAATGGGGTGGATTGGGACTGACACAATGTCTTAGGGCAGCAGGAAGACTAGCGGTTAGAGTGTTGAGCCACTAACCGAAAGGTCGGTGTTTCAAATACCTGAGCTGACAAGGTGGAAAATCTGTTGATGTGCCCTTGCGCAAGGCACTTAATCCTAATTTGCTCCAGGGGCACTGTACTACTATGGCTGACCCTGTAAAACAACACATTTGACTACACCTATCCGGTGTACAATAAAATCTATCAATTTTTCTATGGATGTGAAGCTTGGTACAGCACACCCACTGATCACAGACATCAATTCAACACCTATTCCATGTTGGTTGAATGTCATTTCAAACAACATTGATTCAATCAGTGTGTGCTCAGTGGGCATTGTTTGGTACTGGCAGTCTACACACCCCATCAGTCCTGTTTTTGTCCAGGGACTCCCAAAGGAAGCTGTTCTGGAGCTGTTTTACCTTTGTTTTGTTTATTCACCATCTCTTCTTTCCGAACGGATTAAGTTTCCTCCTTCCTCCTGTGTGAGAAACACATTTTCCACCATGGATTCCAAACACAAAAGAAGACTGAGCCTGTACAGAAGATTGTATTTCAGCCATTTTGTGTACAGAAGGTCAAGTTTACTGTAATGAATATAGACTATCCAAATCTCTATAACAACCACATTGCAGTATTTATGCGGTATACTGTATGAATGTAGCTTCTTCCGCGCAGTCAAATACAATTTGTGCCTGTCTGTCAGCATGGTGTTTGGCACAGAAGGCGTGTGTGACTGGGAAATGCCATGGCCACAGGACAGAGCTGAATGACTAGGTGCTCCTGGAAATAGTGCTCCCTCGACATTACCACAGTGGTTACCAGTGACACCCACCATCACCAGGCACCAGGGCCCTGCCCCGTATGGGCAAACAGGCTGGATGGCAGGGAGACACAGGTGATTCAGTGTTTTCTTCAAATCAAATTTTTATTTGTCACATACACATGGTTAGCAGATATTAATGCGAGTGTAGCGAAATGCTTGTACGCGAAGCGAGGCGGCCATCTCTGTCGGCGCCGGAAGTGTTTAAGTTTTTCTTTGTGTTGGAACTCTGTGTACATGTCAAATATAGCTACCTTGAAACTTTCACTGACTGACCAGTCATGGTGCTGTTGCTGGAATAGCACTATGTTTTTGTTTGTGAAGTAGCTAGATTGGCTAGTTATGTTGGGCTTCAAGCCCGCAACACAAAACTCAGTTTGAGGTTAAATTGGTTGAACAAACCCATAAATGCTCAGTCATGATTGTGGTCTGCAGAATTTTGACCACGAACAACATGTTTGGCAAGAGCCTGGCCAAGGCACTGAACACATTAACTAAGAGACCGCCTTGAGGAGGCAGAGAAGGGTTTGGAACCCTGTTCATTAATATAGCCACTTCTCGCTGTGTCTGTACAGAGATTGGTTGGTTACCATTGGCATAGTGGCATTCTACAGTAGGCCTACCCTGTTATTTCTCACAATCCAGTCAGCATTTCACACGGAGAGCGCTGCTCTTTTTATAATTATGCTGTAAGCCAACCATCATTACTGCTTCTCCTAAAGAGCAGTTGGAAGCCGGTCAGAACCTGATGCTGTGGAAATGTTTCTGTGTCTCTTTAAAATGGAAAAAGGATACAAAAGGGACGTTTTCTCTTCCTTGTTCTAACTTTATCATGGGAGGACATTTAGCACACAAAAGTCATACTTACAACTTAAAATAATTTAGGCTTGATATACCTACACCCACTGGCGCCATTTTGAGAATGAAATTCCCTGACTCACTGTGGCCAGTGCTTCGTCAATATGACATCCGCTAGGTGCACGAGCCTCTACCTATTTATGGCATCTGTAACAAACTAAGACACAGAGACACAAATTCGAGCCCTCTGAGCAAACACACCCACAACAGTTCAGAGAATAGCATCCCCAGTGCCAAGTTTGAGTTGAGCAGCTAGTGTCATCGTCAAGAAGAGAACAGATGGCAGGGCCTCCTCCTCCTCAGCACTAAAGCCAGAGTCAATCTGAGATGTGTTTGCTAAACAGGCTGTTCCTGAAACTTAGTGATGCCTCCGTCCTGTGGACCCTTGAGGAGATAGTCAGTCAATCTCCAGAGCCACTCTGACTGTTTGCTTTAGCTAAAGTGAACATGAAGTCTCAATAGTTGTGACGTCCAGTATGTTGAAATTATCATAATAAATGGACAGCAGCCAGGTCCCCATGCTGTTTTGTTCCTGTGCTGAAAGGCCATTAGTCTTCTAAAATGCATTAAGGCAGGATGGTGACACATCAACCCTCACTATGCCCATTCCATGTGTAACATTTACTGTCAGTGTGTGTTGACATAAAATGCTGTTGGAAGTGTGCTTCACATCAGTCTGAGAATAACTAGGCCAGTTCTAAAATGACTTCTCTGATTCAATTGTCAGCATTGAACCAGAGTGGAAAGATACAGACATCAATCTTAACGACGTTTTATTTGTTTTCTGTCTTCCTAGGTTGGAGCTGCTTAAGAAGCTTCATGCGCTGAGAGAGGAGGAGATCTTCACTCCAGAAACTGGCACCGAACTCGCCAGCCCAACAGACTCCAGCCCTTCATCAGACCTCCAGTCCTCCACCAGATCTCCAAAATGGCTGCCTGGCTACCTCCGCAGAGACACACCACCCACTGTCATGAACACAGCCCATCTTGAAGCTCTGGTACGGGCAAGGCGTGAGGAGGGCGTGGAGCCACAACGGATGGGGTCAAGAGGTCGTCGCCATGCCCACTCAGGGTCACGAGGGGGTCACCACCACCCCCAGCTGATGAGAGTGGGGTGCGCCCTGGGAACCTGCCAGGTTCAGAACCTCAGCCACCGGCTCTATCAGCTGATTGGCCAGAGCGGACGGGAAGACTCCTCCCCCATTAACCCCCGGAGTCCGCATAGTTACGGATGAGCGACTGACAGATACTTCTCCCTCTCTTCCCTGAAAACATAAACACCCCAGCAAACTTCAATATATAGACATTTATCTCTATTTTATGAATCACAGATAGCCTTTGCATTAGTATTAGATGTAGTCCACACCTTTTTTAGATCCTGAAATTACGTACTTTTTGAATGACATTTGCCTTACTCCTCTGTACACCTCAAAAACGCATCATGCTGTTTAAGATGAAGGAATCTGACATGAATGAAAGCCTCATCGCCGACGCTTCCCACCACCAACCACCCCTGGGAACGAATACCTGTCACCCAGAAATCCTCTGAACATTTGGGTCTCGTCAAAGTCTTTGTGTTTCTCCCGGACTCCTGACTAGTCAAAGAGCTGCAAGGGGCTCAGTTTGACTTCCTAATCCTGTTAATGTAAGAATAAATGCTCCCGTCCACCTGTCTTTCTACTTAACACAAGCCAACGCAACTGGACGTGTCTGTATAATGCCTGATGACCTCCACAGCAGCAGTTAGCTCTGGCCCCATTGATCAAACACTTAAGCTTCTCATGTGGATTTCTACCAGGGCTAGGATCAGATCCCTGTCAGAGGGAATATATTCCTGAAGACCCGTCAAAACGACCCGATGAACCCTTTTACCCCACCCTAAACCCTGCCCCCTTAGATCTGCCAGAACAATTTGAGGGACCATGTTTGACCTATCTGGGGTAATCCTCTATTTTACAGACCACCAGCAACCATTTGTGGGCAGACACAGACACTGACCTCACAGACACAGACACTGACCTTACAGACAAGAACCTACTGTAAGTCCTTTCTCATCTGCAGCCAATGATGTTCCCGACAGAAGCAGTCTGTGGTTCTGTGAAGTGTATGTTTCAACAGACCACAGCCTTGACAGCCGCATTCAGGCATAATAGTCAAGTTCAGCAGTGGCTGGATGGAGATCTGCTTCTGGACTCGTCTAGTAGAGACTGTTTATAGAAAGAGAAAGAAGAGGGTAAACATTTCAATGACTCAGTTCCTATACAAGATGGAGATTTTCAATGTTTTTATTATGAATCATTGCGGATCTATTTTAGCGGTGATATCTATTGGTTGGCTCTTGAACACAGTGAACAGTCCTGCTGCCATTATCCCAGGGTCTGAGTGGGAAATATGATCCCCTTCACGTGATTCTTAAGTTCTCCCACTAAGTCTCGACTTTATGTTTACGGCAATTTAACCAATCAGACCTAATCTCTTTAGTTGTACCGCCACGGTACACATCGTCTGCAGTATTTATAAACAAAAGAAACCTTGACCGTGCCTTGCCCAGGGGACCGTATAACTAAAGCATCACAAGTTGCCAACCCAAACCCAAAATCTGCTATTAATAGTACTGACCAGGAATATTTAGAGGCTTACTTTGTCATTATCAATAATAATCCGGTCAGTTATGAATACTGAGATCCTAAAAACACTAGTAGTTTAGTGTGTATACACCAATACATTACGTTGTATGCTTGTAGTATGTCGAATGAGTCTAAATTAGCACAGTCAACAGCAAAGTGCTCTACTGTTACATTGTGGCTTTGTAATGACAGACCACGGATACCAAAAGTAAGGGAGGCAGAGTGCCACATTTTAAATCTGGATACAAAATATCATTAAAAAAAGATATGCCCTGAGATTCCCATTTCCCCTTGTTATAACTGTCTCTGAAATGGTGGGCCGGATGCCCTCACTAGAAATAACCAAAAACAATCTCAACTCAGCATGCATGCAAAAAACTAGCCTAACTTTCAAAAGGTGCAGAGTCTGTCGACCTGAAAAAACAAGCCACAACGTCTCTGTGACATCTTTAATACCCATAATAATCATGCAGCCTGGCTCTTTGCAACACATTCAAATGTTTCATATCCTCAATGTCAGAGGATTAGAATAGTTTAAATCATCCTCAACGTTCAGACTATTAGTTTTCCAATAACTGATCCAAACTTGCTGATGTTGCTATTATTGCTGTTAGAAACCAGGTCAGCCATTAGTCACACATTCATGTATTTATGACTATAACTATGTAAATATTAGGTTAACGTGTCATAATTATACAGTCACAGGAGTTCCCAAAATTAGCTTAGAGTCTTTTAGGGTCCAGGTTTTTACTGTTTTGTTTTGACCACAGCGTTGCCTCAATGAAGTCATTCTAGAACTATTTAAGTTAGTAGGGCAAGTGGTTTAAATTCACCAAATATCTGACAATACTTGACAGTCATTTTGTTTTTTGTGTGATCTACATCATACTATAGTGTGGTCTTATATTCCTCCATCCATATCCCCCTTTCATTTTGTTTGACTTATTTTTGTCTTTTTGGACTGAATCGTCTTAATCAAAACTGGGGCTTTATTTTATTTTAGAGTTAGCTCATTTAATCGTGGAGTGATTCTCTGTCTCACTCGCTCTATCTCACCATCTCTCCCTCTACCACTCTCTCAACTTCTATCTCAGATTATGACCTGCGCCAGGTCGCAGGTCATAATCAGTGGTTCATTGGTTCTTTAAATCTAATCTGTTCAAAGGCGTTGTGAAACACACATGCCATTGTCTCTGCTGTAATGGAGCTAATAAATGTCTCGTGACAGACCATTAAAAGGCTTTTCAAATGCTAAAAACCTTGGTGAATCTCTCGACTTCTTAACCACCACAGTCAGAGGTGTGTGTTTGTGTCTGAACGGCCACATATAGAATCAGGAACCAATCTCGTGTTTGTTGGATTATTGTTGGAGCCATGTTGTTTTTGCTGTACTTTTTCTCTGTGTTGTAATTACACGTCAGTGTTGTGTCACTGGCGGGTCCGTAGCCTTTCCTAGAAGCATAGCTGAGTGTTTTGTCTGGGTAAACTGCGTACCACCAGATTATTTACGACCTTTGACCACTAATACCTCCCCTTGTGTGTTAAGACAAACACTCTCCATCAGTCTTACATCAAAAGTAACGCTGCCATCGCCTGCCATTGTTAACTTAACCTATGTTGTAAAGAGATGCAGGAGATTGTGTTGTGTGTTCACGTCTGTATGTGAGTGTGTATGTGACTGTATGTGAGTGTGTATGTGACTGTATGTGAGTGTGTATGTGTAGGTACTTATAGTATAGTCGTCCTAGCCAGGGATCAGACACATCACAATCCCAGTCTGTTTTTCCTCATTCAATGTTTAATTATACTTAAGGTCAGAAGCCTCTTTTAGGGTCACAGCAAACTGAGCAAAGCACTTTAATGTTGTTAGTTCCTCACAACTTGAATTTCAAACATTGCAAGTCTATTTTTAATGACAGATGAGAGTTATTGTATATGTTGCATTTGATAAAGATCTGTATGAGTATGAGTGGAGTGAAGATGATATCATGCGCACTTGTGCATATTATATATTATTAGCGGTACTATGTAAGAAAAGTAATATATTTAAGTTATCTTTGTATGTTTATATATGTATGTCACCAAAGACACTATTTATCTCGTATTTCCCATGCTCCTAAAAGTTGACCTTTTGTTAGGAAAGAAAAATAAATCCTAAATGTTAATGTCAGACAATGTCTTTCATTCTCTGTAAAAAATAAAGAACTACATTGTAGTGAGATAAAGTCTAGTGTGTGCCTCTAATTTGTGAAAGTGTGTGTGTGCGTGCATGTTTGTGTGCGCGCGTGTGTGTGTATGCATGTTTACCTTCACGTGTGTGTGAGTACAGTATGAGAAACTCTTCACAACAGTTATTGTTAACAACATCGATGCCATTGTCAAAACGAAAAATAATGAAGTTATAATCAGAATTAAATCTACTCTCCACATGACAGTTGCCAGCAGTCTTCGATATTACTACATTTTAAAATAAATATAACTAGAGGTATCAAGATCATACATATTACTCAATATTTCCTTAAAGGAACAGAAATATGTGGGAAAAAAACACCCCTTCCTCGAATCTGGTAAACCTGGGCAAAGGTGACATCATAATGGAAAAATAGATGGGTGAAAGTTCTCTTGACCATGATGCATCAGCATTGATCCAATGTCCTTCACTCTACTACTCCTAACAGCTAGTTAATCATTATTCGTCCCAATGAATGGAGCAAAATTCATACTCGACATCACATGATTTAGATTAATGTAATATCCGAAAGGTTGTGCCTAACAGGGAGAGTTAATGAGTAACTAGAAGGCACATGCAATCAGCCACATTCCTGGGCTGTCTGCCCACCTAGAGGCAGCTGGTTGGTGGGCAAGAGGGGTGGGGGGAAAGGGGACTAGTCCTACCACTGAACTAGAGAAATCCAAACCTCTAGAGTGCAGGACACCCGACCATGCCCACAGTCTATTCAGAGTATGTGTGACATCCGAGGAGTAGTTTCAGTATGTTACAGCCGTCTTTCCTGATATGAGTTCCCATGTCAGCTAAAACTGTGTCACACACATCAAGAGTCCCCGGACACGTGGAGATCAAGTCACAGGACTTGTGGAATCTTAACTTGGGAGACGGTGTGTGTCTGTTAAAACCCCCAAGGGTGTTGCATCATACACAAGTGCCTAAATGGTGACAGAGATCTATTAGCCCTGTATCAGACATATCAAGTCTGCAGCACCCCAGTTCAGTCCAGTACATTGTTCTGATAAATCCAATTTGTCTTTCTGGGTTTCTGGGTCTTGTGTGAACATTTCTGGGGGCCTCGTTGTGTATTCAACTGACTGTTCAGTGTCATTGACTGATACAGTGCAGTACAGCAATCTATCCACTAAGACCATGTTTGTAAAACTTCTAGTGACAGAATGTAGCTGCAAACATCTCTAACCTACACTGTAAAAATAGAAAATCTCAAAACACCATGATTATGTAATGAAACCATGACAAGTAGTGCCCCTAACCTGAGATCTGGTGTTTGGAGGGTGTTTGAATGTAAATCCAATGTAAGTGTTTTAATATACAGAATGTGTTTAAAAACAAAAAATCAAGGACTCTGAAACACCCAAAGTGGTTCTTCAACCTGAATATTGGTGTTCTTAAGAGAGTGTTGTGAAAACACTTTTTGGGGTTTCAGTGCATTTAAAAGGCAGCATCAAAACACAAAAAATGTGTTTCTCAGATAATGAATGTCAGGTATGAAGGTAAGACCCAGATGCAGACAATGTCGAATTCACAATGGTATAATAATCCAACAGGGGCAGGCAATAGACAGTTCAAGGCAGGCAGGGGTAGGTAAACCAGAGGTGGGGCAACGGTACCGGATGGCAGGCAGGCTCAGGGTAGGCAGAGATCAATAATCCAGAGGTGTGACAAAAGGTACAGGTCGGCAGGCAGGTTCAAGGTCAGGGGAAGGCAGAGTGGTCAGGCAGGCTCAGGGGCAGGCAGAGTGGTCAGACAGGCTCAGGGTCAGGGGAAGGCAGAGAGGTCAGACAGGCGGGTTCAGAGTTAGGACAGGCAAGGATCAAAACCAGGAGGGCGAGAAAAAGAGACTGGGAAAAGCAGGAGCTGAGACACAAAAACACTGGTTGACTTGACAAAGAAGATGAACTGGCAACAGACAAACAGAGAACACAGGTATAAATAAACAGGGGATGATGGGGAAGATGGGTCGACACCTAGTGAGGGGTGGAGACAATCACAAAGACAGGTGAAACAAATCAGGGTGTGACAGTACCCCCCCCCCCCCCCTCTAGGGGAGCCACCTGGCATCCTACCTGGGCATATACCTGGTTGACCGGGGTGCCGGCGGTGGAAGTCAGCTGAAGTCACCTGAGAGGACAGCGTCAGGCACAAATATCCGGTTATCTGAGCTCCCCCCGGGTTCGGCTGGGACCGCTGCGCCTCAAGGGACCTGTTTCCCTATACCCCAGCTGAGTGCCGTTGCCAGGCACGAGGTGAAAGGATGGTCTCGGCCTCTGGGGAGGTAACCGTGTGGTTATAGCGGCGAGACAGGGCATCCGGCTTAACGTTCTTGGACCCTGGCCGGTAGGAGAGGTAAAAGTTGAACCGGGTCAACAGCAGGGCTCATCTCGTTTCGATGGAGTTGAGGTGCTTGGCGGTGCGGAGATACTCCAGGTTTTTGTGGTCGGTCCACACATTGAACGGATGTTCTGCCCCTTCTAGCCAGTGCCTCCATTCCTCCAATGCCGTCTTCACCGCGAGGAGCTTCCGATTCCCCACATCGTAGTGGGAAAAGAGGGTGCAGGGATGCAGCTTAAGGTCCAGGGCAGAACTTTGGGAGAGGACAGCCCCCACTCCGACATCCGAAGCATCAGCCTCCACCATGAACTGATGGGAAGGGTCAGGATGTACCAGGATAGGAGCAGTGGTGAAGCGGTGTTTAAGGTCCTGGAACGCCTACACATCGGTAGATGACCAAGTGAACTAAACCTTGGTAGAGGTGAGTGGAGACAGGGGGAGGCCAGAGTGCTGTAACCCTGGATAAAGCTGCAATTAAAGTTGGCGAACCCCAGCAAGCGTTGCAGCTGCACCCTGGACGTAGGCTGCGGCCAATCCACCACCGCTCTCACCTTCTCGGGATCCATCTGGACACTCCCAGCAAAGATGATGAGCCCAGAAAAGGAATGGTGGAGTGACGGAACTCACACTTTTCTGCTTTAACAAACAACTGGTTCTCCAGAAGGCGATAGAGAACCTGTCGGTCGTGGGGCACGTGTTCTTGGGGGGAGCGGGGGAAGACGAGGATGTCATCAATATAGACGAAAACGAACCGGTTCAGCATGTCGCGGAGAACATCATTCACCAGAGCCTGGAACAAGGCAGGGGTGTTGGTGAGGCCAAAGGTCATGACCAGATATTCATATTGGCCGCTGCCCGCGTTGAAGGTGGTCTTCCACTCGTCCCCCTCTCATATCAGCACCAGGTGGCATGCGTTTCGTAGATCCAGCCTGGAGAAAACAGTGGCCCCCTGGAGCAGCTCTAAGGCAGAGGAAATTAGTGGTAGTGGATAATGGTTCTTCACAATAATGTCATTGAGTCCCCGATAGGCAATGCACAGGCGCAGGGTCTTGTCCTTTTTCTCCGCGAAGAAGAAACCTGAAACCTGAGAGGAAGAGGGACGGATAAATACTGTAGCTAGGGTGTCCCCAATGTAGGTCTCCATAGCCTTGGTCTCTGGTCCCGACAGAGAGTACAGACTTCCCCAGGGCAGCGTGGTGCTAGGGAGAAGGTCAATCCTGCAGTCATAGGGGTGGTGCAGCGGAAGGGAAGTGGAGTTTCTGAACACCTCCCGGAGGTCCTGGTACTCCGCGGGAATGGCAGAGAGGTCCGGAGCAACTTCCGAGCAACCAGGAAGACGTCCCGGGGTAGGTTTGCATCGACTTCAGACAAGGGGCTTGGCAGAACGGACTCCAGCCCATGATAGCACCCAAAGACCAGTTGATGAAGGGGATTGTGTCGCTGGAACCAGGAGAATCCCAAAACCAGAGGAATCTGGGGGACTTGATGAGCAGGAATTGAATGGTCTTGCTGTGATTCCCTGACACATGTAGGGTTATGGGAGTGGTGTTATGGGTGACCCGATCTATAGAGCGCTTGTCCAGCGCTCTAACATCCATGGGAATGGAGAGGAGCTGAGTGGGGATGTTCTGCTCGGAAGCCAGTGTGGCATCCAAAAATCTCTCATCGGCCCCAGAGTCAATGAGGACGCAGAGAGATTTGGACTGGTTTCCCAGCAGCAGAAGGACATGCAAAGGGGTGTGAGTAAGGGAAGCAGAAAAGTTCTCCATATGGCCCACCAGAGTACTCGCTCCTATCGGTGAGCCTGGTCTTTTACTGGGCAAGAGGACACAAAATGACCAAAAGTCCCGCAATACAGACAGCTCCTTGTGTTGATCTGTGTTGCCATTCCACTGGCGTCAGCCCAGCTCTGCCTAGTTGCATAGGCTCGGGAAAAAGTGCATCGTCCGTCTTCGGGGGACTCTCGAGGAAGGTCGGGAAACCTCGGGTCCTCTCAGCAATGGGACCGTTGGGGACTTCCGGGATGACTCAGAGGTGAGGTGGAATCCCTGGACGTGCAAACGAAATCAAATTTCCTCTCCATCCATCATTCCTGCAATCACTCATCAATGCAGATTGTCTAAGCAATGAGGGAGTCAAGATCCATGGGTAACTCCCGAGCAGCAAACTCGTCCTTAATCTCCTCTGAGACACCGTGCAGGAACATGTGGAACAGTGCTTCCTGGTTCCATACACTCTCCGCTGCCAAATTGTGGAAATCCACCGCATAGTCGGCCACTCTGCGGGCGTCCTGCCCGGAGCTGGATTAGCTTCCAGGCAGCTTCTCTCCCAGAGAATGGGGCATCAAAAACCTACCTCTCCTACGAACCCATCCAGACTCACGCACATGGCCGGCTGTTGTTCCCATATGGCGGTAGCCCGGAGGAGAGCCCTCCCAGACATCAGCGTGATGAGGTAGGCTATCTTGGAGCACTCTGAGGGAAGGAGGAGGGCTGAAGCTCAAAAATGAGGGCACACAGAGCTGAAAACGCTGACAGGTGATCGGCTCTCCATTAAAACGTTCCGGGGGAGGGAAATGGGGCTCCCGGGAAGGTGAAGTGGGTGGGGTGGCACTGCTAACCGCCGAGTTCCTGAGGGCTGGTTGGGTTACCACTGTGGCAGGCTGCCCCCCAGACAACCAGCGAAATTACTCCAGCAGCATGTCTAACGCCCGGTCATGGCGCTCTGCCAACGTTTGGACCTCCTCCATAAGACCAAGAAGCACTTCCTCGTGCCTACCAATGGAGGCTCCTTGGGACGAGATGGTGTTGCTCAGCTGGCCCGGGTCTGCTGGGTCAGTCATGGCCAGTTCGTACTATCAGGTATGAAGGTAAGACTCAGATGCAGACAACATTGAATTAACAATGGTTTAATAATCCAACAGGCCCAGGCAATAGACAGGTCTAGGCAAGCAGGAGTCAGTAAACCAGAAGTGGGGCAACGGCAGGCAGGCTCAGAATAGGCAGAGGTCAATAATCTAGAGGTGGGACAAAAGTACAGATCGACAGGCAGGCTCAGGGGCAGGCAGAGTGGTCAGGCAGGCGGGCTCAGAGTCAGGACAGGCAAGGGTCAAAACCAGGAGGGTGAGAAAAAGAGAGATTGGGAAAAGCAGGAGCTGAGACAAAAATGCTGGTTGACTTGACAAACAAGACAAACTGGCAACAGACAAACAGAGAACACAGATATAAATACACATGGGATAATGGGGAAGATGGTCGGCACCTGGAGGGGGGTGGAGACAATCACAAAGACAGGTGAAACAAATCAGGGTGTGACAGAATGGCTTATAAATGCAAATTATTTATAGCCTAAATATTGATTGTGATAAGAGACATTTATTTTTTTGTGGAATTCCACCTTCATTTTTGCAGTCCTTTATTTAGACAGATTGGAAACAGGAGGGTCAGTAAGATGATACATTTCTTTGGAATTGGAACCACAGATAAGGTTTTGTCTCCTTTAAGTTGGTGGCAGCTCAATTGCCACTAGTTTTGGTGTTACAAAGCACTTCATTTTAACAGCGTAGTGGAATCTGTGATGGGATCAGACACTGTCAGTGTGTTGGTCTGGTTTTTGTTGTCAGTCTATACAGTATAACACATTAACATTTACACGCCGCAGGACAGGTCAGCGGGAGAGATGTAAAACTGTACTTAGTCCATAGAATTCATCTTCCTCTCACTACCATGGTATGCATCTCACAAATACAGCTTGCTTGGTGTAAATCAGCTATGGGTCGATGTCAACCACTAACACGAGAGAGGTGGAACAAGATAGATGGGGAGAGAGGGAGGGTTTGGAATATCGAAGAGAGGAGGGAGTAAGAGAGGGAGCTGGGAAGAGATAGGAGGACGTGGAAAGATGCACATATGGAGAGTATAGACCCCTTTCTGTGTTTGCAAACATTGCCACACGGGGGCGATGCGTGCAAGTGCTCAATACCAGCAAAAAAAGTCTCAATTTACACGTTGCTTATGAGTGTGTTTCACACTATTTTAGGATTGTAATTGGATTTTAAGGCTTGTGTGAATGTCCTGCTTAATTTAATGTTCACGTCATCATTGCAAATCAACTACATTACACTTAAAAAAAACACTTCAACCAGTAAAATGGCTCATTGGCAAGCGTTTGCTACAACGTATGTCAATGAGCTTCAGCATTCTAGCTAGCAACTGTTATTTTGCAAAGATCACCACAAAATATAATCTTAGCGACTGTTCAAGCAATAACCAAAACATCATTGTAAGCATATGAGAACCCCCCAAAATGATTTTGTTTAGAAGTAATAAAAACATAATCCAGGCTATGTTGATTGGGCACAGATAGAGATGGCTTTCTTACTGCTGCCAAAAGTTGTGTGTATCTGTGCTTGATGTCAGTGTGTCTTGTAGTGTAAAGGGGTCCATTGGAGATTGTGGGAAAGAGACAAGAAAAAGAAGAGAGAGATAGACAGGAATGGGGAGGAAAGTAGGGATGGAGTGAGACAGACAGAAATACAGCTACAAATCGGAGAGATCTATAGTATGTCAATCACTGCTGGTCAGGTGATAAACTGACAGAACCCAGAACTCTTCTTTCCTCACACACTTGACCAGAACCCCAAGTGTCAGGGTTCACCTTCTTCCCCTGTCATAACATTTACATTCCATCACATAGGAGTTGTGTAGCAACACACACACTATCAGGCTGAAAAGTAATGTGAAAGTGTATAGGTTTGCACATGAAAGATAATTCATGCATTATAATTATTTGCAGGACTCTGTCAGCCACTTTCATTGGGGTTTCTACATGTACATTTGTGTGTGTGTTTTGCCTTCCAATAAAACGCTTGTTTTAAAGAAATGCTAAGTAAATCCTAAAATCTGTAGAATCATGCAACCCAGATACAGTGCCTTCAGAAAGTATTTACAATTTAAAATGTGTTTAACTGAGATTTTGTTTCACTGATCTACACACAATACCTCATAATGTCAAAGTGGAGTTTTGTTTGTAGAACATTTTAGAAATTAAAAACGAATCTAAAGCTGAAATGTCTTGAGTCAATAAGTATTCAACCCCTTTGGTATGGCAAGCCTAAATAAGTTCAGGAGTAAAAATGTGCTTAACAAATTGCACAATAAGTTGCATAGACTCATTATGTTTTCAATAAATCAAATCAAAATCAAATCACATTTATTTATATAGCTCTTCGTACATCAGCTGATATCTCAAAGTGCTGTACAGAAACCCAGCCTAAAACCCCAAACAGCAAGCAATGCAGGTGCAGAAGCACGGTGGCTAGGAAAAACTCCCTAGAAAGGCCGGAACCTAGGAAGAAACCTAGAGAGGAACCAGGCTATGAGGGGTGACCAGTCCTCTTCTGGCTGTGCCGGGTGGAGATTATAACAGAACATGGCCAAGATGTTCAAATGTTCATAAATGACCAGCATGGTCAAATAATAATAATCACAATAGTTGTCGAGTGTACAGCAAGTCAGCACCTCAGGAGTAAATGTCAGTTGGCTTTTCATAGCCGATCATTAAGAGTATCTCTACCAATCCTGCTGTCTCTAGAGAGTTGAAAACAGCAGGTCTGGGACAGGTAGCACGTCCGGTGAACAGGTCAGGATTCCATAGCCGCAGGCAGAACAGTTGAAACTGGAGCAGCAGCACGGCCAGGTGGACTGGGGACAGCAAGGAGTCATCATGCCAGGTAGTCCTGAGGCATGGTCCTAGGGCTCAGGTCCTCAGAGAGAAAGAGAGAATTAGAGAGAGCATACTTAAATTCCCACAGGACACCGGATAAGACAGGAGAAGTACTCCAGATATAACAAACTGACCCTAGCCCCCCGACACATAAACTACTGCAGCATAAATACTGGAGGCTGAGACAGGAGGGGTCAGGAGACACTCTGGCCCCATCCGATGATACCCCTGGACAGGGCCAAACAGGAAGGATATAACCACACCCACTTTGCCAAAGCACAGCCCCCACACCACTAGAGGGATATCTTCAACCACCAACTTACCATCCTGAGACAAGGTCGAGTATATAGTATCCGAGATCTCCGCCTCGGAACAAACCAGGGGGGGGGGGGGGGACTAAACCCACTCAAGTGACGCACCCTCCTAGGGACGACATGAAAGAGCACCAGTAAGCCAGTGACTCAGCCCCTGTAACAGGGTTAGAGGCAGAAAATCCCAGTGTAGAGAGGGGAACAGGCCAGGCAGAGACAGCAAGGGCGGTTCGTTGCTCCAGAGCCTTTCCATTCACCTTCACACTCCTGGGCCAGACTACACTCAATCATATGACCCACTGAAGAGATGAGTCTTCAGTAAAGACTTAAAAGGTTGAGACCGAGTCTGCGTCTCTCACATGGGTAGGCAGACCATTCCATAAAAATTGAGCTTTATAGGAGAAAGCCCTACCTCCAGCTGTTTGCTTAGAAATTCTAGGGACAATTAGGAGGCCTGCGTCTTGTGACCGTAGCGTACGTGTAGGTATGTACGGCAGAACCAAATCAGAAAGATAGGTAGGAGCAAGCCCATGTAATGCTTTGTAGGTTAGCAGTAAAACCTTGAAATTAGCCCTTGCCTTAACAGGAAGCCAGTGTAGGGAGGCTAGCACTGGCGTAATATGATCAAATGTTTTGGTTCTAGTCAGGATTCTAGCAGCCGTATTTAGCACTAACTGAAGTTTATTTAGTGCTTTATCCGGGTAGCCGGGAAGTAGAGCATTGCAGTAGTCTAACCTAGAAGTAACAAAAGCATGGATACATTTTTCTGCGTCATTTTTGGAAAGAAAGTTTCCGATTTTTGCAATGTTACGTCTTGATATGTTCGTCGAAAGAGAGATCAGGGTCCAGAGTAACGCCGAGGTCCTTCACAGTTTTATTTGAGACGACTGTACAACCATCAAGATTCATTGTCAGATTCAACAGAAGATATCTTTGTTTCTTGGGACCTAGAACAAGCATCTCTGTTTTGTCCGAGTTTAAAAGTAGAAAGTTTGCAGCCATCCACTTCCTTATGTCTGAAACACAGGCTTCTAGCGAGGGCAATTTTGGGGCTTCACCATGTTTCATTAAAATGTACAGCTGTGTGTCATCCGCATAGCAGTGAAAGTTAACATTATGCTTTCAAATGACATCCCCAAGAGGTAAAATATATAGTGAAAACAATAGTGGTCCTATAACGGAACCTTGAGGAACACCAACATTTACAGTTGATTTGTCAGAGGACAAACCATTCAATAATAATTGTTAACATTATTTTTGAATGACTAACCCAACTCTGTACCCCACACATACCATTATCTGTAAGGTCCCTCAATCGAGTAGTGACTTTCAAGCACAGATTTAACCACAAAGACCAGGCATGCCTATGGAATTCACATGACTGGGCAGGGGCGCGGCCATGGGTGGGCATGGGAGGGCATAGGCCCACCCACTTGGGAGCCAGGCCTACCCACTGAGGAGCCAGGTCCAGCCAATCAGAATGAGTTTTTCCTCACAAAAGGGCTTTATTACAGACAGAAATACTCCTCAGCTTCTTGATATGCCACGCCTGTCAGGTGGATGTATTTTCTTGGCAAAGTAGAAATGCTCACTAAGAGTGATGTAAACAAATTTGTGAACAAAATTTGAGAGAAATACGCTTTTTGTACGTATGGAAAATGTCTGGGATCTTTTATTTAAGCTCATAAAACATGGGACCATAGCTTTACATGTTGCGTTTATATTTGTCTTCAGTATATACACACAGGCAAAATCCTAGAGGAAAACCTGGATCAGTCTGCTTTCCAAAAGACACTGGGAGATGAATTCACCATTCAGCAGGACCATAACCTAAAACAGGCCAAATCTACATTGGAGTTGCTTACCAAGATTACATTGAATGTTCTTGAGTGGTCTAGTTACAGTTTTGACTTAAATCGTCATGAAAATCTATGGCAAGACTTGAAAATGGCTGTCAAGCAATGGTCAACAATCAACTTGACTGATCTTGAAGAATTTTAAAAGGAATAATGGGCAAATATTGTATAATCCAGGTGTGCAAAGCGCTTAGAGACTTACCCCGAAAGACTCACAGCTTTAATCACTGCCAAAGTTGCTTCTACAAAGTATTGACTCTGGTGAGAATATTCATGGAAATGTGCAAAAACATTTTCACTTTGTAATTATGGGGTATTGTGTATATATTTAATCCATTTTGAATTCAGGCTGTAACACATCAGAATGTGGAATATGTCAAGGGGTAGGAATACTTTCTGAAGACACTGTATAAAACTCCTTTACTAGTCTCAGTTTGCTGTTTTGCTTGTCACCCTGCTTGTTTTGGGGGGAGGGGGGGGGGGGGGGGGGGGGGCAGGGTAAAGGCCAGGGTAAAGGATGATTATCCACGGCCACTGCAACTTTAGATATAGACTCAAGGTTTAATTAGAGCAACCACACGACTTCAGGGGATAAATAAATGATGAAATCCTATGAAGAGAGCTGGAACCTGCAAAGGCATCAAACTCTTAACTCGAGCTAACCCCTGCTCTTTACACCCCAGAGCCCCAGCATCCGGTATCAAAATAAAAGTCCTCCGATTATGGTCCCACACTATCACAGTACTGCTATGGTTTATTACAGCTTGTGTCTATGTCTATGTTCGTGTGTCTGTGCGTGTGAGCACAGACTTCTTCTCACACTGACTTCATTGATATACAGTAGACGTTGTCAATTCTAATCGGTCAGCTGGCAGTAGAGTTCGGTTTCTAATCTTGGTCTCAAGCTCTATTTGAACTCAGCACTACAGATAACCAAGGAACAGAGATTGGTCTCAAGGTTGAAAGTATTGCTTAATTGCCAACCCAAATGCATCTTTGTAGTGTTTAAACCTTGTGATTCACTCATAGAGGTGTCATGGGTTATTTTCTGGGCAGACTCTGTACCTTGCAAGGATCACGTCGATCTCTGTGTTCAGGAATTCTTTCACAATGATGAGAGACAGGCCATCGTCTGAGAGGGCAGGGAGGTTCAGAATCTGTTAAAGAGAGAGAAAAGAGAGAGCGACGGAGAGGGAGAGGTTGAGTGAGATGGTAACTCTAGTCAACTGAGATTAAATGGTTACATACACACACATACACACACATACAGTAGCTCGGTGTAACTCACTTTATCAGGCTTGAAGATTACTAGAGGTTTTGATTTGGAGTGCCACTGACATGCATTCAGCAACTTTGTTGCAGTGGATAGTTGAAGAAAGTGTAACAAGTACAGCGCATGCACACACACGCACGCACACATCAAGACTCATCGTGTCAAATCTCGTTTGTCTGAATCTTCTGGAAGCAGGCTATGACTATCATAATAAGCACTCATGGGTGGGAGATGGATATACGGCCTGCTTTAAGCTTTAAGTAAAAACATCGTTTAACTCCTGTAATCACACATAATCCCTGGACTCTAGTGTGGAAACAAATGTGAGAGACCGAGAGGCTCAAAGGCCCTGGAAAATCAGCAGCAGCGCTTTTCTCACTTGTGGGAAAACTAAAGTATGGTTTAATGTATTGGGGAACTACAGTATCAATAGTGCTGTGAAGTCATTAGGTCTCATGTGATTGGGGAACACCCTTGCATTTCTCTCTGAATGTCTGAAAGCTACAGTTCCATGATGTCACATACCTCATGTGTCTGGCAATGTTCACTAACTACTGTAACACCCTCTGGATACCATGCAGTACCACACCCTCTTACACACCAGCCAAGCTTCTGGGAGATTGCCCTGGTTCTCTTTTTATTACCATGGAGGTAACTCACTAGATCATAGTTACCTCAGATTCCTGCAGGACAGAAAGACGATTGACTGTAATGTGTGGGTGGTGTCAATTTAGACGTCCTGTCTCGGCCACTTCATTACATGTAAAACGCATAGAGCCGGCCACATTGAAGTTTGCATTACATGGAAGTATGGGGTCATTCGAATCTGGAGTCATAATTGAGCGTAAGTGTTGCCAACTTATGTCTATTACATAACACACAATAGGCCATGTTGGGAGAAAATGGGTGAGAAGGCTCATGGTAGCAGCCCTGAGGAATAATGTTATTGACATGTACTGTGTGTGTACTGTAACCAATACACTTTTAAGCTAGACTAGGAGTGACATTCAAAATAGTCGCCATTTCATTATTAATGGATAAACAGTAGTGTGTGTGTGTGTGGGTGTGTGTGTGTGTGTGTGTGTGTGTGTGTGTGTGTGTGTGTGTGTGTGTGTGTGTGTGTTAAAAAGCAGCTGTTAGGTATTAATAAGTGGGGTCATTTTAGCCTCAGTCATAGAGATGAAATAGAGAGGTATGGAGAAGAGCTCAGCTGGTCTGTGAGTTCATTCACTCCACAGGCATCAGCAGCCACAGAGGAACGTGACTCCGTACCATGCCTCACATTTTCAGCTCTCCCGCACTCTTGCTCTAACACACACACACACACACACACACACACACACACACACACACACACACACACACACACACACACACACACACACACACACACACACACACACTCACTCACTCACTCTGTCTCTCTGTCTGTGACACAGCATTCACTATTCTAAAACCACACTGGCTACTCACACACACATACACACACACACAGTCAGTTCCTCTACCCTCCCCTGAACTCGTGATCTCCAAACCTGGGTGTAGTAGTATACGTGCCGTCTCACACATAGTATTTCTCCTCAAGCAACCTCTTCACCCACTGAAAATGGAAAAGATGACCTGAATGATTATAGGCAATGCTATTACTACCCTGCCACACGAGATTATAATTTAATACAGATCAATTATAATCATTATGTTATTATGCAATGTGTATTTGGATTAGCTAGGTTTGGCCTTGTAAATAGAGGTTATGCTAAATATCTATCCAGATTTTATTTTATGTCACATGAACCTCTGGCATGACTGATGAGAAATGATTTCCGTCCTTTTCCGTTTAAACACTTAAAATGCTCTGAATGTACATGCTTCAACATCATATTTTTCTCAAATGATGGCAGGAAACATTTGTCATGTTTTTGTTGGCATTATACCAAATTGATGTAACAGTTCAACAATCCAACTACAAAAACTTACCCAAGGACATGCAATTCACCATTGACACATTCAAAGCAGCAGAGGCTCCTCAGAGGAGTAAGGGGAGGACCATTCACCTCAGTGAATTTCTTAAAAGTGAAAATACTGAAACCTTAAGAAACGTATCCTTTTTAGATAAAACTATACTAAATGTGCTCATGTCACCAAATAATTGATTAAAACACACTGTTTCGCAATGAAGGTCTACAGTAGCCTTAGCAGCACTCTGCAGGTTATCACCATGGTGTAGCCGGAGGACAGCTAGCTTCTGTCCTCCTCTGGGTACATTGACTTCAATACAAAACCTATGAGGCTAATGGTTATCACCCCCTTCCATAGACTTACACAGTAATTATGACAACTTCCGGACCTATCAGAGCTCTTGCAGCATGAACTGACATGTTGTCCACCCAATCAAAATATAAGAGAATTAATCTAGCACTGAAAGCATAAGCTACAGCTAGAAAGACAATAGTTGAACAGTTTTTAACAAATACATTTCTTCCAAAATTAAGGAGAAGCAAGAAAGAGAGGGAGAGAGAGAGAGCATTAGAGAGAAAGAGAGTTATATTTGGTTGTACAGTCTTGAAGGAGTTCCCACATAGCCATCCTACAATCTAAGCTTGATGCCCTCAATCTCACACAAAGTATCAATGAACCTACCAGGTACCACCCCAAAGCTGTAAACACGGGCAACCTCATAGATATCATCCTAACCAACTTGCCCTCTAAATACACCTCTGCTGTTTTCAACCAAGATCTCAGCGATCACTGCCTCATTGCCTGCATCCGTAATGGGTCAGCGGTCAAACGACCTCCACTCATCACTGTCAAATGCTCCCTGAAACCCTTCAGCGAGCAGGCCTTTCTAATTGACCTGGCCGGGGTATCCAATAGAGGATGGCTGTTTTTTTTTTAAATGCCTTCCTCACCATCTTAAATAAGCATTCAAGAAATTTAGAACCAGGAACAGATATAGCCCTTGGTTCTCTCCAGACCTGACTGCCCTTAACGAACACAAAAACATTCTATGGCGTTCTGCATTAGCATCGAACAGCCCCCGTGATATGCAACTTTTTAGGGAAGCTAGAAACCAATATACACAGGCAATTAGAAAAGCCAAGGCTAGCTTTTTCAAGCAGAAATTTGCATTCTGCAACACAAACTCAAATAAGTTCTGGGACACTGTAAAGTCCATGGAGAATAAGAACACCTTCTCCCAGCTGCCCACTGCACTGAAGATAGGAAACACTGTCACCACCAATAAATCCACTATAATTGAGAATTTCAATAAGCATTTTTCTACGGCTGGCCATGCTTTCCACCTGGCTACTCCTACCCCGGGCAACAGCACTGCACCCCCCACAGCAACTCGCCCAAGCCTTCCCCATTTCTCCTTCTCCCAAATCCAGTCAGCTGATGTTCTGAAAGGGCTGCAAAATCTGGACCCCAACAAATCAGCTGGGCTAGACAATCTGGACCCTTTCTTTCTAAAATTATCTTCCGAAATTGTTGACACCCCTATTACTAGTCTGTTCAACCTCTCTTTCGTGTTGTCTGAGATTCCCAAAGATTGGAAAGCAGCTGTGGTCATCCCCCTCTTCAAATAGGGGGGACACTCTTGACCCAAACTGCTGCAGAACTATTTCTATCCTACCCTGCCTTTCTAAGGTCTTCGAAAGCCAAGTCAACAAACAGATTACCGACCTTTCGAATCCCACCATACCTTCTCCGTTATGCAATCTGGTTTCAGAGCTGGTCATGGGTGCACCTCAGCCACGCTCAAGGTCCTAAACGATATCTTAACCGCCATCGATAATAAACAATACTGTGCAGCCGTATTCATTGACCTGGCCAAGGCTTTCGACTCTGTCAATCACCACATCCTCATCGGCAGACTCGACAGCCTTGGTTTCTCAAATGATTGCCTCGCCTGGTTCACCAACTACTTCTCTGATAGAGTTCAATGTGTCAAATCGGAGGGTCTGTTGTCCGGGCCTCTGGCAGTCTCTATGGGGGTGCCACAGGGTTAAATTCTTGGACCGACTCTCTTCTCTGTATACAGTGCCTTGCAGTTTTCAGTTCTTTCCACAGATTCTCGATTGGATTCAGGTCTGGACTTTGACTTGGCCATTCTAACACCTGGATATGTTTATTTTTGAACCATTCCATTGTAGATTTTGCTTTATGTTTTGGATCATTGTCTTGTTGGAAGACAAATCTCTGTCCCAGTCTCAGGTCTTTTGCAGACTCCATCAGGTTTTCTTCCAGAATGGTCCTGTATTTGGCTCTATCCATCTTCCCATCAATTTTAACCATCTTCCCTGTCCCTGCTGAAGAAAAGCAGGCCCAAACCATGATGCTGCCACCACCATGTTTGACAGTGGGGATGGTGTGTTATGGTGTGTTGCTTTTACGCTAAACATAACGTTTTGCATTGTTGCCAAAAAGTTCAATTTTGGTTTCATCTGACCAGAGCACCTTCTTCCACATGTTTGGTGTGTCTCCCAGGTGGCTTGTGGCAAACTTTAAACTACACTTTTTATGGATATCTTTAAGAAATGGCTTTCTTCTTGCCACTCTTCCATAAAGGCCAGATTTGTGCAATATACGACTAATTGTTGTCCTATAGACAGAGTCTCCCACATCAGCTGTAGATCTCTGCAGTTCATCCAGAGTGATCATGGGCCTCTTGGCTGCATCTCTGATCAGTCTTCTCCTTGTATGAGCTGAAAGTTTAGAGGGACGGCCAGGTCTTGGTAGATTTGCAGTGGTCTGATACTCCTTCCATTTCAATATTATCGCTTGCACAGTGCTCCTTGGGATGTTTAAAGCTTGGGAAATCTTTTTGTATCCAAATCCGGCTTTAAACTTCTTCGCAACAGTATCTCGGACCTGCCTGGTGTGTTCCTTGTTCTTCATGATGCTCTCTGCGCTTTTAACGGACCTCTGAGACTATCACAGTGCAGGTGCATTTATACGGAGACTTGATTACACACAGGTGGATTGTATTTATCATCATTAGTCATTTAGGTCAACATTGGATCATTCAGAGATCCTCACTGAACTTCTGGAGAGAGTTTGCTGCACTGAAAGTAAAGGGGCTGAATAATAAGGCACTGTATATCAATGATGTCACGCTTGCTGCTGGTGAGTCTCTGATCCACCTCTACGCAGACGACACCATTCTGTATACTTCTGGCCCTTCTTTGGACACTGTGCTAACAACCCTCCAGGCGAGCTTCAATGCCATACAACTCTCCTTCCGTGGCCTCCAATTGCTCTTAAATACAAGTAAAACTAAATGCATGCTCTTCAACCGATCACTGCCTGCACCTGCCCGCCTGTCCAACATCACTACTCTGGACGGCTCTGACTTAGAATATGTGGACAACTACAAATACCTAAGTGTCTGGTTAGACTGTAAACTCTCCTTCCAGACTCACATCAAACATCTCCAATCCAAAGTTAAATCTAGAATTGTCTTCCTATTTCGCAACAAAGCATCCTTCACTCATGCTGCCAAACATACCCTTGTAAAACTGACCATCCTACCAATCCTTGACTTCGGCGATGTCATTTACAAAATAGCCTCCAATACCCTACTCAATAAATAAATAAAGCTGTCATCAAGGCAAACTACTTTGAAGAATCGCAAATATAAAATATATTGGCTTTTTTGGTTACTACACAATTCCATGTGTTATTTCATAGTTCTCATCGACGGGGCTGTAGTGGAGCAGATTGAGAGCTTCAAGTTCCTTGGTGTCCACATCACCAACAAACTAACATGGTCCAAGCAAACCAAGACAGTTGTGAAGAGGGCACAACAAAACCTATTCCCCCTCAGGAGACTGAAAAGATTTGTCATGGGTCCTCAGATCCTCAAAAGGTTCTACAGCTGCACCATCGAGAGCTTGCATCACTGCCTGGTATGGCAACTACAGAGGGTAGTTCGTACGGCCCAGGACATCTATACCAGGCGGTGTCAGAAGAAGGCACAAAAAATTGTCAAAGACTCCAGCCACCCTAGTCATAGACCACATATGTCAGAGTCAAGGCCCGCGGGCCACATCCGGCCCGCAAGAAGGTTTTTTACGGCCCCTGGGATGATCTTGATTTATTATTAGAACCGGCCCGCAGCAAGCCGGCAGCCCGCAGATCTTTTACACGCACCAATACTACATTTCCCACAATGCAAAGGTGACGCACCGAGCAGTAGGCTGCTTCATTTCAATATTTATTGGCACAGCAGTCGTCAGCATCACAGTAAAATTAACTTTCAGATACCCATCAAAAATGGCAAAACGGAAGGTGGATACTGAGAACCGGGGGTTTCAAACAAGGTGGGAGTCGGAGTATATGTTCACGAAGGTAGCTGGAAAACCTGTGTGTCTTCTGTGTGGAGAAAGTGTGGCGGTACTGAAAGAGTATAATCTGAGACGACATTATGAAACGAAACACGCGGACAAAAACAAGAATATGGACATGGAACAAAGGCTACAAAAGGCAGAGGAATTAAAACGAGGCCTCAAATCTCGACAGGCTCTGTTCAAAAAAGCCAAATCACAAGGCCAGGCTGCTGTCAAGGCCAGTTTTATTTTGGCAGAAGAGATCGCTAAATCAGCCCGGCCATTTACGGAGGGGGATTTCATCAAAAACTGCATGATTAAAGTTTGTGACGAAGTTTGCCCAGAAAAAAGGCAACTCTTTTTAAATGTGAGTCTGAGCAGAAACACCATTGCCGAGAGAGTAGACCAGTTGTCCATCAATCTAAAAGAGCAGCTTGTGAAAAAGGGAAAAGATTTTATTGCATATTCCTTGGCTGTGGATGAGAGCACCGACATTTCTGACATTGCCCAGTTGTCAATTTTCATCCGCGGAGTGGACTCCAACCTAAGCGTGACAGAGGAGTTTTTGGCTTTACGTCCTATGCATGGCACAACTACGGGGCATGATTTGTATGAAGAGGTGTCAAGATGTGTAAATGAGATGGAGCTGCCTTGGGAAAAACTCGTGGGTTTGACAACCGACGGAGCACCTGCGATGTGTGGACACAGGAGCGGACTGGTGGCGAAGATACGGGAAAAGATGCAAGAGGAAAACGCGACAGGTGAGCTGACAGCTTATCATTGTATCATACACCAGGAAGCGTTGTGCGGTAAAGCCTTGAAAATGGAGCATGTAATGAGCATCATCACGCGCACAGTTAACTTTATCAGAGCCAAAGGTTTGAATCACCGCCAGTTCAAGGCATTTCTGACGGAGTTAGAAACGGAGCATGGTGATTTGCCTTATCACACAGAGGTGCGATGGCTAAGCCAGGGAAAGGTGCTTCAAAGATGTTTCGAGCTTCGTGAGGAGATTTGTCTGTTCTTGGACAGCAAAGGGAAAGACACAACACAACTCCGAGACGAAATGTTTCTGTGTGAAATGGCTTTTCTGTGTGACATTACGAGTCATCTGAATGCAATAAACTTGCAGCTGCAGGGTCGGGATCGTGTCATCTCTGATATGTACAGTACAGTGAAGGCATTTAAAACCAAACTGACTCTGTGGGAGACGCAGATGCGGAAAGAAAATTTGAGCCACTTTCCCAGCTGCCAGACCATGAAAGAGAAGCTCTCTACCAGTGCGTTCCCGAGCACACAGTTGGCTGATAAAATAGGTATGCTTGCCGCTGACTTTCGACGCCGATTTGCTGACTTTGAAGCACAAAAAAGCAGGTTGGAACTGCTCGGTAACCCATTTGCTGTTGACGTGGAAAGCTCACCACCAAACCTCCAAATGGAGTTGATTGACCTCCAATGCAATGATGCACTGAGGGCAAAATATGCGGCAGTGGGTGCTGCGGAGTTCGCCCGTTTCCTCCCCGGCACAATGCCCCAGCTGCGCATCCAGGCTGCTCAAACGTTGTCTATGTTTGGCAGCACATACCTGTGTGAACAACTGTTTTCTTTGATGAACCTGAACAAAACATCACACAGAAGTCGACTTACTGCTGAACACCTCCACTCAATTCTGAGGATTTCTTCAGCTCAGAGCCTTACCCCGAACATTGATGAACTTGTGGAAAAGATGGGACACCACCAAGTATCACCCTCAACCTCAAACAAGTGAACATTACTGTGCAATCACATATTTAGAGTTTTTACTCAGTTCAAGTTTAAAAGTTAAAATTTAATATTTGTTTTCACTGCATGTTACTTCTCCTTAAACAAAGTGTTGTTTTTGATTAATAGATTTTTGCACTTTATTTTTTTGTATTTCAATCCAATTATATTTTAAAAATATTTCAGTTGAGTGGATGATAGAAAATTGCTATTATTGTTTTTTCTTTGAAGTAAATTTAGCCCACTTTTGCTAAAATAGAAAATATAGTCTACTGATGGTGCCTTGAATACCGGTTTCTTTCATTTAATGTTCATGTTATGGGGATATTTATATAAAGGAAATTTGTCTTTTGTGTCTGTTGAAAATTAAAGATTACTGACAGAGCCATAAGAAAATATTGCTTTATTTATCTGATCATATTGTAATATATTTGTTAGGTTTTCAGTAGGTTCAATTAGGTTCACTAGACTATATGCGTCATTTAAAAATTTTTCAATGAACATTCGAACAGTCCGGCCCTCGTCTTGTAGCTGATTTTTTTATTTGGCCCTCCGTCCATTTGACTTTGACACCCCTGTCATAGACTGTTCTCACTGCGCCAAGTCTAGGTCCAAGAGGCTTCTAAAAAGCTTCTACCCCCAAGCTATAAGACTCCTGAACATCTATTCAAATGGCTACCCAGACTATTTGCATTGCCCCCCCCCCCTCATCTTTACGCTGCTGCTACTTCCTGTTTATTATCCATGCATAGTCACTCTAATAACTATACCTACATATACATATTACCTCCACTAACCGGTGATATTGACTAGTACCCCCTGTACTGTATATTGTTATTTTACTGCTGCTCTTTAATTATTTGTTACTTTAAAAAAAATATATATATATGGGTATTTTTAAACCGGCATCGTTGGTTAAAGGCTTGTAAGTAAGCATTTCCCTGTTGTATTCGTGACAAATAAAATGTGAATTGATTTGATTCGATATCTTGAAATAATCAATTGTCCATATAGGGACATTTATCAGAGGAATGTATTTAAACAATAGCAGTTCAAAGAAATTGGGGCGGCAGGTAGCCTAGTGGTTAGCGTGTTGGGCTGTAACCGAAAGGTTGCTGGATTGAATCCCAGAGCTGACAAGGTAAAAATCTGTTGTTCTGCTCCCGAACAAGGCAGTTAACTCACTGTTCTTTGGTAGGCAGTCATTGTAAATAAAAATGTGTTCTTAACTGACTTGCCTAGTTAAATATACGTGAAAAACAGTGGTCATGATGAAAGTGTGGTCTTCTTCGCTCTGACTCTTTCCCTTGTCTCTAGTGCCACCTGGTGGAATAAGACTGTCTCTCCTCCCTGTCCCTGGCCTGTCTGTCTCACCAGCGGTGTGCTTCTCTGTGTACAGAGGGAATCGAATCTCTCTTTTCAATGTTATGACTGTCCGTTCCTCTAGAACGTACCTGCCTGGTTGGTGGCAGCACCCGGGTCCTGTCTATAGAACGAAGGCCCGGTGCTGAAGCAGGTCTGAGTTTGAGTTCTAAGATCAAGTCTCTGAGTCTGTAGCCTGAACACTTTGGTCTGGAAGGCAGGCCAGGGTCTTGGAGAAGACAGGTGGTTCTGTCAGTGGTTCTTGACTGGTTCCTGTTCTGGATCTGTTTCTGGCTGTGTGTGGAGGGTCTTGTTGGATGGGGCTGACAGGGATCTGTTTAAGGAGGGGTCCAGAGGGGTGTGTGTGGTACCCCTGTACCAGGCCAGGTGGGAGTGGAGGGGTGTGGCTGTGTTGGGTCTGGTCCCCCTGTTTAGTCTCCTAGTGGAGAGGTGGGAGAGGGGTCTGGACCTGAAGACACAAGGGGTCAAAGTTCTCCTTGATTCTGTGTTTAAAACCCTAAATGGACTAGGTTCAACTCTGTTAGTTTAAGATTCTTTACTTGAGGTCCTGGGACACAACAAGCAACTCCAGTCTAGACCCCATGTTTTGCAGTTTGCTATAGTTTATGTTCAATATGCAGTGTTGACAATTTGGCAAGCGATTGCATCGGTCAGCTATTCTCTTACCAACCCAGTTGCTGTTTGAGGTGTGGCTAAACTTTCAATCCTGCACTGGGTCTTACTGTTGTAAGTCTCTGGTCAGTGTGTGATCAGACCCCAGGAAGCAGATGTACAAGTCCAGAGCTCTCTGCAGCAGTTCAACAGCCTCTCTGCTCTCTGTATTACTGGGGACCTGACACAGAAGCCTGCCTCCCATGGGAAATTTAAAAAGACACAATCGCAAGTCCACAGCACAGAGCAAAAAACACACATTCACATGTGTTACGGATACCATTATCCTGTGTGTGTGTGTATCCTGTGTGTGTTTCTTTTCTCTCCGTCTCCCCTCACAGGTGAAAATCATCACTCCCCAATCAGTCAACAATCAACCCATCAATCAGAAGACACACCTCCTCCTGTTTCCTACCCTATCACAGTTCCTTCCCCATGGTTTAAAAACCCCATCATTTGTTTGCTCTAGAGCTCAATCTCTTTGTAAATGCCATGTTTGTAGAGCTCTGTTTTTCATAGATTTCAGTAGCGCAATCTCTTTGTAAATGCCATGTTTGTAGATCTCTGTTTTTCGACTCTCTCTTTGTGTCTTAACCTCTCTTTTGTTGGAGCACCTCCAAATCACTTTGTCATCTCCTGTGAGTATTGTTTTGGTTATGGTGTTTGTTTGTTTGCTGGTGGGAAAAGGGGGAAACCAAGACAAGTCGCCCATGGGCATACACTACCCGTAGGTGAACTTTGTTAAATACACTAGTTAGAACTGGGCGGACCACCCACTGTATTTTTGGTTAGTTAGCTGTTGTTAAAGTAGGCTAGTCTAGCTTAGGGGTGTTTTTGCATATTTATTGTTTCTTTCCTTGGGTCCAGCTCAGCCCATTTTCCTGCTCCCCCCATTACTGTGTGTTTATAAATAAACCCTGAGTTTGACGGTGTTATTTCGTTCACACTTTGTCACAACTATAATTTGCATGAGATATGTTACGGGTCTCATTACCATCCCCCCTAGACTGTCGGGCCAAAAGGGGATTCGTAACAACATGGATCCAAAAACACACAGCAAAGGCAGACACAGATAGACAAACAACCTCATACTGTAACGGCCGTTGATGGTGGAAGAAGGTGAGGACCAAGGTGCAGCGTGGTATGTGTCCATATTTATTAAATGAACACGAAAATAACAAAACTAACAAAGAGAACGACCGAAAACAGTTCTGGCTGGTGCAGACACACAACAGAACAGAAAATAATCACCCACGAAACACAACAGAAAACAGGCTCCCTAAATATGGTTCTCAATCAGGGACAACGATTGACAGCTGCCTCTGAGAACCATACCAGGCCAAACACACATATAGCAAATCATAGAAAAACGAACATAGACAACCCACCCAACTCACGCCCTGACCATACTAAAACAAAGACATAACAAAATAACTCAGAACGTGACACATACTGATTATATCCTGTGGACTAATGCTGAGGGACAAATAACATTTAGAATTAAAGTGTGAAAGGGGGTTGAAACACTCCTAATTAGAAGCTGAGATAATTACCATGTTTTTCTGTTTCGTTTTCTAGTACTTTTTCCTTTGAAATGCCGAACACCTGGCGACTGTGTCAGCGTGCATGCGCCCGGCCCGCCACAGGAGTTTCTAGAGCACGATGGGACAAGGACATCTGTAGTGATGCCTCAAGCACTGCAGTGCCTTGGACCGCTTGCGCCACTTGGGAGGCCATTATTTTGGAAGTTACCTGTATATCACAGGAGGCTGCTGAGGGGAGAACGGCTCAAAGCAATGGCTGGAATGGAGAGTGACTCGAATTTGTTTCTGTTCCAGCCATTACTATGTTGCATGGACTCACTCTGTGTGAAATAATAGTGTTTAACATGATTTTTGAATGATTACCTCATCTCTGTAACCCACACATGCAATTATCTGTACGGTCCCTCAGTCGAGAAGTGCATTTCTAACACACATTCAACCACAAAGAAAGGCACCTATTGGTAGATGGGAAGGGAAAAAGCAGACATCGAATATCCCATTGAGCATGGTGAAGTTATTAATTACACTTTGGATGGTGTATCAATACAAGCAGGTTTGTTGTGTAGTAACCAAAAAGTGGTAAACAAATCAAAATATATTTTATATTTGCGATTCTTCAAAGTAGCCTATGTACAGTGGTAAACATGCAGCGGAAGGAGTGGTAGTAGGCTTTGTAACGTGAGGTTCTGAAACCAAGAGTGTGCAAAGCTGTCATCAAGGTAAAGGGTGGCTACTTTGAAGAATCTCAAATATAAAATATATTTTGATTTGTTTAATACTTCTTTGGTTACTACATGATTCCACACCTGTCTACCGGTCGTCCCCGCCTCCCGCTAACACAGCAGGCGGGAGGCTGGGGTGACAGAGTGCAATAGCTAGCTTGATAGTTAGCGGCACCATGTGCTAGCTTGATAGTTAGCTAGCTGGCACACAGTGTCACAGCAGGCCGGAGGCTAGGGCGACACTGGGTACTGTCTAGCTTGATAGTTAATGACATTGTGTGCTTGCTAATTAGCTAGCTATCACCCGGCATCGCCTCCCATCTGCTGTGTAATGGAGTCTTTAAGGCTAGCTGGCTCCTTGACAAAAAAAGTATTGAAACTGCAGTAAAAATGCAATAACTGCAATCGACAGTTATAATGCACTGTATCTGCAGTTACACTGCATAATTACTGCAGTACAGGATGCAGTATTTGCAGCATTCTGCAGTTTTACTGCAGTGTACTGCAGTTACACTGCACTATGACTGCAATCTTTTTTTGTATGGGCAAAGTTAGCACAGTGTCTTTCGCTCCCGCCTGCCGAACACCTGCCTTCAATGTTGTTAACAGAACTGCGGGAAAACAGTGCCTGGCAGACGGGTGCGAAGGACACTGTCTACCGGTGCTAGCTACCATTTTTGCCCCCTTCTGTGGGGTTTATAGGCTGTTGGCATCCAACATTATTGTGCATTAACAGCACCTTCTGTACTGGAGCACCCCCGCCTCCCCTAATTTAAAAATGTACCAATAGAAGTATAAAGAGGGGTTCCTGCAGATGCCGGAATGCCCACATTGCGGGTTGCAATTGCACCCTTCTCACTTGTTGTGGGATAGGAGGAGGATGCAGTGGAAAGGATTGATAGTAGGCTTTGTAACATTTCTGAAACATGGAGTCATTCTTTGTCTATGTGAAGAATAAACTGAATGAAAGAAAGTACAGGGAGGAAAAACTGACAAGCAAATCGTATATATGAGTCTCCCCTGTGAGCAAAATGACCAAATCATTTGACGTCCATCGGTGTCAGGCGGTGCTCACAGGGTCATTTATACACATTGGATACTGAGGGGAAAAAGGTTGGTGCTGCTTTTGGCTCATATTTTCAAGACCTGAGCTATTAATGACTTGAGTCAAGTGTGATTTTTCAATCCAAACCAATTTCAGGCTGTGTAGACTAATACTGTAAAGTATATCTACATTTACTTTAGAACAAAAATATAGGCTATTATAATGACTTATACCTGAGTTAAGCCTATAGAAATAGCATACCAAAATCTATTTATATCCGTCTATAACACACACCACTCATCGCTGGCCATTGCTGACTGTATTTAGCGTCTTAAAATCACCACATAAAAGTTCTCCAATCTCAAATATTTTATCAACAGAAGCACAATTAACAGATCTCTGAAATCTTCAAAATATGATCTGCCTAACTATAGTGTTGTCATAGCAGCAGTGGTGTAAAGTACTGAAGTCAATATACTTTAATGTACTACTTAAGTCATTTTTGGGGGTATACATTTTTTTATAGGAAATTGTGCCATCTGCTTTTGCTTAAATAGTTTTTTTTCTCCATTGTTTCCTAAATGTGACAGCATGGATAGGCATGAATTTATGCAGTTGTGGAAAAAGTACCCAATTGTCACACTCGTGTAAAAGTATAGATACATTAATAATAACTTTTGGTTGTCAGAGAAAATGTATAGAGTACAATATTTTCTTTAGGAATGTAGTGAAGTAATAGTTAAAGTTATAAGGAATTTTAATTGATTTAAAATGTTACTTTTACTTTTGATACTTAAGTATATTTTAGCAATTACATTTACTTTTGATACTTAAGTTTATCTAAAACCAAATAATTTTAGACTTTTACTCAAGTAGTATTTTACTGGCTGATTTTCACTTTTACTTGAGTAACTTAATATTAAGGTATCTATACTTTTACTCAAGTGTAACATTTGGGTACTTTTTCCACAACTGCATAGCGGAATATTAATCTAGACCTACAAATCCTAATTGTTGGGAATTACACGGGAATGCAGATGGGAGACTCGTGATCAGAATACCAGGCAGGCAGCCATTGCGAGTGTAGTTTACCAGTCAAATTGCCAGGGTGAGATGTTCCAAAGTCGTTCAATATGTTATATTTCTATGATACATCCACCACAGAGTGGCAGTAGCTAGCTTTGGTCAGTCACACACATTGCTAACACCAAAGAAGATATTTACATCTCCGGCTATGTCGCTTTTGTCAACAAAGAAGTTACGGTGTTACTTTCCCCACTTGTTCAACCTGGTGAATTTATTTTTCTTTACGAGTTTTATCATGTTTGATTTACACAGCTAGCTAGTCTATTTGAATGGACTATCACTAGCTAGCTCGTTATCCCAACATTGATCACACTTGTGCGCGTATGTACGAAAAAAGTGAACTTGTGTTTTAATATGAACGTATTTTGCTAATCTAATTATGGTAGCTAGTTAACGTTACATAGCTGCTAAAGTGCATGCCTATCCATGCTGTCACATTTAGGAAACAATGGAAAAAACATGAATATTGTCTTTCTGTTACAGATAGAGAAAACAGGTTATGCTGTAGCCACCATGCTGGGGACTTCAACATCCACTGAACAGGGGGCTAGGGAGAATCCCATAGTGCTTGAGATGTGTCGAATATCCCCTCTTAAATTTGAAGACACTCCTGAATTAATCTCATCAGTGGCACCTGATACAGTCGAGGGATTCATAAAAGCCAAAAAGAATAAAGCACTATCTGAACAGGGACCAGAAGAACCGGCAATTGAGCACAATCAAAAGGATGGTCACCGGTTGACAGTCGAGAAAAGAGGTAAAGACCCTAAACATAAAGAGCAAACAGTGACTGAGCTGGAAGTGGTGGAGAAAGAGAGGAAGAAACGTAAAAAAGGAAACGAAGAGAAGCAGCCAAATGTTATTCAAGATGAAATGGAGGTACCAGATCCCGAGGAACAAACTGGAGGGAAAACAAAGAAAAAGTCAAAGAATCTTCAAACACAACAGGTGGGAGTGGATTTAGTGATTGCTGATGAGAATAATATGAATAGCCGGAAGAATAAGAGAAAACATAATGACATTGAGCCAGAACGGGTGATAGACGGTGTCCTCTCAAAGGCTGCAGTAGACGTTTCAGCTGTAACTGCGCCAGATGAAACCAGAAAGAGTAAGAAGAAACACAAGAACAGACAAACAGAACTTGAGGAGGGAGCGGAAAGCTGTCGGACAGTTTCAAGAACAGCAGATGATCCAAAAATCATAGAACTGCACCCTGAAATGGTCAAGAGAGGTAAAAATGTGGTAACTGAGGCAGAGGAGAATGTAAAAAAAAGGAAACGAAATAAGAAAAAACACACAGAGAGTGAACTGAACGATTGTCCAGATAAAGCAGACCTTCCAGGTATAAAAGAACAAACTGAAAGAAAATCAAAGAGGCCAAAAACAGATGTGGAGGTCAGCGGGAGAAAGAAAAAACACCGCAGAGAGTCAGACAAGGGAATGGCCAGTGTCCACTCTGCAGCAGATGTTTTGGATTTAGCTGTTCCAAATGACAACAGGACTCATGATGCTGGAACAAACGGTGAGACAGAGGGCGCCCATTCAACCATGGTTGAGACAGGGACCCAACACAACAAACCCTGCCTAAAGGAAGAAACTCTAGGGTGAGTAGGAGACCTGGTTCACTTGTATTGAAGTGTGAATCTAGCGTGTTTTGAAAGAGTGATTTCCCAAATGAACACAACCATTGACAGTGGGGCAAATCCACAATAATTGTAATGTATGCCCAACAAAAACCAATGATTGCAAAGTTAAACAATCCATACAACTCTAGGCACAACAATGACTTTTAACCATTTCCACTAAATATTTTACAAACACACATTTAAGCTACTTGTTGAACATTGCAGATGCAAATGAGTGCACCAGCTGCACAAACCCTCATTCTGTTACCAATCTTTGCATCTGCAATGTTTTTCAAATAAATGTATGTTTGTAATATTTTCTGTGGAACTTGTTAGACATACATTTTAGAGTGAAATTTGAGTCCCTGCATCACTCTGTTACTGTGGAGTCGCCCAGTTGCATTTGCTGGCGAAAACCAGACATTTTGTGAATGCTGTGTACCAGAATTTCATCTGGAGCCTCTTCCTGTGGAGAGAGGAAGGCATGTCTCTCTTGCTCTGTCGACTCAGAAGTGTGTTTAGACGTCACGTGTATGATTCTCTCCCCTCACTATGCTACAGTGTGGACGACTGGCAGGCTCTGAAGGATCTCAAAGACTTCATTCCCAATGTTGAGTCAAAGTCTGTTGACGAGATCCATAAGAGGATCAAGTATGATCTTGATCGATTCAAGGAATTCCGAAGACAAGGTAAACTTCTTCTTCAGTCACTCATGGTTCAATATTTTTAAGTGTTTATCGCAGCATCATGTAACATTGTAGCAATGATATGTAAGATGTTACTGTGTTTAGAGATGTGACTGATTGTATTATTAGCATTATTTTAGCATTTTAGACCCAGTCATTTAAGCCCATGTGGAATCTTCTGTTGTTCCCAGGCCTTTCCCTGCGAAGTGGAAGATTCAATGCGCAGGAGAACGAACGACTCAGGAGTAATGTCTACGACTTCCTGTCTCTCACTGGGATTCAGAGTGGCTCTGAGCTCTTCCATCCACAGCGCTTCAAAGAGGAAGAAGCAAATATCAAGAAATTGAAGAGGCAGCACAGATTCCATGAAAGAATAGGTGTGTCGTCTTGTAGCCAGGTTCATTCGATTAGAAAACTTTGACAAAGTTTTTATCCACATTACATCCCTGTTCTTCAGCATTGTCTACAGTGGCCACAAAATATGCTAAGCAATTTCCCAGAAAACTGATCTCACCTCTTCCTAACCTGTTGTTCCAGGTGAAGGAATACCCAGGCCTTGGCATCAAATCTATATACGTGGGAGGAAAATGTTTGATGGCAGCAACTACAAGGGCAGGTAAGACGTGGCTAGTTACTATAAGGAAATGACCTTCACGGTTATAAACGGCTATCCCGGCTTACGTTATGTTGCCTCTAAATACAGTGTACGAAAGTATAGTAATATTGAATTGCCATTTTCTTGAATTAGTGTTCACAACTGTGCTATTGTTCTGATATGAACCACTTTATGGTTTGCTAATATTTGCAGACATTGAGGCACTTTGAATGCTTATTTCCTTGATTTCCTTACCGAAGGTTCACCGAAGAAGAGCTTCACACTTTGAAAAAACTACAGACGTTGCACGGCAACAAGTGGGCGAAGATCTCGGCGTTGACTGGCCGAAGCGAATCGGCCCTAGAGAAACGTTTTGCTCAAATGTGTAAGTCGTTGGGAACTGGAATCCGCAAAAGGTGACTCATCGCCACTGTCCCCCCCCCCCCATCTTGTTGATGAAATGGAAGAGAGGAATGTCCAGCATCGTGGTACAAAATATAATCACAGTACATATTCTGCAGTTCTATCACGTGTGCAAGGATGGCCGAAGGAAAATAACTGATGTTGGAAGTAACTTCTTTGTTGTAATATCCCAAACAAATGTGGCAGTTTCACCAAGTACAGATTACAGCTTTAATATATTGACTCTGACATCCTTGCCGGACATTCTGCTCCACTCATCTTTTGGGGAAATGGTTGTTTGTGTTGTTTGATGTGGGACAATGTTCACGCTTTGTTTGGTGTGTATTTCTCAGCCGCAAACAAAGGTGCGTGGACTGAGGAAGAACTGAAAAGACTAATGGAAGCGGTGCGGAAGCACCTGGTGGGACAGGCAGAGCCTGGCAGTGGACCGGCCACCGTCAGGAAAGGCCAGCTGTACAACAACATCCCCTGGACAGATGTGTGCCAGACGGTTGAAACGCGCCACTGGTCCCAGTGTCGAATAAAATGGTGGGCGGGGAGTTTCAGGGGTAGCTGTTACAAAATAAAACCATTGTCATTGAATTGTTTACACAAACATTGATTCAGAACTTTCGTCTGACTTTTGAGGCTGTATCTTTGATACAACTTTTCCAGGTTGGGTGTTTTGAAGCACAAAATGGCATATGGACAACCAGTATTCAGTGGACACACGAAATCATTACAGGGCAAAGTGGATTTGATCAAAGCGTAAGTGTGTTGATTTCCATTCAATCTATGCGATGGTGAATCTGTTTTTTGATTCTTTAAGATTTATTAGCCCGGTCTAGTGATGTTACTCGGACCTTTCTGCACTGTCCTGATACACAGGACAAAAGGTAGACTTTTGGTCCTGATATCAGCATGTGAAACTGTTGCATTGTGAATCATGTAATTTTTGACCTTTTCAGCTTGAATGCAATGCAGGTGGAAGATGTTGCAGATATCAACTGGGAAGAAATTGCTCACACAATTGGGTAAGAGGTTGTTATTGAACACAGATGTTTCAGACAATGTGTCATGGATTGCCTTGTTGCGTTTGTGACATTTTCACTAAGGGAGGTTTGTATTGTGTCAGTATTAATTTTTAGCATTGGCAAGTCTCTCAATAGAACGCTGAGATGTCATTGAATTAGATCAATGCATGACAAAGCCTTTACAAATGTTTTCCATCTTCTATGAGTGTGTAATGCAATGCATTGCTATGTGCTAACATTTCTATAATTTTTAAGGGATGTTACGCCGCGCTACGTACAGACACACTACTACAGGCTAAAGGTAGCCAACGTTCCGTTGTGGCAGAGCATGTCCTTCTGTGGTAGGTGTAAGCTACTGTCATACAAACACTATCCTCTTATTTTAAAGAGTAGGGCGTCCCATTCCTTTTGTATTTCTTGTTTATTGGACAGGATAGAGAGAGTGCTAGAGGACTGGGTCAGATTCAAACCCATGCTCACAGTGGTAGTGCACAGTACCTGTGAGCCTGAGGCAGCAGCTTAGACCACTGTACAACCCCAGGCGACCATCCAAAATGCTCTATCGCTAGGTTTTTAGCATTTCGTTAGAATAGTTGTGGATCAGTGACGACAAATGTCGCTTGGTCCTCCTTGACCGTACTATTTAAATATAATGGTGCTTTGGGGAAGAGAGCTTTGATCTAGTCCCAAATCACACCTATTCCCTATAAAGTGCACTCCTTTTGACCATGGGCCCTGGTCAAAAATAGCACACTATATAGGGACTAGGGTGCCGTTTGGCACGCACCTTGTTTGCTGGAACCGTTTACAGATTTTATTTCTGTATTTTCTTTTCAGAGATCATTGACTTCCTCAACAGTAGAGTTCTCCCCAATTGTGAAGAGCGCCTCAAAGTTCTGATAAAGTCAGGAGAGGTGGTGTCCAGAAATGATCCTCAAGAGCTCTTCCTACTCTCTGAGATATTTGATAATGATGGCGACTACTACAGCGACGTTCAGAACAGCTGAAGAAAACAGCACGTGGACCTGGCTTAAGGCCCCACTGTGGGGGTAGCTGTGTGCCCCTCTGTCTCACAATTAAAGATTCCGCTCGTTCATGGAGGTGGTTAATGATGATCAACTTATTTGTAACTAAATGTTCATTTGGATTTCTGTAAGACGCTACAATGTCATCACCCCATAATGATTCACTTTGATTTAATGCATCTGGTAAATACTCAGATGAGAGTTGTATTATGTTTTCAAAATCTGACAGGTGACATTTTTATAGAATCCCATTTTATTTTTGAGAATAAATGTCTCTTGGCTTCAAGTTGCTCTGCCTTGATTGGCCGGTCTTCATTCATGTTTTCATGATAATCACTAAACCAAAGCCTCTTAGCTATTGCCTACAATTAACATATCGGGCATCATACAGTTTATTTAGTTATGTGAATGTATTTGACTACTTCCAGTTGTGCTTTGTTGAAGCTTTTCCATCCACTTTCAGACATGACATATCCTTTGGGTCGTTATGGAAACTCAGTCTGCACAAGATTCTCAAACAGGAATATCTGAACTCTGCCCAACACGGCATGGTACAGAAGCGAAAAAACTCCTATTGCATTTATTGCAAATGTAGTAAGATACTGCTAAAAAAACATGGGCTAACAGTATTAGTGTGTAAGAAAAGGAAATTACTAAACTGTAGTGTGATTACATGACTATTCTCTCTTCAAGAAAACCATAAGATCAAAACAGCAATAGTGTGAAGAGAGTATATTATCCATCACAAATTGGTATCCATGGGCAGTCTAACAGTTGAAAGGAAAGGGGATAGATACCCAGTTAGTTGCACAAATGAGGCTTTGGGTGAAGTTGCCCCTAGGGGAAACGTCACCCTGGAGTGGTTCAGACACGGAGTCCAACCATGGCCCGTTCCATGGGATTACTGCTCCAGTACCCATGATCCCAGCCCAAGAACCAGCCAGTGAACGTGGGAGGCTCATGACCTTGCTTTAACTTCACTATGGGCGTACTGCTGTCCCGCTTGGTAGGGTCTGTCTCTATGTAACGAATGGCTGACCACAGAACAGGAAATAGGCAGGAGCAGTGAGGAAAGAAAGAACAGTTCATTTAATGAATCGGCATATTTAAGTTCCCGTCGGCACTTTTATCAGGTAATTATGTGATCTTGTTTTAAAACCACCATTGCTTACCTGAGGCAATACTCTCTGTCTTCTCCTCCTCATGAGCTTCACCTCCGATCCAAACAAAGATCTGAAGGGTACATGGAAAGTGTTAAGCGAATCAATAGGTGTGCATTATTAGCAAAAAACCTGAGGCACGTTCAGCAGGGTGCAACGTTTCAGAACGTTCAGATCGAAATATGCTATGTAGAACATACATGCCCCTCTGACATGTGGAATGAGGAATTGCATTTGTTCTATTGGCATTTCTACAACGTTCGGCTGCTGAACGTGGCCCTGGTTGCACCTTGACAATCCCTCTACTAGTCACCTGTTCCCAGGTGTCCAAGAGCATGACATCATCTGGGGCCAGGTCTTCTTGTGTCATCTCCCCAGGCACCTCTTCAATCTGTGGAAATAAATAGTATTTTGACAACAGGCCAGGTCACTGCACATTCAGGAGGACATGGAAATAGTTTCCCACACTTCTGTATAAAATGTGGATCAAAGGCTATTTCATTAGCAGAGGAAACTGAATTTATCCAAATGGATATTCAAATCATGTCAAACCTGAAAACAGGAATGCAGCAGAGTGCTATACTACAGTTATAACAGGGCAGACTCACAATGAACTGCCCAGTTTTGTTGGAGCAGGCAAACAGGCGTGGTGGATGAACATCCATTTTGTTTTTCAGTCTGGCTGAGGTACGGTAGTCCGCTTTACCTCCCAGAGCATCCCAGAAGTCATCTTGACACACAAACACATACATACAATTGTGGATCTGGAAGAAGATGGAGCGGTTGGAAAAGCTTTGCCTTGTATCTTCATAATAAGTAACATTCTGTGGCTATTGGCTAAACACCATTTCCTAGTGAATTAGACTGCTGACAGGGAACGTACCTGCTTCTTCACCCTCAGCCAGCTCTGAGGCTGAGACCCCTAGAAGGTCACTTAGCTTTTGAGCTCCATGTTTCTCACTGTCACTTGTCCCCTTTCCCACCCATATGAAGGAGGATGCCGGGGTCACCAGCACAAACACATCGTTGGAGTTCAGATTTGAGGCAGCAGCATCAACCTTGAGTGGAGAGAGGAAGAAAGGAGGCAGTTAAAAATACTGTACACTGGAGGTACTAACTACAGTTCAGCAGTAGCAAACGGACTGTAGTCAGCGTCACCAACAAACCAACCATACATCACAATGGTTGGCTACTCCATCTACTGGGGTGTATTAGTGTACACTGTAGCAAAGACATTTTGTGATGCCTTTCTTATTGGACAAGTTCAGATTAGTCCTTCCCCGTTTCGGCTTGTTTGCGTCCGTTTGGATTCTAGTGAATACAGCCAAAAAGTAACCAAATAGATGTACCTACAAAACATATTTTATTGAGATTTTCCCACCTCAACTTCCATCTCCTGTTACTCACCTCTATGGCACGTGTGCAGCCAGCAGGGTTGGACCGCACCTGGAACAGCTGTGTGTCTGCAGCCTGGGCCTGGCCACCCTCTCTGGAGGTACCACCCTGGTGCACTACCATCGGCTGCCCCCCAAAAAGACTCATGAGGTGGGCAGGCTCCTTACCCTGGATCACCCGCACCTTCATCACGGTGGAAACAGACAGAAAATCAGAGCGAGTCAGATACCTGGCTTTAAACCTAACCTTCCCTCATTTCCATTTCATTTTACAGACCAACGCTCTGACCCTGTTGATGACCATGGAAACGTATTCCTATAGGTTCAGCGTCTGCAGACAAAACAACTGACTAATAGGGTTCAATTCTGTACTCCAGTGCGTCTTGATTAAAAATTATCTGGACCGTATTATGCGGGGCAGACTGCGATAAATCAAAACTATCCAGTCACCTGTACTGCTCCTCCTCCCAACTCGTCATCCAGCTGAGCAGCCAAGATGGCCGAGGCGCCAATTTCATCCTGGCTAGAATCCACTCCTTGCCTGTGAAAAAGGAGTACTTTTCAAGTGCTATTAACATACATTTATGCTTAGGTTATATCATACAGTATATAGTTGTTTTAGATGTGTCTAATACAGTATGTAACAAAAGCCCTGGTGCTCATAAATGATGAAGCCTACTGTAACAATAGAAGGACGCTAGCAGTTTTTGCTGTAAGACTATGTAATAACACACAAAGCTTCCTGCTGTTGCTTCCAGAAGGATAATCTCCATTGTTTTACCATATGTAGATGACCTGTCCGTTACGCCCTCCATGCTGGTAGTTGTAGAGGATGATGTAGCTGTCTCCCCCATAGAATCGTCCATAAGTGGAGGGCTCCACGGGCACCTTGTCAGCGCCCTCAATACGCCAGATCTACAGAGGTTAACAGGTAAACACAGCTCTTGCTAGTAGTAGTAGTCCATGAATGGAAAAAAGGTAACACCCCTTGCAGCTCTTTTCTCAAAGGCTTGTTTGTGAAATTGTGACACCTTTTTGGTGGGTGTGCAGGCCCACGGTGGTAACCCTTAGGGGCTGTATGTATCCCTTTACTGAGGACACATGACTACCCTAAACCTTGAAACACAATATTTAAGGGTAACTACCATCATACTATATGGTGTTTATTGAGAAAACCCCAGAATCCCCGCCAAAAAACCTGCTTCTCTCCATTCCCCTCGTCCACCATCCCATGCTGAGCCGCCATGGCATCCGAGTGATGGAGAGTGGAGGCATCGAAGGGAACCTTCTTGATCTTGGCGATTTTGTTGGACACGTAGGCGGTTCCCAACCCCACTGTATGGTCCGCGTCACGCCAGATTTTGAAGAACTGCTTGAACAGAGGGGTCTCCCCATTCTCAGGTAGGATCTGGACCTGGGTGTGTTTCGGGTAGCCCATCTTTGTGATAAACTGTTCGGCAGCACTCATCACCGCACTTCTCTCCTCTTTGTTAGCATCCTTACCTGTTTTTATTCCAAATAAACTCATGATTAAACTCCAAAGGCAGAAGAACTAAGTGACTTCCAGGCACAACAGTATTCAAAAGTAGTTTCTAATCTAAGGGAAGATTAAAGCTTGGGGTTTTACAGTCAACATAATTCATAGAGACCAGCTGCTGAGAAGAAACCAATACCTTTCCAGACAAAGATCATGCCATTGGGGCCATTGTCCAAGATAAAGCAGTCACTTGACTCCAGGGCATTCTGTGAAAACGGGTTCTCCGATGCTACCATATCAATGCCCATATCCCCGCTGGCATTAGACACCTTTTGGAAAAACATTTCAATGTAATATTAGTATTTGAAGGTCTGCTCAAAAACAGCTTATTACATCATATTTAACAATTCAATTGTTTAATTAGAAAATGGATCTGACCTTGTATAATTTTGCCAGCTTCCTATTGGACATGTCTGTATTTGTGTCATCTGCATTTGCCTCAGGCAACTCGGGTTTGGGTCCAAGAATCTGGAACGAGACCACGAGTCAGGCATCTCAAAGAAAATGATCATAATTTATGTTAAAAAGGTAACTAACTATAGATGTTTATTGGGAGCATATAAACAATGGCATGATTTGAAGTGTATAGGAATTAACTATTTTTTTCCATCCCTTCCTCCTCATTGAAAGACCCACCTTCAACATCTTCTCACATTCTGCCCCCTCGTCACATATGTACAACTCAGCCCGCCCACATCGTTCATTGTCACGGATATCCTTTGACACCTGAGTGGCCTTCAGCTTCTCAAAGTTATTGGCCTTGGAACCACACCATTGATAAATCTCCTGTAATACAGACGCGTGAAGACTATCAGTACAGTGGACCAAGTGTAATAGTGTAGCTCTAACTCCTCTGCCTGTTGACTATGTTAAAGCATACGTATACAAATTATCTTTTACATTATTCATGACCAAAACAGTATTGGTTTCAAAGTGGATTACTTACATTAACAGCTTACTAACATGAGCAATGACTATACACTCTTAGCCTACATACAAAGACAATTTCACTAAAATCTGCAAATAATGTCACTAAATTAAACCAGTATATGTTTCCTTGATTTGTACATACTGTAGAAACTCTTATAGATTTCAGTGAACTCACGTCGCCCAGGTCGAGGATAAAAATGTCTCCCAGGTTGAAGCTGTCCCAACTGACAGCTACCTCTGTGGCTCGAACCACACGCCGACCCCTGACCTGGAGCACACGCTGCACCTTAACCTCATTGGACACCACGTGCTTGAACCCTGAAGACACACCCCCTTTCTAAGGTAAAGATTGGGAAGATAATCAACAAGATAAGTGGAGGAGATCTTGAGGTAAGTAAATACATTTAACAAACTCATTGAATGTCTTTCAACATTCCAGTAAAAAAGCGTGAGCTGACGCACACCCCAAAATGATGGTGGAGGTGCTGGCTAACGGAATAGTAAACTGTAAAAATAAATACATTATCACATACTCTATCCATACAGTATGCTCCCAACAATTTAACAGGTAAAACCAACGTTTTGGTTCACAGTACCTTCTACCCAGCACACAGTTCCTTTTTGCGTAGAAGGTACTGTGAACACTGAAGAAGAGACTGTGTGCCAAAATGTTGATTTACCCATTAAATTGTTGGGAGCATACACAGACTGTGAGACTTCCTTTGTTTACTTTTTACTCGTTTTGAAACATTACCATGTACTTCAGTCCAGTTTTGAAGTAGCCTGAAAATGTTCTTGACTCGTAACCCTGCACCTCACGGTACTGAATAGGTTTGCCACCCAGGTAGTCATCTATTTGGATGGTAAAAATGGCTGCTGCTCCACTCTCATCTTGTGTACAGTCATCTCCTGCAGGACCAGAGAAATAATGATTTCCAACATTATTTTCACAAATAATGGAATGGATTTCAATCAGTGGACTGAAATGTACAAACACTGTACAGCATTTTACCTTGCCAGAAATGAAGGTCATACTGTAGATGCCCAGAACGTTGCTTAATGGTATTAAGAACAAGGTATGCGTCCCCTGAGTAGAACCCGCCATACAGACTCTCTGGCACGGCCACCAGGTCCAGACTCTCAACTCTCCACACCTGGAGGCCAGGCTTCTTCCCAGCCCTCTTAAACTCAGGGTGGTGCGCCATGCTAGAAAGATATGGGGCAGGAAAAACTTGCCATTCAACTTACAATACGTGTCCCTAGGATAGCCTGGAATCCAGACCTGTTTGTGATAACGTTCCACTCCAAACTGATAGAGTTAGGGATCATGTGTCAGTTAAGAGTTCAAATAAGGTCTGTGGAGAGACACAGCAGTTAAACCAGAGATGTTCTCTAATGTTGATACAGGTTTTGATTTCACCACTCGCTCGCAAATGTTTATTCTATTTATTTAACCTTTATTTGCAAATAACTTGTCTGAGCAGAGAAAGAGATGAGGGAGTGCCCTCATATCTCCAGCCAATCAGTAGCATTAGTCTCATCTTGCCCAAGGGCTTTCTCCATTATCCTCCCCCACGTGATACACTAGGCTAGTTGCCTCCCAAAAACAAAGAGGGGTGAGGGAGTTTGTTTTGTATGGGCCGGTGCCCCGGCTGGTCTAAACATTTTAGACCATTCCATTTGTCCTTAAGTGAAATCTCCACCCAACCAGGGCGCCCTGCCATGCAAAACACTGGCCCATTGTTTCAGCTGGTAAACATTTGTTTCTTGCCTGGCTACCAATCCACCTCACTCTGGCCAAATGCCTCACCCACTAACATTTCTTCTCCATGATGACCAATAGAGCAGTCAAATTACATTCAGTATGAGTCATCAGGCAAGATTTTCCCCCTCCTACAATAAAACAACCTTCTGCATGGATGATGTCCTCATGTCAGCTGATAAAACATTATTTTGCCCTGGTTTAATTAACAGATACTAGTTATAGCCTTCGTGGGTTAACCTACTTTTCCTTTACACTTCTCAGAAAACGAATGGACACAAATTAAGCCTAGTCCTGGACAGAAAAACACTTTAAAATGGAGAATCTCCATTTTAAACCCTTCTTAGTCCAGGACTAAACGTAATCTTTGTCCAGGAAACTGGCCCTATATCATGACTAAGGCTTATCTTCCAGTTTATAAACGGCCCAGGAAACCTCTCATGAGATAAGGTAATACTTGAGGGAGTGACTCATGACTACCCAACATCTCGTAAATTAACATTTGAGAAGATAAGGAATTCAATTAGGAAATATTTTCTAATGTAGAGAACAACTGTATACAACAATTTAAATTGTCACATTTATTCAACATCCTATTAGAACATCTTAACTTTGTTTTAACAAAAACAAAAATCCACAACGATATCATTGTTGCTTTCGACTTTCAATGAGGAAGGCAATCAAGAGAATTGGAGAACATAAGCGATTCTAAAGTTGTAAACGTTTAATGTCAACGCAAATCTGAATGAAAAACAAAGTAACCTACCTGGTGTGTAATAATAAATAAACGTTTATGCTTGTCGTTAGCGGCTGGTATCAAGAGGTTGCTCAGCGATAAAGTGACAAGGCGCTTCCGTAGATTGTGGTGGATAAAATGACTGTGTGGGCGACTCCCTTCTGCACCAGGTACAGGTAACTGCCCAAATAAAGGAAACGTCAACATAAACCGTCTTAATAGATCTTTGGTGCGTTTAGACAGCCCAGTTCTGATAAACATTGTTTTACCACTAATCGGTATTTAAAACCAATCACAAAATATGTTTTTCAGAGCTAATCTGATTGGTTTCAGGTGGAAATGCAGCCGATGACCCAACAGCTTCAATGCACTTGGCATAGATTCTACACTTGTCAAGAACTCTATTGGAGGGATGCTACACCATTCTTCCACAATTTGGTGTTTTGTTGATGGTGGAGGAAAACGCTGTATCAGGCGCAGCACCAGAATCTCCCATAAGTGTTTAATTGGGTTGAGATCGGGTGACAGATCGCTATCCCTAATATATAAAAAAAATCCTATAGTATTCCAATAAAACAATTATATTAGAATCCAAAAGAAAGATATATCAGATCAGTTTGTATCCTTTTGGGAGTCCAATAGGACTGGTTCCAAAATCTGATAGGATTTTCTTTTGGATTCAGGATTTTTTTTATTGAAATCCTATAGTGGGTATTATCGGCTATTCAACAGCGTTTCAGAAATATATTACCTTCAACAGTGTTATCTTGTGATCAAGCCATCAATGTTTTGAGATTATTGGGGTCGTAACATTTTTTGCTAACGGGTTAGCAATTAGCACGATTGACATTTCAGTGGAAATACTACTAGGCCTACAATCAACTTTTTGATAAACCGTTCAGCAAAATAATAGTATTATCGGCATACCAGTTATTTGCCACCTCACTATTCTGTTCAATTACAAGATGTCAGTTTAATTTTGATCAAAAAGAGACACCAACCTCGTAGTAGTTGGCTAGCCTTCCAGTAAAACTAAATATTAATTGAAGGTCAACGTTTCATTGCGTAGGCAGGTGTTGTGCCGAAAATCTCCCCCCTGCCAGCAATCTGCAACCCTTCGCGTGAACGCGCACACACTCAATTCTTCATTGCCGAGGATTGCTTGCTTGCTAGTTGAGATTTCACTAGTAATTTCTGCAGTTTTCTGTTTGGCTATTTGTTTCAAGTGTATTAGTCTACAAATACATCTCTTTGCCAAAATTCGTAATAACTCCCATGTCTTATTCGACTAGTAGTTGTTCTGAAATGTTTATTGCTTACCTACATTTTACTTGCCTACATGTACAGAATTCAGAAGTTTGCGTACACTTAGGTTTGAGTCATTAAAACTAGTTTTTCAACCACTCCACACATTTCTTGTTAGCAAACTATAGTTTTGTCAAGTCGGTTAGGACATCTACTTTGTGCATGACACAAGTAATTTTTCCAACAATTGTTTACAGACAGATTATTTCACTTATAACTCACTGTATCACAATTCCAGTTGGTCAGAAGTTTACATACACTGAATTGACTGTGCCTATAAACAGCTTGGACAATTCCAGAAAATTATGTCATGGCTTTAGAAGCTTCTGATAGGCTAATTTGAGTCAATTGGAGGTGTACCTGTGGATGTATTTCAAGGCCTACCTTCAAACTCAGTGCCTCTTTGCTTGACATTATGGGGAAATCAAAAGAAATCAGCCAAGACCTCAGAATTTTTTTTAAAGACACCACAAGTCTGGTTCATCCTTGGGAGCAATTTCCAAATACCTGAAGGTACCACGTTCATCTGTACAAACAATGGTACGCAAGTATAAACACCATGGGACCAATCAGCCGTCATACCGCTCAGGAAGGAGACGCGTTCTGTCTCCTAGAGATGAACGCACTTTGGTGTGAAAAGTGCAAATCAATCCCAGAACAAGGACCCTGTGAAGAGGCTGGAGGAAACAGGTACAAAAGTATCTATATCCACAGTAAAACGAGTCCTATATTAACATAACCCAAAAGGCCGCTCAGGAAGGAAGAAGCCACTGCTCCAAAACCATCATAAAAAAGCGAGACTACGGTTTGCAACTGCACATGGTGACAAAAATCATACTTTTTGGAGAAATATCCTCTGGTCTGATGAAACAAAAATAGAACTGTTTGGCCATAATGACCATCGTTATGTTTGGAGGAAAAAGGGGGAGGCTTGCAAGCCAAAGAACACCATCCCAACCGTGAAGCATAGGGGTGGCAGCATCATGTTGTGGGGGTGCTTTGCTGCAGGAGGGACTGGTGCACTTCACAAAATAGATGGCTTCATGAGGGAGGAAAATTATGTGGATATATTGAAGCAACATCTCAAGACATCGGTCAGGAAGTTAAATCTTTGTCACAAATGGGTCTTCCAAATGGACAATGACCCCAAGAATACTTCAAAAGTTGTGGCAAAATGGCTTAAGGACAACAAAGTCAAGGTATTGGAGTGGCCATCACAAATCCCTGACCTCAATCCTGTAGAAAATTTGTGGGCAGAACTGAAAAATCGTGTGCGAGCAAGGAGGCCTACATCCTGACTTCGTTACACCAGCTCTTTCAGGAGGAATGTGCCAAAATTCACCCAACTTATTGTGGGAAGCTTGTGGAAGGCTACCCAAAACGTTTAACCCAAGTTAAACAATGTATAGGCAATGCTACCAAATACTAATTGAGTGTATGTAAACGTTTTGCCCACTGGGAATGTGATGAAAGAAATAAAAGCTGAAATCAGTCACTCTCTCTACTATTATTCTGACATTTCACATTTTTTTTAAATGTTGTGGTGATCCTAACTGACCTAAGACAGGGAATTTTTACTAAGATTAAAACATCAGATACTGACTGTTACTTTTGATTTTGACCCCCCCCCCCCCCCCCCCCCATTTGTTCAGGGACACATTATTCAATTTCTGTTAGTCACATGTCTGTTAGAACTTGTTCAGTTTATGTCTCAGTTGTTGAATCTTATGTTCATACAAATATTTACACGTTAAGTTTGCTGAAAATGAACGCAGTTGACAGTGAGGCCATTTCTATTTTTACTGAGTTTACAAGTCAACATGAGTGGATATCTATAATCAGTGAACTGTTATTTTTTTCTCTATTATTATAAGAAAAAATGTATAAATATATAATAATATAATAAACAAAACTGACTGAATGTGCCTCCATGAAGAATCCCCTCCCCAATAGGTCCATTCACCCTCAATAGGACACCCCCAGTACCTCCACCATCCCCATCAACCCTCAATAGGACACCCCCAGCACCTCCACCATCCCCATCAACCCTCAATAGGACACCCCCAGCACCTCCACCATCCCCATTAACCCTCAATAGGACACCCCCAGCACCTCCACCATCAACCCTCAATAAGACACCCCCAGCACCTCCACCATCGCCATCGACCCTCAATAGGACACCCCAGCACCTCCACCATGCCCATCAACCCTCAATAGGACACCCCCAGCACCTCCACCATCCCCATCAACCCTCAATAGGACACCCCCAGCACCTCCACCATCCCCATCAACCCTCAATAGGACACCCCCAGCACCTCCACCATACCCATCAACCTCCCCCCACCCCTCAACCACAAAACACAATAATGATAATAGAAATTAAAATAAAATATATACCAAGAGATATATACACACACACACAATTACAGTACATATACGTCAACTTATTCACGGGACACTCAACTTATCTATTTTCCTACATCAGATATGGATGATTTCCACCTGGATGACAGCACATAATCAGCAAGACGGCGATGCTCTTCATCCGAGGGAATGCCTGCCCGTTCTCAGATGTTGGATAACCCGAGATGATCACGTCATTTACATTCCTGCCCTAACCTGAACGTTCTGCTTCTTCCTCCACACCACCCAGCGATGCCCCCAAGATGCTAAATCAGAGCGTTGTCAGCTCCAGATTTGACAACTTCAACTCACACCCTGCTGGACTGCCTGCATTCTCGGATTCCCCTCCACTGATTTGCACCCTGGACGGGCTCCCTATTGCAGCTCACATTATGTTCAGGATTCTAATTCTAGTCTACAGGGCCAGAAAATGACCAGCTCCTTAATACCCCTCGGCCTGGATAAAGTGCTGTACTGTTGTTCTTTCTCTGTGATCTACAATTGTGTCATTCTTGAAGTTGTCTTCTCTTTAAGGATTCAGTGGACAATCACCAAGACTTGGCTGTGTACTGTTGCCTAATTGGTTGAATGAGTTGAGCTGCAGGCATCATAACTGCCAAGTCCCTTGCTGTTTGTAAATGCTGATTCAATAGCCACTTATTCAAAAAGCACTTTGATACTGATTTACTTTTGTACTAGGAATACACTTCTACCTGTTGCTCTGTTTATAATAACAACATATGTTTGTTGTGCTTTGACTCTAGCAGTGAACAGGTTAGGTAGCAGTTTTCTGCTTGTCATATGGCATATAATATACTGTATATGTTACATTTTAGAATATGGTAGATTCCATCATGAAATACGACATTTACCATAACATGTATGTATCGTTTCAGCATATATTGTACAAATTGATAACTTAAAAATACATTTGATTTGCTTAAGTTACACTGATTCTCCCCTGATCCTCTTTATTCTCCCCTGTCCTTATTTCTAAATGTATTTAACCTCAAATGATGCAACAGGTGTTGCGTCCGTTGTTAAATAAAGACCAAGGTGCAGCGTGGTACGCATACATTATTTTTTAATTATAAATGTTCCACCAAAAACAATACACAACAACCGTAAAGCTAGGAGTGCAAACACATGCAACAACCAAAGACAAGATCCCACAACTGAAGGTGGGAAAAGGGCTGCCTAAGTATGATCCCCAATCAGAGACAACGATAAACAGCTGCCTCTGATTGGGAACCATACTCAGCCAACAAAGAAATATAAACATAGACTTCCCACCCTAGTCACACCCTGACCTACCAAATAGAGAATTTAAAGGATCTCTAAGGTCAGGGCGTGACAACAGGTTTTTATTTGTCTTTTTAATAATAAGATATGGTATTGTCTTGCCTCACAGATATCATGATATACAATAAAGACAGAATGAACTGATTTATTTTCCATCACTTTGGCTTGTCCAAAATCCAACGTATTCCACATACACACACTCTCATTCTTCTTAAGGTGATATGGCTACACTGCTATGAAAAATCAGCGTCACAGTTGTGGATTATAAAGATTGTATTTACATGTTTTTGTGTTATTGTGTGCTAGTATTATCTTTATTTTCTTAAACATTACAAAATGCTTATAAAATAAATGTTTATTTATACTCGAATTTGGCTTTCTGTGGCACACACTACTGGTCAACATGAGCTACCAAAATGATTATGAAGTGTGTCAGGCCTTGCAGTCCCAAGATAGAAAGGGGGTGAGGGATTTTGGCCCAAATCCCCCCCCCCCCCCCCCTTCTAATTTCCTTAATTTTGTCACTACAGTCAAATACATCAGAGTCACATACTTTCTATGGAACAAACTTCATGTCAGGATAGGCAACCGAAATGAATAATTAATGTATGTGTGTTATATTAAAAGTATAGACATGCGAGAGATGACAGATTTTGGCAAAGAGATTTTTTTTTAAATTAATACACTTGAAACAAATAGCCAAACCCAAAAACTGCAGACATTACTAGTGAAATCTCAACTAGCAAGGAAGTCTCAGCAATGAAGAATTGAGTACGTGCGTGGAGGAGAATTCTGTCAGGAGGGAGATTTTCAGCCAAACACTCATACTGCCAGAACATTGTCATAGCCTTTCTGCAATTTTAGCCATCGCAGACTTTCTCGACAGAACTGAAGCAAATCGTACAATCTGGCCAAGTTGATATTATGATTTTAATTTGGTAACATCACACAGTGTGACATGTAATAATCGTAATAGACTGAATCTGACGTACAGTGTGGGAAGGCCTTTAACCGGAGCACAATCTCTATATATTTACCTACTCACACCTCTCAACCTATTCAACACCACCACAATATGGGACGGATTCAAGGTTGCAAGTTCATTTGCAGTATGACCAATAGAAAAATCCTATCAGAATTTGGAACTAGTCCTATTGGACTCCTATGGGATTATATCCTATAGGATTTAATCTACAAGAAACCAACAGAACAATCCTATCAGATTTTGGAACTAGTCCTATTGGACTCCTATGGGATTATATCCTATAGGATTTAATCTACAAGAAACCAACAGAACAATCCTATCAGATTTTGGTACCAGTCCTATTGGACTCTTTACCATTCTATCCTATAGGATTCCAATACAAGATACTAATATACAAATCCTATCCGATTTTGGAACCAGTTTTATTGGACTCCTATAGGATTTGATCATTTTATCATTCATCACATAAAGGGCCACAAACTCAATCACATCGGATCATTGTTTTTGCCACCACTGTAGCAGGTGCGCAAGCCGGCTGTGTAACATGAGCCTCTGCTGGCTGGACTAAAACAACATTTTCATCCTGAAGTCGTCTGCCCGCCCGCAGCATGAACCATTCCGGGCGTATTGATGTATTTGATACTGTGCTGCCATCCTGTTAGAAGGTAACAGATTATTTTATTACAAGGGTTCAATTGGATTTTCATTGTGTGCAATGGTGTTATTTGCCCCCTATTGGATGCTTCTGGTACTTAGAAAGACAACGCAAACAGGAAGTAGAGAATTTGTTCCGCACGCATAGAAGCAGCTACAAACAACGCTACGGTGCAGGTCTTTCAATGTAGTTATTTCTTGTCACGCTTCAGCCTTGGAAAACATTTGTTTGTAAGTTCAATTCAAGCATTTAGCTAATGATTATAATCTTGTTATTGATAGAGTTGCTTACATGTCAATGTTGGTTGCATTTACTCACAAATTGCAATGCTTTTCATGTATGTCGTTAGCTGTATTACTTTGCTCGTGCGTCATGCAAACGAATTGTAAAATATACAATACTGTAGTTTGTTACTGTTCCTAGTGTAATATGCTTTGTTATTCTACATAAATGGTTGTACACTATTAGAGTAATGAAAGGAGCCAATTACCATATGAGTAACAATTAGCTATATGGTTTGGCATCATGCCAGATGCATGGTACCTTAGCGCGTGCTTTGTATTTATGCAACTTCAAATGTATAATGTACAGCTACTGTCGGTGTGAATTGAATACTAAAGTATATTCTTTTCTGTATTTTGCAGTTTCACAACATAAACGTTTTCAATATATTCATTCAAGAAAAGTCACGCCTTGGGAGTTTTATTGAAGACTTAGTTGTTAGCTATCTGTCTAGTTTTGCATGGGAACGCAACTCAAAGGGCAGAATAGATACCATTCCACTAATTCCGCTTCAGCCACCACCACGATCCCGTCCTCCCCTATTAAGGTGACACCAACCTCCTGTGACACACACACACTCAATTCTACACAAACATAGACACACACACACACATATATATATACAAACATACAGACCTTTGAACTTATGACCCAAACTCTACATTACATGGTAAGGTCCAAACTGGCTTAGTCCAACTTCACAGCATCTGTAACATGTTGCTCAATTAATGCTTTCCCTCACATCGTTTACTAGTGCTTACAATGGTTGATTACATCACCCACTTGACTAGAAATACTATAAGTATTGCCTTCTGAGACAAAAGGTCAATGTTGTTGCACTCCAGGATGAGGAGCTTAACCATCTTACAAAACATTTAAACAATATTTCGATGCAACCCTACAGAAAACTAAAAAGGGTTGATTCATTTGACAACATGAAGTCAAATCATTTAGTTTCTGTACAAAATAGGGGTCATTTCACTCCATGTAAACATGCAACAATTCTATTTTAAATTGTATGGAAAAAATAAAAACAGCTGATTGGTATCAAAAGTGGTAAAAAAATAAACACAGTTCAGTGGTCACCATGAGAGCAGTCTTCTCTAGATCTTTCTCTTCTCTCTAGTGCCTCCTGGCGGAATAAGACACTGTCTCTCCAGCTCTGTTCCCCTCCCTGTCCCTGGCCTGTCTGTCTCTCCAGCTCTGTTCCCCTCCCTGTCCCTGGCCTGTCTGTCTCTCCAGCTCTGTTCTCCTCCCTGTCCCTGGTCTGTCTGTCTCTCCAGCTCTGTTCCCCTCCCTGTCCCGTCTGTCTGACCAGCTCTGTTCTCCTCCCTGTCCCTGGCCTGTCTGCCTGACCAGCTCTGTTCCCCTCCCTGTCCCTGGCCTGTCTGTCTCTCCAGCTCTGTTCCCCTCCCTGTCCCTGGCCTGTCTGTCTGACCAGCTCTGTTCCCCTCCCTGTCCCTGGCCTGTCTGTCTCTCCAGCTCTGTTCCCCTCCCTGTCCCTGGCCTGTCTGTCTGACCAGCTCTGTTCTTCTCCCTGTCCCTGGCCTGTCTGCCTGACCAGCTCTGTTCCCCTCCCTGTCCCTGGCCTGTCTGTCTCTCCAGCTCTGTTCTCCTCCCTGTCCATGGCCTGTCTGTCTCTCCAGCTCTGTTCCCCTCCCTGTCCCTGGCCTGTCTGTCTGACCAGCTCTGTTCTCCTCCCTGTCCCTGGCCTGTCTGTCTCTCCAGCTCTGTTCCCCTCCCTGTCCCAGGCCTGTCTGTCTCTCCAGCTCTGTTCTCCTCCCTGTCCCTGGCCTGTCTGCCTGACCAGCTCTGTTCTCCTCCCTGTCCCTGGCCTGTCTGTCTGACCAGCGGTGTGCATCTCTGTGTGTGCAAAGGGGATCCAATCTCTCTGTTCAAAGCTGTTACTGTCTGTTCCTCCAGCACGTACCTGCCTGGTAGGTGGCACCAGCCTGCTCTATGCAGCATTTGGGTCCTGTCTATGGAACGAAAGCCCGGTGCTGAAGAAGGACTGGGTTTGAGTTCTGAGATCAGGTTTCTGATGTCACTCTCTGGCCCAAACACTGTGGTCTGGAAGGCAGACCAGGGCCTGGGAGAAGAAGACAGTTGGTTATGTCTGTTGATGTAGTTCAGGTACTCCACTAGTTCTGGTTTCAGTTCTGGCTGTGTATTGCGGAACTTGTTGGACGGGGCTGACAGGAATCTCTTTCCGGAGAGGTCCAGAGGGGTGTGTGTGGTGCCCCTGTACCAGGCCAGGTGGGAGTGGAGGGGTGCGGCTGTGTTGGGTCTGGTCCCACTGCTTAGTCTCCTAGTGGAGAGGTGGGAGAGGGTTCTGGAACTGAAGACCCAAGTGGTCAGAGGTCTCCTGGATTCTGTGTTTAAAACCCTAAAAGCACAAAGGTCAACTCCGTTAGATCCAATGACAATGCAAGAAGGAAATGTTAGCATTTTAAATTGTGTAGGAGCTAAAGAAGGCTTACTGTTGTAAGTCTCTGGTCAGTGTGTGATCAGACCCCAGGAAGCAGATGTACAAGTCCAGAGCTCTCTGCAGCAGTTCAACAGCCTCTCTACTCTCTGTATTACCAGAGCCATGAAATATCTGCCTGCCTGCCATGACACACACAAGCTAAACATATTACACTCTGCGTAGTTGCTAACAGTCTAAAAAAAAGTGTAAGAATGATTGAGAGTTGTGGTGCATTTGTTTGAAAAAAATGAAGTAATTACCAAGTTTGACCAAGGTGCGTGCGAGGCTGCATCCCTTCGCCTGAAGACACGGCGATGTGGGGGGACAAAGCTTCATGTCCTGGTCTTTGACGTGCACCGTGTGTCGATACAGCTCCACTGCTAGCCTCTGCCTCAACCTGAACACGTCACATCTTCACCACACTGTAACATTCATATACTGTGACTGACTGAGTAAACTACTGAGGAGGGGATGGGGGGAGGAGGAAGAGAGAGAAGAGGGAGAAGAGAAGAAACTACTGAGGAGACGATGGAGGACACAATTAATGACGAATAAGAGGAGAAGAAGAACCAGAAAAACACTAGAAGAGAGGTAGTCTCACCCTGCTGTGTCAGCGCAGGTGTCGGCCAAGATGTCTGCCAGGCACTCCTCCACCTCCACCACTAGAGGGTGCTCTCTACCATACCAGCGCCTCCTGGTCTTCCAAGGCAACCTGGAGGTGCTTCTCAGCTCCATGTGGGTCTTGCAGGCTGAGTCTGCATCCCATTAATCTTAGCTTGCCTAAATTGAGACATACAGTATCAAAAGTCATTCACATGGGTTTAGGTCTAACAACAGAAAAAGACATAGAAACACCTGTAGCTGAACCTATGAAGTACAGAAACGTCACACATGAGACTATCCCTATTTATTCTATTTAATACACACCTGTGTATCCCACAGAGCAGTGATACAGTGGCGTCAGTACACAGGTGGAGTTTGAGGTGTCCCATATTGATGATGCCATTGAGTATCTGAGAGGCCTCGATGGTTCGGACGTCTGCAAACAGCAGCTGGCAGAGCACACAAAGCAACTGACCTGATAGGGGCGAAACATTAAATACATAGAGTGATCATTTCAGCAGGCTGTATGAAAGCCTTTCATAACAGAGTGAAAGACTACACACTAAGAACATAACATGGTATTACTAGAACAATTACAGTGTTACAGCAAAGTCTTAGCATAGTGGCTAGGATTTAAAGGGAAAATCCACTCCAACTATCTTTTGCTATTTTTTTAATTAGTCCACTGTTGATATAGTGCCGAAATACTTTGAATGTCAGCAGTTAAGTTTTATTTTGCATCATCATGATGATGTAGCCGGTATCGACAGCGGACTAATGAAAGAAGATACAGTTTCCCTTTAAGAGTGAGTGGTGGGTCTAACTAACCTGTGTGAGGTTGTTCTCAGCCTGCAGTGGGATCTGCTCTGTTTCCCCCCTTCCTGTTCAGACAGAGCAGCAACTCAGAGACCAACAACTCCACTCTCCCTTTCACACCTGGATCCCACTGACAACCATCTTCTACAGGTGGGGAACAAAAAAACAAGAACAGTCATAATCACTGGTCACATAGGATCACTGATGATGACTGGTAACAGATCACTAAAGACATCATCAACAGTCAATTTGTTATCAGTGAAGAATAATAACCGTTGCTGTCACTTTGGGCCTCAGTCATGAAGGCCCTGTTGCTCTGTACCTCTCTCTGCTCTGGTTTTAATGGAGATAATAGCTACATTATTTAAGGACGCTATCTCTACAGTTTTGTGACATTCAACGCTGAATGCGTGTTGAGATGTGTAACCATGATGCATTTACCTGTATATGTAGCAGGAGGGAATGCTCATCGCCCTGATTGGATGAGAGATCGAGGGTGGATTCCCTTACCCAGCAGGCTCTGGTACGAGGTGTAGGGGTCATAACCTCTGAGGATCAGGAGAGTCCAGTACCTGACAACATCCATTCTCAGCTGAGGAGACTGTCTCCAAGTTATAGACAGGTGCTCTACAGTCCTCGGGTCAGATAGTAAGTGGATACCGTTATGTAAACAAATTATGGTTAAACATGCGAATCTGTAAACCGATATAAAGGCTCACCCAGTTTAAGTGTTAGGTTAAATATATGATGACAGTTCATCTGCGGCTAAACTATTTTACCCAACAGTAACTGTGTGCCCCTAGTGTCCTTATGTGTGAAGTGTATATCCATGCTCTTACTGTGGCTCTATGAAGAAGGTGTGTAGCTCCCTCCAGGCCTCACTCTGCTTCAGGTGCCAGGGGAGTTCCTCCAGGATCTGAGGCCAACTACAGAGCTCCCTGCCCTGCCTCTGGAAGAACTGGGCCAGGCTGAGATGGTAGCCCTGTCTGGTCCTCCTCAAGCCTCCTGAACTTTTACAGGGACAGAGCCCCACAGATCTAAAAATAGAAGTCTAAGGAGAAGTGGAAATGAAATGATTGGTCAGTTGGACTCCAAGAGCTCCACTTACATGCAGATACTCTACTTTCATTGTTAGACAAAGATGATCAACCAAGTAAAAATCACCACCATATTGGAAAGACCAACAAATGAAGGCCATTGTAGAATGTCCATTCTATGCTTTCTATTTCTATGATTGTAACTTCCACTCCCGTCTGCCACTCACTCACTCAGCAGGAGGAGGTCCATAGCTTGGCCCAGTGATTGATGGGTGAGGCTCAGTGTTCCATTGGGTCTCTCCTGTACCCAGGGCCCAGCAGCAGTGCGGAACCGGGCTCACTCCAGAGGTAGAACCCGTAGGTACCCAGGGTAACCAAGAACCTCCAGCAGGACCAGGACCTGCTCCTCAGTCAGCCCAGCATGGGAGAGGTGAACGAGGCAGAGAGCGTCCCATATCCAGTCTCTGAGATCTGGAGAGAAGGAGGCAGTAAAGGTTAGATGCAACAATTCATCAGAGTGCCATAACTAACCATGTTAATTCTTCACCTTTATTGAGAAAACATTAGTGGTTATTCTTGCTGTATGGCACTTTAAAAAAAATAATCACAACTGAATAACTAGAGAGGGTAAAGATGATCCCACCTATGTTGGACACCTGAGAGGTAGGCCCTCCTGTTCCTTTGGCTGGACTGGCCGACCCCGCCATAGTCATTGATCCAGCGCTGGCTGGACTGGCCGTACCCTCAATGACTCCGCCATAGTCATTGATCCAGCGCTGGCTGGACTGGCCATACCCTCAATGATCCAGCGCTAATCACCTTGATCATAGCGCTGGCTGGACTGGCCATACCCTCAATGACTCCGCCATAGTCAATCCAGCGCTCCTCCTGGCCATACCCTCAATGACTCCGCCATAGTCATTGATCCAGCGCTGAATCACCTTGGCTCATAGCTCTGCCATAGAATCCACTTCTACATACTCTTCTATCAACTCCTCCTCCTCCTCCTCCGTTCCCCTCAGGATGCCGCACATCTGCAGCTCGCTAGCCACCACCGCCAGGAACAGCGGCAGGCGGTCCATTCCCAGCCTGGTAGTGGTTCCCAAGAGGAATTGCAGCAGGGTCCTGTGCGGCTCCTGGCAGGGCAGGGTACGGTGTTGGAGGGTCAGGGAGCCAGCATAGGTCCTTCACCTGACAATGAATGAATAAACATTAGGAATTCATGTTCACTATATCAAGTAATATGCTTTGTTTTTCATCTTGATTTATTTGAACGCTATCAATGTAAAATACACTGTACAAGAACCCCCACTTGTAGTGGTCTGGGCAAAGTAAGGCATTACCACCTGCATTGAGAGCCCGAGGGTCCCGGTCAGTCTGTCCAGTCCGTACAGAACCAGAACACAGAGTTCCAGAGCAGCCGCAGCAGAGAAGGCCTGAACCTAAACATGACCTGGGCTTTACATGGTGCTGCAACCCCTCACTCCACTCAGCCTGGGGCCCTAGTACAGAGACACAATAACAACCCCTCACTCCACTCAGCCTGGGGCCCTAGTACAGAGACACAATAACAACCCCTCACTCCACTCAGCCTGGGGCCCTAGTACAGAGACACAATAACAACCCCTCACTCCACTCAGCCTGGGGCCCTAGTACAGAGACACAATAACAACCCCTCGCTCCACTCAGCCTGGGGCCCTAGTACAGAGACACAATAACAACCCCTCGCTCCACTCAGCCTGGGGCCCTAGTACAGAGACACAATAACAACCCCTCGCTCCACTCAGCCTGGGGCCCTAGTACAGAGACACAATAACAACCCCTCGCTCCACTCAGCCTGGGGCCCTAGTACAGAGACACAATAACAACCCCTCGCTCCACTCAGCCTGGGGCCCTAGTACAGAGACACAATAACAACCCCTCGCTCCACTCAGCCTGGGGCCCTAGTACAGAGACACAATAACAACCCCTCACTCCACTCAGCCTGGGGCCCTAGTACAGAGACACAATAACAACCCCTCACTCCACTCAGCCTGGGGCCCTAGTACAGAGACACAATAACAGTAAATGTGGAGCCTTAACAACGACTTAAAGGGAAATACCACTCAAAAACAACATTTTGATATTTGTTTCATTAGCCCAATGTTTATATAGTCCCAAAATGTTTTGCATGTCAGCAATCAAGTTTTCAAGATATAGAACTTTCAAAATATAGAAAGTGTCACAGTATGATGCGTCCACTAATGAAACAAATACCAAAATATTGGGGTTTTTTTGTGGAATTTTCATTTAAAAAGTTTTCCTCTTGGGCTGTACTAAAAAAAATACTAAAAGCACTATTGGCCTCTTTGTCTATGGCCGTCTGTTTATGCCATGGCCTCTTTGTCTATGGCCGTCTGTTTATGCCATGGCCTCTTTGTCTATGGCCGTCTGTTTATGCCATGGCCATGTGTGTCACTGAACCTCAATGCATCTACATGTATGACATGGTTGGTGTATCTTGTAGTTTCTTTTTTGCTGTTTCATTGTATTATCATGTTGATTTGTTTATTGTTTGTTCTCAGGGCACCATTGAGAATGAGACCCTGGTTTCAAATTAGGCTCCCCTGAATAAATCAAATGTATATATACATTTTTTTAAATACCACACTAGTTACTTAGAAGAGTGAGATGAGAGGGAACCATCGGTCTGTCTCACCAGTCTAGACCAGACGAGTGGTATGACAATGTTGGACCTTGTTTCTTTCTTCGGTCAGGTCAGTGTTGTTTCTCGCAAAGTAAATACATATATATATTTTTTTCAAGTCAGTAAAGAAATACATCTTATCTAGCAGTAAAGGTTATATTCACAGGAAAAGTAATTGAGTGTAAACACATTTCTGAATAAATTGGGAATGTAAGTATACAACAGTGCTATAACGGGTTACATTTGGAATTGATGGGTTAGATGACAGAAGTGTCATATGTTGATGTCATTGTAGTCATTTCTAACCCTCTCAGACATAGGCAATTACACTCTGGAGTGTTTACCATAATGGGCCAAGCGTAGCTCAGTGGTGATGTCTCTCAGTACAGATCTGATATCCACACTAGAGCTGCTGATTCCACAGAGGTGAGGGATGGCCAGGATTCTAGGATTCTTCTTCCGGGAACTCCTGAAGCAACCCCTTTCACCACAGAGCAGCAAAATAGACCCCTCGGAATCATGTTTGTCATGGTCACTGAAGGCTAAAGGAAATAGGGTGGACAGTAAAAATGTTTTTCATTGCAAAAACAATATCTGAACACTATGAATGCATAACTCCATCTATCTGCATCTACTTTTAAGTATGGCAAATCTCACAGTAATTCATCACTGATTCCAGCTTAGTGTGGTCACCAAAGTTCTTACCCTGTTAACTTAATGGTTGAATTCCTTGAGGTTGCTAGACTCTGAGACATGTCAGAATGAGTGAGACAGGCAGTAAACGTGTTGAGTTCCTCCATGACAGCAGTGGTCTGGTTGGAGAGGGCAAACCAGCGACACAGAGCCTGGACAGCACTTTCGTGATAACATCTATCAAGGGAGTCCAGGAGGCCTAAAGAGCAGGGGAGAAAGCACTGCTTTAGGGCTTGGAAGATCAGGCAGACCACTGAAAAACACAATAAATATGAACTGGACTGAGCTACGTTAGTCATCTTCGCTGTCTTTTCAAAGCTGGTTCACTTACCTGAACAGGTTGGCTGCTGGTCCAGGGACCCATAGAGCTGTTCCACGAGGCCCCTCCAGTCCCTCTTCACTAGGTCCCCCAGATCCTGCAGCGTTCTGAAGAACCTTACAGGTTGCAGGCTGTCCACTACCCTGTTCTTTGCCTCCCTGGCTCTGTGTCTCTCCTCCTCTGTCTGTTTGGAGAACACGCTCAGCAACAACCTCTGACCTTCATCTGTGTACCTGTCTTCATCCTCCTCTTCCCCATGGAAAGAGTAGTCCCTGAAGTAGAAGAAGCCGTGTCTGGTGTCACCCATCAGGGCTGCCTGGGTGATCTGCAGCTCTGTCAGGGAGCACTTCTGGTTCCTCCCTGTGAGGACCCAGGTGTAGCCTCCCTCCACTGCAACATGCAGGTTCCTCTCCACCCCAGAGAGGGCTTCTCGTTCTGGACCGGCAGCAGGGAGAGGTGAGGTGTCCTGCTCCGGCCTGGAGAGGAAGGAGGAGGAGCGGGTGATAAGGTCTAGGCTGATCTTCAACTGCTGGGAGGAGAGGGGGGTATTATTGTCAGGGAAGTCGGAGGGACGATGGCTCCCCCGGTCAACCCACTGGGTGTCCAATGGTCTGAAGCAGGTGCCTCTGGCCTGGCAGAGAGCATCCAGGTGGGGGAACACGTGTTCTCAGGTAGTACGGAACACAGCACGGGCTGGAGAGGAGCAGTGGCAGGAGGGGCGGTGGACCGGCCTCCCTCTTGTGGGTCCATCTCAGGCCATCATAGCTGGGACCTGCTGTGCCTGTCTGAACAAAATAATGAAAAACAAGCATATCAGGAATAATCATCAACTAGATATCTAGCTACAGTGTTTTGCAAGTACATGGTATTATTGGTGTAAATATGAATAGCAAATTCATGACATGCAGGGAACAGTGCATATTTCCCCACAATTGAGTGTGTCAGATGTGTTACATGCTTGGTGGACTGTTGACAGGACCCATTTGAAGCTGCATCAAGGTGTCTTCTGACTGGCCATTCTTCCAGCAGAAGTTACCGGAAGCGAAGGCATAGAGAAATGGAATCAGGCAACTGTTGGCATAGGTCAGTAATACAACAAAAGACAACTTGGTAGAGAAGTTTTTCAGGTTTTCAGACTTGGTCAAATGTCCTGACATGTTTAGGATGATAACAACTTGGAATGGCATTGAACCGATGACAAAAGTCATGATGATGCTGGTCACAAGTCTAGTCATCCTGGACTTTCAAAAGAAAGCAGAATGTTTCACTGTTTTATAGCGGCGGATGTAAAACCCCACCCCATCCCACTCATCAACAGGATGGTCAGCAGGCTGGAGAATGTACAGCAGTAGGCAACGACCACAAAGAGCTTGCAGGGACTGTTGCACAAGTCCCAGCTGAAGAGTATTGCAAAGACTAATAGCGGCACGCATATTAGCAGGCTCAGAATATCTGACACACCAGGCTCAAGAACAGTTTCATACTCAAGTTGTATCTGTACAGATGCCAACAGCTGCTCACAGCTATGCTATGCCCAGAAGATAGCAGAGAGCCAGGACCACTCCACTGATCATGGTGCCAGTCGGTGGAATCAGGGATTCCAGAGGTGCAGTTGAAGTTGGAAGAGTTACAGGTGGAGGAGTTGAAACTGTCAATTGTTGTGAGACTGAAGATGAGGGAGAAGGAGTTGAAATTAATGTAGATGAGCAGCTGAATGTTGTTAGCAGTTGAGAGGTGGGTTGGTAGTGTCTGCAACTGAGTCAATGTGAGGAATGAGAAAAAAACTCTGATCACATGAAAAAGAAAGGGGAGGGTCTATTCCACACCAAATATGTTGTGTTGAGGTCTACAACCTGTGACAGTTGCACAAGCAAGTGAATGCTGGCATTTGAAATAGATGATTACAGTAGCTATTCCAAATAGACTCATTTCATAAATCATAGCAGAGATGCACACACACACAAACAGTATGACACAACGTGCGAATGGACAATAGTTGACAAACAAAATTCCATACATTTTTTATACCTGTACTAGTGGCCATGAGTTTGTCCCAGAGATGGTTGCCAAATCCCGATTAAAATGGCTCACGTTACAAATAAAATCTGATCTGTATCGTTGACTTTTTTCCTTGCAAAATATATGCATTTGGCAAACTAAAAGCATCTTTTTAGGTAGTCTTGGGGGCAATATCGTTTAAGTACAGCCTCGACGTCAATGTAAGCTTGATACTTCGCTGAGAAGTTGTGAATGACAAGCCATAGCAACAGTGGTAGCCAAGGTGACCGAATGGGCTTCCGGATCAGCCTATCATAAATTGTTACACTGTAAATGTACAAAACCATGTTTCAACAGTGCTGACGAATGAATCTATTTTCAATGACGTGCTGCAATGTATCCGACATGAGTTTATCGCTTTTTATGATAACAAAATCATTGTTTAACGTGTAAGTCGGCCAATGGAAACTAGCCACGCTTTGAACATGTACAATCGGACATGTAATACTACGATTGGAAGATTGAAGCGGCGAAAGCTTCCGCCATTGGTTATTGTTATGCGTGGGGAGCAGGTATAGGTCCACTTCATCAATCCACCGCCTCTAAAAGGTGGATCAGATAAAAGAGTCTACAACCACGGACGCACACCATTTCAAACCTATGCCGGGTTGTAGGAATAAAGTACAATATAGTGAAATACGGGACTAGGACTATAGTGATATTTTTTTTCTATTAAAATGAACCGAATGTGGACAATAGGCCTCTTTTGTGCTCTTCTAGCTTTCAGTAAGTATGAGTTATAAATTGCATAATGTAATTTTAACTTCTTTGCTGTTACTTGACATTTCATGACGTTTTCTTATGATTGCAGTATAATCAGCAGTAAATGTGCTAAAATGCAATTTTTTGATTGCAGTGCATTGTTTTGTTGACCGATGAGTGTGTCAAATGGGGTAACATTGTAGAAGACGGCATTGATTTGCAGCTTCTGGTACTTTTCCCTCATCTGAATCCTGAGGAGCCAGACTGTAACATTATGTTTAATGCTTCTCTTTTTTTTTCATTCATCATATCTGGATGTTGTGGTTGTTTTGCTTTATGAGCACGTTATTCAGATTTTTACTTTACATTTTTGTCCATCTTGACACTAATGTCATACCTAACACCTCTGCTTCCACCACACCGACCAAACAGAAGCAGGATTCTAAACACCCTGATCCCACACAGTTATACTGCAATTGTACCAGTTATCAACAATTAACTACCAGTGGTGGAAAAAGTACAAAATTGTCAACTTGCGTATAAGTAAAGATACCTTAATAGAAAATGACTCAGGAAAAAGTGAACGTCACCCAGTAAAATCCTACTTGAGGAAAAGTTTTAAAGTATTTGGGTTTTAAATAAACTTAAGTATCAAAAGTGTCAATTTCAAATTCCTTATATTAAGCAAACCAGACGTGTTTTCGTGTTTGTTTTAAAATTTACTGCTTTCCAGGGGAACAATCCTACCCCTAATTTACAAACAAAGCATGTGTTTAGTGAGTCCGCCAGATCAGAGGCAGTAGGGATGATCAGGGATGTGTGTGAATTAGACCATTTTCCTCTCATGCTAAAATGTAACTAGTACTTTTGGGTCAAGGGGGAAAATGTATGGAGTAAAAAGTACACTTTCTTTAGGAAAGCAGTGAAGTAAAAGTATGAAGTTACCCAAAAAACTACTTAAGTAGTATTTTTACTTTAGTACTTTGCATCACTGCCAACTACCCATACAATAGTCTGTTTGCTTTGGACAGTGCAATCAGTTTGCTATGTGGGTATAGAGATGGAAACAGCAAAGGTATCAAATCTTAATCAGCCGTGAAGGTGAACTTTTTCTGGAAGCTTATCAATTTTATTACAGTACCGGTCTGTTCTGAGACGGAGAAGGGTCATGACCTCTATGGAAGGAGTCAATGAGATGTAGTAGTGTGACTGTTATGCTTCCAGATAGAGGGGAAGACTAGCTACCAGATGAACTTAGACCCTCCGTAGTGAATTTATGGGCCCGGTGGTTGCTCTGTCACGTGACATGGGTCAATTTAAGTTAATATTAAGGAGTTGTATTTTTACTGGGTACAAGTTCTTGTTTAAACCCTCAGCTCTGTTTAATTTTATCTACAGGTTCTGTCAGAGCGGCGGATGAGGTTGACATTGATGGGACAGTGGAGGAGGACTTGGGCAAAAGTAGAGACGGCTCCCGGACAGATGACGAGGTCGTCCAGAGGTAAGTGTGTTTAAATATTTCAGTAAAGAAGAGTGTTCTGTCATGCAGTAAGTCTTGAGACTAACTAGTGACAAGAGAATCCCATTATAGACTTCTACTTCCTCCCTCTTTTCCAAAACACAACCCTTTATACTGACATGAACCATGGAAACCACTTTTACCCCCTCTCCTTTCGGCCTGTTTTTTTCAGTCAAAGATAAAAACCCCTATTAAGATTTGTTGATATACTATTTCATTTTTGTCTTGACACCCGTTCCTATTAAGCCTGTAGAAGTACACCTGATCATTCTTCAGTTCATTAGATAGCAACACACAACATTTATAAGGGATTTTCCCTATTACCAGTCACACAGATGAGGCCTCTACAAATATTCCCTTTGGGGAAATCTTGAGTCGATCTACCTTGTTTGTGCTGATCTCTGACTACTCTTCTGTTTTTCAAGGGAAGAGGAGGCTATCCAGCTTGATGGCCTGAACGCAGCGCAGATAAAGGAAATTCGGGAAAAATCAGAAAAGCATGTCTTCAAGGCCGAGGTGAACAGAATGATGAAGCTCATCATCAACTCCCTGTACAAGAACAAAGAGGTTAGTGTCTGCTCTAGTGCTCTGTGTAGACAATGGAGCGTTGAACTTTTATACTTACAGAAATAATAGGGCAATACAATACATTTAGATTTTTTACACTCATTAAGCAATATTTAGTCATTTGTTTAATTAGAAATTAGTTCACAATGAGTCCTTCTGGCTATCTATCATTATATAAACCTGATAGAGGTTCAGTGAAGTAACTTAAAATAATTGAATAAGGGTCGAGACAGTTAGGAATGTAATTTGGGGATGGGGCTTCGCCCTGCCTGCGTCTCGGGGTGGGTGGGGGCGAGCACACCCGCTGACTAGAGCACCCACTGATGGGAGTGGCCATTCGTGTATTGTTTTAATAAAAATAAATAAAATCTTATCATTTTCTTTTTGTCTGTGTCCAGATCTTCTTGAGGGAACTGATCTCCAATGCTTCCGATGCTCTGGATAAGATCCGGTTGCTGTCCCTGACCAATGACGAGGCACTTACTGGTAACGAGGAGCTGACAGTGAAAATCAAGGTAGGTTAAGTTACCTTTAAAAAAAAAAGCGTTAGCTTTCTGTGTGACCCACCCTTTCATGTCCTCTGACTGTAGGCTAATTAGCAACCCTTCACTGGGCTATCTAGAGTGAAACCTGAGACCGAGAGAGTTGTTAGGATAACATCTCTAAATTTACATCTCAGTTTTTGCATGGCAAAAAGGGACATCAAGAATTTCAACACCTGCTGCAGGACATTGTGCGCTTTCTCTTTGAGTACATGCAAATGAATAAACACTGTACACACTTGGTTTGCTTTTCTTTTATTCTAAATGTGCATAGATACTTTGAGACTTTAATAGTAATAAAACAAAGTCTGTCAAGTTCAATGGAAAGTAATCCAAAACCCAATATAACATTTCACTGTTTGTTTCTCACCTCCAGTCTGACAAGGAGAAGAACATGCTTCACATTACCGACACCGGCATTGGCATGACCAAAGAAGACCTGGTCAGGAACCTCGGCACCATCGCCAAATCCGGCACCAGCGAGTTCCTCAACAAGATGACAGAGATGCAGACCGAGGGCCAGTCAACCTCTGAGCTGATTGGTCAGTTTGGCGTGGGCTTCTACTCAGCGTTCTTGGTGGCTGACAAGGTGATCGTAACCACGAAGCACAACAACGGCACGCAGCACATATGGGAGTCTGACTCCAACGAGTTCTCCGTCATCGAGGACCCCCGCGGGGACACCCTCGGCAGGGGCACCACCATCACGTGAGTCAGCAAGGCAACTGTCAGCAAGTAGCAACCATTCAGAGTCAATCTAGCATTAGTGTAGGTGGATGATTTGTACTTACTATGGCACATTTAGGCTGGATATGGACAGCTCTGTTAGTCTATGAGGAAGTAGAATATGGTTAGTAGTTTAGCAACGTAAACCCTCGTAACAATAATACATATTATGATGTAGTTATTGCCTCATTTGTTCAGACCTTTTTGGCATTACTGGCTGTGGAAAATTCAGTCAAAAGACTGTCTAAATTAAGCAGAGACACAAATGTCAAACCAAAGCTGAACTAATAAGTGCTCCAACTTGGATTTCACTGTAATGAACATTTGTTTTATTACTGTGCCTTTTTTAATGCCAAGAAGCCCATAGTCTTGCTCAGGCGGTGCAGCCAGAGGAATCTAGTTGTTTGAAAGGTTCACAACTGTAATGACTAACATTAAGCTCTGACTGGCTCTTCACTGCAGTGCATTCTTTTTCTCCCCTAGTTTGGTGATGAAGGAGGAGGCAACAGACTACTTGGAGCTGGAGACCATCAAGAACCTTGTGAGGAAATACTCCCAGTTCATCAACTTCCCCATCTACGTATGGAGTAGCAAGACTGAGACTGCAGAGGAGCCTATTGATGAGACAGACGCAGATAAGGATGAAGACCACGATGAGGTTGAGGTGGAGGAAGAGGAGGAGGACAAGCCAAAGACAAAGAAGGTAAAACATTGTTTTAAAGACTAACTACTGTCTGTAGCAGCAACGGATCCCATCGAAGCAAATCTCAATGGAAGTGCATCTTTCAGTTTTAAAGACTGTCCTTTCTCCTTTAATTCCCCCCCACCTCAGGTGGAGAAGACTGTGTGGCACTGGGAGCTGATGAATGACATCAAGCCCATCTGGCAGAGGCCTGCCAAGGAGGTGGAGGAGGATGAGTACAAGGCCTTCTACAAGACCTTCTCCAGGGTGGGTGTCTGTCAACAGTTTATTCAGACTCGCTCTCCTAGCAGACACTAATCCATTTAGTGGTCACACGGTCTATATTTCCACTTAGATTTAGCAGACACCGGTTCTCAATGGGTGATCTTAGGTCAGATATGACTCGTCTGACTGGACATGAACTGCAGTTGTCTTGTCAGGCAAAGGTTCAGTTGCGCAACTGGTTTAATGACAGATGGAGGTTGTCTATGTAAATAACCTCCCACTCTATTCTGTTCTTGCAGGACACAGACGAGCCCATCTCCCACATCCACTTCACAGCAGAGGGGGAGGTCACCTTCAAGTCCATCCTCTTTGTGCCTGCCGCAGCTCCCCGGGGACTCTTCGACGAGTACGGTTCTAAGAAGAACGACTTCATTAAGGTACCACAGCAATGATTGGTTACAAAGCAACTATGGATTGGCATACAATCAGTTCTCAGTGCAGTATTGATGTAAGTTTTCTGTCAGTAACAATCTTCCATCTCTCTCAGCTCTTTGTGCGTAGAGTTTACATCACTGATGACTTCCATGACATGATGCCTAAGTACTTGAACTTTGTGAAAGGAATGGTAAGTATTATTCCTTAGGGTTAAGTCTGGATACCAGTATGTTTAGCCATCATTCCACTCCTGTTATGCTAAACATTGGCATATGACTGGGGGTAAAAGGAGTAAAATGTTAGCTAATCAGACTGGTACCCAGGCTATTTAAGTGCACCCACTGAGGATTGATTGAATGTTAAAGCTGCAATTTGTACAAATTCACATAGAAAATTGAGTTATAGATCTATAATTATCATTGAAATCAAGTGTAAGAAGCAGTAGATCTGGTTTGTGTGCTATTTCTATGTTTTTACGTCTTTCGGTTTTGTATACCAGCTTCAAACAGCTGAAATTACAATATTTTTGGTTATGGAAAATATATTTCTCTATGGAAATATATTTCTCAGAAGTTTACATGGTACTTTAATTATCTACACAATATTTAGAATTTTAGCAACCAGGAAATGACAAAGCGATTTTTGCATCTTTAAATTTCTTCTGTTCCATCAGGTTGACTCCGATGACCTTCCTCTGAACGTCTCAAGAGAAACTCTCCAGCAACACAAACTTCTCAAGGTGAGGCTTGCTTTCAATTCACTATCAAACAAGGAAACCCACCTGGGTCAACACTCTTCACTCAACCACTCTGCTAACAGCATACTTAAACATACCTCTTCGGCCAGGTCATTCGCAAGAAGCTGGTACGCAAGACCCTGGACATGATCAAGAAGATCGCAGAGGAGCAGTACAACGAGAAGTTCTGGAAGGAGTTTGGCACCAACATCAAGCTGGGTGTGATCGAGGACCACTCCAACCGGACCCGTCTGGCCAAGCTGCTGCGTTTCCAGACCTCCAACAGCGACACGGTGCTGGCCAGCCTGGAACAGTACGTGGAGAGGATGAAGGAGAAGCAGGACAAGATTTACTTCATGGCCGGGACCAGCAGACAAGAGGTGAGGGCCTGGATGAGAGCACTGCTTTGTGATCGAAAATGGTGACCTTTGAGTAGAATGAGTATGTTTGTAAATGTAGAGTATAATAGCAGAGTTCGTTTTTATTTTTAATTTAACCTTTTATTTAACTAGGCAAGTCAGTTAAGAACAAGTTCTTATTTACAATGACGGCCTACCTCGTCAGCTCGGGGATTCGATCCAGCAACCTTTCTGTTACTGGCCCAACGCTCTAACCACTAGGCTACCTGCCGCCCCAAAAGTTATAAACCTTGTAATGAAGAGTCAGGATCTGTAAAATATTATAATAGCCTCCTTCTTACATCGAATGGTTGCTGTATCGTGCCCTGAGCTTAATTTCCCCTCCATCTTTTCCATCAGGCCGAGTCGTCTCCTTTCGTGGAGAAGCTGTTGAAAAGGGGTTATGAGGTCATCTACCTGACAGAGCCCGTGGATGAGTACTGTATCCAGGCCCTACCGGAGTTTGACGGCAAGCGCTTCCAGAACGTGGCCAAGGAGGGCGTCAAGTTTGACGAGAGTGACAAGACCAAGGAGAAGCGGGAGGGCCTGGAGAAGGAGTATGAACCTCTCACCACCTGGATGAAGGACAGCGCCCTGAAGGACAAGGTTAGGGGTCTCCTCAATGGGAATGTGCATTGTTATTAGATAGAGGAGATGCCATCTGACTATTGTCTGTTTGAAAATGTTTGCTCATGTGTCAAAAAAGCTTGAAAAGCTGAATCTTTGATCTGTCTGTAGATCGAGAAGGCTGTGCTGTCCCAGAGGCTGACCAACTCTCCCTGTGCCCTGGTAGCCAGCCAGTACGGCTGGTCCGGTAACATGGAAAGGCTCATGAAGGCACAGGCCTACCAGACCGGAAAAGACATATCCACAAAGTGAGCCATGTGAAACCATTTTAACCTAATGTACAGTATATGTTCTGTGGGATAAGACACTCCCAAGAACTCGTAGTGGCTCAAGTCCTAGAGGGTGTTGACATAGTTTCTGCTTATTACCATGGTTTGACCCCTTTTATTTCTGTTGTCCAGTTATTATGCAAGCCAGAAGAAAACACTCGAGATCAACCCCAAACACCCTCTGATTAAAGAAATGTTGAAGAGAATAAATGTGAGTACCATTTAGAATTCAACACAAATTACTTTACCGGGCATACGCCCTTCCATTTCAAATTTACGCAAATGAATCATAGGTTCCGAACCGTATCAAATTCTCCTCCTGACCTCAGGATAATGCAGAGGACCAGACTGCCTCGGACCTGGCTGTAGTGCTGTTTGAGACGGCCACACTACGGTCAGGCTACCAGCTGGCTGACACCAAAGCTTATGGAGACAGAATAGAACGCATGCTCCGACTCAGCATGAACGTGGACCTCAATGAAGAGGTACGCTCAATAGAACGATCACCCACGTGCAAAAATTATCTGAATACTTACTGCTACTTTACCAATATAATAAACACTGACAATGCAAAGTGTTATAATGCAGTACATTATGGCTGGATTCTGTATATAAGAATTTACTAGTTAACATAGCAGAGCAGATTTTGGGATGAGGCGAATGGGCACAGAGATGCTAAGGTATATCTGCGTCTTTTTCCGGTATATCTTCGCTTATCTTAACTTCCTTACCTGTCACAGCCAGAGGAGGAGCCAGAGGAGGAGCCAGAGGAGGAGCCAGAGGAGGAGCCAGAGGAGGAGGTTAAAGCAGATGAGGAAGATGAAGATTCGGTAAGATGGGAGTCGAGCACAGAACTGGGGAAAATGGCGTTAGTAATGTTAGTAAGACAATGGATAGTGATGAGCCTTTTTGCTTCATGTACGGATGTGTTTTTCACTTTGCTCTTTCCAGGGAGCCACAGGAAGAGATGAGCTGTGAGACGGCCTGAGCGAGGGGGTGGGAGGGAAGGGTGAGGGAGTGAACTGGGGGGCAGAGCTTTGACTGGAACTAGGTCCATCTTCTCTGCTGAAAAGGAGTGGGTGGGTGTTTGGATTTTAGAATCTTCTGATTGTTTTTGTTTATTTTCTACATTCCTACATGATTGTAAATTTGTTAATATTTAACCGAACCGGTTATGGAGTGCTGTCTTCCTGTCACGAGAACATTAAATGTTGCCGGAAAGGTCATCTCTCACCTGTGGTGTCTTGTTTAAACCTGTCATCATTTCTGTTCTTTATTAGCCAGTAGTCAGCCAATTCAGACTTTCCACAGTCAAATCTCCAGCTTTTTATTCAGGAAAAAGCTTTAAAGATCAGATCACATTGTTGCGTTTCAAAACAATCAATACAATTTGCCCACTCGTCTCACAACAACCACATACATTTTTGATACAGCTTGTTTCTGTACATGTCTGGCTTGGAGTTCTTGAAGATGTTTTGATAGGAACCTTCAAAGAAACACCATCTCAAAAGCTGTGAAAACAGCAATAGGACTTATTATCAGAAAGAGTCCTCCACAATATTTACTGTTCACAGCCTCCATTCACAGTCTGAAATGCCAGACATCCCCCTACACAACCATCTGTTAAACACCCCTCAGATTTTGCCCTCGGGCCGTACCAACAAGAATTTCCCGGTGGGATCTGGGATGAACCACTTCTCCCACAGGTCCAGGTGGACACAGGGGTAGTCCCAGGGCTTGAAGCGCCCGTTCCAGTGCAGCAGGTGTGCCCCCTGGAGGAAGGTCTCAGGGTAGCGGGCGTCTGGGCTCCAGCCTGTAGGAAAGGAAAACGGAATACACAGTAAATCAGCCTCCAGAAGTGGCTCTATCCTACATTATGACACCTAGGCCTGTGTACCAGAGCCATACAGCTCAATACATGGTTCTGCTGTGCTATATACGAGGTGTGGTGATGTCATCAAGATGAGGTGATCTCACCCAGGTGTCGGACGTGCCACAGAGGATCGATGATTGTGTATTTGTCATGGAACACGATCAGCATAGGAGGAGTCGCCACGCCCCCTGCCATGGCACTGCTGTATATGTTTTTCCTAGTGGAAGAGAGGAGAGAATCACAAAGTAGAACATTTTTATTGAATTTCTCTAATCATGATATTCAAACGTAATAGTAATAGTAAGCTTTCATAGGCATATCTATTTATTATTATAATAGACAGCAGGGTTAATTGTTTCTGGGTTTAGGGGTTATGTGGAAAGATCTGATCACAGGTCAAACATTCTTCTCTACTCACTTTAAGTTCTCCTGCATCCAGTTCTCCAGCTGTTTGGTGATCTTCTGTTTCTTCCACTCTCCAATGTCGGCCACAAACACCCCAGGGTTGAAGGAGCAGTCGCTGGGGTTGATCCCCAGGTCTCTCACTTCCTGTTTCCTGTAGTCCAGGAAGCCCATGTACGTTGTCTGGGAGACAGGGTCAATGGGGAAGGATTTGGATTCAGAATCGGAGACAAACGGAAAGTTTACTCAGCATTGAGATCTATGAGACCGCTTGTCAAGTTGTTATTTCAGAAGAGCATTAGAGAGTATCTTCTAGGCTAGGTGTAGGGTAAAACATATTGTCCTTCACCAGGATTGATTGTAACAGAGGTGCCTCTGCTCTTATTTTGGCAAACCATACTCTCATGGCAAAACAATGACACTGACCTGCATGCCCACGCTGCGCACCATCTCGTGGGTGGAGGGCAGGTCACAGTCTGTGGCGAAGGCAGCAGCATGGCCTTTCTCCAGCTTGGTATGGTACAAGTCCTTGATGTCACCTGTCATTAGTGAATGTAAATACTGAAAATCCAGGCACCCATTTTATCTCAACTCCAGCTCAAAACTGGACTGAATGGCAAAGGACACATTTCTGTACCTTGCACAATGACATCGTCGTCTAAGTAGATCACCCTCTGGTGGCTGATATCAAGGAGCGGCAAGTAAAAGCGTACAAAGTTCAGCTGCAAAACAATCAAAACCGGGACTTTAGGGACAGTGACTGTGGTTAGGTTCTAATTAGTTCCTATGTGGGTGCTTGTGTGTACTCACTGGATGCAGCAGGTCTGGTCGGGAGGAGTCTGGTTTCACCTTCCCTTTCAGGACCATGGGGTTGAACTCTAGAATCTTATACTTGATTCCCTTCAGCTTGGTCTTCTCTATGTACTGTCTATGAAAACACACATGAATATAATGACCGTTCAACTCACTCAGTTATTTCTCAGTTATCCTTTTCTAAGCCTTTATTGAAACAATTCAGATAATCAATTAAAACATCCTGGGTTGGAACTAGGAACTGAAATTGCTACATATCAAGCAGTGACACAGTGGAAGGGGAGGGATTAGTGTGAAATACCTTGCCAGCTTGATGGCATCACGAAGAGTGACAATATAGAAGAACACGCTGGCATCTGTGTTGCTATAGATGCTGTTGATGGTTGCCATGGCACCGCCCATTCGTTCCTCCGCAGCACAGATGACCACTGGGATGTCATCCCCTCCCTCCGCTGCCTTCTCTACAGGAACTTTGGGCGCACGCTCTGGGTCCTTCCTGGTTTCTGTGAGGGAAGTTCAACCAGTTTGAGCTTGGTCAAGTTTGACCTAGATAGTTTGTTTATGCATTGATATGTAGGCTATGTGTGCCTTTAAAAAAAATGTATGTAGTTGTGTTCTTGTCTAATGATGTTCTGTATTGTGTTTCATGTTTTGTGTGGACCCAAGGAAGACTAGCTGCTGCTTTTGTAACAGCTAATGGGGATCCTAATAAAATACCAACATTAGAAATCTATTTTTTTTTATCTATTCAACTATTTCAATTTCAATGTAATTTGCCCCCTAAAAGCTATACCGTAAGCGGCAAAGGAAATGCATATTTTTCAATCAACAGGCCTTCATAGCCTCATGCCAACTGTTATTCTTGGCGGTCCTGCCAAGTCCTAGTTTCCTTCTCTTGCCGTGGCATGCACCTGGCTCTCAGGTCCGCGTGTCTTTAGAGTGGGACCTGTTAAAGAAGCTGGGGGGAATTACCTGTGCGTTTGAGTTTGGGCCGAGACGGGCCTCTGAACAGCTTACTGTGCAGGAGTAGACACACTATGAGAACCAGCATCATGAGCAGGATATGGTTTACTGTGACACAGCAGAGAGAGAAAGGGACCATTCAATAAAGTCAGATGCAAGGGAACTGAAGCAGAAGTCCTTCCAAACTGGATCAGTTCAACTTAAGCACAGTTTTAACTAGAATACTGTCACCTCATATCCAATCATGGCAGATCACATAGTACTGAGATACTCACATGGCTCTCATCTGTACCCTATCAAAACCTCACATTTTTTACGACTTATCCTCTAGGTGGTACGACTAATTCTAACTAATAAAATAGTTACACTTGTCCTTCTCTTCCTATCCACACACCTCAACCATGTGTCAGCTGTAGTCAACCTGAGTGGCATCAATCTTGTGCTGACACATTCACCCCTGGATTACCTAAACTGTCTGCCTCAACAATAACTAAATAGTCATTAAAATATTGCTTCACTTCTGGAAAATGTAAAGAACCAGGCTGCCAGCTGAACTCTGTGCCAAATATCAACTGTTTGTGTTTGAGTAAAGGCATCTGTTAACTTTATAAGTAAAGTATAGACTGTAGAAAATAAGGGTGTAGAACAAGGCACAACTGTTGTGCACACTAATTAAACATCCTTTAATGGTTGCATCGTGTATTGAATGTGAACAACAGAGGACTGAGATGATGAAATGGGACTCTTTTACGGGCTCACTTTCCTGGTTACCTCATCAGTGTTGAGGAACAGTTTGGGATTGGCAACACACACACACACAGAGAGAGAGTCTCAAACATAATTTATGGAGGTGTTGGAAGCGTTCCATCTCAGCTGAGGCAAAGTATTCTCCAGAGGAATCTGGGGGGGGGTTGTGCTTTACCATGGCTACACTGATCCCTGCTTACAGCCACCACGATTACAAGTGTGGAGCAAAGCCCAGTATTTACATGCAACAATGTTTTATTACTCATTTAATATATATGAAAAAAGGAATGATGTCAAAACGTGTATTACAACATCCTGTGGTCACTCACTTTTCCTCAAAAGAGCCATTGTTCATGTTTCTTCCAGCCACATCTGAAAAGACAGAGAGAAGCAGAAAGCAGTGAGATTCAAAGGCAGACAGACACGAAGACAAATAGACAAAGAGTAAGCGAGGGGGAGGGACTGCCGTATTCCTTGGCATTGGTGCACAGTTGAGGATCCAGAAGGGTGTCTTCACAGACATAAATCCTTCCCAGAGGTGCTCCCGAACAAGATCTGGCAGTCCTCTCAGATAGACACAGTCCTCAATACAGCTGTTAAAAACAGGAAAACCCCTCTGACAAACATACCTCCAAATCAAGATTAATAGTTTAATATTGGGCTTCACATGAGCCTGAGTTGTTTACCATTACCCCTCAGGGTACCTCGCCTATCCACAGGAGGTACTTAGGAAGAGTCATAAGAACATAGGCCTAATGATTGGTTGCAGATGAGGAGGCAAAAGACGGAGTACTTCGGGCAGAGTGAAATGTTATTGGGGGTACAGTCAAGAAAAATAAATGTTGAGACCAACTGGTTTATAATATAAAATGTCCTATTTCACACATGTAAAAGTGTGTTTTATACACGTGTGAATTGGAGAAGTGTTTTTTTGGCATATCCCAACTCCCCCTGAGCCACAGCCAGGGTCACCATTGTTCAAGGCCCCTGGAGCAATTAGGGTTAAGTGCCTTGCTCAACGGCACATGGACCAATTTTTCACCTTGTCGGCTCAGGGATTTGAACTAGCAACATTTCGTTTACTGGCTCAGGCTCAATGCTTTAATCGCTAGCCTACCTACCTGCACCCTAGCCTGTTTCCACTGAAACATTTGCTGATGCAAATAAAGATCCTGCAACGTTATCATGTTTATGTCATGATGATCACATACGCTACACGGTATGATAGTCCACACACTGCAACTGCAGAACAGTACAGACATGATAATTGTATGTCGTGACTTTTGTAACTGGTCACTCTCTATCTCACTTTATCAGTATGGTAAATGTATACCATACTGTAGCCCAAGGTGTTGGCTAATACAGTTATATCTAATGTAGTATACAGTTCATACTGTACTGTTTCTCTCTGTGACATACATGGCTCAGCACGCATGTGGATCTGGTTTTGAAAAGACTATTGGTGCTTCCTTCCTAGTGGCATTTTTCAGTAAGCTTTTGCCTGTCTCTCCCTAGAGGCTATCTTTCTATCCCTCTATTTCTTTTGCTTAAATTCTAACTCTCTCGACACTGATGTCTCTCCATCTCCCTCACCCTCTGTCTTTTTTAGATGTAATGTGTAAGTAAACAGTAGAGAGTTGAGATGTAAACTACTCTATAAGCAATCAATAAAAGTGACATCACAAGCTGTGTTCTGTTTGGCGCTGGATAATCAACCAAAAACTAGTTCAGCTAGTTTTGTACTGTACTCTTCTGCCCATTTTCAGAGAAAATACTGCCACTCCATTGATGTCAGATGGCAATACTAGTATCTGTATGAGTTCAGACTTTTCACATATGGTGCAGACAGATTTTCTGGGCAAGTTATCCTCTGTAGAAAGCATCACTATCCAAGACTGAGTCAGTATAAATGACTTGGGAATGTTTTTTAGTGTTTGTAAAATACCCATTAGGTGAAGTGTTTTGTGTCCTTGTCCAATTTCCTCTCTTATACAACATTAACATAAAAATGGTGACAGAGTTTGGATTGGGTTCATTTCTTTTAGGGGTTCCAGACTCTTTTCAGTGTTATACACACACATTTTAATGCTTTTTGAGACAACTTTCTCTAAATTAATCCAAACTAATCTAAAAAAGAATGAAATGTACACAGATGGATAGTCAGATATTGCTTAATCAGGAGTTTACAAGATGACTTTGTTCTTAGTAGCCTACTGTATGTGAGATTTAAAACATATAGAAGAACTAGGGAATCCTCATTAGACAAAAGTTCTTCACAAAAGTGAACCGTCATTAAAGGTGTCAAAGAAGTCCGTGCCAACTGTTATTTTTACACTCAGCCTCTGCTACCACCACATAAAGAAAACCATACAACCATAGTCTGGCTTCATAACCACACAGGCTACCTGAACTATGATAATGGAACACCAAGTAGACTCTTAAGTAGTCTAGTTGCTGCCATGTGGCACACCTTTTACATGGAAATCATATGTTTGTTTTTTTTCATTATGGGCAACTACATTTGGGATATCCAACCTAGGAAATACAGTAGCCTTACATTGGTTTATGTAACAATTGCACAAATGAAATAAATAAACATTTCAGATGAACCTATAGCAATCTACTCAATGCATCACACATAGATTATGATAATGATTTTTAAAACATTTATGACATTTAAAACATTTATGAATATTACGTTCTTAAAAAGGTGTGTGTCTCCTATTCTAGCTTTAGAGCAATGCAAGCTATGCACAACAACGCACACTGTCAAAGCAAAACTCTTCATTCAACAATGTGTAATAAAATAAATTAACTTACCAGGAAAAAGTGCCACAATTATTCTCACCGGTTAAGTATCCACCGGTCTCTGCACATGGTCTTGAATAACTGCTACAAAGAGAAGCTCCTTCACCCACTCAATTTTACAAAAAAAAAAAAAAAATTCAGGAAGTTCTTTCCAGATGTGCCTCATCTTGTTCACCCATGGAAAGCTCCGCGGGGTCCACATGCCTTCTTGTAGATAATTACAGAGATTGCATTACACTCCACAATAACAACTGTGTTTCCTAAATTATTTCTCATAGGATGCATGTTTTAAAAATATATATTTTACCTTTACATGTTTTAGCCTATTGTAAAAAGAAAAGTAGATCTATAAGCCTACAACTGAATAACTTTACTATATACGCCTATATAATTTGAAGAAGTTATTATTTACAAAGTCTAAATCAATAAAATGTAATAAACCCAACCTATGCATTATCATTCAATATAAGTTATTTTGAGAGTAATGACTATCAAAAACTACAAGCCCCAGTGCACAATTCTGCTACAGCCTACTGGACGATCAGAGTATTACCTAATTTCTTGCTGAACATGCTACAAGCTGTTTTAACCCATAGCCTATGGTAGAACAGTGTTGTGCATTTATTTTACGTATTAATGTCCGGTATTAAGTTCAGATTTTCTATCTTTGGTGTTTTTAACGTAGCGTAGAACTCAATTGAAATATGTAGGCTTTTGGTCGACCAACAATTTAACCAACTTGTCACCATGCAATCTCTAGCTTCTGATCAGATACAGCATCAAGCTATTTTAGCAGTTTAAACTGTGTCAAATAGTGAACTTTATATGTTCAATGGATGATGAGAAGACATTGACATATTTAATCAAGCTTACCCAGAATGGCGAATTGTGCACGCTTAAAAAAATAACTTGGTGGCAACATTGTTGCACAATTTGTCAACAAAAAACTTTTCGGGTGATACATTGTTGCATTATGCTGCCCGTCATGGCCACTTGGACATGCAATTTTAGTAAAGGAGATTGGGATGGACATAGAGCTGTACAATACCGACAACAAAAGAGCTCTGCATATGAAGCTGCGTCCATGGGACAGGGGTGTTTGAGGTATCTGCTCACTGAAATAGCCAAAGTAGACTGCTTAAAAAAGGCTGATTGGTGAGACATACATCAACACGCATGCCATGTGCAAACATTAAGACAACATTATTCCTTATATATATATTTTTTTTAATAGATTTTCGAGTCTATTAGGATAACATGTATTGAAAACCACGTTTTTTCCAAAGTGATTTAACCCCCTTCGATAGCTCAGTTGGTAGAGCGGAGGACTGTAGAGGCTAAATGCTGAAATCCTTAGGTCGCTGGTTCAAATCCGGCTCGAAGGAAACCTTTTTTTGTCGTCATATGCATAAACGCTGAATCGCAAACTCTCCTTAAACAATGCAGTACAGTATCAATTAAGAATCAAATGCCATGTCCAAAAATAACAAAAAGAAGAGACAAAAGTTATAAAACTCGTTGTGAGATATACACTATATAATAAACAAAGTGAGAAGTAACTTGGTTTAGCAGCTTAAGTATATAGTAATAATAAATAGTAACAGTTAAGTATATAGTAACAATAAATAGTAACAGCAGTGGTGACCTTGTGTGTGTGTGTGTGTTTGTCATAAATAACAAATAAGTTGTTCTAAGATTCAATTAAAGTTCTGTTTTCAATTTATCATATTTATGAATTGAATGACCAGAGTCATATTCAATAGAGGGCAAATGGAAGCAAACGGTCGAAACGGGGAAGGACCACCAGAATTTGTTGAATAAGAGAGGCTTCTTTTTTTTGCTACTAAACGTTTTGCTACCTTGTTTCCGAACGAATTACAGGCCTGCTTTTTCTTAAAGTTTTCGTGTCCCTTCGATAGCTCAGTTGGTAGAGCGGAGGACTGTAGAGGCTGACTGCTGAGATCCTTAGGTCGCTGGTTCAAATCCGGCTCGAAGGAATTATTTTAATAGTTCCATGTAATATCACCGTGCCTGCATTGTATACTATTATCAACACATAACTAACTAATCATTAAATACTGCACAAAATTGGCGTGGGAGGGTGAGTCAAAAAAAAATATATATATTTATTGTATTGCACAATAAAAACAATTATGTGCAAATGATCCACCATTGTAGCCCACCTCTACTTTCAGGACCCCTCTGATGATGGCCTGCACCCGGAGGAATCTGGGTATGATCCAGGAACTACTGTCCCATGAGGCTGCCCATATGCTGAAGAACAAGGACGGCTGGAACTCCTTCCACATCACCTGCAGGAAGGGAGACCCAGCGGTCATACAGCACCTCCTACTGGCCAACCCAGAAGTCTGGAGGACAGAGAGTAAAACGCTGAGGACTCCTCTGCACACTGCAGGTAATCTCTGTGCTAACAAATCAGACATGTAATCTCTGTGCTAACAAATCAGACATGTCACAGGTCTAAACATATTCCCAGGTATTTTGAACAATATGCATAAAATATCATTTTTTTTCTGGTTCATTACCCCTTCTCTGTCTATTCTCTGTTCCTACAGCAATGCACGGCTGTGAAGAAGTGGTCAGCATCTTGGTACAGAGGTGTGTTTGTCTATGTTTGTGTGTGTGTGAGAGGAGGTATGAATTAGGATATGTCTCAGAGGATTTGCGTACTTGTGAGAAGTCATGTTCGAGTGTCAGTGTTGAGGCTCTGTGTGTTTTTTTTATTTTATTTCACCTTTATTTAACCAGGTAGGCTAGTTGAGAACAAGTTCTCATTTGCAACTGCGACCTGGCCAAGATAAGGCATAGCAGTGTGAACAGACAACACAAAGTTACACATGGAGTAAACAATTAACAAGTCAATAACACAGTAGAAAAAAGGGGAGTCTATATATACATTGTGTGCAAAAGGCATGAGAAGGTAGGCAAATAATTACAATTATGCAGATTAACACTGGAGTGATAAATGATCAGATGGTTATGTACAGGTAGAGATATTGGTGTGCAAAAGAGCAGAAAAATAAATAAATAAAAACAGTATGGGGATGAGGTAGGTGAAAATGGGTGGGCTATTTACCAATAGACTATGTACAGCTGCAGCGATCGGTTAACTGCTCAGATAGCAGATGTTTGAAGTTGGTGAGGGAGATAAAAGTCTCCAACTTCAGCGATTTTTGCAATTCGTTCCAGTCACAGGCAGCAGAGAACTGGAACGAAAGGCGGCCAAATGAGGTGTTGGCTTTAGGGATGATCAGTGAGATACACCTGCTGGAGCGCGTGCTACGGATGGGTGTTGCCATCGTAACCAGTGAACTGAGATAAGGCGGAGCTTTACCTAGCATGAACTTGTAGATGACCTGGAGCCAGTGGGTCTGGCGACGAATATGTAGCGAGGGCCAGCCGACTAGAGCATACAAGTCGCAGTGGTGGGTGGTATAAGGTGCTTTAGTGACAAAACGGATGGCACTGTGATAAACTGCATCCAGTTTGCTGAGTAGAGTGTTGGAAGCAATTTTGTAGATGACATCGCCAAAGTCGAGGATCGGTAGGATAGTCAGTTTTACTAGGGTAAGTTGGCGGCGTGAGTGAAGGAGGCTTTGTTGCGGAATAGAAACCCGACTCTTGATTTGATTGTTAATGTGATCATGTGTAAGTGTGTGTGGGTGTAGTGCTAACTGACCCTCACTTCTCTGTTTGCAGGTGTGGTTATGTTCCGGATGGCAGGGACAGCTGTGGGGTCACTCTCTTTATGGACGCAGTGATGAACGGACACATATCTGTTGCCAAACTACTGCTGGAGAAGCATCAGGTATACTGGAGACTCTGGGGGAAAATAACATTTCCATCTATCAAAACATATCTGAGATAAATCAACTAGTCTGTATCTCACTTAATTCCACCATAGTCCCCTTGGGAAAATTAATCCACCTCAACCACTCCAGTACCCCTGGACATTGGATAAGATACTGACCAGTATATACTTGCATTCTCGTGTGTCACACAGGCCTCTCCGACTGCAGCAGACATCCCGGGGGCCCAGTCGGTGCACCATGTTGCTGTCACAGCCCAAGAGGAGGCGCTACAGTTCCTAGTGAGGGATCTCGGAGTGGATGTGAACCAGACAGCCACTGACATGCAGCTCACTTCCCTGCACTACGCTGCCAAGGTTAGCTCAATTCTGTAAACGTCTGTTATCAGGCCTATGCTGTACATAAAGGCAAATTGTGTGCATAATATTATATCATGCCTGATATTTTATATTTTCAGGAGGGCCACACAGGCACAATCAAAGCACTCCTCACATTAGGAGCAGGTACTGAACAGGTACTGTAGAGAAGTGGTTCCCAAACTGTGGGGTGAGGGGTCGGCAGGGGGGGCACATGCTCCCCCCCCCCCCCCCCCCCCCAAAAAGGTATATTATTATTATTTTTAAACATTTTTAAAGGAGCTCAATCTGGCTTTAAACTGAAAGTTGTAATAGTAGAATGAACAAGATGTAATTTCGAAATTGGGTAGTGCATCATCAGTTCCTCTTGTCATGTTAGTCTTCGCATACCTTAGAGAGCTATTTATAACTTGTCAGAAATGTTCAGATCAACTAGCCCATGTCAGCTCATGTTTTTTTATTTAGTTTTTTTAGCCCATAGATATTTTTCTTATTCTTATTATTCACTGAAATATCACATGAATACATATTAGACATGAGAAAATGTATAGAATTGCAAGAAAATTAGCTTTAAGGCTGCTAAGTTTTCTTTGCGCCCCTTGACAACATGTGTAGAATTGCACGAAATAAGCTTTAAACCTGCCAAATTCTCTATACCAACAAGAGGGGTGTGAACAGTTTGTATCATAAACAGTGCTTGTGTCCACAGAAATAGACATGGCGTGTGCACACAGGGGAGGCGCGGGATGTTTCCCAATGCTGGAAGAGTGAAAAAGTTAGGGAACCCCAGCTGTAGCTAAATGCTATATAATCATACATTATGATAATTGCACTTTGCTTGTAGCAATACACTTTAATCAAAACAACTGCTTGGAGGCCAAATCTGAATTTGTGCAACAAGAAAAACAGGAAATGTAAGTTGACATAATACTGAGAACAGGATGTGTTCTAATTACATAACTTCTGTCTAGCGTATGCAAGTAGTTCTGGCACTAGATCCAATTCTCAAACCACAAACCAATCAAAACACTCTGTAGTCACAGGTACAGTTGATCTTGAATGCAGGTCATTGAATCCTGTCCTCGGGCACCCTGTGTTAGGGGTAATCACAGGTCCAGAAATTTGGCCCCGTTCCAAAATGCATCTGGGGCTTTCCCACCCAATCCGATATGCATAAAGTAATTTTCAAAAAACCTGTTCAGATCAGAGAGTAGAAAGAGAGAGAGAGAGAAAGAAACTTCAGACTGGGCGCTGCCAGCTCCATCAATAAAAGAGTGATATTGGCGAAATGATCCACAGTTAGGCCCTACGTGTCCTTAAAAAGTGCCTATAACAAATTACAAAAAAACTATTTGTTGTGTTTCGATGGGTAGCATATTCAAAACTTAATAGCCTATTTTTTTTAAATTGGTTTTTACCGTCCTCAAAAATTAACTGTCCACCTCACCGTTTAGCTGTTGGAGATTTGAGCGCTAAATGTGTCAGGGCATTGCATGCATACAGGCCTAGATGTCCACTGTATGATATTATGAAAAGATATATACAGGAAGAAAAGCTTGGGCCTAGCCCAAGAGAGAAAGATAGAGGTATGCTGTCGCCATGTTCCAAACACTGACATGCATTTCTTTATACTCGTCAGATGGAACTTCATTTGGCAAAAAAACAACACTTGTGTCATATTTAAAGAACTGGTTTAAACCTTTACAAACGTTTTGAACAGACTAGGCCTATATTGTAGCAACTACCCATCAAATGACAGCAATAGGCTAAAGCTATTTATTTTACAACAGGCCTACTTTTAACCTATATTGAACTAAATACGGAGTACAAAGTTTAAAAAGACAGTTAACTTAATTTAGCCAACAAAAATGTCTCAACATAATGAAACAAAACACTTTTTGCATATTTGAAGAACTGGTTTAGATTATTTTACAGGCCTACAAAAATAATGATATACAATAATATTAATAATTCTAAAACAAATGATAATTAATACGAAATAAATAAATACAAGTTTAAAAATTGCATCAAACCTGAATAGCGAATTGCACTCAGTCCATTTAGCCAAGCCAACTTTCTTCTCATCTTTCTCCACTACAATATTAAAACTTGTCCCTTGTTCCTGTTGTTGCCTTCTTTTCACTATACTATTTCTCCTCTAACTTTCATTTTACTTTAATGAAAAAGGCCTCCATCTTAGCAATCAACAGTAGCCTAGTCCAAGGCTCCTTTCACTCCTTTCGCGCATGTGAGGGGAGCAGCCGTAATCAGTTTCAGCTGGAACCTAAACTACAAGCTCGTTCAGTTTTCATCACCTCACACACATTAAATTAACAGAGGACGGATCTAGTCAGTAAATCAATTTAAATTGCACATATCTGAGACCTGTGGAAATTATATCAGATCCGACCCAGATCGGAGACAAAAATGTGGGTCCTGACAGACCCAAAATTCAGAGGTCCAACCCAGGACCCAAATTTTTGTCTCAGATCTTGGTCAGATCTCGGAATTTTGGGTCTGTTGGACCCGTGAAGACCTCTACCCTGTGTGTGCACTGTGCAGATCTCTGCGCCAGCAAGTATCTGACATTGATTAATGAATCTACTGCCTGTATCTCTCTGTGAGTCCCCAGCTCTTCATATGGCGTGTACAGGACAGCATGCAGAAGCCGTCAGGACACTCCTACAGCTGGGGCTAGTAGACGTGGTGGATGCCTCGGGCACTACTGCTCAACAGCTTGCCAAAAAACCAGACGTGCTCAGAGTGTTTGAATGTGATTTGACATCAACTACTGTCTGAATGGAGAATCAATAAATGATAGACATTAATGGTATTCTGGATGGCAGAATAATAACTTTATATAATTTCTTTATGTGTGGATTTTGTTGATGGGGATGAAACCAATACAGTGCCTTCAGAAAGTATTCACACTCTTTTACTTTTTCCACATTTTGTAGTGTTAAAACGTGAGATTAAAATGATTGATCATTGCTAGACAGCCATTTTCAAGTCTTGCCATAGATTTCCATGCTGTTTTCTGTCAAAACTGTAACAAGGCCACTCAGGAACATTAAATGTTGTCTTGGTAAGCAACTCCAGTGTATATTTGGCCTTGTGTGTTAGGTTATTGTCCAGCTGAAAGGTGAATTTGTCTCCAAGTGTCTGTTGGAAAGCAGACTGGACCAGGTTTTTTCCTGTGCTTAGCTCTATTCCGTTTATTTTAACATGATGCAACCACCACCATGCTTGAAAATATGAAGAGTGGTAGTAAGTGATATGTTGTGTTGGATTTTCCCCAAACATAACACTTTGTTATTCAGGACAAAAAGTGAATTACTTTTGTTGTGGAAATTCTTTACAGGGACACTCAAAGTCAAGTTATATTTGCATGATTTAGCTTATTCATCATTCATAATTCATTTATCATTAACGTTTACTTCATTCATATGACCGACCAATAATAATGTATGTGATAATAATGTATGTATGGTAATGTATGTGACAGACCAGTACCTCGTGAGCATCTTTTCTCAAAGCTGAGACCTTGAAACTGAGATATCCCTTTCTCAAAACAAGGTTCAGGGCGTGCTGCCAAATTGCAGATACTGATAGTGCAGATTCGTTCAATCAGTCACTTGCATGAACACAGAAATTGGTTATTAGAAAAGCACAAACATAAAATGTTCCATCACAAACTTTTACTTTAGTGCCTCCTGCCTACACCTCCAACACCACTTCTACAGCATCTGGTCTCCCATCCAGGAACTGACCAGGACTAAGCCTGGTTAACTTCAGAGGCAAGCCAGCAGTGGGATGCAGGGTGGTATGCTGCTGGCTCTTTGTAATGACTGGGTGTACTGATACACCATCCACAGTTTAATTAATAACTTCACCATGTTAAAAGGGAAATTCTATGTCTATTTTATTTTATTGTTCTCCTACCAATAGGTGTCCTTTGCGAGACATTGGAAAACATCCCTGGTCTTTGTGGTTGAATCTGTGTTTGAAATTCACTGCTTGACTGAGGGACAGAGATGAAGTAGTCATTCAAAAATCTTGTTAAACAATATTATTGCACACAGAGTGAGTCCTTGCAACTCATTATGTGACTTGTTCAGGGCATTTTTACTCCTGAAATAATTTAGACTTGCCATAACAAAGGGGTTGAATACTTATTGACTCAAGACATTTAATTGTTTTATTTTTTATTAATTAGTAAAATGTTCGGTAGTGTGTAGGCCAGTGACAAAAAAATATACATTTAATCCACTTTAAATTCAGTCTGCAACACAACAAAATGTGGAAAAAGTTTTACAAATGACAAGATTAATAAAATCACGATTCTTATGAAAAATTAATTTAAGGGAAATGGCCATTGATAAATACATAATCGATTCATTATCAATACCCAGCAATTGGAGAAATGTTCCCGTTACTGACAGATTATAGGCTCCTCCCCTACAGTGAAGCAGAATCGCTTGACGTTGAACCGCAGCCCCTTTCGTCTCCAGTTTTGCAGATCTCCATTTTCTTCGGGCCACTATTCAGGAAAAGAGGAGAAAATTATTGGGAAAATGAATGAAGAATACGACGTTATCGTGCTGGGTACCGGACTGACGGTAAGAATAATTGTACCATGCCAGTTCGTTCCTTGAATAATCTTAGCGATGCTCAGAGGGAATATGTTCCTTCAATTCCACTTAGTCGAGCTTTGCTAACCCGCTACGGCGCTAGCTAGCGTAGTTCAACTATCGGCTGGGCCTAATAAGATAGCTAGCTAACTAACTACTGTCAGTGGTCACGTCTGTCAATGTTTGCATTCACGAGTATTTTTCCTCAATGAACTTAACGTTCGGTAGTTAACTAGGTAACTACTAATACGTTTGTCATTTTAAGGTGGTGCCTCAGTCTCATATTCATGCATGCTGTTTATCAATCAAATTGAAAAATCTAGCTGGCATTGGTAGCTAATGGCTAGCATGACAGCTGGCTAGCTACTGTAGCTGATGACAGCTTTGTTTAGGCTAACGTGTCCCAGTTTGACAGTGTATTGTCCTTTTTAGTTTGAAAAAGTGTGCCTGTGCTCTCATGTTGAGTGTGATACAAAGCTAGTGTAATTTTCGAGTTGGATACCAATTTATGTAACGTTACCATCACCATGGGATGAAGCTTTATTTATGAGTGCTTGGATTTCTCTTTAACAGGCAATGGTTTTGGTTTGTTTTGGGGAGGAGATTCTCCCCGCGAGTATCAGTTTAGCTAGCCAACGTGTAACTAGTTTGCTAATCTAACTGGTGTACCTATGATGGGTTGGTTAGTACACTGGACAGAAATATAAACGCAACATTTTCAAAGATTTTACTGAGTTATAGTTCATACAGGAAATCAGTCAATTGAAATAAATAAATTAGGCCCTAATCTATTGATTTCACATGACAGGGAGCACAGATATGCATCTGTTAGTTTGACCACCATTTGCCTCATGCAGCGTGACACATCTCCTTCACATAGAGTTGATCAGGCTGTTAATTGTGGCCTGTGGAAAGTTGTCCCACTCTTCAATGGCTGCGCAAAGTTTTTGGATCTTGGCGGCAACTGGAACATGTCCTACACATCGACCCAGAGCATCCCAAACATGCGGAATGGGTGAGATGTCTGGTGAGTATGCAGGCCATGGGAAAACTGGGACATTTTCAGCTTCCAGGAATTGTGTACAGATCCTTGCGAAATGCGGCTGTGCATTGTGCTGAAACACGAGGTGATGGCGGTGGATGAAGGCGCCTCAGGATCTCGTCACAGTATCGTTGTGCACTCAAATTGCCATTGATCAAATTAAATAGTGTTCATAGGCCGTAGCTTATGCCTGCCTACCATAACCCCACCGCCATCATGGGACACTCTGTTCACAATGTTGACATCAGCAAACCGCGCACCCACACGACGCCATACACGTTGTCTGACGTCTGCCCTCTTCCCGGTACAGTTGACACCGGGATTCATCTGAAGAGCACACTTCTCCAGCGTGCCAGTAGCCATTCGAAGGTGAGCATTTGCCCGCCGAAGCCAAACTGTAGTCAGGTCAAGACAACGAGCACGCAGATGAGCTTCCCTGAGATGGATTCTGACAGTTAGTGCTGAAATTCTTTGTTTGTGCAAAACCCTAGTTGCATCAGTTGTACAGGTGGCTGGTCTTGGACAACCCCGCAGGTGAAGAAGCCGGATGTGGAAGATCTGTGGTGGCCGGTTGGACATACTGCCAAATTCTCTAAAACGGCATTGGAGGTGGCTTAGGGTAGAGAAATGATCTTACAACAGTTCTGGTGGACATTCCTGCAGTCAGCATGCCAATAGTACGCTCTCTCAAAACTTGAGACATCTGTGGCATTGTGTTATGTGACAACTGCACATTTTAATGGCCTTTTATTGTCCCCGGCACAAGGTGCACCTGTGTAATGATCATGCTGTTTAATCAGCTTCTTGATATGCCACACCTGTCAGGTGAATAGATTATGTTGGGAAAGGAGAAATGCTCACTAAAAGGGATGTGCTCAAAATATGACAAGCTTTTTATGCTATGCGTATGGAACATTTCTGGGATCTTTTATTTCAGCTCATGAAATAAGGGACTAACACTCATGTTGCATTTTATATTTTTGTTCAGTATAAATAGCTAGCTAATTCAGTGTTTGTAAATTGAATGGATAGTGAACAACAGCCACACCTGCAATACACAGCTGACTCAAGTAATCATAGCAAAAACCAAATGTGCACCCAGGGGGAGCCCAAGGACAGAGTTTGGGAAACCCTGATTTGTGTCAGCTATTTTCTCAAGTTGATTCAGCAGTACTAGCTAATTACTTTGTGTCCACTAGCCAGCTAACTAGCCAACATTGAGAGAACCAAAATGACCGATATGTTGTTGCCACTGCTTTACTCAGCCGTAAAACACTCGGTTGATGCATGACAGGAAAGACTTGAGATAGAATTTTCTGTACTCTGAGGCCTCACTCAGATTATCTATTGACAGTTTCCTGTCTGTCTCGCATGTCTGACTCACGTGGGGGAGTGTTTTGTTAAAAATAACAGTTCAGCAATAGAACACACACAAGAAGACAAAATCATACTGTTTCATGGGAAACAATCCAAAGCAATACTTTCACTGATAAAGTTCCAGCTAGTTCCTTTGCAGTTAGTCACACTGACTGTCACATTCCATGTTTACAAAACTAATTACACAACATATTCCATCCAGGAATCTTGTGAAATCGTTCAGAATCCTGTGCAGCCACGTTTTGTGTAGTCCACTCCAACAGGATGTGGCAGTCAGGAATGCATTTGGTTTGTCAGTGGTAGGGGTAGGCAGTCTGGCTAAGAGTGTTGGCTTTTGGGTTGGTGACTCCTGTGTTGTTTTAGACTGCAGATGCTTGTGGTTCAGTCACAAAGGAACTGAGAGTACAGGGTAAGTTTAAGTTCTGCAAAATCCAGACAGACCGTTGTACGAGAGCTCTGAGGCATCACGTAGACTTAACTGGCGCCATATACTATGATAGAGTGATATGATATGAGCGGTAGGCATTGGTCCAGCTGATGCAGGTCAAACCTAGCAAGTGTTAGGTTCTAATTATCAGAGTAAGAAGGCTTAAACCAAGTTTATTCTTCCCAAAAGTTCGAACAGCTGAACAGACAAAAACATATTCACACAAGCACTGATATTTAACCCTTTCTCCTATGCTAAGTCTCCCCCTACACATCTGAACAGCCAATGCATCTGTTGCTAGCCAGAACCTTTATCTGTTCTTCCTCACTTCATCTGATCTAACCTCTGGCCCAAAGTGCTCACTCCTCCCCAACTCACAGCTTTCATGATGACTGGTACCAGACTGGGTCTCTTCTCCTCCCAGAGGGATCCCTGATGGCTAACAATAACATATTCTAACATAATGTAAACATTATACATTACCTTCTCTCCCTCAGTGACATGAATAAGTATGTTTCATATTCTCATAACCCAACACAAGTATACAGTTCTGTTTGGCATTTATTTAAGCATCTCGCATTGATTGTGGTCTATGTGGTTCCTCTTTGTGGTTGAGAAAGACATGGTGGGGAAAGGAGAACTGGCTGTTCTGGGATATGCTTTTATTGTATGTATTCTTCTTCCTCTGCAGCTTGCAGTCCATCTGTCCCCTTACTAAAATGATGAGGGTCAGGAGGGCATGGTCATCAATATTGTAGCCCCTCTTTTACACCACCACTTGATACTTTTGGTTGTCATGTGATGTCATTCATGTGATGAAATTTGAGTCCTGGCCAAGCTAACCCTTTTCCTGATAAAAGGATAGAGGGCCGCAGTAGTAGATGAAACATGGGGGCATTAGATTTAGTTAACAACCTTGAGCGTCATTCAATTAGAGCTAGGGAAGATGATGTGATGGTTCTAGTAATGTGTGTGGATCCTGAGAGTGTGCAATGACATTACAGATGCACTCTTCTTGCAGTCCAGATATTGGATCCCAACCTTTTGGAGCCACACATGAAGGAGTTGTGGGGAAATGTCAGCCAGGGTGGCACTGGCACACAGTCACTCTTGTTCCCAGCGTGACACACACTGTGGCCTTTTGAACTTCAGAGAGCCGCCCAACACTTTACCATCTTCAGAGTGAGCCTCAGTCAGTCACTCATCATAAAAATCCACCTGCTTTTTATAGGGCCGCTGTGTTAAAGATTAACTGTGACGTTTCCCCCTCACTTCAATGTGTTTTGTTGCTTGTTTGATTCTTCCTTCCTGAATTGAGGGTTGGTCTCTTCGATCTCTCTTTCAGCCTGAGGTTGTGATGACTAGGCTACCATCAGCAGAATGTCAGAGCCTACAGACAGCAGGGCTGCCTGAGTCCCATGCCACTCAAAATTGTGTCTGGGAGGCATCCATTTACTGCCATATATTATTCAGGAAGTTACAGCACCTTAAAAATGTTTTGTCACACCCCGGATAGTGAAATGTGTCGTTTAACAGTGTCAACCATAGTAGAACGGCGCCCCTGGAGCAAATTGGGCTTAACTGCCTTGACACATCGACAGGTTTTTCACCTTGGGGGCTCGGGTAATCAAACCAGCAACCTTTCCCCTTACTGGCCTAACACTCTAACCACTTGGCTACCTGCCACCCTCATGTATATTTAATGAATTTACAGAACTGTGATGAGAAACAAGGACAATTTTCACCACGCAACCAAATTGATTGTCTTCCTAAATGAATAGGGAAATATGAACTGCTTAGACATTTGCCGAGGTATTTTTCTCTCATCAGAAATCCTCAAGGCATGTTTTATGGTTCCCTTTTCCCACAAAATAAATACATCTGTAAATACTTGGTAATAATTGGTACTAAAATGCTAATTTGGTCATTATGGATGGAACATCAAAGGCATTACCTGCACCTTTTTCTAAGATGCCTTTTATGAAACAGATGTTACTCATGTGCTTGTGGTAGACTACCAGTCAGTGAGATGAGCACATGCTTCCGCTGCGGATGTTCAGCACAGGCAGTCCTGCGTCACTTTATTCTCACGTTGAGTGACATCAAGGCTTCTCTCTGAGAGTGGACATTGATTTTTCTTTCCCTGAGAGACCTGACTGGTCAGTGCTTTAAAAAAATATATATAAATAAAAAATTTAGCTCAGTAAAAGTCCCTGTTTGTCTAACGTTAAGGCCTGTGGTCTGAAAATGCAGTGGTGAGAAAATGGTACTGTCCTTACTTTAAACTTGCCCAACCCCAAATGAGGGGTTGGTTAGGGCTAGCATGGGGCAGGGACACTGTATCCCCACGATAATGGTAACAACAGGGCGGGGTGCTGTTTTGTACACCGGAGCCCTGTCCTAAGTTGCCCTGATCTGAGTGGGGCTGACTCTAGGGAGATGGAAACTAAAGCAATAGCAACACTAGTGCAGTGTCACTTCCTGTGACATAAGGCATTCTGTAGGACCTGGCAGCAGTGTACACCAGGAGTGTGGAATCGTGACACTGTGCTGTGGTGTCCTGTGTTTGTCGTGTCATTAGTCATTGTCAACACAATGTAGCCTATAAAATATGCCTCTCCCTCAAACACAACCTGTCACCTTTTTTCCCCCCATTATATTCAATCTGAGTCATTCCACGGTCTTATCAAGGGTGATTTGTTACAGTAAGATCAAATATTGCGGATTCAATATGTAGGCAGAAGCTATCCCTCTATCAGCAGTGTTCTGAATCGGGAGGCATTTCAGTTGAACTTTTTTTTGAATAAAGTCCACGGAACCACATGATGTAGAGTGGTTTGCTGCTTCTACAAACCAGCTACCGTAATCTTAAAGCCTTTGAAAAACTGTGGGAATTCCAGAGTCAGTCACCCACGTACGTTTTCCTCTGGCCGGCCAGGAATGCCATACCAGGCAGCCCGTGATTCTTGACTCAATTTGGAAAACTATTGCCTTGACAGAGGAACTCGAATTGCAGCCTAGTACTGCAAAGGGAGAAACAGAAAGCTGCTGATCGGCAGCTTGGTTGTCTGATCTAGCCTAAATTCCGTCTTTTAAATGGAGCGTGAGTTGAATTGGACACTGAAACCTACTCCCCCCTCTGCATAGCTCCCTGCTTTAGCGGTCATTGCTGAAACCATTCATTTTGTGGTCACACTGCCACTACAGACTGCCTCTACTCCAGAATGACAGAGAATGTTAAATAGAGTTCTGTGTTCTACATTCTGGAATCCTTCCCTACTGTTAACCAGGCTGGAGATCTTACTGAATTGGTCCCACCCACGCCCCTCTCTCCTCCACTGCCCTCTTATCAAAAGTGGCAAACGCGCGCACACACACCAGAGGCCATCTTCAGTCACAGCCTTAAGTCTACTCTCCCAGAAGATTCATGAAGGGATTTTAATGTTTATCTGTTGTCATATCAATCTTTTTATGGAATTCCTGCTTATTAGGCTAAATGATTGCTTACACTATATAATCAGTGTTAATCAATTTTAAATACACACACAGCTAGCAGAGGGGAAGCATGGGTAGACCACTAGCATAAGCTATCATTATAGAGACCCTGCAGCTGGACTGGTCCACTGTTGCCGGCCATGCAGTCAGTTATCAGATCAGAGCTTGAAAAGACAAGGCCAAACCAGACAGGGACCACATTCATTACTTTGACTACATTCTGCGACAAAGCCTCAAGTGTTTCCTTGTCTAGTTGAATCTTGGCTGTTTGAAATCTGAGGCTTTTAGTGCATTTTCTGCCGTAATGAGACCGTGACTGTGTCTGCCATTATGAAACAATCGTATCTGGAAATACTGATACGAGCAATATTCATACAACAATACAATCTGAAACATGAAAATCAATATCTAGGATTCAATTATCATTCCAAATGTTTGATCTGTGCGATTTTGGCCACTATCCAGGTGTAAGTGATTTCTGATGCTCAAACCCCTCTCCTTCCTGTTTCTCGTCCAATAGGAATGCATACTGTCAGGGATCATGTCGGTGAAGGGGAAGAAGGTCCTACACATGGACCGGAACTCCTACTACGGGGCAGAGAGTGCCTCCATCACTCCCCTGGAGGATGTAAGTCAACCGCTGACCTCTACTGCTTGACCTCTGAGGCGCTGACCCCTAAGACCAACCTTAACAGGCCACACATGACGTAAACAAAGACTGCACCATTCTCTTACACAAGATAACAGGCAAGATGCCTACTCACCCATTTCCCAGCAATGTTTGTAACCGTATGAATCCGAATAACGAGGCATGAGGAAGAGAACAAGGAACTAGTCATACTAATCTTAATATCCTTAAAAATGGGTGACACATATGCACTCTGTTGTATTCCTCTTGGCTTAATTGCTGCTTCAACAAAATGGCAAAATATTTTCTCTCTTTTAGCTGTATAAACGCTTCAGTCTCCCAGGCGCCCCACCGGAGTCCATGGGAAAAGGCCGGGACTGGAATGTGGACCTCATCCCGAAGTTCCTCATGGCCAACGGTAAACACTAATCACCACTTTTTATTATGTATTATATTAACTAGGGCCAGGAGTTTTCCTGACCATGTCACAAGACCAGGAAAAACTCAGGGCCTTAGATATAACAATTCATCCTTGGTCTCAGCGGCAAAGAAGGGATGAATACCTAAAATGTGATTCTGGAATATTCAGTAGTTGTGTCGTGGCCGTATTTGACTGTGCGACTGATCCTGTTGCCTAGCAATGATTGGATGTGATTGACAGGATGAGGCAACAGAGAGCACTTTCAATTTGAAGATGAATGAAGCTGTATATGTAAAAGTGATTTGAATTGGATTGAACTGTATTCTCCTAACCTGCCTGGGAAAGGTAACACTGATTTGTCTGTCTCACCTGTGCAGGTCAGTTGGTTCGCATGCTGCTGATCACACAGGTGACGCGCTACCTGGACTTCAAGGTGATTGAAGGCAGCTTCGTCTACAAGAAGGGCAGCATCTACAAAGTGCCCTCCACCGAGACCGAGGCCCTGGCATCAAGTGAGTGGTACAGGGGGACTATGGGAAATAGAGGAGGTTGGGTTTTGATGTCCGATAAGCTCAGGTTTACTGTATGCAGAGTTAACTTTTAATCAAGTCTAATACCCATCCGGCTTACAGGAGTCTAAAACAGTGAATTGATGACATGTCAAAATGTCTTACTGTCATCCCAGCTCCTCACAAATGACCTCTTCCTGGTTCTACATTGTCTTGCTTTTCAGCTCTCAATCATGTAGATAATTAGCTACCCCTGAATAGCACAACTCTCTCCCCTACAGGTCTGATGGGGCTGTTTGAAAAACGGCGCTTCAGAAAGTTCCTGGTTTTCGTGGCCAACTTTGACGAAAACGACCCCAAGACCATGGAGGGCGTGGACCCCAACAAGACGACGATGAGGGACGTGTTCAAGAAGTTTGACCTGGGCCAGGATGTCATCGACTTCACAGGACACTCCCTCGCCCTCTACCGGACAGACGAGTGAGTCACCTGCATCTTCTTATTGGCTGAGCCAGAGATAGAAGGTGTTCGGACATTTTTGGGTTAACTAAAAAGCATGAAGAGTTCCAGGTCATCCTGTTTGCAGTTGCACTATGTTGATTATCAGATTTCAGGATATAGCAATATTCTGAGACTGTGTAAAAGCTGACCTGGAATGTCACCGTTATGATATACCGTTTAGATGACATGGTAGCCTCACAAGCACAGGGTGTCAAGGATAGTCATTCTATTTTTCAGTCTTTCAAGAAACTTGGTTATATATTCAAAGAAAGCACTGTATTCATACTTGTCTCTCCCCTCTCTCTCAGGTACCTGGACCTGCCTTGCATGGACTCGCTAAACAGGATCAAGCTGTACAGTGAGTCTCTGGCCAGATATGGCAAGAGTCCGTACCTTTACCCCCTCTACGGCCTGGGGGAGCTGCCCCAAGGGTTCGCCAGGTAAGGCCCACCTCAACTCTGACCTCTATCATTTCATTTTCAGGCTTGCTGTCTTTGTTTTATGTGTTTTGGCTTGTTGAATTTCACTATGCAAATTAAGGTTTGACTCGTTTTGAATCCAAATACAATGTTCAGCAGAATGCCCAATGGTTATTTTTGTTTTTCTGTTGGACTGTTCGAATTTAGATGGGTCTTTTCAAAGTGTGCTATTTCTTGAAAGTATACAATAGAATTCTGAACCGTGTGCTTCTAGTTAAAATCTCTCCCTCTCGTTCCCTATCTCCTTCCTGTAGACTAAGTGCTATCTATGGAGGAACCTACATGCTGAACAAGCCCATCGAGGAGATCGTCATGGAGGATGGAAAAGTAGTGGGAGTCAAGTCTGAGGGAGAGGTAAGAATCATGTTATTTCTCCCCGGCTTATATAGAGGCCGTACTCTGAGGACTAGAGGAAGGCATGTGTAATCTTAGCGCTAATATTTAACCCCCCCACACCTCAGATCGCCCGCTGTAAGCAGCTGATCTGCGATCCCAGCTATCTAATGGACCGCAGCACCAAGGTCGGTCAGGTGATCCGGGTCATCTGCATCATGAGCCACCCCATCAAGAACACCAGCGACGCAAACTCCTGCCAGATCATCATCCCCCAGAACCAGGTCAACAGGAAGCACGGTGAGCCCTGCTGCAGGAAGTGGTCACCACGCAAGGCCCCTATGGAAACAATGCATGAGATTTATAAATTGAACATGAGACCATCTTCACACTCCACTACCCAAAAGTCTTGAAGTACTCTACTTAAGACTAAGATGATTCTAACATCACGTAGCAGGCGTAAAAGGAACGCCTTAGGGGGGATCCCCACATCTGATTTTAAGGGGAAAAGGAAGCTAGGTTAACGATACTGTATCCCTGACCCCGCTGAGGGTGAGATGGTGAATCAAATTAATATTTGAAGGGTGGTATGGACGTAACCATATCACTGCCCCAAATTGCACCAAACTTGGACAAGGAGTGAAATATTGAATTTGCTGATCTCTTTTTTTTACATTTTTGCAGATATCTACGTGTGCATGATCTCCTATACTCATAATGTGGCAGCACAGGGGAAGTATGTGGCCATCGTCAGCACCACAGTGGAGACGGACAACCCTGAGATGGAGGTCAAACCAGCCATGGACCTGCTGGAGCCTGTCGAGCAGAAGTACGAGCCTCATCACTAAACTGTTGTTGGATGTCTCCCACTAGTCTTTTCTACGGTCATGTTGACCTTGTCATTTCTCTCTGCAGGTTTGTGAGCATCAGTGACCAGTACGCACCAACTGACATGGGTGCTGAAAGCCAGGTGGGTCCATTACTTCTGTTTGTTTCTTCTTAACCCAGTCAAATCCAGTGACCTTGTGTTAACAAAAATACAATTATTGTCTGCCTGTGTTTAACCATCTATTGTTTTCTTATTGTTGGCGTAGATCTTCATGTCCCGTACCTACGATGCTACCACCCACTTCGAGACCACTTGCGACGACATCAAGGACATCTACAAGAGGATGACGGGTACAGAATTTGACTTTGCAGAGATGGAGCGCAAGAAGAACGACATCTTCGGTGACGCAGCTGACCAGTAGAGAAACAAGAGAGTCTGCAACACTTGTGAATATCAGATCTTTGCTGCCGACCACTGAAATCTTTCAAAAATAAGGAAAACCATACAAAATATAGATAAATGGGCTGGCTGATGATCCAAGTGTATGTTTTGCCCATTATGGAAGTTCATACTATATATAAAGTTATAATATAGCATCGCTGGAAAAGGGGGCCAGGCGGGAATTATGCTTTTTATAATCACTTTCAGAGAGCTGTTGCACTGAACATTGGTATACATACGCCCTACATTCTTTCTCATAATGTAACTGATCATTTTCTCTCCTGGATGAGGGCGTTTAGTCCACAGATGCCAAATCAATTGATCAATCAAAAGAAAACAGTACCACGGTGTGGGAGGGTCAAATTTATTTTGTCCAAAAACTAAAAATAAATAATGCAAACATGTAAAAACATAAGTGTATTGGGGAAATGAATCATGAAATGTGATCAGATCAGTTGTATTTTTCTTGTCAGGTGTTTTTGTTGTGAGGGAGGTATGTGAATGGCTTGGCTTGTCCCAGTTATAAGGAAGCACTATTCCTATAGGCCATAACCAAAAAAGGGTTTGGCCAGCAAAGCTTCATTTGACCACCGATAACCATGTGTGAGAGAGGAAGCTTTTAATTGTTTCCGTGACCAGCTAATATAAATACTCCATCGATTGTGATTGGGGGGCGTTGTTGTTTTTTTTTGTTTTCATTTATCGGCCTCCTTGTCCTAGTGGCTCATCTCCAGCCTCTAGTAGCCAGCCCCGGGCAAGGCATCTTACTGTACCTAGGCCAAGCCACTGAACAAGCAAGTATAGTCCAGCAAGAAGGCAAACTACCTGGACCTGTTTGCAGCTTGAGAAACCATAATGTCTTAGGAAAGGAAAGAATAGTATTCTATTCAAAATGAACAGACCCGAGCAGACTGAAGCAGGTTGGGCATTTGTGGTGAAGTTGACTAATTGCTTTAAAATGACCAAATGTCTACTATGGCAGTATTGATATGACAAGGGCCCTGTTTAAATGTCAATGTAAAAAAAATATATATATATAATAATACAAAAAGATGGTGCTCAAATGATTTCTGTACTGCAAAGTAAAAATGTACTTGTGGAAAAAAAAGTATTTGTTCTTATTCAGTAGTGAGTCGGAGTATTGCTGTCTGATAGGCTTTTGTGGTCATTTCAGCATTGGGAGCTTTGCCTTTGAAACTTCCTCTTTAATACTATTTTATGATATCATCAACCTAAACTGTCTGCTGAAGCATTTATGAACTTTGCACTGAAGAGGACCATTTGTTATTCATTGATGCAAGACTAAAAACAGACAACAGTCTGATTCGTTTGACAAAGACCATCCTTTAATGAAGTGCAAAAATTACTCTGGATTTGCTGAATTCCTGTGTTGGCTGGTTGGTATTAATATGGCAACCTATTTGTAACCGTTAGTGTAATGGTAAAATGCACTGTTAACATGGCATGTCTACAAAATCAAAAAGCTCTTATAACATGGTGAGCAAATACGTACTTAAGTCCTAAGTCATCCTCACGCTTAGAACTCCAACTCCCAGAAGTCTCTGCTGCTTCCCTGTCATAACAAATATCGTCACATGGACGCTGTTTCAACAAAAATAAACCTAGTGCACTCATGTTGATTTTGTTTATCTGTCACGCTAATATTTCCCAATGGAAAATCCTGCAATAATGGAAATGACAGCGGCACGGCGTTCGAACTTTGGAGATATTGGTGAGTGTTCGATTTGGGCAAACTGGCTATCAATTTTTCAATCTGAACTACATACATTCCAATTATGGACGGAAAGGTGGTGAATGTAAATATGTTTGCTTTTCACTGCCCAACAATGTTTTTTGGATTAACGCATAATTGCGCGACCAATGCGTAAATACGCAGCAGGTCGTGTTTGAGCCAGAGCCTCTCCCTTTCCTACTAGGGTTTTGGGCAGACCGAACCGCGTTGCATGAGGCCGCGTCCTTAGGCAGGGCCCTTCAAGTGAAACAGCTGATTGAGGGTGGAGCATCTGTAAACATGGTGACAGTAGACAATATCACCCCGCTCCATGATGCCTGCATCCAGGGACATCCAAACTGTGTTCGACTGCTACTAGATGCAGGGTCTCAGGTGAGGCAGCTACAGTAGGGCTAAATACACTGCTCAAAAAAATAAAGGTAACACTAAAATAACAGATCCTAGATCTGAATGAATGAAATATTCTTATTAAATACTTTTTTCTTTACATAGTTGAATGTGCTGACAACAAAATCACACAAATTATCAATGGAAATCAAATTTATCAACCCATGGAGGTCTGGATTTGGAGTCACACTCAAAATTAAAGTGGAAAACCACACTACAGGCTGATCCAACTTTGATGTAATGTCCTTAAAACAAGTCAAAATGAGGCTCAGTAGTGTGTGTGGCCTCCACGTGCCTGTATGACCTCCCGACAACGCCTGGGCATGCTCCTGATGAGGTGGCGGATGGTCTCCTGAGGGATCTCCCAGACCTGGACTAAAGCATCCGCCAACTCCTGGACAGTCTATGGTGCAACGTGGCGTCGGTGGATGGAGCGAGACATGATGTCCCAGATGTGCTCAATTGGATTCAGGTCTGGGGAACGGGCGGGCCAGTCCATAGCATCAATGCCTTCCTCTTGCAGGAACTGCTGACACACTCCAGCCACATGAGATCTAGCATTGTCTTGCATTAGGAACCCAGGGCCAACCGCACCAGCATATGGTCTCACAAGGGGTCTGAGGATCTCATCTCGGTACCTACTGGCAGTCAGGCTACCTCTGGCGAGCACATGGAGGGCTGTGTGGCCCCCCTAAAGAAATGCCACCCCACACCATGACTGACCCACCGCCAAACCGGTCATGCTGGAGGATGTTGCAGGCAGCAGAACGTTCTCCACGGCGTCTCCAGACTCTGTCACGTCTGTCACGTGCTCAGTGTGAACCTGCTTTCATCTGTGAAGAGCACAGGGCGCCAGTGGCGAATTTGCCAATCTTGGTGTTCTCTGGCAAATGCCAAACGTCCTGCACGGTGTTGGGCTGTAAGCACAACCCCCACCTGTGGACGTCGGGCCCTCATACCACCCTCATGGAGTCTGTTTCTGACTGTTTGAGCAGACACATGCACATTTGTGGCCTGCTGGAGGTCATTTAGCAGGGCTCTGGCAGTGCTCCTCCTTGCACAAAGGCGGAGGTAGCGGTCCTGCTGCTGGGTTGTTGCCCTCCTACGGCCTCCTCCACGTCTCCTGATGTACTGGCCTGTCTCCTGGTAGCGCCTCAATGGTCTTGACACTACGCTGACAGACACAGCAAACCTTCTTGCCACAGCTCGCATTGATGTGCCATCCTGGATGAGCTGCACTACCTGAGCCACTTGTGTGGATTGTAGACTCCTTCTCATGCTACCACTAGAGTGAAAGCACCGCCAGCATTCAAAAGTGACCAAAACATCAGCCAGGAAGCATAGGAACTGAGAAGTGGTCTGTGGTCACCACCTGCAGAACCACTCCTTTATTGGGGGTGTCTTGCTAATTGCCTATCATTTCCACCTGTTGTCTATTCCATTTGCACAACAGCATGTGACATTTATTGTCAATCAGTGTTGCTTCCTAAGTGGACAGTTTGATTTCACAGAAGTGTGATTGACTTGGGAGTTACATTGTGTTGTTTAAGTGTTCCCTTTATTTTTTTGAGCAGTGTATATAGAGCTGTAGACAGATAATGACACATTTCATATTAGGTAGCAGGATGCACCAATACACCTACAGCATGTGTAGCAGTAGTGGTCCATCTCACTCTATCTCTCCATCCCTTCCTCTTTACCCCCTCTCCCCCAGGTGGACGTGAGGACCATCCATGGCAGCACTCCTCTCTGTAACGCCTGTGCTGCGGGGAGCCTGGAGTGTGCAAAGATGCTGCTGGAACATGGAGCCAAAGTCAACCCCTCCCTCACAGCACTCACTGCCTCTCCTCTGCATGAGGCCTGCATAAAGGGTAAGACTGGGGAATGATGAGTATGACTGGGGAAATGGTGATAAGGCAGGGTCAGGTGGACTGGAGGAGGGAAAAAACAGGACAAGTGAGGGAAGACTGACCAGGATAGGAGGGAAGAGACTGGTGGAATAGGTGGTAAGCAGGACAAGGAGAGGTAAGAGACTGGTGGAATAGGTTTTAAGCAGAAGGAGAGGTAATAGGACTGGAGGAAGAGGTAAGGAGATAAGGGGCAGCACTAGGGCGAGTGAGGTAGGAGTGCAAGAGAAGGGATGGGTGTGAGGAGGATGCACCGTAAGTGTATAGATATGTGTGAGTACTTCATATCTAATGAAACCGTTTCGTATCTGTCTATACTGTAGGTAATGCAGATATAGCGAGGCTAATGATAGCGCATGGAGCCTTGCTAGAGGCCTTTGATCTCCAGTTCGGTACCCCGCTACATGCTGCCTGTGCCAAGGAACATGTGGACTGTGCCAGGGTGCTGCTCAAAGCAGGTGAGGATGGGGACAAAGAGGAAAACATTGTCTCAGGCGACTGCTGTATTCATATCAATGGCTCTGTATGACTATACAGTGTTTATGAATATGTTTTACATACAAGTATTTGCTATGCTGGACGGACACTGTGGAATTTCATTCACAAATCTGCCACAAAGCCACATTTTCCTGAGGAAATGTAAGCATCGACTGTAAACATAATGTGTTTTCTGTTCAGGTGCCAAGGTGAATGCAGCTAAGTTCCATGAGACGGCTCTCCACCATGCTGCCAGAGTTGAGATGGTGGACATGATTGAGTTACTGGTGGACTTTGGAGGCAACGTGTATGTCACAGACAACGACAACAAAAAGCCCATAGACTACACCAAGCCTGGCTCTCCCACTGAACAATGCTTACAGTATTATGAAAGTAAGTCTAGAGGCAATAATATTTTCCATTTGTGATTCTTCATCCCTTATGTGACTTTTGTTAGTCATTGTGACTGTCTGATTATCTCTAGGTACTCCTCTGAGTCTGCAGCAACTTAGCAGAGTGACTCTGAGGACGTTGCTGGGTACCAGAGCTCTGGAGGTCGTAGGTCAACTGGACATATCTCAACGTACCATCAGCTACATTCTCTGTGAGGGGTGTTGATGCTGCCTTATGAACTGACTCGTGGATGGATTCCCAAAGGAATATCAGAAAAAGGAGAATGCTTGAATACTAAGCTGGGACACTTCTCATCATCGTCATATGTTTTGTTTACTGTGGGACACACATACAAATTGATGTGATTTATTACTGTGTTATAAGCGGTAACACATTGTAAAATACATTTCAAGAAGGCCTGCTGCAATTGTTCTAATATTCTATAGAGATGAAAGCTTGTTTTAGCATGGTTAGGGAAAATAAAGCCAAACAATGTCAGTCCTCTACTTTTGCAGTAATATGAACATTTTGACAAAACATTTCTACTACAACTCCCAGCATGCTCTCAAATCCATCAAAGGTAATGTCAAAACCAGTCACGTGATGTGTCAGTGCCGCATGTAAACACAGCTCAAATGTGCTTGTTTACTTCTCGTGGGACGTAATTTACCGTTTTTCTACATAAAACGGGATTTGACCAAATGATGGAGGTTGAAACTGCCAGACCGTATTTCTTTGGAGACATAGGTCCGTATGAAATTATTTCGGTTTTGTATGCTAGCATCCATTTGGTTACTGCATGTCATAGCTAGCAAGCATGTGTTCATGATATAACAGCAACGTAAATCAGCTACATATGTGCCATGTTGTGTTTTAGTCCATATAGATTGTCAAGTAAAGGTTTACGATGGCAAAATGTGATGTCAACCAGAGATGATCTAGCATGCACTCACCTCGCGCCGGTTGATTATGTAGCAAGAGGAATTCTCTTGTTGTTTGCTCTCTGGCTGATGACTGTGGCTTGCCCCAGACTGCTGGTCAGAGAGGACCGAGGTGCACGAGGCGGCCTCCGAGGGACATGCTGCCCAGCATGTAGGTGGATGCCCGTAACACGGACGGTAGCACCCCTCTGTGTGAGGCCTGCTCGGTTGGGAGCTTTGACTGTGTGAGGATGCTGCTGGAGCATGGGGCCAATGTGAACCCCACCCTCTCTTCCCGGACCACCTCACCCCTACACAAAGCTTGCATGGGGGGTAAGTGTGTAGGATGAGCGTGCATCAAGATGGTTTGAGAACTTGTGACAGTCTGTTCTTGTGTCCCAGGTAATGCTGACGTTGTGAAGATCATGATCGCTAAAGGTGCCAGTCTGGAGGCATATGACCTGTACTATGGGACCCCATTGCCAACGACCACACGGCCTGTGTCAAGGCGCTACTCAACGCAGGTGAGCATTTTGAGAATAACACTCTCTAACAACTAATTATCTGATTGTGAAGAAGAACAACACAATGAATAAAGACCTGAATAGAGAATAAAACCCTGGGTTTGAGTTCTCAACTCTGGAGTGCACCTTTACTAATAACCTCTTTTGTGTGTCATTTGCTTCCTCAGGTGCCAAAGTGAATTATCCTCGTCTTACGGCCCTGCACCATGCTGCTAAAGTGAAGAGTGTTGACATGATCGACATGCTGGTGGAGTTTGGGGCGAACATCTACGCCAAAGACAAAAACGATAAGAAGCCCATTGACTACATCGATCCCGGTTCTCCCGCTGCACTCTGCTTAGAGTTTTATGAAAGTAAGTCACAGTGTGAGAGTTTTTATACCACAGTTACCAGTTTTAAGCAATAGATGTGCTGTACCAGTATGTTTTTGTGGATTTCTAAGCAATGTCACAGTGTCACCAGTAGGTGGTGCCCATTGCTAATTTTTCAGGATCAGAAAGTTACAGTTAGTGGAAAAGTAAAATAAATGTATAAAAAATAAGAACTTGATGATGTTGAACCCATCAAAAACAGCTGTTTGAACACTTCTTAATTGGTACACAATACTCAGGTCAAGGTAGATTTAATTTCTTCCTGTTTTTTTTATGGGCCTAATTATAGAATGACATATAAAGTAGAATCCATATTAATTTAATAGGATCTCTGTGGTTCTAGTAATAACGATTTGTCATTTAACTTAATGTGGCATGAACACAACCAGTCATGATGTTTTCATCATGTAGGCTACACGTGCATGTTTGTCCACTCACAAATGAATTCCAACAGCCAAACAGTGCTCTGCCCCAACCATTTGATGAATGGAAAGAAACACCTGTTAAAACACCAGAAAGTCTAATGACGTTCTGCGATTGTCATTCTGCCTACACTTGTAGCCTGAATTGATGTGTCTACTTGTAGCCTGAATTGATGTGTCTACTTGTAGCCTGAATTGATGTGTCTACTTGTAGCCTGAATTGATGTGTCTACTTGTAGCCGGAATTGATGTACGCGCGCGTCAGTCTTTGCCAGTCATCCTTGCCTTGGAAAAATATCAGTGTTCTCCTCGAACTACGCCGCATTTTGGAGCGTCTATAATATGCCACCCAATTTCAAGTCCATTTTTCATGCGGCTGACATGTGGTTATGATAAATATCTATTTACAGAAGCATATTTATTTTTTTAGGATGCAATACCAAACCACACCAGCTTACTTTAACCTCTGACAATACTCAGTCCTACGTCAGAAAGATATTTCTCCAGTATTTTGAACATAGACTAAGTCCATCTCTCCTGTCCCTCAAGTTAATGTCTATCCTACTCATGTTCCCTGAAGCTGATCAATTAGTACAATAACATTCAGTTTAGTTACGGGTCAGTAACTGACGATGAGACCCAGACAGATTCCTCTGCCACAGAGCTGCTCGTGGAATGTGAGACCAGGTCTGTGCGAGAAGCCACACAGCAACAGTATCCTAGGCATCAGACACAGACACCTCTTGTAAGGAAAAATAAAAACTTTATTTCATGAAGTGCAAGGACATTGTGACATACATTTTAAAAAATTTGCTCAACTCATGTTTTATTGAGTCCTATTGTTGGGTTATGCAAGCAAACATCAACATAATATCCCTGCTCAAAAGCTCCAGTCTTTAAATATACTAAATGGGACATATATCTCTGACTGTGTATTGACTCTTGAATACTATCCCAGTGTTGTGGATAGACTAAATCTCCCATAAACCTTTGTGGTTGTCTGCCTGTAGGTACTCCATTGAGTCTGCAGCAGCTGAGCAGAGTGACCCTGAGGGCGATGCTGGGTAGCATAGCTCTGGAGGTCGTAGTTCAACTGGACATACCAAAGCAAATAATTTGATTCCTATGTTACCACTGACCCTGATACCATTCTCTTACTAAGGTGAAGGAAGAAAGCTCAGAGACTGAAACCTTAAAAAAAATAATAATCACAATTATCAAAATGCTACAGTCTGAACCGTAGATGCCACTAGATTAGATTCATAAAAATAGTATGCATACAGCAAGGCACAGGTTTCCAAACAAGCAGTATTTTTAAGCGGAGCACTTTTCTCTTTGTCTTCAGAATGTGTGCCATATCATCACATTAGATACATATTTAAAGAACAGGAGCATAAGGAGGTTTTAATGGGGACTTTTTACATACAGTTTATTCCTTGAACTCCCATATCTTGTAAACCTACATAAAAGACAAATGGAGGCCCTCAGGGAAAACAAGGGAGAGGGGGAGAGGAGAAAATAAATGGAGGAGAGGAAGTGATTTTGGCAGCTGATCCTGTCCACTCTGCAATACCGTCTGTGGACACTACACCAGCATCTTAGACGCCATGACAACGCGGCAACAACACAACCGTTAGCAACACATCCCAGATCTCCGGTACATCCTCAGGGATGAGAAACGGTGTTGCAGCAGGAGGATGAGCGGCGTTCCCGTTGACACTCTCCAGATGTCAATGTGTATCCCAGATTCCTCCCTGACATCGGAACGGAAACCACACCTGACAACTGGATGTGTTTGAGGCGGACGTGGAATCCAGGCAGCAGAGAAACACCATGGGAAACGATCCTGCTTTTTTACTGTTGGTGCCTCTGATCTGTTGCATCCGCTATAGCTGAGACGGCCCAGGCCTGAATATGGTGTCTGTTTTTGGGGTGTGTGATGAGTGTGTGTGGATTCCTCAGAGTTGCACGATGTCTCTGGTCACTGTATTGATACTGTTATTATTTGACATAACCCGTCTTAATAATGGGAACAGAGGAATATGTCTTATCAACATGATGTCTATGTAAGGCAACGTGCATTAATTACAAAGTGTGTTTCTAAAATATTATGACCTATTTAATCTTTCCCGACTGGCCACACAACCTCATTTCAGTGTGGGTAATATTTGGTTGAGATGTTAATCAATGAGATTACAACCTACATTAACCCACTCAAATTAAATTCCAACATTTTTAAAGCACAACAAAGCTCAAATGGGAATACAATGTCAGCTATTGATAAATCACTGTGCTTAATCTAATAGCAGGACCATATAACCTGGATTTCAGTTGAGATGACATCAAAACTACACGGGTGCAAGATATGAATGCCATTTGAGATTCTGTGCAGATTATTACAGAAGTTGTGAAGATCTCCACAGACCTGTGATCTATGTACGCTTTCTTGCACATACACGCTTTATATGATTACAGTAACCTCAAAATGTGGTCATGGATGTGTTACTCACTTTTCAAGTTTGAATGTTACATTAGTTTTTTTAAGATAGTCTAAAGTTAAGGCGTTTTACTGTATTACAAAAGTAATATTGAATTGTGTTTTGTTGACAACGCAACCAAATAGCAACATTTTAAAGGAGATTTATCTTCAGCTTGGATAGTTCCATCTGAGCCACTGACTTAGTCTGTCTTTAATTCCAGCTTGTCTACAAGTTAATTATTGCTATGTTGGATTCACATCTCCATCTCAACCAAAAATGAATGTGTTTTCCATATAGATTCCACGTCACAATATGTTGACAAATTATGTTGAAAAAAACTTAAAGTCCAGCGGAAGTGGTGTATCATTCCTTAAAGTCCAGCGGAAGTGGTGTATCATGCCTTAAAGTCCAGCGGAAGTGGTGTATCATTCCTTAAAGTCCAGCGGAAGTGGTGTATCATTCCTTAAAGTCCAGCGGAAGTGGTGTATCATTCCTTAAAGTCCAGCGGAAGTGGTGTATCATTCCTTAAAGTCCAGCGGAAGTGGTGTATCATTCCTTAAAGTCCAGCGGAAGTGGTGTATCATTCCTTAAAGTCCAGCGGAAGTGGTGTATCATTCCTTAAAGTCCAGCGGAAGTGACTATCCTCTCAGATAATGCATCTGTTTAACCCGTTTTGTGAACTGTCAAGTTTTTTGAATGTACTCGAAAAGCAAAATATGCACTCGAAAAGCAACTTCTTAGGGATATCCCCCCCCTTTTTTTATTTTTTATTTTCGCCTAAATGACATACCCAAATCTAACTGCCTGTAGCTCAGGCCCTGAAGCAAGGATATGCATATTCTTGGTACCATTTGAAAGGAAACACTTTGAAGTTTGTGGAAATGTGAATTGAATGTAAGAGAATATAACACAATAGATCTGGTAGAAGAAAATATAAAGAAAAAAACAACCTCTCTTTTTCTACCACCATCTTTGAAATGCAAGAGAAAGGTCGTAGTTATAGCCATCACTCTGGTTGTAATTCCGATGGTGTCCACAAGATGGCAGCAGTGTATGTGCAAAGTTTCAGATGGATTACTTGAAAAATTAGTGAACAACAAGACTTTTAGTGTGAAGTCCCTAGGTACATTTGGGCAAATCGTGAAGGAGACATTCGCATTCATATTCCATTTTTCAGCAAGAATATCGTCATCTGTATACTTGGATTTTGATTTAGCTTTTCAAGTATTAGTAGCCATATTATAAGTTCAACATTTGCAAAACAACCAGTTTTCATAACTTCATAACTCTGAATGTCCTTATAATTGTTGTCCAAAATGAAAAGGCATGCTGTCGTATTAGTTTAGTAGCTACATTTTACAACATATACATGGTTTTCGGATACTCCCATAAATCCCAGCTCATTGGCTATCTGACTAGCTTTGTTTGACCCCGATTGGTGCTTATTTGACAAAGATACAGTTGTTCAAGTGATGGCCGCCCGCGTCATCGGCGTGCCATGAAGGCGTTGCTCTCTGACCAAATATGGTGTCCTATAGGATATACTACACCCCTAATGAAATAGTGAAGTCTCTTTACCTTTTAGGATCTCTGAGGAATAGATACGAATGTGATTTGACTCGTTGAAACAGCGTTTAGGGTGAGATTTTCACAGATTCCTTTCTTTGCAAAGTGAACGAGTGGAAATACAAAATCGATCGTGATGCTATATGGATTTTTTTAGGATATGAAAAAGGATTTTATCTAACAGAACAACACTTCATGTTATCTCTGGGGCCCTTTAGATGATAAATCAGAGCAAGATTTCAGATTGTTAGTTCACAGTTCACCTTCAGAGGTGAATTTATCAAACCTATCGCAAAGAAAAAAGTGTTTTGTTGTTAGGAGCTCTCCTCAAATAATAGCATGGCATTTTTTCGCAGTAGCTACTGTAAATTGGACAGTGCAGTTATATTAACAAGAATTTAAGCTTTCAGCCAATACAAGACACTTATATGTACCGACATTTGTTGTTTCTCTAAAATCTGCGATCTTGACAACGCGCTGCATGGCTTACAACTGTCCCGTTGACGGAACGCTGATCCGTTTAAGTCAGTATCATCAATAAGTTCTAACAGCCCCCCCCCCCCCCCCCCCCATTTAGCCTCCCTTCCAAATCTGTGCTGAGACAGCATGTCTGCTGGTCTATTGAGTAAATGACATGTGTGTCAAGTGTTAAGGTTGCTCGATCATCGCTTGCGGCATTCGAGAGCTTTTTTTTCTACCACGACAGGAACCTATTTGGAACTGTTTTCCGTGGAAACAACGCGGCATCATCCATTACCGTTTCAACCATCCAGAACACATCCATAAATAAGCTCAGGAGCAGAAATAGCTGGAGCCCTCCCTGTTCACATGAAGGAATGAGTATAAATACCCTCTTTAAAAAAAAAAATAAGCTTGTTAAAATAACTGGACCCGGTCCAGAAGGGATCTGCTTCTGCTAAGTCTTAAAATAGGCTGACCATGTAGATGATGGTTTGAAAGCATTTTTCTCCGTCTTAACATTAAGATGAAGCAGACGGAGGAGACGACAACAGGCATGAGAAGAATGTTCAGTTAAAACATATTTGAACAAATAAAAAGTGCAATTTGGGGATTTTGGATCAGCCTTTTATTAAAAGGTTTCAAAGGCACTTTCTCTGGCTGTTCAGATAAGGCAAAACCAGTCACAGGAATTTCAAACATCAGGTATTTGGTGCTGTGCAGCCAACAGAGGTTATTTGATCAATCAAGCAATATAACATCAAAGTTGAATGGATCTAGCATGCTGCCCACACTTGATAAAGTATATTTGTGAATCACTATTGGGTATGAAGAATGCTACAAATATCTATTTATTATGATACATGTTTGTGTTACTGTTTAAATCTGTCAGTCAAATACTATTGTAATTAATATATCCTCCCCGGAAATGTATGTATAAATGACTGTGTTGCTCTGTATACTGTAAGACTGACATTGTGTGTTTAAGAACGACATTGTTGCATATGCTCGCTGCCTTTTGGATTTTATTACGATAAGCTTGATTCATTCATCTAAATTGGGTCAACTGTTATAGAGTAGGCCAATATCATGATGAACAGAAATTGAAATGAGCAACAAGATGGATCTCCAGCCATAATTTTGTCCAGTGTCCACTAGGATGTGCCATAGGTTAGGAATTTGTTTAACAACAATCAATCTTCTCGCTCATTCGTCAAGTTACAAAGCATCTGCACTGCCAGAGCATCAGGCCATGTTGCGTCTCTGAGAAAAGGAAAACATTTGCTCCAACACTATTACTCACAGCCTCTTGTCTACATTGGTTTTCCTGAATTGTCTGAGCTGATATGAAGATATAGTGAACCTTGGAACTATCCATTTGAAGAAATGGATCTATAGACTAGCATTTGAGACAACTAAATAAAAGGCTTAAAATGTGCTCATTCGTGAGTGAGGTGAGAATACACTCACCCACCCTCTTTAGATTACAGAAGAAAAGGCAAAAGATTGAGATGGATGGGACTACTGTATTTCCCTGTACTTCCTCTGTTGCTCACCTAACACAACCACGTTGATGTGCTTTCCTAGATGACATCTGTCTGTACTATCGCGGAGATATACCAAGGTTTATCAGTGGAATGGAGTTAGTCTAGTTAGCTTTCAACCTTTGAACTCCAACCTCTCAGTAGATAAGCCAATGTGTATTACCCTCACATCTTTGTTAACAATGAGAGACTTCACCTCTTTGTAGACAAGTTTGTAAACTTCCTTGGGGGGGGGGGGGGAATTAAGGATGGATGTAGATAGATCAGGCGGGAATCTGAGAGGCTCAGTGTGTTTTAGAGGAGAGATACTTGATGCTGTGATGGTCTGCTAGGCTTCACTAGGCGAGCTCTTCACTTCTAGTTAGGAATCCTTCCTCCACTCAACGAGGAGCAGATGCGAGACAGTGTTTGTGTCAAGCTGGGACTCTGATAGTTACTTTCAGCTATGAGCAACTGATTTAGGACCAGCCTGTCCTGTACTTAGTCTTCACATTAACCATAATGGGACTAACAACAAAACTGGCCCCGGACCAGTTATTAAATGCTTGGTGTAATTATTGCTTCTCCACTCCCATATAATTATAACAATGGGTTAAACATTCATATTAAGGAAAATCTCTACCACACCATAACTCAGAACTGGTCAGGCACTACAAGACACAGCACACATAGCCCAGACCGTCTACTCTGTCTGCTTGTTAGAGTAAGAGGCTGTGAGGCACCATTTTGGGTGTGTGTGTCTCCTAAATCTGCTTTAAGGGTGACTGGTGGAATTGAGTTATTCCACTGCACTGGTAAATAAAGCACGGCGAATGGGAGGAGAATACTGGCTTGAAAGCAGCTCTTCTTTGAAGTGATTCTGCTCTGTATGACTGAATGGACGTGTATTTGACTGAAAAGATCATCAAACACAGAGGCACACCTGTTTATGGCCTTGTCTGAAACCACAGCTCAGAAGTCACGTGGGACCTCTTCAGCAGTTCACTGCAGTATAGCTACAACAGATTGGTACTCAAAATGGTTAGAAGGATCAAGTCTTTAGCTTTAATACCTTTTTAGCCTGAAGTACAAGCACCATCTAGCAAGTCCACCTAACACGTCAGAAATTAAAAGTCAACAAGTCAGTATTCCAGAGAATTTATCTAAAATGCCTACGGCTGGGCGTCTTCATCCAGACTTACTGTAAAACAGTCTCGTCTCCTCCAGCCGGAGAAAATATGCACATCTGTCTAGTCAGCCACACCGACGGACACACACACACACACACACACACACACACACACACACACACACACACACACACACACACACACACACACATCCCAGAAGCACAGTGAGCGGCCAGATGACCCAACCATCTGGTTATATTTTCTATAGGGAGTCCCCAGGCCAGTTCTACCCCACCCTGCTTCCTAACCATACACAGTACTACTCTAGTTCAGTCAGTGGGGGTGAAGTCAGCAGTTTCTTCTTCCCAGACAAAGTCTTTCTCCTTTTCTCTCCAATGACACATACACCAGGGAGCACAGGAGGGCCCAGACGGACAGACTGTCCTGGGCGAGCCCAGGGAGCACAGGAGGGCCCAGACGGACAGACTGTCCTGGGCGAGCCCAGGGAGCACAGGAGGGCCCAGACGGACAGACTGTCCTGGGCGAGCGCAGGAGGGCCCAGACGGACAGACTATCCTGGGCGAGCGCAGGAGGGCCCAGACGGACAGACTGTCCTGGTCTAGCACAGGAGGGCTCAGACAGACAGACAGACTGTCCTGGGCTAGCACAGGAGGGCCCAGACAGACAGACTGTCCTGGGCTAGCCCAGGGAGCACAGGAGGGCCCAGACAGACAGACTGTCCTGGGCTAGCCCAGGGAGCACAGGAGGGCCCAGACGGACAGACTGTCCTGGGCTAGCCCAGGGAGCACATGAGGGCCCAGACGGACAGACTGTCCTGGGCTAGCCCAGGGAGCACATGAGGGCCCAGACGGACAGACTGTCCTAGACTAGCCTAGGGAGCACATGAGGGCCCAGACGGACAGACTGTCCTGGGCTAGCCCAGGGAGCACATGAGGGCCCAGACGGACAGACTGTCCTGGGCTAGCCCAGGGAGCACATGAGGGCCCAGACAGACAGACTGTCCTAGACTAGCCCAGGGAGCACAGGAGGTCCCAGACAGACAGACTGTCCTAGACTAGCCCAGGGAGCACAGGAGGGCCTAGACGGACAGACTGTCCTGGGCTAGCCCAGGGAGCACAGGAGGGCCCAGACAGACAGACTGTCCTAGACTAGCCCAGGGAGCACAGGAGGGCCCAGACTGGCACTATGACTAGAAATGCAGGGAAAAAAGCACACATACATGGACACACTTTACTTTTCTCACAAACACTCATACACAGTTAGCCTTTCACAGACTGATTGTGTATGAGTCTGTCCCGTCTCTCCAATATCCAATTTTTGTAAGCAAGTCTCAGCGTCTCGTGCTTCAAGCCTGCACTCGATTGAAAGATAAAGAAGAAAAGCTAAATGCTGATTGGATTGGTTTGAGACCTTGGGGTCCTTTGGCAACCACAGTACAACAGACATTTAAGAAAGAGCTGTGGGCTTTTTCAAGAAGACAAAGCGGCAAATGTGGAACCGGTTATTTCCCTCCTTAGAGGCCTTCATCTACATCTGCAGTTGCGTTCACATGGTGCCTTTTGTCAAAGCTATTGGTTATGGATATTTGACACCTTAGTGGCAAAATTCACGTGTACACCCAACATATATGCAAACACACACACATACCCCACAACTACTCCTTTCTCACAAAAGCACATTAAATATCCACACATTCTCAGAAGTCAAGTATTTAAACTGGTCTGATTTCCTTTGTTCCTTTTCTTGTGGTGCACAATGTTTTTTTTTGTGAGCAGTCGAACACATATTTGGGTGAAGGATAAAAATGCTGGCTCACATAGTTGTATGTGACCCAAATATCCCTGTATCAATCAATCAATCAATCAAATGTATTTCTAAAGCCCTTTTACATCAGCCTTTAGAAGGGAAACGATGGGCCTGGTTGTATGGCTGTAGAATAAGGTCCTGAAGCTACCTTCTCCGCCGATGGTTGGTGGAGCTGGCCAGAGAAACAATGTGATCCAGAACAGAATGTACTCCAGCTTGTTTCCCTGTTGCTAATAGGCCTCTTCTCTTTCTCACAACCATCAATTTGACATTTTATCGCCCACCGTAATGACAACGTGTGACAGGCTGCCCAACCTGGATTTACTGTTTTAGCTTTTTACGTTATGAAACACTTTTACTGCATGCTCCTCTCTGGCGGTTTGACCTTATTTCGACTAGGAAAGCAGTGTCAACTAGACAGGTTGTTCTCGGTACAGGTGTAATAAGTATGTTAGTGGGGGGAACGGGAGGAGGAGAAGGAGGGAGATGTGTCTTTTTGGCTATAGAAGAGACTGCACAGTCAGACATTGTGTAGACCGTTATGTTATCTTGTAAGGTCTTGTTTATTACCTGCTGATTAATGAAGATGATAAAAAATAGTTTTCGGGGGAAAATGTCTTGCTCAATGAATGTGCATCAGGACAGGTACTATATTACCCTGCTCTTCTTCACTGACCTAACTAAAGACCTTAGTGACCATGGACAAGCATAGGAAAGTTGAGTAAGTGATTACACGTCTGGTTTGTTTTTGTCCATTGCGTGGCAACGACGTTAAAGACAAATTCAAGGTTTGATTCAACACACCATTTTTCAGTGGCCTTAATTCACGGCTGTTGCTTTTTAAGGCTTGTTATTATGGAGATAAGATTAGCCACTAAGTAACAGTCTGAAAGGTGCCGAGGGGAAATATTTACACCTGTGACTGAGTTTGTGTCTCAGTATAGTGGTATCACATAGTTCTTCTATTTTGGGCTTAGTGCCGTGACTGGTGCTGCCACTTCATTCAGGGTCTGGCCTGTTTATTTTGAGGTGATTGTGTTGGTTAGTGCTCAGGGATTGGAATTCCTGACGTTCTTCAGGCACATATCTCTCCTCTCAGCTCTCTTTCCCTAGCTGGTTCAGTGGCATGTGGCTTACATCAAGGGTGATAGGAGGAAAATAGCATATGTGCGTGTGTCCTTGTTAACTGTCTGATTTAACAGGATGCCTCCCACATGCTAACTGCACCATACATCCTCCTAACTATGAGTTTTATGGCGTGGGTCTTGTGTTGTGTCCTCAGAGCCCTGACCTGGAGACCACAGAGACCAGCTCAGATCCTCTACCCTGGCACTGCTCAACCATGACCCCCAAGACAGGACAACCGTTACCTCATCTCTACTCCATCTGTGTGTGTGTGTCCCCCCTTTCTCTCTGACTCACACTTGTTGCCCATACTAGAGACAGTTGAAAAAATCTGTTGAAGATGCCCTGTTTTCCCATTTTCCATTTGGAAAGTTTACCTCATAACCTCTCTTACAACTGGAAAAGTGGTGCTGATGAGAATAGGTGAGGGGCTGATTCCTGGAACTGACTCTGCCCCACCCTCCCCCCAGACCCTAGCCCCATTTATGCCACAGGACCACCCTTATGACCCCCAGAAGAGCTGTGAGGGGTCAGTAGGCGGTGCCTGCCGTGTGAGGCGGACTGAGTAAGAGGGTCACCCAGCTGCTGTAGTCGTCAGTTGGGTCCAGGACGGCCCAATGGGACATCTGCCGCATGCCTCACATTCCGATACACACACACACACACACACACACACACACACACACACACACACACACACACACACAGTGGTGTAAAGTACTTAGGTAAAAAATACTAGCTAAGTAGTTTTTGTTGGGTATCTTTACTTAACTATTTATATTTCTTACTTTTACTTCACTACATTCCTGAAGAAAATAATGTACTTTTTACTCCTTACATTTCCCTGACACCCAAAAGTACTTGTTACATTTTGAATGCTTAGCAGGACAGCAACATTGTAAAATTCACGCACTTCAAGAGAACCTCCCTGGTCACGCCTACTGCCTCTGATCTAGTGGACTCACTAAACACACATGCTTCGTTTGTAAATGATGTCTGAGTGTTAGAGTATGCCTGTGGCTATAAATACAAGAAAATGGTGCCATCTGGTTTGCTTAAAATAAGGAATTTAAAATGATTTATACTTTTACTCTTGATGTATAAGTATATTTAAAACCAAATACTTTTAGACTTTCACTTTTCTATTAAGGCATCTTTACTTTTACTCAAGTATGACAATTGGGTACTTTTTCCATTACTGTGTGTGTACACACACACACACACACACGAATTGGAATACATTGTGAGAATCTCAATAAATATTGTATCAGCGCCTAAGTATTGTGATCATATCGTATTGTAATGTCTCTAGCAATTCCCAGCTCTAGTTTATTGTGCTTCTTCATTCCTACACCTTGGACCATGAGAAGCTGACATCAAGTTTATACCACAACCCCACACGCACACAAGTATCAGAGCGAAACTATACCTTCCTCACACAAGTATTGACAAAAGTCTGTCTGCTACATCACACGTGTAGGATCGATAAGAACTCCCCCTACAACCTACACTCTAAGAGAAAAAAGGTTTATCTAGAACCTAAAAGGGTTCTCCTATGGAGACAGCTGAATAACCCTTTTGGAACCCTTTTGTCTAAGAGTGTAGACCTGTCGGACTCACACAGAGTATCGACATGTCTGCTAGTCTACAACATATAGTCCCCAGGAACCATACAGGGTATTGGGTAATGTCTGGATTCCTTACATGGTGGTTGACTAGAAAAAAATGCAGCCACAGGTTGTCTCAGTCTGGTAAGGCAATAGTCTTGGCTATGAGAGATATTGGAATCCTAGCCACCAAAAACATTAAATAATAACTTAACCGTCCACAGTTTTCCGTTAAAGGCAACTTGCCTAATGTCTACTGTGGGTGTCTGAAAGCTCCAACACCAGGCAAGTGAAATAAGAGACTGCTGTAAGTGTGTTTGTGTGTGTGATCATTTTAACGTTTCAGCACGGCCAGCTGGCAGTCCTAAATGTTATTGTGATTTTATTGCTCAGTCTCAGTTTTCGGGAGGAAAACCCACTAGGAATATTTTAAAAGACAGTTAATTAAAATACTTCAGACATATCACAATGGTCATAGCAGAGTGAGTTTGACGCCGGACACATGCACACACACACACACACACACACACACACACACACACACACACACACACACGACCACGCACACATTCACCAATTCACACAGACAGACACACACACACAAACACAAACTGTTGAGAGATGTTCTGGAGTGTGTATGTGTGTGCCATGTTGAGGTGTAGGGGCCAGGGCTCTTAGAAGGGCAGGTGTGGGTTTTCAGACTTTGAACCCAACAAACGAAAGGTCAAAGGTTAAATTCTTAAAAAGGGAGTCAGTGGCAGTTAGTTTCAACAGTTTGTCCAAGAACTACAAACATGGTACTTTTTCATTGATCATGCAAGTCGAGTGGTTTGTGCCAAAGGACTTAAAACAAGACTATCAATAACATGGATTGTTCAACACTTCCTGCTTAAAACTCCCTCAGAAGGTAATGTGTCTGAAAATATAGTGCTGATTGAAAGTGCTTTTTGGTTCTCAACAATATTTCTTGAGTTTTTCAACTATCTTTAGGTAACATATCACTTTATGAGACTATGAATTTGACATAAATGATGGAAAAACCTCTGGTTGTTATTGGACTGTTTTACATATGACGACAACCACAAAATGAAACGACCACAGATAAGATCCACAGTAAGAGGTCCCCTTCCCTGTAGTTAGTCCATCATGTTTTTTAGAAGTGCTGCTATCAGTTTATGCCAGATCTTGGAATGACACACGTTGCTTTTTCCCTCCAACATCTCTTTTGTTACTGTGGTTATATAACCCTTTTCCAGGCAATCAGATGAAGCAACTCTCCAATGGTTTCAGAAAGAGAAGACCTTGGAGAGAGAGAGAGTTTGTGGTGGGAGGAGCTAGGAGATCTGGCTCGTTGTAATGGATGGAAAGGAATAAATGGAACAGTATCAAACCCATATGTCTGACTCCGTTCAATATATTCCATTCCAGCCATTACAATGAGCCAGTCCTCCAAGCTCCTCCCATCAGCCTCCTCTGACACACACACTCTCCAAGGTCTTCTCTTGTCTGGAAAAGGGTTATACAAAAGAGATGTAGGGGACTAGTCTACCCCTATGTCTCTCTCTCTCTCTCTCTCTCTCTCTTTTCATCACCCTTTCCTTAGAATTCAAATGGAAAACATCTGCCCAACCCATGGGTCTTTCCAATCCAGGCCTCCTTTGGAAGACTCCCTTGTCTGTGGCTACACCTGCTGCTAGTTTATGGACCGTACTGTCTTGATCGAAACAGTGACACCAACACATACATACCCACTACTGTTCTCCTGGAGCCTTTGATCTGACGCCTGGATCAACGCTTTCCCAGGCCTCCCAGCACCCACCATACATTGACATTGTACGTTCCCAGTCCTTTACTTCTTCCAGGCAGACGTCCACCTCCACCCAACCACCCTGTCCCTCCAACCTCTGTCTCACATCTGCTTTGCTGGCTAGACGTGTAATTTCCCCTGTTACGTCATACTCGGACACTCAGGCACTCCAGACACACATACAGACAAAGGCATTAGAACTGTATGCTCAACAGGGTCCAGCACTACCAGACAAAGAGCCTTTTCATACAAAACATCAGCCTCTCCTTCCCAATACCAGCCAGGTCATCTCTACTTCATTGCTGGTTAACGTGTAGGGTATATGGGGAGAGTATTGAAAACAGGGGAAAACGCACACATACAATTGAAGCACGAGATCTGGACAAAAGATGAAACACATGATCAAAATGTATTTTTTTTTTTTTACATGAGACATTTCTTATTATATTGGGACTAGTCCTCATTCACTCAAACAGCTGCACTGTTGCTTCCCTCTAAGAGGTGAGTCACCTACTTTAGACTACATTGGCTTTGAAAGGGGACCTGACACCTGCTTGGGAAGTAAATGAACACCAGAGCAGGATGACAGTAAACCCTCTCAGAGGAACTAATGAGAGCCCTTCCTTAGTTCCTGCTGGTTCAGGTTGCTGCTGAAGGAGTGGATCTGAAGAAGTTGTGACCATCCGTGACTCTCCAGTGACAAGACCATCTATTCATCACCTGTGCTGAACACAAGTACTACTGACGGCTACTGTTCTGTTGTACTTCTACAATGGCCATAAAGACAAACATTCACTTTCATAAGGACTTTTGGATGCAAAACAATGACTTCTCTTATTAGATATTCTTATGAGAAATAGATTGGGTAAGTACAACGTCAAACAAATCAAGTGCGAAATGAGCGTTCCAGTTGAGTAAAACACATTTTCATTACAGATTGGCATCGCGTGAGGAAAATGCCCTGCACGGTTTAACTGATTTCATGGAGTGGACACACCTTATTGCTGGGGCACGTGAGACTCAGCGGGCCAGAACATCTGTGGGGCTCAAAGGGACAGACAGGCTGGGGTCAGACGTCCTGGGCTAAATGCTTCTGGGAAAGGGCGAGAGATTTAGGGATTCTTCAAAGGGTTCTCCTATGGGGCAGCTGAAGAACCCTTTAAGGTTCTAGATAGCACCTTTTTTTCTAAGAGTACCACCAAACCAAAGAGAGAGAAATGTAATAGGTGAGAGAAAAGGATGGAATATGAAGAGAGGGAGGAGGGGAGAGAAAGAGGGCAGAACTGACCGGGGGAGGAAGAAGGGAGGAGGGGAGAAAAAGAGGGCAGAACTGACAGGGGGCAGAAGAAGGGAGGAGGGGAGAGAAAGAGGGCATGAAGGAAAGGGGGAGGAAGAAAGGAAGGAGGGGAGAGAAAGAGGGCAGAAAGGACAGGGGGAGGAAGAAATGGAGGAGGGGAGAGTAAGAGGGCAGAAAGGACAGGGGAGGAAGACATGGAGGAGGGGAGAGTAAGAGGGCAGAAAGGACATGGGGTGGAAAGAAAGGGAAAGTCATCACCAACTAGGACGGCAGGGAGTGAGCTGGCCGGTGTGTTTGAACTGCCAGAACCCTGGGCCCATTAGCTGTACTAATGCAGCGTTTGGAGGGAGGGAAACCGAGCACCCAGAAAACCTTTTAATGTCTGCCATAACTCCTTTACCATGTGGAACAGCCAGAGATTTTTAACATGTCTGCTGTATGCATTTGGAACTGGGCCAGGTAACCCCTCTGCCACCCCACCCCTCTCCTGCTAGACCCGCAATTAGAGGGTGTGTGTGTGTGTGTGTGTGTGTGTGTGTGTGTGTGTGTGTGTGTGTGTGTGTGTGTGTGTGTGTGTGTGTGTGTGTGTGTGTGTGTGTGCGCACTTTAGGAAATGAGGCCCAATTAAACTGGGCAGTGTCTGCCTTATTAGAAAAACTGTGTTTGTATAGGGAGCACTAGAGAGAAAGAAAAATAGCCAGGTCTGTGAAAAAAGTGCACTGATCAGCAGCACACACACACACACACACACACACACACACACACACACACACACACACACACACACACACACACACACACACAGAGTCAATCGTTTAGGTAAACTCCAAGCCTCCCACACCTACAGATATAGGAATCCGTTGTGTTGTGAGAAGGTAGGGGTGGTATACAGAAGATAGCCCTATTTGGTAAAAGACCAAGTCCATATTATGGCAAGAACAGCTTGAAATAAGCAAAGAGAAACGACAGTCCATCATTACTTAAAGACATGAATGTCAGTCAATGAAGGTCAGAACTTTGACATTTTCTTAAAGTGCAGTCGCAAAAACCATCAAGCGCTATGATGAAACTGGCTCTCATGAGGACTGCCACAGGAAAGGAAGACCCAGAGTTATCTGTGCTGCAGAGGATAAGTTCATTAGCGTTAACCGCACCTCAGATTGCAGCCCAAATAAATGTTTCACAGAAGTAACAGACACGTTACAACAACTGTTCAGAGGAGACTGCGTGAATCAGGCCTTCATGGTTGAATTGCTGCAAAGAAACCACTACTAAAGGACACAAATAATAAGAAGAGACTTGCTTGGGCCAAAAAACGGTGGAAATCTGTCCTTTGGTCTGATGAGTCCAAATTTTAGATTTTTGGTTCCAACTGCCGTGTCTTTGTGAGAGTAGGTGAATGGATGATCTCCGTGTGTGTGGCCTCCACAATTACCCGACCTCAACCCAATTGAGATGGTTTTGGATGAGTTGGGATGACCACAAAGTGAAGAAAAAGCAGCCAACAAGTGCTCAGCATATGTTGAAACTCCTTCAAGACTGTTAGAAAAGCTGGTTGAGAGAATGCCAAGAGTGCAAATCTGTCATCAAGGCAAAGGGTGGTTACTATGAAGAATCTCAAATATAAAACATATTTTGATTTGTTTAACACTTTTTTGGTTACTACATGGTTCCATATGTGTTATTTCATCATTTTGATGTCTTCACTATTTTTCTACAATGTAGAAGATAGTAAAAATAAAGAAAAACACTTGAATGAGTAGGTGTGTCCAAACTTTTGACTGGTACTGTATATTGTCACAGAAAAATTATCCTGCAGCAACAGGATTTTAACGGTTAGTCCATAATGTTGGTGGATCGGTGGTTAGGCTATGAGCTGGCCACAAGTAGGCTACGTGAAAAGTGCAATACTGTTAAAGGGATACTTTAGGATTTTGGCAGTGAAGCCCTTTATCTACTTCCCCAGAGTTAGATTAACTCCTGAATACCATTTGTATGTCTCTGTATCATCCAGTATGATGGAAGCAAGTGGTTGTTTTGTGAGCCAATGCTAGCTAGCGTTAGCGCAATGCCTGGAAATCTATGGTATCTACTAGTATGCTAGTATGACGTAGCAGATACCTGGACATACCAAATATGGACAGAGCAGATACCATAGACTTCCAGTCATTGCTCTAACTCAAGTTAGCAATAACGCTAACGCTAGTTGGCTCATTCCTACTCTGCGGTACCTTTTCTGTCCCCAGCAAATATCATTTCTTATTTAGTACAAAAAAGGCTATAAACATAAGGTCAGGTGTTATTTACCTTAAAAACACAAAATTATTGGTCTTGAAATGGAATTGTTTGTATTTTGAACACTTTTTTTCAGTGGATGTAGGCATTTTGCCATGTCCCCGGTTTGTCACGTCTTGACCTTAGTTCCTTTTTTATGTCTCTGTTTTAGTTTGGTCAGGGCGTGAGTTGGGGTGGGCATTCTATGTTGTGTATTCTAGGTTTTGTTTTCTGTGTCTGTGTTTTACCATACAGACCTGTTTCGGTTTTCATTTATTTCTTTTGTTCTTTTGTATTCTGTGTTCGGTTATGTTTCATTAAAATATGGAGACTTACCACGCTACTCCTCTTCAGAAGAGGAGGAAAACCGTTACATGGGTGTTATTCATCAACTTCTCAGAGAAATGTATGCCATAAAATAATAACATATTTAAAATGTTTCTTTATTTTTTTATAGTCCTAGTTAAAATCTCTCATCAAAACGTTTTGTTCATGATTATTGTATTATTAATGTGTTTATAATTTTCTGTGTTCCCTGATTTCGGTTTCCACCCTGTTACTTCTCCACCCTGTAATTCTCCACCCTGTTACTTCTCCACCCTGTTACTTCTCCACCCTGCAATTCTCCACCCTGTTACTTCTCCACCCTGTAATTCTCCTTTTAAAAAAAAAAAAAAAAGCCCCTTCCCACAATTACATCACATTCAGCAAGTGTCATAATTTTTGGGGTGGGAAAACGGTGCAAATCTGAATAAATTTAAACACTCGGTTGTATCTATTTTCCCATGTTTCATGCTGTTGGTCTGTTTGTAACCAACCTGTTAGGCTAAATTATAGAGAAAATGAATCACATTTCAAAATACGTTTTATATAGAAGTTAAAATCCTTTTCAAGTGTCAATCATTATGCTAGCTCAATCTCAATCACCCACAGAGCTATGGCTAATTAGGTTCCACCCTGTTAGGATTATGCGCCTAACAGTGGTGAATTGTATAGTTTTTGTAGCTGCCTGAGCTTGCCCAATATGTTGTTCTGAAAGTCAACAATGTCCTTTTTGTTGTTGTTGTTTTGTTATGAGGTCCAGAAGGCACCGGGCCGTAGGAATGACCCATCTAGGAACTTCCTTCAAACTGCACGCAGAGAGATACAAATGGTATCCACACGTTCATCTGACTCTGAGGAATTAGATAAATAGCTTCATTTGGGGCGGCAGGTAGCCTTGTGGTTAGAGCGTTGGGCCAGTAACCAAAAGGTTGCTAGATCAAATCCCCGAGCTGACAAGGTAAAAATATGTCCTTCTGCCCCTGAACAAGGCAGTTAACCCACTGTTCCCCGGTAGGCTGTCATGAGGTATCCATTTAATATAAGTTTGTGTATGTTTTCAGTGAAGGTCATCTGCAGGAATGATCAAAACTATGTGGATCCTTCATTTGTAAAGGCAGGATGAGCTGATAGATGAGGAATGGGCTGATGAGCTCATAAACAGGAAAGATAATGGAAAAGGTGTGAGAATGGGTGTGAGATTTTTTTGTGAGTTTGTGTGTGTGTGTGTGTGTGTGTGTCTGTATGTGTATGTGTGAGAGAGAGAGAGAGAGAGAGAGAGTGAGAGTAAGAGAGGCAACAAAAAAGATGAAGGTAAGTAATGAGAGAGAGGGTGACGCAGAAGGAAAAGACGGAGAGATAAAAACTGGCTATCCAACAGGTACAAATTATTAATGTAATGAGGGTCGGCGTCTTCTTGTTTGAATGGCATGTTCAGCACGCTCAGCATCCACTCGTATAATAACCAAACCCTGGGTTTTCTGTTTCCACTCTAACACACTAGAGTGCACTTAAACAAACACCCAGACTCCAATCTCGTCTGCTGTTATTAACGAATACTGTTAGACAAGCTCGTGGACAGGGGAGACCATAAATTCCAGGCCAGCAAGGTCATTTGTGCGGTTGTTCGCATTCACGACACACGTTGACCTCAAGCTGCCAGAGCAGCAGCAGTCAAACGCAACAGAGGGGATACAGTAATGATCTCAAACACCCAAGCATTTTAACATGCCAACGCACACATAGCACACAACCATACACATGCACACAACCATACACATGCATACACACGTGTATAGTGAGTACACACACACAGACACACACACTCTGCGTAACCCTCTCTGGGGATCACTCCATCCAGTGATTACGGCTGATCAACGCGAGGCAGCAGCCGGACGGGAGCCATTGTTCTTTCTTCCATGAGGTCTGTCTGTCTGTCTGAGTGCCAGGCCTCACTAACAGCGCAGCTCAGTGCAGTGTGGCAAGGACTGCAGGACTACTAAAGGCTTTGTAATGGATCAGGGAGGTTGGAGTGGACTACCTGCATTAAGTTGGATCGAAAAGATGTGGGACAGGGTTAGATGAGGGGTTCGGGTGGGACACATGGCCAAGAAGAGGGATTTAGAGGGTACCTCTACCTACACTCCTCAGGTGGGCTGGGGGGTTTGGAATGAAACGGGAGGAAGGAGGGGAGATGGGGAGTTGGAGCTGCAGTAGGAACTAGGAACTCTGGTGTACTGTAGGGCAGGTACATGGGGTTTCTTTCTCCAATCCACCTGGCCTGCACCCCTCATACAGTACATACCCCTGTAACTGAGACACCATGTCTAATCTAGACTTTTCCCTCCAGTTCAGTCCCAGTCTGAAGGCCATTGTTGCAGAGAGGCACAGAGGTACTTTTGGCAGGTTCCTATCTCTCCAACCGAGGACAGACAAATTGTGTCTTTGGCTGCCCTGGTTCATATACACAAAGAGAGGATTTAAAGTTCAGTTGATTGCTTGGTTTACTGCCCACGATGAGAAGGAGAGAGAGAATAGGAGAGACTATGGGGAAATGAAGCTCTGTCTTATCTGGTAAGTCATCTAGCCTACACCTTGAGCAGGCCAAGCTATTATACAACAGGCAGGCAGACACACACGCATGCAGGCACGCATTTCTTACAGAACTTTTGCATCCTTTCGTTGAGAACAGAAGAGCGAACATATCTGTAGTAAATAGCCATATTTAAACATCCAAAATGCCCTACGTCAACTAAAGGTCGGCCATAGAACTGGAATTACTAATTATAGTTCAATGAGGTCAACATTCTTGCTGCGTTGTGACTTTTTCACCTCAGCCACACCTTGTTTACTAACTCTAATCCACCAGAGCAGACAGACAGAGGTAGACAGAGAGATCCCCCGGCATCACAAGACAGATAATAATTACACTATTACACAACACAGAGTAGCCCAGCCAGGGTGCTACATTATTTCTACCTCAACTCTGCCCAGCTATTGCTTGCTCTGCAGTTCCTGTTAAGCAGGTATAACTAGGGCATGGTGAAACGACTATATCACACTTCATCACCCAGTCACCGAGAGGTGAATCAGGGTGCCAGGATGCCTGAATCTGGGCCAACTACCTGTCACTCATACACCCCTGGAAGCTCATTGGATGACACGGGAGCCTGAAATACACACAATGAGAGGTCATGACCCCTGACAAGGGAACAAAGGACACACATGAGAGGTTGTGACCCTGTTGGGTAGAGTAAAGAAAAAACACGCATGGGGGTTTGTGTGACGCATAGGTAGCACAGACCTACTAGGCTACTGTAGTGATCGAGAGTGGAGGGAGGATACAAACATAGGCACCCCACTACCAACCCTCCATAGATTTAAAAGGGGAGTGAAAACACACTCTCCTCTCTCTCTCTCTCGTTGGGTATGGAAATCTCAGAATTTTTGGTGGCCTTCCTAAGCCAGGATTCAGACACGGCAAGGACATCAGGGTTGGCAGAGTGTGCTAAAGCAGTGAGTAAAACAAATTGAACCCTAAATCTGTAAACAAGGGCACACTCACAGACGTTATCCTGACCAACTGGCCCTCCAAATACACCTCCGCTTCTCTCTCTCTCTCTCTCTCTCTCTCTCTCTCTCTCTCTTCCCTCTCTTCCCCCCAGCCTACAGGTTAGAACATACACACATCAAATATAGAGCGAGGCAGATCTGGAGACCAAAACAAAGTGAGGATATATGAGCGTGAGATGAATAAGACAAAAAAAAATCAGCGATCAAAGTGGGAGAGGAGAAGAGAGAGAGAGAAGAGTGAGAAGATCTGGAGAACATCAATGTAGTGGACAGGGTACAACTCAGTAAGCACTGCAGAGCACTGCCAGAAGAACCCAGGAGCTCTGCGAGGTTGCCTGCGTATGTCAAAGTGTGTAAATATGTCTGTATGTGTGTGTGTGTGTTGAGCGTGTCTGTCAGCAACTTGTTCCTACAATGTGTTAAAGTTAGACATTCTGGCGCCTGGAGAAACATCAGACGTAGAGAAACAGAGCAATAACAAAAGCAATAACCACACAGAGAGATATATAGATAGAGGGGAGAGAGACGGATACAGAGAGGAAGAGAGATAGAGAAGGGAAGTTAGAGAGAGGGCGAGAAAGATGTGAGTGGTGGGGTCGTTTCTGCCACGTGCATACTGTGCAGTCTGTAGCCTCAGACTCAGATAAACACATGAGCTATTTGGCTGCAGGGAGAGACAAAGGCTGAACTCCTGAGTCAGCCAAATACAGTCTTAGGAGGAGAGGAGAGCCAGGGCAATTAGAAAAAAGGAGAGCAAAATGCAACAGAAGAGGAGAGAGTCAAAACGGAAAGAGAGAGAGAGAGAAAAGGAGAGAAGTACAGCAGGTTGGCCAGTAGCAGTAGCCCCCGTCTGGAGCTGGGGAACCTGAGAAGGTTCTCTCAAGCTCTGCTGGCCAGATCTGGGTCGACAGTGTGCCAGACAGGAAAGGAGAAGAAAGACCCAAACCACTAGTCTGCACACTCTTCTCACTTCAGCATTTCCTCAGGAAACATCAGAGGGGAGGGGAGGGGAAGGGAACTGGGAACTGGGACCTGGTCAACCAGCCAAGATGAGGTGCTAATTGAGTTCATGGTAGATGAGTTTCAAAAGCAGGGTTCCCTCGCTTTTGTTAAAAAGCGTATTTTCAAAGGCTTCCTGGTCCCATGTGTCAGCAGAGCGTGCATGTTGTCAACGCAGTGGCAAGTGGTACTGAGTTGAAAGGTTGTACAGCAGCTTTCGAGGTTCGGGGTGGGGACGGAGCCAGGGAGGTTTTACAAGGGCTAAGCGATGGAAACATGCTGAGGGAGAGCTTTTCCTAAAGCCATTGGGTTGAACTAAATCCAAATTCAGCAAGATAATAATTTATTTCACTTGTGTAAGCTGTTTTACCACCGAGCCAGCAATATCCGAGGTCTCTAATTACTGCATAAGGATAAGGTGAGGTACAAGACAAGCCATTGGATTTTAACGATACACTGCAATGTTTTTATAACGTTGCAATAGACTGCAAAAGCAACACAAATTTCCCTTAAGTTAGTGTTATTTTAGTGAACGATACAGCATACATTTTTTTCAAGACAGGATCTGTAAAATCAATTCATAGCCCTTCCTATTGGAAAAACTACTGCCCCACATCATCGTGCCGGTCATTTTCAAAAGTGTAGCACGTGCAGCACTCTTTTGCTCTGCCAACAGAGGTACACCAGAGGTATACAACTGAAAAATATAACCCCTTGTATTTCCCATTCCAACTAATTGAGGACATTTGTTAACCTGAAAGTGTGTGTTTAAAATCTGCCGTGTTTCCCGTGGGCCTTTTAGAAGACACCGTATTAAAAGCTTTAAAGAGCCCATCTCTCTTCTCCCCTCTGTTTATATCTCTCTGATGTGTGTTTGCAGGCGGATAAAGAACGACCTCTGGAGCAGGTCTAAAAGCAGGGCTTACAGATCTGATTGCTGCCTGCCTGGGTGGCTCTATCTATGTTTGACTGGCTCACACGGGTGTTTGAACGGCTTTCACAACAACCCAGGTTTGATGAGTTTCAGAAGGGAACTCCTGGCCCGGGTTAAGAGCGCTGTGGCACGCAGGTCTGTTGTTTGGTGAGGATTAGATTTCAGCATCAAGATTTTAGCTAGCTACTCCTCTCTTCCCTTCTCTCCATCACCCCCAAAAAATGTACTATATGGAACCCTAAAGAATTCTAGCTGGAACCAAAAAGGATTCTACCTGGGACCAAAAAGTGTACTCAGTATTCCCCGCAGTTTGTTTTCTACCAAAATTGTGCAACCTCTGCTAACCCTCCCGCTCTCCCTTCATCTTGTCTTTTGACCCGTTTTGACTGAGGAATCAAAGGCAGGCTTTGCTGGGTAAACAACAGGAGCAGGGGAGGCTGGGGGATCATTTAAGAGGAGAGTGGACATGGAGAGAATGAGTGAGTGTGATAAAAGAAGGGATCCTGTATCACGGCCATCAGTTTAAAGAGAAAGACAGACAGTCAGTCTGGTGATTAGAGCATCACGGATCACAGACCTTACCGGAGCTCCTCATTACAGACAACTGCGTGGCCAGGAGGTGTTGCACAAAGCCTTACAGCTCATCACAGAGAATTGGCAAAGGAGTTTTTTTCTTGAATCTTGATTTGAAATGGGTTTGCATAGGACCGATTATGCGTCAGTAACGGTTCACATAGCTAACTGGTTGGGCTTATCACATTGCACCCCCATTATTTCTATCTCAACTTTGCACATTCTTCCACTGCAAATCTACCATTCCAGTGTTTATTTTTTTCATATTTTTTTAAAAACTTGCTATATTTTGTTTACTTTGCCTTTACCTCCCTTATCTCACCTCATTTGCTCACATTGTATATAGACTCATTTCTCTACTGTATTATTGACTGTATGTTTGTTTTACTCCATGTGTAACTGTGTTGTTGTTCATGTCGAACTGCTTTGCTTTATCTTGGCCAGGTCGCAGTTGTAAATGAGAACTTGTTCTCAACTTGCCTACCTGGTTAAATAAAGGTGAAATAAATCACATAAAAAATAAATAGAGAAATGGCATAGGAGTTGACCCTTGATTTTAAATGCTTTTGACCTACTCACAAAATACAATGCATGCATATTCTATACACTGACTGCACCTCAAACTGCTGTACTGTCATGCGTTGTACAGAATAATAATGTTAATTCATAATAATTAATACATTTCTGCTACTGTACTGCAAAGGAAAACAAGGTTAATGAATGACTCTTTCACTCATGCCTTTCATTTTACCCTTCTCTGCCTCCCACTCTAGCTTTCTCTCTCCCTCTCTCTCTATCCCACTCTCCGTCGCTTTCTCTCTCTCCCAGTCCTCTCTCTCTCTCTCCCTCTCTCTCTATCCCACTCTCCGTCGCTTTCTCTCTCTCCCTCTCTCTCCCTCTCTATCCCTCTCTCTCCCTCTCTATCCCACTCTCCGTCGCTTTCTCTCTCTCCCAGTCCTCTCTCTCTCCCTCTCTCTCCCTCTCTCCCACTCTCCGTCGCTTTCTCTCTCTCACAGTCCTCTCTCCCTCTCTCTCTCTCTCTCTCTCTCTCCTTCTCTCTCTATCCCACTCTCCGTCACTTTCTCTCTCTCTCCCTCTCTCTCCCTCTCTCTCTATCCCACTCTCCGTCGCTTTCTCTCTCTCCCTCTCTCTCTCTCTCTCCCCCTCTCTCTCTCTCTCTCTATCCCACTCTCCGTCGCTTTCTCTCTCTCCCAGTCCTCTCTCTCTCCCTCTCTCTCTATCCCACTCTCCGTCGCTTTCTCTCTCTCCCAGTCCTCTCTCTCTCTATCCCAATCTCTGTCGCTTTCTCTCTCTCCCAGTCCTCTCTCTCTCTCTCTCTCTCCTTCTCTCTCTATCCCACTCTCCGTCACTTTCTCTCTCTCTCTCTCTCTCCCTCTCTCTCTATCCCACTCTCCGTCGCTTTCTCTCTCTCTCTCTCTCTCTCTCTCTCTCTCTCTCTCTATCCCACTCTCCGTCGCTTTCTCTCTCTCCCAGTCCTCTCTCTCTCCCTCTCTCTCTATCCCACTCTCCGTCGCTTTCTCTCTCTCCCAGTCCTCTCTCTCTCTCTATCCCAATCTCTGTCGCTTTCTCTCTCTCCCAGTCCTCTCTCTCTCCCTCTCTCTCTATCCCACTCTCCGTCGCTTTCTCTCTCTCTCCCTCTCTCTCCCAGTCCTCTCTCTCGCCCTCTCTCTCTCTATCCCAGTCCTCTCTCTCTCTCCCTCTCTCTCTATCCCACTCTCCGTCGCTTTCTCTCTCTCCAAGTCCTCTCTCTCTCTCCCTCTCTCTATCCCACTCTTCGTCGCTTTCTTTCTCTCCCAGTCCTCTCTCTCTCCCAGTCCTCTCTCTCTGTGTCCTTTCTCCCCTTCACGCTGAGGAAATGGGGCTCCTAGCTGTGTCGATCTCCTCTGGATTAGGCAGGAATGCAGCTTCACATGGAGGCTTCAACTGGACTGTTCTTTTCTAAAGCGTCTCCACCTCTATCAATAGCTGACTGCGACAGACCTCATGCCTGAGACCAAACTGACTGACTTAGTCTAGGCTTATCACTGCAGTGGCTGGCTACTGTATTTAGAAACCTCCCCTACAACCAAAAAAATCCACACGTACATATGCACACAGAACCACAAAGGCAGATAGTTCTGTGGTGCCAGACTTAGAATACGATCCATCACCCTATTTATCACACATATCACATGACTAATGCAGTTATGACATCATTTGGCCTCCTTTTAAATCCAGGTTCCCAAACTAAGCAGTGCAGCTTTACTTATTTACAGTACTGTGAAGCCTAAGGCCTAAGTGCAGCACTACACTGACATTCAATGGGGTGGTTGAAACTGTGGGTTGAACTATGAGTAAGTGAAGTAAGAAAAGGTTGTTCGTCTATCAATTGTTGTCACTCAAACATTTTATCATTCCACTCTCCATCTCACTTCACAGCAGGAGGACCCCCTTCATTAGCTAATCAATTATGTCAATCTCAGCTGTAATCTTTAACTGTCTGCTAGAGAGTTGGTTATCGCTTCTGACAATTCCAGCTCCGCCATGAGGGTCAAAACCACAATGTTACATCACTACATCGGAGGGCCAAGGTGTTGTCCTGAAGCACACATCCATCAAACCTCCAGTGGCAGCCTATGTGTTCTCTTCCTCAGGGAGAATTAGAATCTATTCTCTCTGTTGACTCTCCTGCTCTGTGAGACCAATTACCCTTTAACCCAATGAGATAAGACTAGAACTGAGTTTCTCAAGGACACAGTCAGTTTACCTAAGATAATTAACCACTTCCTCATTCTGCACCAGATTCTACACCAGGGTGACTTCATGCCTCAAAAAAGGCTTGGGTCTCTATCAGAGTCTCAAGAAGAGAGCATTGTTCACATAACTACTTGTAATCCACTTTCAGGTAGAAATGGCTGTTGACTCTGTTCTTCTTGACCTCACCTTCCCCACTCCGGTTTAACCCATAAGAGTTAAGCCCTGTCTAACCAGGGGGGGGGGTTCTACTAAGCTATATAGAGTTGTTTTAAGGTCGTACCAAGGAGAATTTTGCTGTTTGATTTTGAATTTTAAGACCCCTTGAAGTATAAAAATGAAAACAAATTATTGATGACAAATTTTATTTGGCCTTAGTGCTATTAGCCCATACAAACGAATTGAGTAACATATTTACCACATCGAACAACAGATAGTCCCAAAAATGTAACATGTATTTAACCCCTTATTTTTGTCACTTAACAGTCTCCATATACACTGTACTTCCATAAATGTTTTCAACTGGTACCCGAGGGACCTTCAGACAAGTCTTGTGAGGCCTGTGGGCGTCCTAGACATGTACACGTTTGTGAGAGTCATATTAGTGTGTAACCCAAACTGTTAGGATGATACAGACAGAAGTTGGCAGATTGGCTGTACCGACTTCAGAAGAGTCCCAAGACGCTTGTGGGGGTCGTATAGCAAAATGGTGAACACCATCGTGTTAGTGGGAGTCTCATCTTTCCATAGAACGGTCATAGGTGAATGCGGTGGACTGAGAAGCATCCAATGCAAAGAAACATATCTCGAGCTTAAACGGACAGATTTTGTTTTTACTATGCTAATTTGATTTCCTCGGGGGCCCAGACATCGACCTTCGTTTTTTTTTTTAAAGAGTAAAAAATATATCAGCCTCTCGAGTGGCACAGTGGTCTAAGGCACTGCATCACAGTGCTAGCTGTGCCACTAGAGATCCTGGTTCGAGTCCAGGCTCTGTCGCAGTTGTCCGGGTTAAGCGGGCGTTGTGTCAAGAAGCAGTGTAGTTCTCGACCTTTGCCTCTCCCGAGCCCCCTATCCACATCGACGGGACAAAAGTGGAGAGAGTGGAAAGTTTTAAGTTCCTTGACAAACTGAAATGGTCCACCCACACAGACAGCGTGGTGAAGAAGGCGCAGCAGTGCCTTTTCAACCTCAGGATGCTGAAGAAATTCGGCTTGTCACCAAAAACACTCACAAACTTTTACAGATGCACAATCGAGAGCATCCTGTCGGGCTGTATCAATGCCTGGTACGACAACTGCTCCGCCCACAACCGTAAGGCTCTCCAGAGGATAGTGAGGTCTGCACAATGCATCACCAGGGGCAAACTACCTGCCCTCCATGACACCTACACCACCCAATGTCACAGGAAGGCCAAAAAGATCATCAAGGACAACAACCACCCGAGCCACTGCCTGTTCACCCCCCTATCATCCAGAAGGTGAGGTCAGTACAGGTGCATCAAAGCTGGGACCGAGAGACTGAAAAACAGCTTCTATCTCAAGGCCATCAGACTGTTAAACAGCCACCACTAACATTGAGTGGCTGCTGCCAACATACAGACTCAAATCTCTAGCCACTTTAATAATTAAAAATTGGGATGTAATAAATGTATTACTAGCCACTTTAAACAATGCCACTTTATATAATGTTTACATACCCTACATTACTCATCTCATATGTATATACTGTACTCTATACCATCTACTGCATCTTGTCTATGCCGTTCGGCCATCGCTCATCCATATATTTTTATGTACATATTCTTATTCATTCCTTTACACTTGTGTGTATAAGGTAGTTGTTGTGAAATTGTTAGATTACTTGTTAGATATTACTGCATGGTCAGAACTAGAAGCACGAGTATTTCGCTAGACTCACATTAACATCTGCTAACATGCATCTGTGTATGTGACAAATAAAATTAGATTTTATTAAATTTAATTTACGGGAGTAGCAGCGATGGGACAGGACTGTAACTACCAATCGGATACCAAGAAAATGTTCCGTTTTTTTTTCTTTAGAAAGAGTAAGAAAGATATCTTAACCATAAAGACCTAATCTCTGGAATCTTAACCTCTAAAAATCAGCCACCTTGAAAACTCTAGAAACTAGAGTGGGTAGCCAATAACTGTCAAAGAATGTTTTAATGAGGGCATTGAGAAGATTTTAAAGAGGGATCTGTCAAGAGTTGTGCACAGCCTGACAAAAAAGACAAAACAACCAATGAATGAGCTCATATCCAAGGAGAGTGTAGTGACATCAACAGGGTATCATCAAGGTGCAAAAAAGGGCCATTAAACTTTCTGTGACAGACAGACCGTACTTTGGTCAAAACACTACTGTCCACACTATAAAACCCTAGCCTTCTCCTTCATGGGAAAGCTTCACTTCACAGAGATTATACCTCTCTGAAAAAGATCAGATGAGCTCTGGGTCGATCAGTGTTTGCGCTAGCCCACTAGCCCATTATTCTGCCTCTCCTGTCTCCAGTCCCCCACCATGTGTAATGTACAGCATGTGGCGGATTTGGAGTTTACATAAGTGCATATCTTTCAGCTGGGCTAAACCACTGAGCTGAGCTCTGGGACCCTTGGCTTGTGAGGAGGCACTGTAGGCAGTACCATCAGGCAGTACAGTCTCCTCAAACACCCACCCTGCCTGAACTCTGAACCTCAGCTCTCAACGGTCCATTGCAGGGCCCCAATGCTAAAAGCTATCAGGCAGGCCAGACGTCAAACCTTCCAGATGAAAGGTAATGACCGCTGACACACTATGGGAACATGTTACTTTGAATGCTCAGCATTTTTTTTTGTGTTATCTTCATTGTGTTGTAAAGATATAATTCAATAACACTGTAAAAAAGACTTAATAGAACAACTTCTGGCTTTGGTCCATGAGTTCATTGTAGGTTCAAGAAACTGGTGACTAGTCCAATATTCAATATGGCAAAGAAACATGCTAAAAAATAAAGTCAGAAAATAGCATTCCAAAGGTCTCATTATTCTTCCAGTTAGCTACACGTACTAAGTGAGAGGTGACATCTTGACATACAGCACTGTTCTTCATTCATCAGCAATTCACATTAGTTCACATGGGATCAATGGTTGATGACGAATGGGACAGATAATGAAAGATAAATGCCCCAGTTTTCTCTGCTAAGGGAAACCACATGTGCTCTCTCTCTGGCCTGATCTGAGTCCCTCACTTGAGCCAGAGAAAGAAAGAATAAAAAAAGTGTGCGTGTTTTCAGAAGCACAAAAGGGTTCTTTGTTGTCACCCTAGCAACCACAGGTGAATGACATCCTCCTCCCTCCCTGTGACTGAGGCAAATTGGAATTAAGCGGTCTGGTATGTGTGACTATGTGTGTGTGTGACTTTAGCGATTGAAGCCATGTCTCTCTGTGTGCTTGCGTGCGTGCGTGCGTGCGTGCGTTTGTGTGTGTGTGTGTGTGTGACCTTGCTGATTGAAGCCATATCTCAGTGTGTGTGTGTGTGACCTTGGTGATTGAAGCCATATCTCAGTGTGTGTGTGTGTGATTGTGTGTCTCAGTATCAGTTTTCCCATGAGAGAGAAACAGGGAAAACCCACACGTTACGAAGTAGCTCATGACTCCCTAACCCCAACCATTGGCCCAGCTACATTCAAACATTTTACCGAGAGCTAAAACAGGACAATGATGTTAAAACACAGACACCGACCTCAAATGGAGACGAGAAGACATGAGTATACCACATACATTCATGACATCATGCATACAGCTACCACCATGAGGTTGGGTTACACACTGCAACCATAGCCAACACACTTTTCTCACAATGTCACCAGGACTGTTTAACTCACAAGCTACACACATGATAAACACACTACACAGAAGCACGAGGTTTAAGTTAGCATGTTAGCTACACTCAGTGGTGTAAAGTACTTAAGTAAAAATACTTTAAAGTGCTACTTAAGTATTTCTTGGGGGGTATCTGTACTTTACTTTACTATTTATATTTCTGGCAACTTTTACTTTACTACATTTCAAAATAAAATAATGTACTTTTTACTCCATACATTTTCCCTGACCTCCAAAAGTACACGCTACATTTTGACAGGAAAATGGTCCAGTTCACACACTTATCAAGAGAACATCCCTGGTCATCCCTACTGCATCTGATCTGGCAGACTCACTAAGCACAAATGCTTCGTTTGTAAATTGTCTGAGTGTTAGAGTGTTCCCCTGGCTATCCGTCAATAAAAATGTAAAAAAACTTTGTGCCGTCTGGTTTGCTTAATATAATGAACTTGAAATGATGTATACTTTTACTTTTGATACTTAAGTATATTTAAAACCAAATACTTTTAGACTTTTACTCAGGCAGTATTTTACCGGGTGACTTTTACTTTTACCTGAGTCAATTTTTATTAATGTATGTTTATTTTTACTCAAGTATGACAATTTAGTACTTTTACACCACTGGCTACACTCACAGACTGACAGAGGAGTGTGAGAGAGACTGTTGGAAGCGGTGGAGGGATATAGGGTTACCCCCGCCAACAGAAGCCAGTGCTTGCATGTCCCTTGTGTCCCTTCTCTCTACAAAACATGTGACACAGAGACATGTGTATATCAAATCAAATCAAATGTTATTTGTCACATACACATGGTTAGCAGATGTTAATGCGAGTGTAGCGAAATGCTTGTGCTTCTAGTTCCGACAATGCAGTAATAACCAACAAGTAATCTAACTAACAATTCCAAAACTACTGTCTTGTACACAGTGTGAGGGGATAAAGAATATGTACATAAGGATATATGAATGAGTGATGGTACAGAGCAGCATAGGCAGATACAGTAGATTGTATCGAGTACAGTATATACATATGAGATGATTATGTAAACAAAGTGGCATAGTTAAAGTGGCTAGTGATACATGTATTACATAAGGATACAGTCGATGATATAGAGTACAGTATATACGTATGCCTATGAGATGAATAATGTAGGGTAAGTAACATTATATAAGGTAGCATTGTTTAAAGTGGCTAGTGATATATTTACATCATTTCCCATCAATCCCATTATTAAAGTGGCTGGAGTTGAGTCAGTGTCAGTGTGTTGGCAGCAGCCACTCAATGTTAGTGGTGGCTGTTTAACAGTCTGATAGCCTTGAGATAGAAGCTGTTTTTCAGTCTCTCGGTCCCAGCTTTGATGCACCTGTACTGACCTCGCCTTCTGGATGATAGCGGGGTGAACAGGCAGTGGCTCGGGTGGTTGATGTCCTTGATGATCTTTATGGCCTTCCTGTGACATCGGGTGGTGTAGGTGTCCTGGAGGGCAGGTAGTTTGCCCCCGGTGATGCGTTGTGCAGACCTCACTACCCTCTGGAGAGCCTTACGGTTGAGGGCGGAGCAGTTGCCGTACCAGGCGGTGATACAGCCCGCCAGGATGCTCTCGATTGTGCATCTGTAGAAGTTTGTGAGTGCTTTTGGTGACAAGCCGAATTTCTTCAGCCTCCTGAGGTTGAAGAGGCGCTGCTGCGCCTTCTTCACAATGCTGTCTGTGTGAGTGGACCAATTCAGTTTGTCTGTGATGTGTATGCCGAGGAACTTAAAACTTGCTACCCTCTCCACTACTGTTCCATCAATGTGGATAGGGGGGTGTTCCCTCTGCTGTTTCCTGAAGTCCACAATCATCTCCTTAGTTTTGTTGACGTTGAGTGTGAGGTTATTTTCCTGACACCACACTCCGAGGGCCCTCACCTCCTCCCTGTAGGCCGTCTCGTCGTTGTTGGTAATCAAGCCTACCACTGTTGTGTCGTCCGCAAACTTGATGATTGAGTTGGAGGCGTGCGTGGCCACGCAGTCGTGGGTGAACAGGGAGTACAGGAGAGGGCTCAGAACGCACCCTTGTGGGGCCCCAGTGTTGAGGATCAGCGGGGAGGAGATGTTGTTGCCTACCCTCACCACCTGGGGGCGGCCCGTCAGGAAGTCCAGTACCCAGTTGCACAGGGCGGGGTCGAGACCCAGGGTCTCGAGCTTGATGACGAGCTTGGAGGGTACTATGGTGTTGAATGCCGATCATACACACACGCACACGCACACACACACACGCACACGCACACACGCACACACACACACACATTGAGGAACAGAGTGTTCTTTGTCCCAAAAGTAATTTGAGAAGCAGAATGTCTTTGCATAACACAGATTTGAATAATGTAAATAAATTGGTAGGTAGAGTGTGTTGATGTACAGGTGAGTATGCTTTTTCCAGGCCTTTAAACTGTGTATGGCAAAGACAGAGAGAGTCAGATTCACAGATTCAACCACAAAGAAGGGCACCTATTGGTAGATGGGTACAAAAAAACATACATTTCCCTTTGAGCATGGTGAAGTTATTAATTACACTTTGGATGGTGTAATACACCCAGTCACTACAAAGATACAGGTGTCCTTCCTAACTCAGCTGCTGAAAAGGAAGGAAACAGCTCAGGGATTTCACCATGAGGCCAATTGTGACTTTAACATAGTTACAGAGTTTAATGGCTGTGATAAGAGAAAACTGAGGATGGATCAACAACATTGTAGTTACTCCACAATATGAACCTAATTGACAGAGTGAAAATAAAGAAAGCCTGTAGATAATACAAATATTTCAAAACATGCATCCTGTTTGCAACAAGGTACTAAAGTAATACTGCAAAAATGTGGCAAAGCAATTGACTTATTGTCCTGAATACAAAGTTTTATGTTTGGGACAATATCAATACAACACATTACAGAGTACCACTCTCCAAATTTGCAAGCATAGTGGTGGCTGCATCATGTTATGGGTATGCTTGTAATTGTTTTAGGACTGGGGAGTTTTTCAGGATAAAAAAGAAACAGAATGGATCTATGCACAGGCAAAATCTTAGAGGAAAACCTGGTTCAGTCTGCTTTCCACCAGACACTGGGACATGAATTTAATGTGATTTTCCCGTGATTATTATTATGTGAACTTGCAATTTTACATGTGGAACTGCAATTTTACATGTGAGGTGAAAACATGGTTTTCTCCTCACATGAGAAAAGATGGTGTTAGCATGTGAACTCTAATTCTAATACATGTGACATTATACCTCAACATCTAAAAATGTGAAATTGCAAATGTAATGTTGTTTTTCTGTAAGAATGCCGAGATTGTACCAGCCGAGATTGTACCTGAACTACTATTGACAGAAAGACAATGCGGTCCAAGAATGCAGCAGAAATCAGATTACAGTCACCTGCACAGCGCTTCATCAAAGGAGCCTTTCTCAGTGAGTCTGAGGTCGAGATTATTGCAGGTGACAAACGACATTTCTTCATTCATTCATTATCTCCACTCAGACTGGGACTATTGTTCATAATCTACCCCTGCCTGGAGGCTGAAAGTCGAAGCTATGAGGGATGGAAGGCAGTGACAGTTTCAACCATGGCAGCATGGTATGTTGAGAAGTACACAAACAAAAGCGGGTTAATTGTAGTCTGCCAGACAGCAGAGAGATGAGAGGAAAGGATAAGAGTCGACAGACAGAGTCAACGAGGGGAAACCCCACCTACACATCCTGCCTGGTGACAGAGGAGTGTCAGAGGACATCTTGGTTGAATTTATTAACACGGATGTCATGTTAGGGCTGTTTGTGTCTGTGTCTGAAATGGCATCCTATTCTAGTCTATAAAGTACACTACTTTTGACCAGGGCCCATACGGCTCTGGTCAAAAGTAGTGCAATATATAGAGAATAGGGTGCCATAGCGCTCTGGTCAAAAGTAGTGCACTAGAATTCCATTTCGGACTCATGCTGTGTCACAGATTTAAAGAAAGCGTACTCTCCTTTGGGACTCCATTGTTCTAAACACAATTCTAATAGAATTGGAGGGGTTCTAAAGATAGAATGGAAGTATTTTTCATTGTGATCTATCTACTTTTGTCAAGGTGCCCCTTGCTGACATCGCTAAAACAGGTTCATGAGGCATATGCTCTATTTTGAAGAGACATATTTTGGATTTATCCCCTGTGTCACACTGCGCTGAGGGAATGATTCCAGAATAATGCTGTAACTTTTGTTTCAGGGCACCCGTAATACAAAAACTGAAAAGAGCTGCTGGGCTCGATTACAAATAGTCACACAAAGTACAGTAGCAAAAGCTTCACCCCGTAACAGTGGCATAAAAATAACAATATATGCTTTAGCATCTGCTCCAGCAGTGTTCAATACATCACTGGGCTCTCTCTCTCTCTCTGTCTCTCTCTCCGCAGGGCATATTGAAATGGACTAAACAGATGCAGATTGGCATTTATTGTTATCAATCTTTCCCTGAGGCAGATCTGCAGAATGGTCACTAGCTGGCACAGCCACAAAGTCATAAAATCTGATTTTAAACCACACTGCTAACCCCAATGCCTAACCCTAACCTGAAATTAAGATCAAAAAGCTCATTTTTATTTTCATGAATTTTTACAATATAGACATTTTTTACTTTGCTGCTGGCCCATCTAGCGGAAATCGCTCAGTTCTGCCTCGAGGACAGTAAATGTCAACATTCTAAACAGAGGGCCAATCTGGCAACCTGCTGAGCCAATCTGACTATGAGGTTAGAACAGTATGCAGTAGTGCTCTTGGGGAGAATCCATTGTCTAACCACAGATGGAGTAATACCATCAGTAAATATCACTAATAATAATAATGTATGAAAGGTTGTGGGCTCATTGACACACAGGCAGTGGTGTTCTTTCTGAGGGAACAAACACACAGACAAAATAAAGTCAACATTTAGGTTGGCCGTGTTTTCTCGCAGTCACCCGCCTCACCATTCCTCCCTGCTGCTATAGAGGCTAATTATGGAATAAGTCGTAGAGAGAGAGTTCGACAAGGTGGTGTAGAGTACAGCCCATCACTCCAGGGGATTAATGATTTCCCTCGTGTTACCACAGCTCGCTCTCACACACACACACACACACACACACACACACACACACACACACACACACACACACACACACACACACACACACACACACACACACACACACACACACACACACAAACACACACACACACACACACACACACACGCCCCTTGAGCAAGGCTGACAGAGGTTGGTGGACACAGAGACACAGACAGAGCTTCCTGGTCTGTAGACAGCAGACCTCCTCAGTAGAGAGACTACTGGTGAGTAAAGGAAATACTGGTGACCCTCTCATATAACTCAGACTTAATGAGTGAAAGTACACCTATACCCAAACTAACTACTACACATAGCAACTACTACTCAAACTAACTACTGCCCAGACTAACTACTACCCATACTAACTACTACAAAAAATAACTAACTACCCATACTAACTACTACCCAGACTAACTACTACCCAGACTAACTACTACCCATACTAACTACTACACAGACTAACTACTACCCAGACTAACTACTACCCATACTAACTATTCCACATTCTAACTACTACCCAGACTAACTACTACCCAGACTAACTAGTACCCATACGAACTACTACACAGACTAACTACTACACATACTAATCACACAGTGACCCTCCTCCACAAGGCAATGATAGAAACAAGTCAAATACTCAAGAAAATGAACTGGCTGAATGAATTTAGAAAATGAAAAATGTATGTATATTATGTGATAACCCAATGACAAAATACAATTTCCCCAAAAATGTGAATCTAACTAATACATTGCAGCAATATGTTTGTTACTGTATAAAGACACTGGCCACATCAGTGTTTTTCCCCATCTGTCTAGCTAAACCAAATCCACAATGTGTATGATGTATGCCATCTGTGGAGTATTAATTACCTCATGATACCTATTATCATATAGGATGATATAGGATCACACAGAAACTGATACGCAGCACACGTTACTTAAGCAGACAGGCTGCTGATGGACACAGATAGAGACACAGCTTCCTGTTTAGTACTCTCAGAGGGAGTATACTGATGTCGCCCTCCGATGAATCACAGTGTTTAGAGAGAGAGCCAGAGGAATACAAATCCAGACTTTTGCAGTCTCATCCTATCCCCCGCCAGTCGCCCAGACAGTGACCAACAGTCTCAACATCATCCTACCACCCCTCCGCATACTTGAATGAAAACAGCAGTTCAATAACAGATTGACACCGCTGTTACACAACAATTCCATAAGTTGCGTTAAGTAATGAGCCGAGTGGAGAGACGACCGTCCCATTAAAACCTAATTGTGACTAATGTGGAAAAGAGAAGGGGACGAACATTAGACAACCGTATTCAAATGATAAAGTGCATTCGCCAACTAACATACGAAGACCTCACCCTCATATCAGGTTTAACCAAAGATGAATAAAGTGCAAAACCCAAGTCAAGTAAAAGTCTAATTTTCCTATATGGGTCCAGTTTATCTCAATGTACACCCAAAAACCCTCAGCTGTAGGGAGTTAAGTAACATAGAGAACCAATTTCACCTCCCACCCGTTTCCCTGCACTCCTCCCCTCGTCCCCCTGTCCCTCCTTGTACACAACCTTCTCTGTATTCCTTGATCAACAGAGCTCTGCGGTCAACAGCGGCTTCTCATATTTCGGTAATAAACTTCATCAAGGGGTAATCAGGCGGCCTCGCTCGGTGCGGCAGGGAGTAAAATAATACCGCCACCGCCACCTCGCTCCTGGCAGGCAGTCAGACAGGAAGTGCTTTAATCAGGGCTTCTTGTGCAGCTCGCTGCTAGAGGGCCTTGTTTTGTCTGAGAAAAGGAGAGTAATGCATCCACCAGGTGTTGCTAGGGCCCATGGCTGCAGATGGATGTTTGGGGCTTAGGGCCAGGGAGAAAGACAGAGAGAAGTTCAGCACTGGCGAATAAGGGGAGTATCAGAAGCGATATACTATTTTTTTGAGCCCAAATCCCATATACTTATATCACTTCCAAGTAGTGGGCCTAGTCAATCTTTAGCGTTTTGTTGACATGGGTTAACACTACACAGTTTGTCATGTTGAAATGGGGCCTCATTTTGATTCTCACATCCTCTTTCTGTAGCCTCATTCAGTGTGTTGGTTGGCCATACTGCAACCCTTAACACTCACACAACAACAACATAACAAGAAAGTCATGTATGAGTTACAAGGCATTCCCAGCTGGACAAAAGGTGCATTGAGGACGAAACATGAGCTCACTAACAGTCACATCTATGTCTACCAACCGGTTTTCAGGAACAAACAGTTCTGTCAATGTCCCTGGAACATTTAAGGAACCATTCTGGAATGTGATGCGTCACCTTGTCTTTAATGTCCATCAGGACTGGATATCGATAGCAACCGTCAGGAACTGTTTTTTTGGTAGCACAGCACAAATTGTTTAATGAAAGCCGAAAGGACAGATTAGACAGTTCAGCATTGATTCAGAATGAACTAAGTGATACCCAGATAGGGTATGAACTGGAGGGCTACTGTTTGTTCTCTCTCTGTGTACTGATCCCAAACCTCACGCCTTTTATCTTATCATCTGATAGGGTGGCCATGTCCTTGCCATGTCTTGTTCTCTCTCTCTATCTCAATCTCTCTCCCTCTCTCAATCTCAATCTCTCTCCCTTTCTCTGCCTCCTTAGTCACAGTCGATAATGCGAAGGTTGTCCACACAACAAAGAACAGTGATTGCCTGTGTGTCTGACATCACTATATAGTGTACAGTTGTGGCCAAATCTTTTGAGAATGACACAAATATTAATTTTCACAAAGCCTGCTGCCTCAGTTTGTATGATGGCAATTTGCATATACTCCAGAATGTTATGAAGAGTGATCAGATGAATTGCAATACCTATTTGCACATATTTGCCATGCAAATGAACTGAATCCCATTGCAAATGAACTGAATCCCAAACATTTCCACTGCATTTCAGCCCTGCCACAAAAGGACCAGCTGACATCATGTCAGTGATTTTCTCGTTAACACAGGTGTGAGTGTTGACGAGGACAAGGCTGGAATCATTGTTCTTCCTCTGTCAACCATGGTTATTTACATGGAAACATGTGCTGTCATCATTGCTTTGCACAAAAAGGGCTTCACAGGCAAGGATATTGCTGCCAGTAAGATTGCACCTAAATCAACCATTTATCGGATCATCAAGAACTTCATGGAGTGCGGTTCAATTGTTGTGAAGAAGGCTTCTGGGTGCCCAAGAAAGTCCAGCAAGCGCCAGGACCATCTCCTAAAGTTGATTCAGCTGCGGGATCGGGGCACCACCAGTACAGAGCTTGCTCAGGAATGGCAGCAGGCCAGCAGGACAGACTGATACAGACTGATATCAGGGACAGACTGATACAGACTGCAAAAGGTACAGGGATTGGACTTCAGAGGATTAGGGTAAAGTAATTTTCTCTGAGGAATCCCCTTTCCGATTGTTTCGGGCATCTGGAAAAAAGCTTGTCCGGAGAAGGCAAGGTGAGCGATACCATCAGTCCTGTGTCATGCCAACAGTAAAGCATCATGAGACCATTCATGTGTGGGGTTGCTTCTCAGCCAAGGGAGTGGGCTCACTCGCCATTTTGCCTAAGAACACAGCCATGAATAAAGAATGGTACCAACACATCCTCTGACAGCAACTTCTCCCAACCATCCAGGAACAGTTTGGTGATGAATAATGCCTTTTCCAGCATGATGGAGCACCTTGCCATAAGGCAAAAGTGATAACTAAGTGGCTCGGGGAACAAAACATCGATATTTTGGTGATATCAACTGTAACTGGTGGTATTTGATATCTACTGTAACTGGTGGTATTTGATATCTACTGTAACTGGTGGTATTTGATATCTACTGTAACTGATGGTATTTGATATATACTGTAACTTGTGATATTTGATATCTACTGTAACTGGTGATATCTACTGTAACTGGTGGTATTTGATATCTACTGTAACTGGTGGTATTTGATATCTACTGTAACTGGTGGTATTTGATATCTACTGTAACTGGTGGTATTTGATATCTACTGTAACTGGTGGTATTTGATATCTACTGTAACTGGTGATATCTACTGTAACTGGTGGTATTTGATATCTACTGTAACTGGGGATATCTACTGTAACTGGTGGTATTTGATATCTACTGTAACTGGGGATATCTACTGTAACTGGTGGTATTTGATATCTACTGTAACTGGTGATATCTACTGTAACTGGTGGTATTTGACATCTACTGTAACTGGTGGTATTTGATATCTACTGTAACTGGGGATATCTACTGTAACTGGTGATATCTACTGTAACTGGTGGTATTTGATATCTACTGTAACTGGTGGTATTTGATATCTACTGTAACTGGTGGTGTTTGATATCTATTTAACTGGTGATATCTACTGTAACTGGTGGTATTTGATATCTACTGTAACTGGTGATATCTACTGTTACTGGTGGTATTTGATATCTACTGTAACTGGTGATATCTACTGTTACTGGTGGTATTTGATATCTACTGTAACTGGTGGTGTTTGATATTTACTGTAACTGGTGATATCTACTGTAACTGGTGGTATTTGATATCTACTGTAACTGGGGATATCTACTGTAACTGGTGGTATTTGATATCTACTGTAACTGGTGATATCTACTGTAACTGATGATATCTACTGTAACTGGTGGTATTTGATATCTACTGTAACTGGTGATATTTGATATCTACTGTAACTGGTGATATCTACTGTAACTGGTGATATCTACTGTAACTGGTGGTATTTGATATCTACTGTAACTGGTGATATCTACTGTAACTGGTGATATCTACTGTAACTGGTGGTATTTGATATCTACTGTAACTGTTGGTATTTGATATCTACTGTAACTGTTGGTATTTGATATCTACTGTAACTGGTGATATCTACTGTAACTGGTGGTATTTGATATCTACTGTAACTGGTGGTATTTGATATATACTGTAACTGGTGATATCTACTGTAACTGGTGATATCTCCTGACCCCTCCTGTCTCAGCCTCCAGTATTTATGCTGCAGTAGTTTATGTATCGGGGGCTAGGGTCAGTTTGTTATATCTGGAGTACTTCTCCTGTCCTATTCGGTGTCCTGTGTGGATCTAAGTGTGAGTTCTCTAATTCTCTCCTTCTCTCTTTCTTTCTCTCTCTCTGAGGACCTGAGCCCTAGGACCATGCCCCAGGACTACCTGACATGATGACTCCTTGCTGTCCCCAGTCCACCTGGCCGTGCTGCTGCTCCAGTTTCAACTGTTCTGCCTTATTATTATTCGACCATGCTGGTCATTTATGAACATTTGAACATCTTGGCCATGTTCTGTTATAGTCTCCACCCGGCACAGCCAGAAGAGGACTGGCCACCCCACATAGCCTGGTTCCTCTCTAGGTTTCTTCCTAGGTTTTGGCCTTTCTAGGGAGTTTTTCCTAGCCACCGTGCTTCTACACCTGCATTGCTTGCTGTTTGGGGTTTTAGGCTGGGTTTCTGTACAGCACTTTGAGATATCAGCTGATGTACGAAGGGCTATATAAATACATTTGATTTGATTTGATATCTACTGTAACTAGTGATATCTACTGTAACTGATGGTATTTGATATCTACTGTAACTGGTGGTGTTTGATATCTACTGTAACTGGTGATATCTACTGTAACTGGTGGTATTTGATATCTACTGTAACTGGTGGTATTTGATATCTACTGTAACTGGTGATATCTACTGTAACTGGTGGTATTTGATATCTACTGTAACTGATGGTATTTGATATCTACTGTAACTGGTGGTATTTGATATCTACTGTAACTGGTGATATCTACTGTAACTGGTGGTATTTGATATCTATTGTAACTGGTGCTATTTGATATCTACTGTAACTGGTGGTATTTGATATCTACTGTAACTGGTGGTATTTGATATCTACTGTAACTGATGGTACTTGATATATATATTGTAACTGGTGGTATTTGATATCTACTGTAACTGGTGAAATCTACTGTGACTGGTGGTATTTGATATCTACTGTAACTGGTGGTATTTGATATCTACTGTAACTGGTGGTATTTGATATCTACTGTAACTGGTGGTATTTGATATCTACTGTAACTGGTGGTATTTGATATCTACTGGAACTGATGGTACTTGATATATATATTGTAACTGGTGGTATTTGATATCTACTGTAACTGGTGATATCTACTGTGACTGGTGGTATTTGATATCTACTGTAACTGGTGGTATTTGATATCTACTGTAACTGGTGGTATTTGATATCTACTGTAACTGGTGATATCTACCGTAACTGGTGGTATTTGATATCTACTGTAACTGGTTCTATTTGGTATCTACTGTAACTGGTGGTATTTGATATCTACTGTAACTGGTGATATCTACTGTAACTGGTGGTATTTGATATCTACTGTAACTGGTGATATCTACTGTAACTGGTGGTATTTGATATGTACTGTAACTGGTGGTATTTTGATATCTACTGTAACTGGTGGTATTTGACATCTACTGTAACTGGTGGTATTTGATATCTACTGTAACTGGTGGTATTTGATATCTACTGTAACTGGTGATATCTACTGTGACTGGTGGTATTTGATATCTACTGTAACTGGTGGTATTTGATATCTACTGTAACTGGTGGTATTTGATATCTACTGTAACTGGTGGTATTTGATATCTACTGTAACTGGTGGTATTTGATATCTACTGTAACTGGTGGTACTTGATATATATATTGTAACTGGTGGTATTTGATATCTACTGTAACTGGTGATATCTACTGTGACTGGTGGTATTTGATATCTACTGTAACTGGTGGTATTTGATATCTACTGTAACTGGTGCTATTTGATATCTACTGTAACTGGTGGTATTTGATATCTACTGTAACTGGTGATATCTACTGTAACTGGTGGTATTTGATATCTACTGTAACTGGTGATATCTACTGTAACTGGTGGTATTTGATATGTACTGTAACTGGTGGTATTTTGATATCTACTGTAACTGGTGGTATTTGACATCTACTGTAACTGGTGGTATTTGATATCTACTGTAACTGGTGGTATTTGATATCTACTGTAACTGGTGGTATTTGATATCTACTGTAACTGATGGTATTTGATATCTACTGTAACTGGTGGTATTTGACATCTACTGTAACTGGTGGTATTTGATATCTACTGTAACTGGTGATATCTACTGTAACTGGTGGTATTTGATATCTACTGTAACTGATGGTATTTGATATCTACTGTAACTGGTGGTATTTGATATCTACTGTAACTCGTGATATCTACTGTAACTGGTGGTATTTGATATGTACTGTAACTGGTGGTATTTTGATATCTACTGTAACTGGTGGTATTTGATATCTACTGTAACTGGTGGTATTTGATATCTACTGTAACTGGTGGTATTTGATATCTACTGTAACTGATGGTATTTGATATCTACTGTAACTGGTGGTATTTGACATCTACTGTAACTGGTGGTATTTGATATCTACTGTAACTGGTGTAATCTACTGTAACTGGTGGTATTTGATATCTACTGTAACTGATGGTATTTGATATCTACTGTAACTGGTGGTATTTGATATCTACTGTAACTGGTGATATCTACTGTAACTGGTGGTATTTGATATCTACTGTAACTGGTGCTATTTGATATCTACTGTAACTGGTGGTATTTGATATCTACTGTAACTGGTGGTATTTGATATCTACTGTAACTGGTGGTATTTGATATCTACTGTAACTGGTGGTATTTGATATCTACTGTAACTGGTGATATCTACTGTAACTGGTGGTATTTGATATCTACTGTAACTGGTGCTATTTGATATCTACTGTAACTGGTGGTATTTGATATCTACTGTAACTGGTGGTATTTGATATCTACTGTAACTGGTGGTATTTGATATCTACTGTAACTGGTGGTATTTGATATCTACTGTAACTGATGGTATTTGATATCTACTGTAACTGGTGGTATTTGACATCTACTGTAACTGGTGGTATTTGATATCTACTGTAACTGGTGATATCTACTGTAACTGGTGGTATTTGATATCTACTGTAACTGGTGATATCTACTGTAACTGGTGGTATTTGATATGTACTGTAACTGGTGGTATTTTGATATCTACTGTAACTGGTGGTATTTGACATCTACTGTAACTGGTGGTATTTGATATCTACTGTAACTGGTGGTATTTGATATCTACTGTAACTGGTGGTATTTGATATCTACTGTAACTGGTGGTATTTGATATCTACTGTAACTGGTGGTATTTGATATGTACTGTAACTGGTGGTATTTTGATATCTACTGTAACTGGTGGTATTTGACATCTACTGTAACTGGTGGTATTTGATATCTACTGTAACTGGTGATATTTACTGTAACTGGTGGTATTTGACATCTATTGTAACTGGTGGTATTTGATATCCACTGTAACTGGTGATATCTACTGTTACTGGGGGTATTTTATATCTACTGTAACTGGTGGTGTTTGATATCTACTGTACCTGGGGATATCTACTGTAACTGGTGGTGTTTGATATCTACTGTAACTGGTGGTATTTGATATCTACTGTAACTGGTGGTATTTGATATCTCCTGTAACTGGTGGTATTTGATATCTACTGTAACTGGTGGTATTTGATATCTACTGTAACTGGTGATATCTACTGTAACTGGTGATATCTACTGTAACTGGTGATATCTACTGTAACTGGTGGTATTTGATATCTACTGTAACTGGTGGTATTTGAGATCTACTGTAACTGGTGGTATTTGATAGCTACTGTAACTGGTGATATCTACTGTAACTTGTGATATCTACTGTAACTGGTGGTGTTTGATATCTACTGTAACTGGTGGTATTTGATATCTACTGTAACTGGTGGTATTTGATATCTACTGTAACTAGTGGTGTTTGATATCTACTGTAACTGGTGGTATTTGATATCTACTGTAACTGGTGATATCTACTGTAACTGGTGGTATTTTATATCTACTGTAACTGGTGGTATTTTATATCTACTGTAACTGGTGATATCTACTGTAACTGGTGGTATTTGATATCTACTGTAACTGGTGGTATTTGATATCTACTGTAACTGGTGATATCTACTGTAACTGGTGGTATTTGATATCTACTGTAACTGGTGATCTCTACTGTAACTGTTGGTATTTGATATCTACTGTAACTTGTGATATTTGATATCTACTGTAACTGGTGGTATCTATTGTAACTGGTGATATCTACTGTAACTGGTGGTATTTGATATCTACTGTAACTTGTGATATTTGATATCTACTGTAACTGGTGGTATCTACTGTAACTGGTGATATCTACTGTAACTTGTGATATTTGATATTTGATATCTACTGTAACTGGTGGTGTGATATTTGTTAGTCCAATGTACAACTGCTAATAGGGAGGGAACGTGATTACAAGTACAAGCCCACAAACAAGGAATAATAATCTTACACATCAACTCTTTTCTCTGTGGGGATTTTCCTAACACCCCGTTGTGACATTAAAGAGTTAAATAATATGATTTCTTTCACTTAGACGTTCTTAATTAGTTGTTTATGTCCAAGCAGGGGCATTTGGTTTTCTCCGAAAATCACCTACGTGGTGCTTAAATTTTCTCAGAATACACAGCAGGAAAAACAGAGTGCCATGTCTCGCTGTTGACAGACAACATGCCATGCAGGTGTTGCTGCTGGCTCGCATGGCTCTGCCACACGTGGTAGCTCCTCTCTACGTTGTCATAGGACCCTGGCAACCAACGACACAGCACAGACCAGATAAACAAACCCCTGACATCAGCTTTGAGGAGAAATGGGGTCATCTTGCCTCAATTCAGCCTTTAAAAAGACCACAGAGGATCAAAAACAACAGTATTATCAGAAATGACAAGTTGACTGCAATTTCAAGATTATCACACATTTGACACTGTATCCCTACCGGTCCAGTGTTGCCCCTGCCCTACCACGTCTGAAGCATGTTCTGACCTGCTTTGGGAGTTTAACCCTACCTCACCCCACCGTGCCACCGACACACAAGCAATCAATCTCTAATCAATTCAACAAAATCTTGACGTCTTTCCCAAGTGTTCTGTCACTGCTTGAGGGTTAAACCAACCTGCCCTCGAGTTCTCATGCTGCAATATTGTGTCTGATTAACCATAATGAGAAGGGGAGTTTTCCATTTGCCTTTATCATGCTGTATGTATACTGTACAGTGAGGGAAAAAAGTATTTGATCCCCTGCTGATTTTGTACGTTTGCCCACTGACAAAGAAATGATCAGTCTGTAATTGTAATGGTAGGCATGATGGAGCACCCCCACAGCATAATGTTTCCACCTCCATGTTTGACGGTGGGGATGGTGTTCTTGGGGTCATAGGCAGCATTCCTCCTCCTCCAAACACGGCGAGTTGAGTTGATGCCAAAGAGCTCCATTTTGGTCTCATCTGACTACAACACTTTCACCCAGTTGTCCTCTGAATCATTCAGATGTTCATTGGCAAACTGCAGACAGGCCTGTATATGTGCTTTCTTGAGCAGGGGGACATTGCGGACGCTGTAGGATTTCAGTCCTTCACGACGTAGTGTGTTACCAATTGTTTTCTTGGTGACTATGGTCCCAGCTGCCTTGAGATCATTGACAAGATCCTCCCATGTAGTTCTGGGCTGATTCCTCACCGTTCTCATGATCATTGCAACTCCACGAGGTGAGATCTTGCATGGAGCCCCAGGCCGAGGGAGATTGACAGTTCTTTTGTGTTTCTTCCATTTGCGAATAATCGCACCAACTGTTGTCACCTTCTCACCAAGCTGCTTGGCCTTGTGTAGGTCTACAATCTTGTCCCTGACATCCTTAGAGAGTCTTGGCCATGGTGGAGAGTTTGGAATCTGATTGATTGCTTCTTTTATACAGGTAACAAACTGAGATTAGGAGCACTCCCTTAAAGAGTGTGCTCCTAATCTTAGCTCATTACCTGTATAAAAGACACCTGGGAGCCAGAAATCTTTCTGGTTGAGAGGGGGTCAAATACTTATTTCCCTCATTAAAATGCAAATCAATTTATACAATTTTTGACATTCGTTTTTCTGGATTATTTTGTTGTTATTCTGTCTCTCACTGTTCAAATAAACCTACCATTAAAATTATAGACTGATCATTTCTTTGTCAGTGGTCAAACGTACAAAATCAGCAGGGGATCAAATACTTTTTCCCTCACTGTATGTATCCAAAGCCCAGTGGATCAGCACACCACTGAACTGTAAACTCAAGTGGAGTTGGGTGTGTGTCGTACAGTGTTGCATGTTATCCATACCAGGCGATCATCCCTAAATTGAGTGTAGTTGTGTTTTACTGATGTAGCACAATATAAAATGGTGTTCCCCCAGAAGTATGGGTTACAACATGCAGTAAATAAAAGCCTTGATATAGATTACTTGTTGGAATACAATAAATGCTGTTCCCGAGAGCCTTCTGTTTAGCTTTAGGCAGCTGGCAGGTCTTACTAGGGGTTGATCTAACTGCTGTTCCCGAGAGCCTTCTGTTTAGCTTTAGGCAGCTGACATGGGTTGGTCATCTCAAATGTATTTTTTTTGTGCAGATTTGTTTTATATATATATATATATATATATATATATTTATTTTTTTTACACGTAAACAGCTCAGGATACTGTTGCCAAGGTTCCACTTTGGAAAGCATTTTTTTTTCAGTTAGTGGAAAACGGAGAGGAAACAACTCCCTCTTTAAAATGAAAGATAATAAAATCTTACAACCATGACTTCATGTAATGACCCTTGAATGAAAAATAATAGCTTACGAAGCATTATGTTAGCAGAGAAATGTACATCCTCCACATCCAGTCCTGTGTTTTTATGGTAATACTTTAGGGCCCTCTGAAAATACCCCCCACTTTACCCCCACTGGATAATGTATTATTGTTAATGTCTTAGTGGTCATTGTTACTAGACGGATGAGGGCTTCACGATTATTACAGTGGAATGTTTCCATTTCATTTTGCCCTTTGGCTCAGTTAAATTGACTCTTCTCACAAACAGCTTGATTTCACTGTTCTGGTTGACTGCCTGCCTCTGACATTTTAAACTCACAGAGATTATTGTTTTATTTATGTAGGAACATTTGGATAGATAAAGAATAATGTAATTTATATTGATAGTTTAGCTATTTTAATTAATTTTGAAGCTATGTGATCCCTCATCTACAATCTTAGAAAAATAAGTGCTTTCTAGAACCTAAAATAATTATTTGTCTGTCCCCTTTGGAGAACCCTTTTTGTTTCCAGGAAGAACCCTTTTCACACAGGGTTCTACATGTAACCAAAAAAGGGTTATCCTATGGAGACAGCCCCCTTTTGGAACCCTTTTTTTCTATTGTTCCTATACGGGGTCTTTTTTCCTACTCCCCTGTTTACGTCCTCTGTCCCGTACTTGCAAGAGGTGTCAGTCTGGAGAAGGCATGCAAAGACAAAGGAGACATTATCTAAATCTGTCCTAGAAACACCTCAGTAAGCTTCTGAACAAGAGGCTTATGGGCCCCAAAATCCTAGTAAGCCAAACCTTAACAGCGTGATCCAGGTGTAAACCTGATGGCTTTAGAGTGGAGACATTGGACACCTTGGAACAGGTTGGAGAGTGCATGGTTCTGCCAGGTGGTTTACATTCCCTGCTCCCAGGGCCTTCATTGTAAATGATCCGAGTGTTCAATCCTGGTTAAATAAAGGTAAGTATTACAACAACTTTGAAGATCATACCAAAGTCAATATTACACCTAGATAAACCCTGCAGCAGTTAGGCCTATAATACACTGGGATGGATATCCTAAGAACCTCCTTCCCTCCAGTGAAATAAAAAAAAAGGGGACATTGCCTTATCCTCCGCAGTGATGAGGCTCTGTCAACCAAGTCAGTCTGAGAGGTAGAGTAGAGGGCCAGACCAGGATAGGTATGCACAGACAGTACAGTGGGCCCTCCGTCATGCTGAAATGTTTTGACCACCAGGACTAAACCCAGACTGTTGCTATTGTCGCTTGGGGGCTGAAGAGAGTACAAGAGACGAGGGCCCGTGTTTTCATAGGAATACTCCTGTGGAGAAAGACAATATTGTCATGCTCGAGCTTCTTAGCCTGCTGAGGGATGTAGTACTGTACTGTGCTGCAGCTGTTTGATGTTTCAGCTTGTTAGGCATGATTGTATTTGGGGTGAAGAGTTTTGTTATTGAAGGCATTATGTAACCTGTGTTGTTGATATTCAACTTGAAGTGCTCTGTTGAGGCGTGCTGTCTGACGATTCGCCGGCAGCCTAATGGACGGCACAGGTCTGTATTCTCTCTCTGTTTGTCTCCGTAGCCAAGTTGACTATTGGCAAGGGGTGGCTCTACCAGTGTTGGCAAAGCAAGGCCTGCCCAGAAAAAAGTGTCACGCCGAAGTGTGTACTGGAGAGTGTACTGCTAGGCCCGAGGTAAACTGAGTGAGTGAATGAGTAACACAGTGAATAACACCTTGAACAACACATGGTGTTCCCTGAGGACATGGATGAGATCCAGATGGCTGGGCCTCTCACACGCGATCGACTGCAGGGAACGGGTTGACCTGACCCAGGTAAGGACCAGACCAGGCCCAGTGACACTCTAGGGGGGGGGGGGGGGTTTCCCAGCTCCAGAGAATATAGAGACAGAAGGGGGTATGTTTGGGAGTCGTGTGCAGAAACCTTCAGAGAAGAGAGTTCTCATACTGGACATACCTCAGTGCCCAGACGGCTGACCGACACCAACGTGTCTAAGAACATGGTTAAGAAATACAGCACTCCACCCAAACCTGCACTCGCACGCACACACCCACAGACACACACACTCATTGTTAATCGCTCACTGAGAAACACATTGTTACTCAATCTCTTTCTTGTTGACACACAAAAACAGTCTTCTACCACATATTGCGCAAAAAATAAACACACACTCCCTCTCACCTTTCAACCCCTCACCTGACAGTACCTGTGCTGCTGCATTGCAATAACACTATAGGAAAGAGCTATGGCTTCTGGTTTGGTGGAACTCTTATGAACCCCCCCCCCCCCCCTCCTAATAGTTTAGGAGAATGACGTTGATGCTAGTAAACTGAGCGTCGATTTTAACGAGATGTTCCCTGTCCGGATGACCCTTTTGAGACAAGAAAGAAATGAGAGACAGACAGAGGTGGAAAAACAACAACGAATCAAAGACATGAAGTTTCCCAACAGTCAGAAAAGGGAAAACATAATTGGAGCTTGAGGACACTGTCTTCTTGCTTTGCTGTTGGTGTGGAGTTGAGCGATGGTCTGGAAGTAAATCAAGGTCTTGGAAGAGGGCAGGCGGGGAGAACGAAGATGTTTGTACAATGATGGGCTGTGGGTTGGCGTTTGTATATTCTAGCTGTTTGATGCTACAGAGTTGGATGTTGTTCAGAACGCTATCAGATTACTTTACATGACGGGAGACCTTGATTCTCAGAAACCAGAAGGGAAAACCTACATAAAACTGCCATTCAGAATTCCTTAATTTAAAGGAATATTTTTTGTTCAAATGGAACCAAACTAGATTACATTGTTCCTGTACAAAAGCAATAGTTGTCCAGTGTTTTCCTGATATAAACCGTGGCCTAATCTTTGGGATGATAAAATGTTTTCAGTGTAAACTTAAAGGACTAAACCAGACATACATTATGTAGAAAAGATAATGGAGCTATATATTTTTAAATAAGACAATCTTTGAGAACTCACAACCACCAGAATAAAAACCAGACAGTCAGGAATATTTTTTTTCTTCTCCCAAATGTCATGGCATGGGGCCCCCATTGATTTTGTTAAAAGGCTTGAGTTACTCAGAGAGCATAAGAAGATGACATAAACTATGGTAAAATATGTAGAATTGCAGGAAATTTGATCTAAAATAGCAACATTTTGTTATTGGCCACGCCTATTACCTCGCTCACTACCCCGCCCACTACCCCGCCCACTACCCCGCCCACTACCCCGCCCACTACCCCGCCACCAACTTTCCCACCGTTGCTTCAAATAATCCTAGTCTCCGTGACTGCTCCTCGTCCACCATGCTAAGCTCAGTGTGAAGACATGACAAATTGAAGTTAACCTGTTAGAAACCACTGGGAGGAGACAGGGGCCACACAGGTTCACTGAAGAACAATGGACCAGTAGTTCAATGCTGCCTCCTCTGCTGCTCCCTAAAAGCTTCTAAATCTGGTTTACCAGGAACACAGACATAGCACAGAGGGGAGATGGGGGATTTTTCAACAAGGCTAAATAACTCAAGCTAATTCTTATTATTTTGAGGAAGTATACTGGCTACGGCCTCAAGGGGCCTTTTAACACTTGTTCGCTTCAGCCGAACCGAAACATGCGGACGGCTTTAGGCAACTCTACCCCTCCTCCATACATACACCAGTATCCCACCTTCAGTAGAGTCCCCTGTTCTCTGTTTTCAGAATAATGTAATGGTTATTTTGAAAGAAATGCACTCTTCTAAAAGTGATATACTGACTTTGGAAGTATGGTATATAGGAGTACTCCACTCAGGTATTTTGGAGGTCTTGAGTCTCTCAATCAGGAGGACCGTACAGTCCCATTTCTGGATGATTGACCTGCTAGGAAATCTGTAGGATTGTATCTCTGAGGTCTTTCCTCCTAGCTGTGTGGTCTAGGATGAAATATCTCTTACAAAAATAGTGATAATTATGAGCCAAGTTCAGGATCGTAGAGACTGATCTCCCTCTGAATTGTCAATCTTCCAAACTGGCGTCAGAGATAAAAAATAAATAAATCAACGTTAACCCTCTTAGAGTTGGGGAGGAGGTGGGTTATGGGTTATGTGGATGGGTGGGTGTAAACTCAAATCCTTCCCTGAGGCTATGTGGTTAGCCTCTACAGGATCAGTGGGTCCCTCGCGGGACGGTTGCGCTAACGTAGACTAATGTGATTAGCATGAGGTTGTAACAAGAACATTTCCCAGGACATAGACATATCTGATATTGGCAGAAAGCTTAAATTGTTGTTAAACTAACTGCACTGTCCAATTTACAGTAGCTATTACAGTGAAAGAATATCATGCTATTGTTTGAGTAGAGTGCACAGTTATGAACTTGAAAATGTATTAATAAACCAATTGGCCAGTCTTGATACAAAATTTGGAACAGAAAAACAATGGTTCATTGGATCAGTCTAAAACTTTGCACATACACTGCTGCCATCTAGTGAACAAAATCGTAATTGCGCCTGGGCTGGAATAATACATTATGGCCTTTCCCTTGCATTTCAAAGTTGATGGTACAAAAAAACACGTTTTTTTTCTTAGTATTATCTTTTACCAGATCTAATGTGTTATATTCTCCTACATTAATCAAACATTTCCACAAACTTCAAAGTGTTTCCTTTGAAATGGTATCAAAAATATTCATATCCTTGCCTCAGGTCCTGAGCTAAAGGCAGTTAGATTTGGGTATGTCATTTTAGGCGAAAATTGAAAAAAAGGGTCGGCTCCTTATTAATCTAAGATAACTAAAGAAATCTGTCATTCATTTTGACGTTTTTGCTGAGGAGATCTTAGTCGTGCAACTAAGATGTTATTGCAGTGATATTGCAGTATTTCTCAAGTGAAAATATTTGCATAAAAACTATTTGTCTCTCGCTGAATGAAAAATCCCTACTGTTTACCTATCACCGATGAGGGGGCATAGACTTCGGGCTACCAACTTCGGCTTGCCTCAAGAAAAAAATTGCCACCGACCTCAAACACACTTCAAGTTTTACATTTCCTGCATTGCAGGAAAGTTCTCCTGCGACAGGGTGATCAAATTAAATTCCTACATCTGTAACAAAAGCCTTCTAATTCAATCTCAGTTGAGTTTTCTAAGTAGAATTCCAGAGAGGAACACAGAGACTAAAGCCTTGAGGCAGTACGGCAGGAGGTTGGTTGTGCCAAGTCTTCATTTAAAGGTCCGTGTTGTGTACACAAAGAGAACTGTGTAACTCAGGACACCTATAAATCACTATCCCATTCCTCTGTTTATGAGGCAGTGTTATCTCACACACACACACACACACACACACACACACACACACACACACACACACACACACACACACACACACACACACACACACACACACACACACACACACACACACACACACACACACACACACACACACACCACACACACACACACACACACCCACACACACACACACACTAACAATACATACTTACTCACAATGGAATACGCGCACGCACGAGAGCAAAAATGAAACAGAACAGACATACAAATTTGTACAGTATGCAAACAATAAAAGCTAGTATTGCACGCGCACACACTGTCACGTCCACATCTACTCAAAGTATACAAACACACACATATACAATAAATCAATCACATGTTATTTGTCACATGCTTGGTAAACAGGTGTAGACTAACAGTGAAATGCTTACTTACGGGCCCTTCCCAACAACACAGAGAGGAACAAGATAAATAATAGAAAGATAATAACACAAGGAATAAATACACAGTTAGTAACATACAAACACACACACACGACTCCCTCCTCCCTTCTCCTTATCTGGCGACAGTGGCAGAGCATGAGACACGGAGAACCAACCTTACATAATACAGTAATGAAGGAGGATTTACCTTGACAGAGACACACTGACTAACACTAGTCTCTCCAGGACCATCATCAAACCTGTCAACAGAAATCTATAATGAATCAGTGATCTTTACACACGTTTGTTTTTAGCAAACATACATTAGCATATATCCATTAATTCTCCATAGTTTGAGAAAACATTTCATTCTTGTTTAGTCACTGAACACATGCAGAATGTTCAGCAGTCACAGAACGGCTTGAAATTGTGTTTTTTCTGTGTGCCGTGAATTTGTTTTTCAGCCGGTGTCTGTTTCTTTAGACAGTCGGAGGATTAGACGGTTTAGGGAAGAGAAAGAAAACATGTTCACTGAACAGTGGTGATTTTAGCATGTACATCTTGGTGGGGCAACAAAAAAAGTGGGATGCATGCCAGCAAAGCCACTACATAACATAACACTAAACAATACATGAATTGCTCTATAACAGTGACAAACGATGCTGTCCCAACACCTTATCCCTGTTACACCTGGATATCAGTAGAGCCTTGTCTGGCAACAAAACAGTTCATTTAGCCTCATTTACTGCCTTTTAAAAAAACATAGCTGATATGGCTGACTTGCTTAAACAAATGTGGTTTCTAATGACAACTGAGATGTGGAAACTATGGCATGAGGGGACGACAAGAGGATAAGAGGCTATCCGTAATTCCGATTAAGACATTAATGAGCGAGCTAGGACGGACGTTGTCAATGTAACTATTTGTTTAGCACTTTTGAAATGTACAGAGACAGAATTCAGAACATGGGCCGTTCTCACAGTGTTCTCCCTGTACACCAAGTCAGAACAGCAGGATAAATAAGGGAGCATATAAGCAGACAATGAAAGCTCTTTCAAAATTCAAGGATTATATTTCTCTAAAACAGATTATAAGCTACAGGTGCACCACCAAGTCAGAACAGTAGGCAAAATTAAAAGGGGTAAATATACCAAATTATTAGGGTGAGGCACAGCTTACTACACAGCATATACTTAGTATTACTTTCTTAGCTACAGTATACATATCTCCCTGTCACGATCGTCGTAAGAAGCGGACCAAAGCACAGCATGGTGTGAATGCATCATTTTAATGGATGACGAAAACACGAAGTAAACTGAGCAAAACAATAAATGAACAATGACCGTGAAGTTATATGCCAAATGTGCTGACACAAACACTACACATAGACAATCACCCACAATGAAAAAACAGGCTACCTAAATATGGTTCCCAATCAGAGACAACGACTAACACCTGTCTCTGATTGGGAACCATATTTAGGTAGTCTGTTTTGTAATTGTGAGTTGTGGGTGATTGTCTATGTGTAGTGTCCTCTCCTTCGGCTACAGAAGAAAGCCGTGACACTCCCTGGCATATTACATAATTTATGCAGCGGCATACAAGACATTTTTGGACTCACCTTGTTGTGCTGTGCTCACTTGAACAGGAAGGTGGTGGGCAGTTCTTCGTGTGCAACTTTTGTCATCAAAGTCTGGCATTCTCTGGATTTATGGTGCTTTCAAGACAACTGGGAACTCGGGGGGGAAAAAAGTTGTGAATCATGATGACGTCATTGATCTCCAGGTCGTAGCTCTAGAAAGAGGCCCGAGTGCCCAATTTACAATACCAAGTTAAAGTAATACCGTTCAAAATGTATTTCCCAGTTGGAGCAAACCTTTTTCTGGAATTCGAAGTTGTCTTGAACTCACTAAAGTCACATTTTTGCAGCTAAGAGTTGTTTTGAGTGCGGCACAAATCATGCTTCATTGAAAGCATGGCCAATGTTGAATGTCTATCATTTTAAACATTGAAAAGAGAAACTTAATCCCAGATTTGGGACCACAATGCCACTCCACTGAATAGCAGGCTAGTGATTGCTTTGCAGTGCTGCAGTTAGCCACTGTCACGGATTCCTTCCAAACAATATATTGTTGAATTTGCAATTTCCAACTTGTTGTGTAATGTCCATGTCCAATGGCCGATGAGCACTGATATGTTTAATCTATCATTTCTATTCATAATTTCTCTTCATATGACAAGGGTTAAAAAGGTTTTGCCAGTATATTGTCGACTTGATTCATGAAGATGACTGCTAGCTAAGCTTTTGAAAGTAAGATGTTGACATGATAAATCCAATCAAACTACTGTAGATATAATTTGATTTGATCTATGACCAATGACCTTGAGCCTTCTGGGATGGGCACTTCTAATGTAACTCTATTGCAGCACCCAAGGGACTTGAATTTTCAAGCTCTCCTTGCAGATTGTCCTCATGAGTGACAGAACACTGAGTCAATCACGGCGTAACTAGAGAACATTAGCAACCCCTACGCTCCGTATTTTCCTCTGGCCCAGCACCACAGAAAGCACTGAGCTAGGGTGAAACGCCTGCATTTTGGAGCTGCCTTGTTTGTTTGTGGCTTTCTTAACTCAATGCTTATTTGTATTTTTTATGTTGTTTGCAGACTGACATGTGTCACATATTAATGCCAAAATAACATGCAAAACAGGTAAGCTCCCCCCCCCCCCCCCCAACAAATGTTTAAATAAAAATGTGGGGTTCAAAACAGGCTCTGCCCCACCTGCCCTGAATGACGTGTCGTCACTGTCACTGAACCATCCATATAAGAACCTGCTGAGGCCAAGACACCATTAGTCAAGACAATCTGAGCCTATAGATATTGAAGGAAATGTAGATTCCTTTTCGGGGCCTCTGTGATGTGACAGAAAGAGCAAACTAAAACGAAGGGGTGGAGTTTTTTTTAGCACTTCTCACAAATAACTTGTCTGCAGTGTGCGTGCCTCTAAAATAGTATGATGTGGATCTAGATGTATGTACAGTGCCTTGCGAAAGTATTCGGCCCCCTTGAACTTTGCGACCTTTTGCCACATTTCAGGCTTCAAACACAAAGATATAAAACTGTATTTTTTTTGTGAAGAATCAACAACAAGTGGGACACAATCATGAAGTGGAACGACATTTATTGGATATTTCAAACTTTTTTAACAAATCAAAAACTGAAAAATTGGTCGTGCAAAATTATTCAGCCCCTTTACTTTCAGTGCAGCAAACTCTCTACAGAAGTTCAGTGAGGATCTCTGAATGATCCAATGTTGACCTAAATGACTAATGATGATAAATACAATCCACCTGTGTGTAATCAAGTCTCCGTATAAATGCACCTGCACTGTGATAGTCTCAGAGGTCCGTCAAAAGCGCAGAGAGCATCATGAAGAACAAGGAACACACCAGGCAGGTCCGAGATACTGTTGTGAAGAAGTTTAAAGCCGGATTTGGATACAAAAAGATTTCCCAAACTTTAAACATCCCAAGGAGCACTGTGCAAGTGATAATATTGAAATGGAAGGAGTATCAGACCACTGCAAATCTACCAAGACCTGGCCGTCCCTCTAAACTTTCAGCTCATACAAGGAGAAGACTGATCAGAGATGCAGCCAAGAGGCCCATGATCACTCTGGATGAACTGCAGAGATCTACAGCTGAGGTGGGAGACTCTGTCCATAGGACAACAATCAGTCGTATATTGCACAAATCTGGCCTTTATGGAAGAGTGGCAAGAAGAAAGCCATTTCTTAAAGATATCCATAAAAAGTGTTGTTTAAAGTTTGCCACAAGCCACCTGGGAGACACAACAAACATGTGGAAGAAGGTGCTCTGGTCAGATGAGACCAAAATGTAACTTTTTGGCAACAATGCAAAACGTTATGTTTGGCGTAAAAGCAACACAGCTCATCACCATGAACACAACATCCCCACTGTCAAACATGGTGGTGGCAGCATCATGGTTTGGGCCTGCTTTTCTTCAGCAGAGACAGGGAAGATGGTTAAAATTGATGGGAAGATGGATGGAGCCAAATACAGGACCATTCTGGAAGAAAACCTGATGGAGTCTGCAAAAGACCTGAGACTGGGACGGAGATTTGTCTTCCAACAAGACAATGAACCAAAACATAAAGCAAAATCTACAATGGAATGGTTCAAAAATAAACATATCCAGGTGTTAGAATGGCCAAGTCAAAGTCCAGACCTGAATCCAATCGAGAATCTGTGGAAAGAACTGAAAACTGCTGTTCACAAATGCTCTCCATCCAACCTCACTGAGCTCGAGCTGTTTTGCAAGGAGGAATGGGAAAAAATTTCAGTCTCTCGATGTGCAAAACTGATAGAGACATACCCCAAGCGACTTACAGCTGTAATCGCAGCAAAAGGTGGCGCTACAAAGTATTAACTTAAGGGGGCTGAATAATTTTGCACGCCCAATTTTTCAGTTTTTGATTTGTTAAGAAAGTTTGAAATATCCAATAAATGTTGTTCCACTTCATGATTGTGTCCCACTTGTTGTTGATTCTTCACAAAAAAATACAGTTTTATATCTTTATGTTTGAAGCCTGAAATGTGGCAAAAGGTCGCAAAGTTCAAGGGGGCCGAATACTTTCGCAAGGCACTGTATGTACAGTGGGGCAAAAAGTATTTAGTCAGTCACCAATTGTGCAAGTTCTCCCACTTAAAAAGATGAGAGAGGCCTGTAATTTTCATCATCGGTACACTTCAACAATGACAGACAAAATTTGAAAAAAAATCCAGAAAATCACATTGTAGGATTTTTTTATGGATTTATTTGCAAATTATGGTGGAAAATAAGTATTTGGTCACCTACAAACAAGCAAGATTTCTGGCTCTCACAGACCTGTAACTTCTTCTTTAAGAGGCTCCTCTGTCCTCCACTCGTGACCTGTATTAATGGCACCTGTTTGAACTTGTTATCAGTATAAAAGACACCTGTCCACAACCTCAAACAGTCACACTCCAAACTCCACTATGGCCAAGACCAAAGAGCTGTCAAAGGACACCAGAAACAAAATTGTAGACCTGCACCAGGCTGGGAAGACTGAATCTGCAATAGGTAAGCAGCTTGGTTTGAAAAAATAAACTGTGGGAGCAATTATTAGGAAATGGAATACAAGACCACTGATAATCTCCTTCGATCTGGGGCTCCACGCAAGATCTCACCCCGTGGGGTCAAAATGATCACAAGAACGGTGAGCAAAAATCCCAGAACCACACGGGGGGACCTAGTGAATGACCTGCAGAGAGCTGGGACCAAAGTAACAAAGCCTACCTACCATCAGTAACACACTACGCCGCCAGGGACTCAAATCCTGCAGTGCCAGACGTGTCCTCCTGCTTAAGCCAGTACATGTCCAGGCCCGTCTGAAGTTTGCTAGAGAGCATTTGGATGATCCAGAAGAAGATTGGGAGAATGTCATATGGTCAGATGAAACCAAAATAGAACTTTGTGGTAAAAACTCAACTCGTCGTGTTTGGAGGACAAAGAATGCTGAGTTGCATCCAAAGAACACCATACCTACTGTGAAGCATGGGGGTGGAAACATCATGCTTTGGGGCTGTTTTTCTGCAAAGGGACCAGGACGACTGATCCGTGTAAAGGAAAGAATGAATGGGGCCATGTATCGTGAGATTTTGAGTGAAAACCTCCTTCCATCAGCAAGGGCATTGTAGATGAAACGTGGCTGGGTCTTTCAGCATGACAATGATTCCAAACGCACCGCCGGGCAACAAATGAGTGGCTTCGTAAGAAGCATTTCAAGGTCCTGGAGTGGCCTAGCAAGTCTCCAGATCTCAACTCCATAGAAAATCTTTGGAGGGAGTTGAAAGTCCGTGTTGCCCAGCAACAGCCCCAAAACATCACTGGAGGAGATCTGCATGGAGGAATGGGCCAAAATACCAGCAACAGTGTGTGAAAACCTTGTGAAGACTTACAGAAAACGTTTGACCTCTGTCATTGCCAACAAAGGGTATATAACAAAGTATTGAGATAAACTTTTGTTATTGACCAAATACTTATTTTCCACCATAATTTGCAAATAAATTTCATTAAAAGTCCTACTTTGTAATTTTCTGGATTTTTTTTCTTCTCATTTTGTCTGTCATAGTTGAAGTGTACCTATGATGAAAATTACAGGCCTCGCTCATCTTTTTAAGTGGGAGAACTTGCACAATTGGTGGCTGACTAAATACTTTTTTGCCCTACTGTATATGTGTGTGTGTGTGCGTGTGTGATAACCATCTGTGAAGTTGTTTGTGTGCATTTATGCCAGTCTTGGCAGACAGTTGGGTCGACAGAAATCATAGCTCCTCTCATTGCTGGCCTCAATATCTCAGCATATAAGGGTTGGTCGATTACACACTCACTACCACAGGACAGCGTTACAAATGACTGGGAAAGGGAAATTCTTGACGTAGCTATGCAGGCATCCAAGAAAAACTCCACTTCAGCCTGAGCAGAGTGAGTGGTTTAGACCCCTAAAGCCACAGGCTTTCACAGAGGAAATTAAAGGACTGCTTCAAGAGCAACATGTGGCCTACCTGGTTGTTCCACCAGAAATGGGCAGAATACTGGGGGAATAAACACAGATTTGAACTATAAGGCATCTAATAATGTTCTGCCTCAAAAAGCATGTATTGTATGCTTTTTTTGGCTGCATTACTAGTACATTCCCAAGATGCAGTTGGCTGGCGATACTGTACCAAACTTTGTCCCACCTCAAAAATCAAACGGTCTACATACCGTTTGATCTTAGGATCTTAATTTGATCACCTTGTTGCAGTAGAACTTTCCTGCCATGCAGGACATTTTAAACGTGAGGTTTAAAAAGTATTCGTAAGCTTGTAATTTCCACTTTTACATTTCAGATTTACGGAAAAATATATCAACCACCACAAAAAAAAAATCCATTAATCATAAAACACATAATAATTCACACTATGTCATATATGTGCAGATAATGTGCAGTTCGTCATTGCTCATCTCTCTCTCTCTCTCTCTCTCTCTCTCTCTCTCTCTCTCTCTCTCTCTCTCTCTCTCTCTCTCTCTCTCTCTCTCTCTCTCTCTCTCCCTCTTTATCTCTCTCTCTCTCTCTCTCTCTCTCTCTCTCTCTCTCTCTCTCTCTCTCTCTCTCTCTCTCTCTGCTGTGTCACTCATTTTACACTGAGTATACAAAACATTAAGAACACTCTTTCCATGACATAGACTGACCAGGTGAATCCAGGTGAAAGCTACAGTATGATCCTTATTGATTTCACTTGTTAAATCCACTTCAATCAGTGTAGATGAAGGGGAGGAGACAGGTTAAAAAAGGATTTCTAAGCTATCAGACAATTGAGACATGGATTGTGTATGTGTGCCATTCAGAAGGTGAATCAGCAAGACAAAATATTTAAGTGCCTTTGAACGGGGTATGGTAGTGGGTGCCAGTTCTTGTGTCAAGAACTGCAGCACTCAACAGTTTCCCGTGTGTTTCAAGAATGGTACACCACCACAAGGACATCCAGTCAACTTGACACAACTGTTGGATGCATTGGAGTCAACAGAGGCCAGCAGCCCTGTAGAACTCAAAATGCGCCACACAGCTTGCAGAAAACAATCACTTTCAAACTAGAGATTTCGTGGCTAATAGCGGAGGAGCAAAAAGATGGCTGCCCCCATGCACTCACCACAAATGCCTGGTTTGCTAAGTTTTCTGTACGGTACATTTTTCTCCTTTAGTCCTACTCTTCTTTGTGTCGTCATTAGTCAGTGTACACCGGCAATATGAAAAAACTTTAAAAGTATATTGAGCTGATTTATTGGCATGTTGAATCATGTCGCTCGCCATAGTTTAAAAACATTTAGAGGATAGTGGTAAAACAATGACAGTCTGAATTCAACATTTTTTTGCATTAAGGTAAAACAGTAATTCTGCTCATAGATTATGCATTTATGAACTACATATTGACACATCCAACGAATAGAGAGAGGTTTAAAAATACTTACTGTAGTCGCCAAAATAGCCTACGTCTCTTTAAAAGCAAAAGACACATTTCAGTTGAATGCATTTAGTTGTGCAACTGACTAGGTATCCCCTTTCCGTTCCCCATATTCCACAAACATTTCCCAGACATATTGAAAATCATTAGATATGACCTAAATGTGGGGAAAAACAACGCAGCCTCTGCATAACACCATAGATTTATGCTCAACACGCTTGTATAACACAACACTAGTAAAATACCATCTGTGTAAAGAGGCCAGACATAAACCAGGACAGGGGTGTTGTGACTGGTATGAAAATTGGCATTGGCACAAAGGCAACGGGGAGGAGACAGCAAGGGCCATGAGCATGCCATGCACTGCCCATTAGGCACTTGTGATGATGGCAAACTAATCCCCAATGGTGGAAAAAGTACTAAATTGTCATACTTGAGTAAAAGTAAAGATACCTTAATAGAAAATGACTCAAGTACAAGTGAAAGTCAACCAGTAAAATACTACTTGTATTTTACTAAGTATAAAAGTATTTGTTTTTAAAAATACTCAAGTATCAAAAGTAAATGTAGATGCTAAAATATACTTAAGTATCAAAAGTAAAAGTAAGAATAATTCAAAATTCCTTATATTAAGCAAACCAGATGGAACAATTATCTTGTTTTTTTATTTATGGTTAGCAGAGTCACACTAACACTAAAATTAGTGCTTAGTGAGTCCGCCAGATCAGAGGCAGTAGGGATGACCTGGGATGTTCTCTTGATAAGTTTGCGAATTGGTCCATTCAAAATGTAACAAGTACTTTTGGGTGCCAGGGAAAATGAATGGAGTAAAAAGTACATACTTTTCTTTAAAGCAAAAGTAAAAATGTTCAAAAATATAAATAGCAAAGTAAAGTGCAGATACCCAAAAACAACAACTTAAGTACTACTTTAAAGTATTTTTCCTTAAGTACTTTACCCCACTGCTAATCCCTTTGGTTTTGTGAGTTAACCAAGGTGTGTTGTATCTGGGTTACTCACCTGAAGCCACACCTGCATGTTTATACCCTTTTATACATCTTCCATTTAAACATGTTCTATTTATGTATTTCAGAAGTGGGTGAGAGTGATTACACATAAGTATCATGCTTCAAAAACTAGGTTGGAAAGATAATGCTGAGCATCAGATTGATATGAACCAGAAAATGTTATAGCTGTCAAGATGACAATTGGTTACATATTAAGTGTCATGTCTTTGGCTATGCCGGAGTAAGTGAAATGACATGCTACTCTATAAAATAATTTCTCCATAATTCACATTACCTGATTGAGCTAATCAAGTAAATGTAATTAACTAGAGAGTCGGAAAGAATGTTTATAGAGCTGTTATCTTCCGTATAAACTCTTAAAGACCTAGTAATATTTTACATCAATAGCAGTCAATATTAATCGTCATCTTAATTCAGTCTCATCTGAAAGTTGTAAATTCTTAGTTATCTGCACGAACCCTGGCTAACAAGTTGAATCAGCAATACAAAATTGGGTTTAATTATTTATTTACTAAATACCTAACTAATCACACAGAATTACACATACACATAATTAAATCATAACTTGATTACAAATTACGTCATAAAGGAAAACGTCCCTAGCGGGCGGAGCAGATACGTGTGGTAGCTTGTTACACAAAAGAAAAGAGGTTGGGTTTGAGTGAAAGAGCGGGAAGACTGAGGAACAAAGGGCGAAGCTGTGCTATCGTAAATACAGTATCTTATGCATTCTAAATTACCGCCCATTTAGAAAAGGAAAATGCAATAAATATTTACTCTGAGCTGCGCTTCGGTAGGTTGGTGGTAAATGGGAGGCCGTGTTGCCCAACCGAGTCCTTGAAGAAGAATAAATTGAAGAATGTCTCTGGTTGTCAATTGCATACGTTGTAGTAATGTCGTTGGTTGACAGATGGGATACTCTGTCTGTTCCTTCCTAACCCTCGTTTGCATCTGCTGTTGCTAACTCAACGGCTAGGAGGTATCACTTCTGTAGTGAATAAGAGTTCGAAGTTCATACCATTCGCAACCAAAGCTCACGCTGATGTTGGCTTCGTTCTGTAGTTATTATATGAACCATTCTGACATAGGACCGTCGTCCTCACGTCCTCGGAACAGGAGGTTATATTGTCGTCAAGAGCTTATATAGGAAGGGAGAGGAGGGCGTGTTTAATTTTTTTATAGCCCATGTCCCTTCACAGGGGCTGGCCACTGATTGAGCATAGCCCTAACTTATGAAAACCCAAATCTCACATTTTAGAAGCTAAAATCACATTTCATCCCATTATGAATAATTTCATATTCAAACATTTAAATTGAACAACAATTCCATGTGAAATAACTCTGATGTGTAGACTTTCCACTGTAGAGTTTATGTCATCTTATAATTGATGAGAATGTCTCAGATGACAACCGAACCTCATATTCATTAAGTACCACCGCATATGTTCCATTGGTCGGATTATCAGAATATAGTTCATTTCCCCCCACCTTCTGATGTTCCCAGAATCTCTATGTTAACCAAGGGTTTTGCAAATGTAACATCAGTAGGGTAGAGAGAGGAAAAAGGGGGGAAGAGGTATTTATGACTGTCATAAACCTATCCCCAGGCCAAAGTCATGACATAAGTTAGCTGAATAGCACACATGACTCAGTCACAATTAAGGTTATCCCATTGTCAATAGAGATTTATCCACCCATTCTGCTAAACTAGTGACCTTCTGCACTTGAAAGCATGATTAAGGACTTCTAAATGTCAGTGCTGTTGAATTGTATTCATTAATTTTTTATTTAACCTTCATTTAACTAGGCAAGTCAGTTAAGAACAAATTGTTATTTACAATGACGGCCTACTTGGTATTTGGTGGTATTCTGCACTGTATCTTTTGGAGCTTAAGAAATTAAGGATTTATAACTGCCATTAGAGCAAGACAAAGTTGAAGTTAAATTTCAGACTGAAACAAGTTAATCTTATTTTGAGTAAATTTTGAGCTGTATTTCAGGGTGAATTCACTCACCTGAGGTGACTGTCTATGGCGGGAATCACTGAGACTGTTTGTCTTAAAGGAAAATGCATTTAGCTGACAGGTCCTTTTGACACGGTGTTAGTGGTGACTGAACGTGCCTTTTAATTCTACACTCTGATGCCCTGGGTGTGGACGGAGGACTGTCTTTGTGACAGAAACATGAAGGCTGGCTTTCAAATGGGGCGTCTGTGTACCCATGTGACCTGGAGTCCATAGAAGTTGCCTTAAGCACTGGTCTCAAGTCATATGCTATATTTAGCTTCAAATTAGTTCAGTTTGAGGAAAACCGATCCTAGGTCTGTGCAAAGTGGGTAATTTCCACTTTGAGAGTCTGACCCACTGACATAACAAAGAGTTTAGCAGTTTCACTCTGTTCTGACTCGCGGGCACTATAAGGGAGGCAACGCTGTTGAGGGCTTTTCATCAAACATAACATCTATCACATGATAATCCTTGTTCTGTAATACGTATGTACTTGTGTGTAGGGGAGGCTGACCTTTTGGCTATTCATGGACTTCACTTACTACAATTCAGAACCAATTTGATTTCAAAGGACTCTTTGATGGTGCGTGCATATGTTTTACATTTTTCACTGGGGGTGGTGAGAATTGAGTTGGGGAGCTTGTCCAAAGCATTGGAGTGTGTGGTTGCACTCGGAAAATACAAAACAGTTGGGTCAAAGTGCTAGCCCGGGGGTAGTGCACTGATATGGGAGTAGGAGTGTGTATAGAGGAGAGTGTGTTATCGCCTTTCCCCATTGTAGTCTTTGTCAAGTTGGTTTGGTTCTGAAATTGAGTAACAGTGTCACTTCCATGGCACTGTTAAGGTAATATGTAACTTAGTCACTTAGTAGAAAAGTTGCTGCTTCCCAACTTGGTCTGAATTGTATCCCTGTGTCTCTTTGTCACCCCAGGGGTAATAGAGAAGTAGGCTGTCTATCCGGAAGAGTTGGGATGAGTGATGCATGGTGGGGGGTTTAGGATGAGTGTTACCGGATGGAGGGGTGATCAGATACTGCAATGAGCCACAGCTGTCTATCTCAATCAGCTCCCCCAAGCTATTTCAACTACATGTCCCCATGAGCTGCTGAGAGGAATATTTTTTTAGGGTGGACGAGAGTTTTCATATGTGTTTGTTTGTGCATTCTTCAGGGTTCACATATCAACATTTAGTAGAGATTATATGGTATCATGCAATAGGGGATTTTTGCCATGGTTTGCAAAGGCGTACTTTGATAGATTGTTAGGGCACTGGGTAGCTTCAACTACGTGGCCTAAAGAGACAACTTCCTGCCATGCTGGATACAAGCCAGCTCTGTTGAATGCCCCCTGACCCAATGACATTAACAACTGATGCCACTGTGGTATCACAATCACTGTCTGATATGGTCTCTGCATATCTCTCCATATCAATATCTTTCTCCATATGAATATCTACAGGTAGAACAGTATCCAGAGCAATGCTTTGACACTGTAGCCTCATGTAGAATAATATGGTGCAACTGTCTGTTTCAAAGACCATGTATTGAATTGCATACATCCACACCTCAAAAGTACACACTTGAGACAAAGCCCTGTTACACAACCGCAGTTGTTACTGTTAATGGGGAGCTTGGCAGTTTTATCGACCACTTTAAGCCAAACGTTCCCTTGTTTGTTTAGAAACACCTTAAGCACAAAAGACAACAGCGAACGCCTGGGGGTTTTCTTCCGAGTGACTCCCCTCCTCCCTTCCGCTCCAAAGACGAAGTAAGACTGTGTATAATAGTGTTGCACAACGATGGATGTTACCCAGTTCTCCTTATTGGGGGTCAAAGGAAAACACAAGAAAGGAAACATGAGTTGAACACAGTGATGAGGGTGTTGTAGCACTTTCAGCGAACTTGGAGCATAACTACCCCTCAAGCAGTGAGCTGACACTGGTTCATGTTTAGTCTCAGTCAGAGTTGTTAAATGACAATCACTGACAATCATTTCTCATTTTGACTTTCTTTGTAGGAATCCAACCGAAAAAGCACAAAATATCCCTTTCCTCAAGCAGATAAAAACAATATAAGTAAATGTTTTAGTTTCTACTGACTACAGACCCTTCTTACATTACCTCACTGGCAAATAAAGTGAAGTGTCCATTCGTTGAATTGTGACAATTATGTTCTTGTGTATATAGGGCCTGGGTTAAAGTAAATATGCAACAGCAGGTTTGCTTTGTGGAGAGAATGAGCGAATGCTCTGAGAATTCTCCTATTACTGAAAAGCAGACATGAGGCCATTTCTCCATAAAAGCTGAACCCGAGCTCGGCCCTGCCAAGCAGCACTGGCTGCACAGAGACCATTTAAAATGCCTGTAAGTTAAACCAGTCTAACAAATGACTTTATGCTGCTGGACATGAATGTGTTTACAGTGATGTCGGCAATGAACTCCATATCTCTCTCTCTCGCCCATAGCCCACAACTTAACTCCACACTTATGTTGGCACTATACTACCAATCACATTATTGGACACACACATTATACACTGACTATACCAAACATTAAGAACACCTTCCTAACATTGAGTTGTACCTCCCCCTTTTGCTCTCAGAACAGCCTCAATTCGTTGGGTCATGGATTCTACAAGGTGTCGAAAGCGTTCCACAGAGTGTTGCTGGCCCATTCTGACTCCAATGCTTCCCACAGTTGTGTCAAGTTGGCTGGACGTCCTTTGGGTGGTGGACCATTCTTGATACACACGGGAAACTGTTGAGCGTGAAAAACCCAGCAGCTTTGCAGTTCTTGACACATTGTCTCAAGGCTTAAAAATCCTTCTTTAACCGGTCTCCTCCCGTTCAATGTCACTAATTGAAGTGGATTTAAAAAGTAACATGAATAAGGGATCATAGCTATCACCTGTTCAGTCTATGTCATGGAAAGCAGGTGTTCCTAAAATGTAGTATACTCAGTGTATATCTCCTCTTTCATAAAAAGCACTTGATTGATATCTAAATGTGTGAACAAAGGATTCCTATTTGACTCTGCCATGTCTTATTGCCCATCTAACATTCCCTCATCTCCCACCCCTTCTAATGCGACTAGCCCCGATGCCGATCCCTCTTTTTCCCCTGCCCCGCTACAAAGTTTCTCCCTGCAGGCAGTCACTGAGTCTGAGGTGCTAGAGGAGCTCCTGAAACTTGACCCCAAAAAACCATCTTGGTCAGATGGTTTAGATTCTTTTTTCTAAGGTTGCAGCCCCTGTCATCGCCAAGCCTATCTCCGACCTTTTTAACCTGTCTCTCCTTTATGGGGAGATTCCCATTGCTTGGAAGGCAGCCACGGTTTGTCCTTTATTTAAAGGGGGAGATCAAGCTGATCCTAACTGTTATAGGCCTATTTCTATTTTGCCCTGTTTATCAAAAGTGTTGGAAAAACTTGTCAATAATCAACTGACTGGCTTGATGTCTATAGTATTCTCTCTGGTATGCAATCTCCGCTCAGGCTATGGATATGTCACTGCAACCTTAAAAGTCCTAAATGATGTCTCCATTGCCCTTGATTCTAAGCAATGTTGTGCTGCTATTTTTATTGACTTGGCCTACGCGTTTGATACGGTAGACCATTCCGTTCTTGTGGGTCGGCTAAGGAGTATTGGTCTCTGAGTGTCTTTGGCATGGTTTGCTAACTACCTCTCTCAAAGTGTGCAGTGTATAAAGTCAGAACATCTGCTGTCTCAGCCACTACCTGTCACCAAGGGAGTACCCCATGGCGCGATACTAGGCCCCATGCACTTCTCAATTTACATCAACAACATAGCTCAGGCAGTAGGAAGCTCTCTTATCCATTGATGTGCAGATGGTACAGTCTTACACTCAGCTGCCCCCGAATTTTGTGTTAAACATTCCACAACAAAGCTTTCTTAGTGTCCAACAAGCTTTCTCTGCCCTTAACCTTGTTCTGAACACCTCCAAAATAAAGGTAATGTGGTTTGGTAAGAAGAATGCCCCTCAGTAATCACCAGTGTGATTACTACCTCTGAGGGTTTAGAGCTTGAGGTAGTCACCTCATACAAGTACTTGGGAGTATGGCTAGATGGTACACTGTTCTTCTCTCAGCACATATCAAAGCTGCAGGCTAAAGTTAAATCTAGACTTGGTTTCCTCTATCGTAATCACTCCTCTTTCACCACAGCTGCCAAACTAACCCTGATTCAGATGGCCATCCTACCCATGCTAGATTACGGAGACGTAATTTATAGATCGGCAGGTGAGGGTGCTCTCGAGCGGCCAGATGTTCTTTACCATTCGGCCATCAGATTTGCCACCAATGGTCCTTATAGGACACATCACTGCACTCTGTACTCCTCTGTAACTGGTCATCTCTGTATACCCGTCACAAGACCCACTGTTTGTTGGTTGTTGCTTGTTTATAAAAACCCTCGTAGGCCTATCTGAGATACCTACTGCAGCCCTCATCCTCCACATGCAACACCCGTTCTGCCAGTCATATTCTGTTAAAGGTCCCCAAAGCACACACATCCCTGGGTCGCTCCTCTTTTCAGTTCGCTGCAGCTAGAGACTGGAACGAGCTGCAACAAACACTCAAACTGGACAGTTTTATCTCCATCTCTTCATTCAAAGACTCAATCATGGACACTCACTGAAAGTTGTGGCTGCTTCACGTGATGTATTGTTGTCTCTACCTTCTTGCCTTTGTGCTGTGGTCTGTACCCAATAATGTTTGTACCATGTTTTGTTATGCTACCATGTTGTGCTGCTGCCATGTTTTGTTGCTACCATGTTGTTGTCATATGTTGCTGCCATGCTATGTTGTTGTTTCAGGTCTCTCTTTATGTAGTGTTATGGTGTCTCTCGTCGTGACGTTTTTTTTTGCCTTTCATATATATATTTTTTATCCCAGCCACCGTCCCCACAGGAGGCCTTTTGCCTTTTGGTAGGCCGCCATTGTAAATAATAATTTGATCTTAACTGACTGCCTTGTCAAACGAAGGTTTAAAAAAAATCCGGTCTCCCTTGTCATAACAACCTATATGAACCCCAAATTTCCACTGTTAACATGCCCATGGTATTAAAAGGTTTTGATGGTCCGTCCGTTAAGTCCCCCCTTTCAGGGGGAGAATTTGCTGTAAATACAGTCGGTGGTGTTGTGAGGAATAGAAGACCTGGGGACAGACTGAGGTACAGTGCATGCGGAAAGTGTTCAGACCTCTTCTCTTTCCACATTTTGTTTGCGTTACAGCCTTATTCTAAAAGGGATTTAATAAGCAAATGTCCTCATCAATCTACACGCAATACCGCATACTGACAAAGTAAAACATGTTTTTAGAAAATGTTCAAAATGTATTAAAAATAAAAAACAGAAATACCTTATTTGCATAAGTATTCAGACCCTTTGCTATGAGACTTGAAATTGAGCTCAGGTGCAGCCTGTTTCCATTGATCATCCTTGAGATGTTTCTACAACTTGGAGTTCACCTGTGGCAAATTTAATTGATTGGACATGATTTGGAAAAGCACACACCTGTCTATATAAGGTCCCACAGTTGACAGTGCATGTCAGAGCAAAAACTAAGCCACGAGGTCAAAGGAATTGTCCGTAGAGCTCTGAGACAGGATAGTGTCGAGCCACAGATCTGGGGAAGGGTACCAAAAAATGTCTGCAGCGTTGAAGGTCCCCAAGAACACAGTGGCCTCCATTATTCTTAAATGGATGTAGTTTGGAACCACCAAGGCTCTTCTCCTGACCCCTCCTATCTCAGCCTCCAGTATTTATGCTGCAGTAGTTTATGTGTCGGGGGGATAGGGTCAGTTTGTTATATCTGGATACTTCTCTTGTCCTATCCGGTGTCCTGTGTGAATTTAAGTATGCTCTCTCTAATTCTCTCTTTCTCTCTTTCTCTCTCTCTCTCGGAGGACCTGAGCCCTAGGACCATGCCTCAGGACTACCTGACATGATGGCTCCTTGCTGTCCCCAGTCCACCTGGCCGTGCTGCTGCTCCAGATTCAACTGTTCTGCCTGTGATTATTATTATTTGACCATGCTGGTCATTTATGAACATCTTGGCCATGTTCTGTTATAATCTCCACCCAGCACAGCCAGAAGAGGACTGGCCACCCCACATAGCCTGGTTCCTCTCTAGGTTTCTTCCTAGGTTTTGGCCTTTCTAGGGAGTTTTTCCTAGCCACCGTGCTTCTACACCTGCATTGCTTGCTGTTTGGGGTTTTATGCTGGGTTTATGTACAGCACTTTGAGATATCAGCTGATGTACGAAGGGCTATATAAATTTGATTTGATTCCTAGAGCTGGCCGCTCAGCAAAACTGAGCAATTGGGGGAGAAGGGCATTGGTCAGGGAGGTGACCAAGAACCCGATGGTCACTTGACAGAGCTCCAGAGTTCCTCTTTGGAGATGGGAGAACCTTCCAGAAGGACAACCATCTCTGCAGCACACCACCAATCAGGCCTTTATGGTAGAATGGCCAGACGGAAGACACACCTCAGTAAAAGGCACATGACAGCCCGCTTCGAGTTTTCCAAAAGGCACCTAAAAGACTCAGGTCATGAGAAACAAGATTATCTGGTCTGATGACACCAAGATTGAACTCTTTGGTCTGAATGCCAAGCTTCACGTCTGGAGGAAACCTGGCACCATCCCTACGGTAAAGCATGGTGGTGGCAGCATCATGCTGTTGGGATGTTCTTCAGCGGCAGGTACTGGGAGTAGTCAGGAATGAGGGAAAGATTAAGAGAGCAAAGTAGAGAGAGATCCTTGATGGCAACCTGCTCCAAAGCGCTCAGGACAACGACAATAAGCACACAGCCAAGACAACGCAGGAGGACAAGATTTTGAATGTCCTCAAGTTTCCCAACAAGAGCCTGGACTTTAACCCGATCAAACATCTCTGGAGAGACCTGAAAATAGCTATGCAGCAACACTCCCCTGAAGAGCTTGAGAGAATCTGCAGAGAATGGGAGAAACTCCCCAAATACAGGTTGTTCCAAGCTTGTAGCATTATATCCAAGAATACTCAATACTGTAATCGCTGCAAAAGGTGCTTTAACAAAGTACTGAGTAAAGGGTCTGAATACTTATGTAAATGCGATATGTTTTTTTATTTATTTTTTATAAATTTGCAAACATTTCTAAAAACCTGTTTTTGCTTTATCATTATGGGGCATTATGCATAGATTGATGAGGGAAGAAAACAATTCAACCCATTTTAGAATAAGGCTAACGTAACAAACACATTGTATTGTTCTAAGATAAAGAGGGACGAGGGCTGGTGTGTTTGGGAAGAGGAATTCATCGTAACTCTGAAAGTGAAACATTTTTGCTTGTAGTTGCCCATGTGAGGAAATGTGGGTGAATGTTTAGAAAAGATTTCCAAATTATGAGCTCTGCATTGTTTAGTGGGGTCATCACAGCTCCATGGAAAGTCATTTGTCTGTTAAAACCAAGACTAAGAGATGCCATAATGGTGTAATCATTGTCGTCACGCCATTAACTATCTAAACAATTCAGAGAACTCAAAAACAGTTGCCAAGACAGCAACCGAAAGCCGATGACGATTGTGTTTATGTATGACACATACAGTTATTCAGTCCATTTTTTGGAAGAAAATAGAAAGATAGTAACTCAGGAAGTCAGATAGAACTCTTACACATCTTTATTATAGATTTTTGTGATGCTTTTACACCACATACATACAGGCCATGGCAGTCATATCACAGCCATGTACTAGATCTTCACTTTTCAGTACAGTTCTTTACCATCCCCTTTTCAAACAGTCAAACCCTCTACACTCATTTTCCTTCTACAAAACACTTTCACAACACCTTCATCTGTTTTCGCCCTCAAACATACATAGTCTTTCTTTACATTTTTCTCACTGGCTTTTTGACCAGTGCCTCTAACCTCCATTTTGGACAAGGCACCACATCCCAACTCACTCGGAGCTCCATCATTGCGTGGCTAGTGACTACACACACCTTGAAAACCAAAACCCCAACTTCTCAGTTCAAACACGTTCAACATTTCCATCTTTTTTCCCCCACATCTCTTAAATCTTCTTCTAACATACCGGTATCCTTTTGCTTTTCTCAACCCATCTTTGTGGTTTCCTTCAGCTATACGTCATCTCCTCAGTAGATCCCAACCCATCAGACAAGTATGTACATGCTCCTGCCACTACCGTGGCTGGGCAGTGGCCGTGTCAAAAACTAAAGCTCCATGCAAGATTGATACATTGAGTGATAGATTTTCATTCGGAAGAGTCAGCTTTTGAAACCAACATGGCTCAGTTTAAATTGTTTTTACATTGTAGTAAAACAAAATCTCATTTGATATGTTTTTTTGCCCCATTAAAATGCAATTTGATTAAAATGAATGCCATCAACTGCAGTAGATGCAAAAAGGTGTCCAGAACATTAAAAAAATATCTGTTATTAGGAATGTACAAAAATAAGACCCGTCCTCCAGTACACCTACAAATCAGACTTATCAAATTGTTTAGGTTTCAGTTTCGTATACATCTCATCTATTGTGGGAACTCTTCCCTTCTATCCACCTCACATCCCCAAAAAGTGTTCAATAACTTCAGCTAAAAGCTAGAAACAGTGCTGTTTAAAAAAAAAAAAAATGTTTAGAATTTTACCCCTTTTTCGTGGTATCCAATTGTTTTTAGTAGCTACTATCTTGTCTCATCGCTACAACTCCCGTACGGGCTCGGGAGAGACGAAGGTTGAAAGTCATGCGTCCTCCGATACACAACCCAACCAAGCCGCACTGCTTCTTAACACAGCGCGCATCCAACCCGGAAGCCAGCCGCACCAATGTGTCGGAGGAAACACCGTGCACCTGGCAACCTTGGTTAGCGCGCACTGCGCCCGGCCCGCCACAGGAGTCGCTGTTGCGCGATGAGACAAGGACATCTCTACCGGCCAAGCCCTCCCTAACCCGGACGACGCTAGGCCAATTGTGCGTCGCCCCACGGACCTCCCGGTCGTGGCCTGTTATGACAGAGCCTGGGCGCGAACCCAGAGTCTCTGATGGCACAGCTGGCGCTGCAGTACAGCGCCCTTAAGCACTGCGTCATAAACAGTGCTGTTTTAAACAGAGCTACAGTAAGTTCAGATCGAAAAAAAAGGGAGTAAAAAAAATATATAAAAAAAATAAAACAGTAAACAGGACAATATGCACAACTTCTCTCTAATTACTGAAAGCCAAGCAGGCCTCTCCAGAATACAATGGTACGCACTTAGCCCCTTTGTGGACAAAACCAAACAGTGGAGGGATGGAAGAGTAAAGTAAATAGCTGCCAATGGGGACAGTAACACAAAATACTGTTGTAATAATAAAACACACAGACACATAAATAAAAAGTCCCACGGGGAGGGAACACCCAGCCCCCCCCCCCCACTCTGCTCCCCCCTCCTTATGTACAAACATATTGTCCGCTCGCCAAGGAGTCCATTTTCTCCCCTCTAATTACACCATGGTCTCCTTCCTCTTCCCTAAGGCACTGAGGGAGCGCTTGTCCTTTTTGGTTTTGTGTTTGGGCGACGGGGAGGATAGTGGTGATGAAGAGGAGGATGAGGAGCGGGAGGAGGGAGATGATGAGGAGGGAGACGATGAGGTGGGACTGGGGGTCTCGTCCCCGCATAGAGAACTGGTGGCGGACGTTGCACCTGCGGGCGTCAAAGGGCAGTTCTCGTCGGCCTCCTCCGTGTGGATGATGGAGGAGATTTTGGAGGAGCGCCGCTTAGAGTGGGCGTCGGCTGCCGGGGAGGAAGCGGGCGTGGTGACGGCGGCATCGGCGGGGTGGTGGACGGAGATGGCGCTGCGCAGGCAGTTGAGCCACTGCTGCTTGTGGAAGACGTCGTTGACCTGCAGCGTGTGGGACTGGCCCTGAGACGGGTCATGGAAACGCACACGGAAGATGTTCTTGGCTGAGGAGATGAACAGAGAACAAGACGTTAGATTAACCATCAGTTTCAGTTACAGGCTTTGACCTCTAGATAGACATGGAAGGTCATAGGTGAGGGGTCATAGGTGAGGGGTCAGAGACTCACCTTTGTCTGAGTTACTGAATGCTCCTCTGAAGGAGCCACCCATTTTGACATCTCCATCCTGCAGGTCCTCCAGCACCAGGTCCTGCACCGGGATTGGCTGCCGGTACACCTGGAAACAGTGGTGCTCGTTCCGCGTCACAGACCGGGTCATCACCAACAGCTCTGTGAACAGGAACACATGCAGCTTCTGGAGGGAGAGAGGACAAAGGAAAGGAGATAAAAGAAGAAGATTAAAATCAGATCATTGCCAACGTTTTGTTTAATTTCAGGCATAGCTTCTCATATTCTCATCTGCCAACAGATCATTATTATTTTCCTGAGGACTTATCATTGGTAGAGATTCTCATGTGATTATGTAATTCATGTGTTATTCGGTTCATTTTAAATGAAAAAGGTCCAAGTTTTGGCCCCGACTGCCTTATTTGGGGGTGCAGAGCTCAAGTTTGTGCACGTGAGGGTTAGAAGGAGCCAGGGAAGAATCATTGCTATAGGTGGATTGCAGTGCGAGTGTGCATATTTTTAGCATTATAATGTGTGTGTATGCGAGTGTGTTCTAAACTCACTGTTCCGCTCTTGTTGCGTAGCTCGCCGTGACACAACAGACTCTTGCACTGGTCGATGCGCGGGTCTCTTTGCCTGTCGTCCAGATACTCCAGCTTGTCTATGTAGTACTGGCTCTCTGACTCACCCTTCTTCATGTTGATGTCAGACAACACATCCTGGATGATGGTGATCTGGAGACACACACGCACAGCACACTGTTATAGTCACAAACAGATAGGATACAATGACATATTTGATGTTTCAGAACGCTGTATTCATAAGTGTTTGTGGGCGTCTCCACTCACTGCTAGCTCCAGGTGGGGCGTGTCAGGGTGCTCGGGCACTGTGTGTTTGAGGATCTCTTTGAGCAGGAGGGGGTATTTAAACAGGCGGGAGCGGGGGATGTCAAGGAAGCTCCACAGGTCCAGCTTCCTGCTGAAGGGAGACTCCAGGCAGCGCTGCAGGAAGTCCTGCACCCTCCGGTCCTGTTTCTTCTGGTCCAACAGGGCCTTGGCCGCCACCTGGTTACTGCAGTAGTCTCGGTATGCATTCAGCCCTGGCAACTGGAGGGGAGAGAGATGTACCGTACCGTTAGCACTTTGGCCATTCTCTGCTAGATAAACATACAGATACGTCATGTCATAAAGGAGCATCTTTATGACATCTTCAACACGTTGGTTCCTGCTAGATAAATACTTATACAGGTAGAGGAAGATCGAGAGAGGGCAAAGTTGAGTGGGCACGGGCCCTGGTACGTACCCAGCTGACGACGATTTGTCCTATCTGTCCCACGGTGCCGTCGGGGCCGGTGGCTCTGGCCAGCTGGGCCAGCAGGTCCTCGTGGAGGGGGATGTAGGCATCCAGGTCCCCGAAGATATGGCTCAGCTCCTCCTCTGACATGATACTCAGCTTCAGCATGGGGTCGTGGTACGCCTGGAGGAGAGAGAAAATAGAGCCAAGCGGTCATTCAACGGCTAACGGTTTGTTTAGAAAGAGAGGGGGAGGCTAATTATAGCTCTGTCGGAAAGGTTTCAGTGAGGTAGAAATGGAATCCTTGCTTTTTATAGCTAATGGGTAGAGGAGAGCTGCCAACTAGTCATTTTTAATCTGTTTGCCTGGTATGTACTCTGAGGGTTCGAAATAAAGTACGAACCTTGCGTGCGAGCTGGAGGTCCTCAATCAGGTCCTGTTCTCCGCGAGTCAACTCAAATATGGCCTGAGGGGGAAGGAGATGAAAGACATATTTAAAACACCATGGAACAGGAGGCCACGCCAAATTAAAACACAGTACATATTACACTGTATCAAACTAAAGAGGACACCAAATTACTGAGTACATATTAAAGTAAGAGGACAAATCAATGCCAAATGAGTTGCCAAATTCTTGGGTCCCTTCTCTCTCAATTACTCTCTGTCTCTCTGTGTTGTTTATGGTTTGAGATTATTCTGACAGTTGGTTGAGAGGTCTGCCAGGCCAGGGGTACATTAGTGACGTCAGACACCAGCTCTGGAACAAACTGGTGACAGACTGGGCCCTGACCGCTTCTAACCCCACTTAGCTCACGCAGCACAAATACCGAGGGGACTTTCAAAACAAACAAAAGTCTGAACTCTTGTATGAGAATCAAAAGAGAAAAACAGAGTGAAAGGGGGGGGGGGGGAGAACAGGAAAAGCGTCCAGCCCTCTGGCTTTAATAACTCTGTCCCAGGCTAGGTTGAATACCGTGGCGTCTGGCTATGTGACCTGGAGCGCACTCAGTCATCTGGAGCGCTTTAGCAGGGCCAGCCGAACTAGACATCAGGTATGTGGTTCAGTCTCTCACCTCACATTGTTCTAATCTAATCAAACCATCTATTGTTGCAGCCGAGTTCCCATTCTTTCTCTATTGGGATTTGTGTGAAGAAAGATTTGAGAAGTCTAAGGTGACGGTGTTGACTCTCACCTCCTGTCTCTTGATCTCCTTGGTGGAGAAGGTGCCCTTCTGGTGGACGTCTAAGGTCTCCGACCACAGCGTGCTGTTGCGTCTCTTGGGCGGCGTGGGCGCCGCCGCCTTACTGCATGGCTTCTGGGGCACGCCCGGCGTCTTGCCACCACTGCCATCGCCCCGGAAGGACATGGACTGGATGGTCTGGCCGAAGCGTCGGACGGCCCCATTCCTCACGGGGGAGATGAGGTTAGCCAGCGAGCTCACCCTGCCGAGAGGACGGACACGCTTGTTGCTGGGTTCCTGGAGAGAAGAGAGAGAGGGGGGAAAACACAGATTAGGCTTAAAATCCTCAACTTCCTCTATCATTTACCATAAACCCAACCATCTGAATTCCAACTCTTTTAGCAGAAGCCTCACCAGGAAACCGCTAGAAGCTTCCCCATGACTGTTATCACATGGCCCTCATGATGCCAGCCATGAATCCCTATTGATGACACTACCTCCACAAAGGACTTGGTCAGGAAACTGTTACTAGGGAGGAGGGGTTTGGCGCTGGGGTCAGGCCATAGAGACAGCGGGCAGGAAGAAGCAGCAGCCCCAGCAGCTGTTGCCTCCATCATGTGAGGACTGAGGAGCCCAGGGCAGGCTGGGGGAGCACAAAGACCCTCTTTCAGACTGCAGCCCAGAGGCGCCGACCAGAGAAGGGGCCTGGAGGCATGCCAGGAATGCACCCCTGCTCTCAGCTGTCCAACACACTCACACTACACACACTTACTCTGTCACACACAACACAACTACTCAGCATTATGGCCTGACTACAGCAAACGGGCCGTGAGACTGGGACTGTTCAGTCACTCAAACATGGGAAGACAAAAGGCCTCATCGTTTAACTCTCGTCTCCCAGAGTTCAGTGAGGTATGGGACAGGACTGTGTTTGGACAGCTACAGTAAAACTGATGTGTGACTCCACCAGCGAGAGAGAGGAACTAACAGGCCTCGTCTTAAACAGGCACCAGAATACTGGAAGTCTCAGTCTTTTTTAGGAGTCTCAGGGGGGAGGTTGTGGGTGCGAGTCGGAACAGGCCCTGGAGCCCTCGTCGCGTGAGAGAAGCACCACACCTGTGCCAGGTAATCCCGCTTCACCCCCCTGTACTGAGCCCTGAGGCAGGGAGAGCGCAACACTCCCCTGCTAATGCACTGGCCTGCTGCCAACAGCAACAAACATCACACTGCATATCTGAGGTAATGAATTCATAGACTGTGAGAGAGACCTCTTCAAAAACAACCATAAATATCATGCAATTAGACATGTTTTGTGAATAAAACAATCAGTCTTATGAAATCTATGCTGCATGTCTATTGGTATCCTCAAGCACTTAAACTCTCTGAGCCTTCTCCTGACTCAGGATGAATGGGGTTTTGCCTTGGCTCAGCGAAACAGAGAGCCATTCAGGCTCCTCCTGGCCCCAGAAGCAGACCACAGCTGCAGAACAGATCCACCCCAGAGTCTGGCGTGAAAGCCACAGTGGCTGCGGCCAGCTAGGGTCATGGTTCAAATGTGGTCGGGGTCTTTGACCAGGACCGCCAGACAGTCCAGGAACTTATCTAAACCACAGAGCCAATAAACCGAGAGGACCAACGCTGACCACATCCGAACCGCTCTGAAGGTGGTCCAGAAATGGTGCGGTCAGAAAGGAATCCCAATCCTAAAACGCAGGCCTGGTTTAAACCTCTTTAGACTTTATTTTAATGGGCCTCATTACTAAGTGGAGAGAGGACCATAACGGCCACACTGTGACCAACTAGTTCTGCTGTAAACCCCATTGGACAATGGAAACAGAGAGAGGGTGAATTTGCTTTGGAAATCATGGGGTCTTCCAATGTAAACTTTGGAAACGTGTGTTGCCCACTGTGCCTTTCCTGTCATTTGGGGACCGGCCCTGGAATAACAAAGGCCACTAGTGCTGTTCTTTGTACGCCCACCCAGTGTTACTATCAGCTGGAGAGACAACATGCAGACTGATATAAACTAGTCCTGGTCCAGGCAGTTTGACTACAGGGAACTCCCTGGAATACTGTTCAGTCTCGCTCCCTTCAGGAAGCCAGATATATCCGGGGTTTGTGCTGCTGGACTGTATCGTTCTGTACCGTCTTTGGAACAACCCCCCCCCCCCCCCACCCCACCACAACACAGATTGAGGGACCCTGGGTACTCACTCAAATCTTCCCTAATGTCCTAAATTGGCCTCCGGTGATATTTTAATAACCCCCCACACAATTCTCCTTCTACCTCGTTATCTCCAACCAGAGAGCCAAGGGCTCATCAACTAAATGTATCCACTTTTTCAGCCCCCCCCCCACCAAAAGCACCTTCCTGTGCCCCTGGCCTCCCTTTGATGTAACCACACATGTTAATCCCTGCTGGCTTGGCTGTCCCTCCCTGCTCCTGCAGCTCGCTCACTGATTACAGCATAGCTGATAGCAGGGCTCTGAGGGAGTGGAACGCCACTGTTTACCCTGGATTCCAACCAAAGAACTCATCAAAGAGTAACTGTGGAGTGACTTAGGTTTAAAAATGGGTGTCACAATCATGAACATCTGTTGAGAAATGAGACTACTCACTTCATTGAAGAACTCAACTTCTCCTTTCGGATTTACCGACAATGTAGCCGCTGGCTTCCCCCTGAACCCCCTTCTGAAATCTAACCACAAAAACCTTGAATGGGGGAAGGAAGGAGACTAGAGAAGTGAGTAAGAAAGGCTGCTGCTGACCAGTGGCCCTGTGTGAGTCAGAGAAGAAGAGGCACACCTGGGTTCTACCCCCCCCCCCCTCTTTAATTGTGTGAGGAATGTTCCCAGCCTGCTGAGCCACTGCACTCACTGCCCCAGGGCTCTGAGAAAATGAGGGGGGAATACCAACTGGCAAACTAAAAATGTGCAATAATGTTGGCATTAAGTTCCAACTTCAAACCACACACACATTCCAAGTTAGAATGTTATTGGTATGAAGAATTTGGTGAGAAGTCGCAAACATGGTGCTGATCTCTGTATGGCTATTTGTCCCCTGCTGTTACAGTGCTGATGAGGTACTACTCAACCCCCAGGGATAGGATACATTACCTGTCTGGGCAGATAGATTCACACAAAAGCAAGCAAAGCTAAAGGGATGGATAGTTCTATGACCTCTGACAGTATCATGGAACAAATATCTCTAAAAGTTTGAATTGAACAGAGACTAAACACACCACACACCTTACTAAGGTGCAGTGTTCAGGTGAGATACAAAGTATGTGACAAATACGCTTGTGACGAAGCTGTTGTTTACGAAGCATGGGACAAATTGTTTGATTTGATAGCAGAAAGAACAGGAACAAGGTGCTGATTCCCTCAGATCTGATAAGAGATCAGTGGCTATCGCAGCAGAGAACAAGTTCCTATCCAACTGATACCAAATGACAAAGCCAGCAGAAAGAACATACTGAGAAGCAGTGATTGATCTAGTACCTCACCTCTGAGTCTTTGTTGGCTCGGTTCTGACAGTCTATAGCTTGTAGAGTCCGTTTGATAGGCACCAAGCTACCCAGTTCATCGTAAGCCACCATAGCGGTGAGTAAAAAAATCCAACAAGGTTTCTGCTATATCCAGTTAGTCTTCATTATTCCATATGAAAGAGTTTTTAATTCTTCAAAATATCTTTGGAAGAGTAGAACAAATTCACTCTACCGCTCTCTCATTCTAAACTTTGGTCTGAGGTGGAGTTAGGGAGGGGCAGTTTAAATACTCCTTGGTAAAGGGAGGAGGAGCAAGCTCTCCGAACCCCTCCCACCATTTAGAGGGGTTACTGTTGGAGGAAATCAGACTCTTCTTGAAGGGCTATACAGGCGAAGAAGCCCGTTTGTGTGTGTGAATCACCAACAAAAAGCACACACACACACACACACTAGTGCTAGGAGAATTCCATATAGTGAGGTTTGTTGTTAAAGTGAATGGAAAAGTTACGCATCATGTGCATACAGTATAACAGAACAATGATCTTTAAAAGTTCAGGTTTGAACAAGCCAGTCATCTGCCAGAGACTAAACACACACACACCCTGCTAAGGTACAGTGTCCAGTGGAGGGTAGCCACACGAAACACACCCTGCAAGGTACAAATCTGTCGATCTGTGAACAGGCAGTTAACCCACCGTCCAGGCCGTCATTGAAAATAAGAATTTGTTCTTAACTGACTTGCCTGGTTAAATAAAGGTAAAATAAAAAAAATAAATAAAAAGAGAATCGGGACAGCTGCTGATTCACTCACAGATCTGATGAGAGATCTGTGGCTATCGCATCAGAGAACAAGTTACAGTCCAAAAATATGGGCAAATAATCTAATTGCAATTTTTGAACCCAATATTATGATTGCGATTTTACTTCCGATTTAAATCAAAACAGTAAGAATCATAGAAATAAAATGAGTATTCCAATTCTATGGTTGGTGTTGTTTGGCACGACAACTAATGAAAAAGCCAGGTACAGTAGACATTGTTGTGAAAGGGAAGGAACCCAAAGTGTTGGTCAGAGTTTCCTTGGAGACTCTAATTACATTTGAATGTTAAATTCATGGCATACATTTTTTTTTTTAAATGCAGCATCTTACAATACTACAATTTCGATTTCAAATTAGATTAATTGAGCAGCCCTAACTAAGAGAAAACTTGCTTCATGTGTTTCTATTTTGTTTTGGTTTTAAAACACATTTAGAAATGCCTTTTGCATTTCTACTTCAGATAATTAAGTCACTTTCTTGAAAACAGCAGTTGTACATTTCCACCTATTGAATCTAGTTCAAACGGAACCTATAACTACAGTGAACCATCATGTAATAAATATAACTTCTTTGTCCCCTGTCTTTCTGGTGTGAAAGGTGTAAAGTGCACCAGTGTTTGTCGTCTGCTTCAGCTAACGACAGAGAGCTGTTACCAGGCCCTGATCAGCAGGGGAAGGGGAAGATCAATTAGAATATCAATAAGAGGGACGCACTCATTCACCTCCTTATTATATCACACACACACGGTCTGCACTAGACCCTGTGTATTGAGGGGAGAAGTGTAGTGTGTGGGGGTGGGGTAGATTTAAATGAAGGGTGTTTAGTTCGTTATTACCCAGAATGCTAGTAGATACTACAGACTTCCAGTCATTGCGCTAATCAACTTCCTTCAAACTGCACACAGACATACAAATGGTATCCACAAGTTCATCAGACTCCGGAGAAGTAGATAAAGGGCTTCATTGACAAAATCCTAAAGTATCCCTTTAAAAGGGGGCAATTACATCTGCACCCAGTTTAACAGTAGAAAGAAGTGAGAAACTAAACAGGTCATTCTGAAACAGAGTTTTAAAGTAAAAGACAAGCTTGCTTCCCTTTTCCTGCCAGACACATTCATGATCCATTTGAATAAAAGTGAACTGAGACGTGATTAGAGACGTGAAAACACCTGAGGCAAGCCATTAAACCCGACACATTGCTACATAGCCATATAACTGCTGCGCAAATGGACTGCAGAATCCAAGGTGTTGACTGTGTGATGGACTGAATAATGTGCTGAGGTGCTATGTGGTAGAAGGGATGTAAAACCTGGCTAGTTATTTAGCCGGTCTGTGTGTGTGTGTGTGTGTGTGTGTGTGTGTGTGTGTGTGTGTGTGGTAAACAAATTAAACCAATGTGAAGGCTTGAATTCACCCTCCTGTACCAATACTGAGGTGTGAAACAGGACATATGCAACTAAGCATGTGTGAGAGTGAGAAAGTGTGAGTGTGAGTGAGTGTGAGTGTGTGTTTGGTAACAGAAGTGAGAGAGCCCAGATGGGTTATTGTTGCTAAACTACATGAGGACTGGCACCATGGTTGGGAATGTGTTCATCAGGACTGTTTACTCTGAGGTAAAACCGATCATGTTATACCAAGTGGTCTCTGACAGTCTGGCATACATCACTCCACAAGCAGAGTCCACTCCACAAACTAACCCAACTAGTGGCTAGGATTCACACCTCCGGGCAAGGAATCAAATGGTAAATAACAGCCCACGGGGGGAAATCTCACTACATGTTGATTTGGGTGATGACTGGATTACTTGTGAAAAAGGGAGAGCAGTTTGCCAGAAGGGACGATGGTGTGAATGATTATTCAGATAAGACTGAATAATAACATTTACTAAATGTCTGTTTGCTGGAAAATGAACCAGGATACAGACAATCTGGAGGAGATGGACTATAAAACACACCACTGCCCCAGTGTACATTTTCAGTGCAGAAAGTCATGATTGATTGTATGCGAATGTCTGTGTATACAGGAAAATAGTCTTTTTTTCATGCAATCATCCAGACTCAGGGAAAACAATGCTGTGCATTTCAGTGTTAGTCACTCCGTGTGGGGATACCGGAGGCTGAGCCACCCCTCTGTCTGGGCCATCACCTGTGGGTGGGCCGTGAACGCAACAAACACAAAAATTGCTCAACCCACCGGGCCCAAACGCCCAGTCAGCTCTAATAAAAAGGTCTGACAAACAAATGTGTATTCATACACACTTACTTAATACTACCCTCTCACACACACTTTACTATCATCCCCACACACACACAGGCAGGCAGGAGTGAGTCACCCCAGCCATAGCGTTAGCCTCTATTCTTCTGCGGTACCTCCCTGACAGGAACAAACAGAGCCCTGGGGCTTACAGTTCGGACTGAACTGAACATGCCCTCCACATCGGCAGTACAGGAAAAGGCTAGTGTTAAATTAGAGTTCTGGGGAAAGCATACCAGCCAACACTTTCCAAAGGGACTAATTCACTCAACAAGTGGTGGAACCATTGCCCCCTGGTGGTGGGAGTTTGGTGCAGGAGTTTAGGTACAATAGATGGAATGAATCTGATATTAGTGGATTATTCCTCCCTATATACACATTTGGTCTGTGAGTCCTTATTTGAGCAGGCAGGCAGAGAATAGGCCTACGGGTGTTCATATACTATAGTGAATCACGGCTTTAGTGTGATCATATCAAGCCCAGGCACTGCCAGATTGTTTCCCTTTCTCTTGGCCCACTCAAACAAAAACAGTTTCGTTTCTGATACACCAACTCCTGTATTGCCCCATTTCTTACTATTTGGAATGTGCCTCCTTTGTTCTCTCCATTCTTCCCCACCTCTACCTGTTTCCCAATTTCCTGTGGTCTTCATTCCTCTCTCTGTCCCTCATTCCTCTGCCTTACCGCCAACCAACATATAACAACTAAAGTAGTCTGTCTCTTCAGCAGCTATTGGAGGGGCTATGAGGACAGGGTGTCTTATCCAGCAGTGCCCCACTAAAACCATCAGAGAGCAGCCATTAAACACAATACAAGCAATATACTTCACACCAGACAAACATCCCCTGCTACTCAATAGTTTACTTAAGTGAGTTTTACTCAGTGCACACAACCCAGGCATCTCTGGTTGCTACCAAACAGTGTGGAGGTAACCGAGAACCACAGGTTTGTCATGACACTGATCAATGCCACATTCATAGCGCGCGCGCACACACACACACACACACACACACACACACACACACACACACGCACGCACGCACGCACACACACACAAAAAAAAGGGGCGGTCAAAGAAGCTTGGAAAGTTACAACTTGTGGCTTCAGGTTTTTCAAGGAACCCTGATTCCAGCCAGGACTGGCAGTACACAATGCAAGTGTGCAGCATTTACAGCAAACACCTTCTAGTCAGGTACTCAACCCCCCGAACGGTTTTTATTGTGGCAACATTTCGGTTCTCTGGGCGAGCGTGCAGTTGGCAGGTCAAACCTGGAGGGGTGAGGAGGAGGAGGGGGGGCAGAGAACTATAGAACAATAGAAGCAGCCTATTGTTCATAGATTGTTTACCTGCCTCAACCCCCTCCACCTCGGCCAAAGAGCCAGACAGCAGGGGGAGGGGGGGGGGGGGGGGGGGTTGAAGCTGGATTTGGGGACATGTGCAGGGGATGGGAGCAGATTGAAGCTGGATTTGGGGACATGTGCAGGGGATGGGAGCAGATCTGGTGCAACAGGTTTGAGAATAGGCCGAGACTGCGAATCTATAGGTAACCGCCCCGTCCCTGCATAGACCCTTTTCCCCAGAGCTGAAGATCCGAATCACGTTCTGGGGGGGGGGGGGGGGGTGAAACAGCCAACTATTGGATCTCAATCAGTTTCATGAGGAGAAACATTTAGCTCTTCTGGAGTTGTACAGCGTTGTCCTGAAGTAGCCTACAGTGTGGTTTAGAATTATGGACAGCGGGCAGATTTTCCAGAAGATGGGTTAGCAAACTGTAGCATGCCTGTGTTTAGTTTCAGTCAAAGCACATATTTAGCCTATTGGAGCACGTTGTTAAGGTCTGGCCACATGAGAGAAAAAGGCAACAAGTCACACAATCATCCTGAAATATCATAAGAAATGAGGTGGTGTTTTTTTGTCTTACAGTAAATCTATAATACACTATTATACTCAGTTATTTTAGAATCATGATGTGATCTAGTATGCAGACATTGATTCAGCTTTGAGCTAACTTTATTAAACAAAGACCATTTGCCAGAGTAGACTGTTCACCTAGCAGCCGAATTAGTTCATTTGACATTTTTTGTCATTTTGCAGACTCTCTTATCCAGAGCGATTTACTGCAGCAGTTAGGGTTAAGTGCCTTGCTCAAGGACACAACGGCAGATTTTTCTAATCAGATTAATAATAGTACCCTGTTCAATTTGTCCCAAACCTCTATGACAGGCCACATTTCTAGTAAACACATACTTTTGATGACAGAGGAGTGGTTCAGTGAGTCATTCCTCTCTTCATCCTTGCCAAACTAGGACGTCTATGAAATATCACTTGGCAAGTTCATTGTAATTAGTCCGTTCTTCCCCAGTGTAGCATAATCTTGTTTTGATCGTGTTTAGTGTGAGTCAGTGAGTGGTTTGACCTCAGTCATACACTACAAGAGCCTTCAACCTTTGCTTAAAAAAAAAAAAAAAAAAAATCACTGCACTGCAAATGTTTCTCCAAATGTAAAATTTAGAAGTTGCGTCGAACGTAAAAAGTCTAAGTGTTTTGGACACCCTGGGTTTCTCCTACTGGAGCAGCTGCATCTGGGGTTGCACGGCTGTGGTCTCTCATTCTGAACGGTTAAGTTAAGAGTTAGCGATAGGGTTAAAACAACAAAAAACAACTCAACAGTTAAGTGTAGAGAATCATTGTACCATTTAAACCGCTGTGAAATATATTTTTAAGAACCCGAAAATATTGTATTTTCAGCTGTTTGACGCTGGTGTACAAAGCCGAAAGTAAAAGACACAAAAATGAAACTCAAGAATGGGAAGCAGATAGATATAGAAATAGAGCACATATACACTACGTCTTAAACCTGATTTCAATGAGAATGACAGATCTAGAACTAACAAGGTTAAGGTTTGGGATAAGGTTAAAACAAACAAATGTAAAACGACTGTCTAGCACTGGGATTCAACACACAGCTTGTGGCTTACGCCCATCCACCATCTCCATCCAAAATGCCCTAGCAAGGTTTTGAAGGCATCTCCCGACGTCCTCGGGACATGGATGGAGGTCCAATTTCAAAGTGAATCTGGCTGCTAGATCTCAGTACACAGCATGGCTGTCCTGTACTGAAGCATGGATGTACCTTGTGTTACAATAACTCTGATCGCGAAGTGGTCATTCTGACAGTCTAACAACTCACCAATAACACAGTGGAAAAACAATACTTTTATACAATTGAATGACAGACAGGATTACGTCTGTATCCACACTTCCATTCCACCATAGTCCATCCCATCATAATACCACGAGGAGACTGAAATCAGCACAACCGAAATCAGTTCAACCTTGAAAGTGTTGGAATCTCAGGCAAGGATCATAGAATGAATGAAGCAACAGAGACACGGCATGGCATAATCTGCACCACGGGGCACTCTGTTCACAACGTTGACATCAGCAAACCACTCGCCCACACACAACGCCAAATATGTGGTCTGCGGTTGTGAGGCCGGTTGGACTTACTGCCAAATTCTCTAAAATGACATTGGAGTCGGCTTATGGTACATTCAATTCTCTGGCAACAGCTCTGGTGGACATTCCTGCAGTCAGCATGCCAATTACATGCTCCCTCAAAACTTGAGCCATCTTTGGCATTGTGTTGTGACACAACACTGCACATTTGTCCCCAGCACAAGGTGCACCTGTGTAACACCATGCCGTTTAATCAGCTTCTTGATATGCCACACCTGTCAGGTGGCTGGATTATCTTGGCAAAGGAGAAATGTTCACTAACAGGGATGTAAACATATTTGAGTGTAAAATTTGAAAGAAATGCGCTTTGTGCGTATGGAACATTTCTGGGATCTTTTATTTCAGCTCATGAAACATGGGACATGTTCAGTTCAGATAGCTGACAGCTAATCTAATTTAGCAGTCTCAAAAAATATTAGCGGACATGAGCTAATTGACTGACTATCAGTGACTGACATAAGAGCAACTGCTTATGCACAACCACATTTTTAAACCGCACCCTGTTTATTCTAGTATTTTAACTCTAGAAAGTAAGTCGAGACACCGACAGGGTTCCCTGGTATAGATAAATATAGACCAGCCTATAATCCACCTCAAAATGTCAAACATGCGATGCTACAGGACAATAACAAGTATCTGTATAGAGACTGCCAGTGATATGGCTCAAATCTGATTGAGCATAATGATGTGGGGTTGTTTAGAAACTGTGATGGTGCAAATCTTTTTAATGCACTACTATCAACAGTCTCATCAGGCCACCCTCAGCTTTCAAGTCATCTCTGACCCAAACATTTTACTGAAGTAATTAGAAGCGATCAAAAAACACAAGATTAGGCTCTGCTGGGTAGGAACGGACTAATGTCCTCCATTTTGTCATCAAAAGTAAAAAAGTGTTCACTGGAAATGTGGCCTGTCATAGTGGTTTGTGAGAAATTGAACAGGGTACGATTAATCGTCTGATTACTCAGAAGAGTGCTTGTTATGTTTTGAGTGTGATAAGTATACCCTGATGAAGACAGTTTGTCTGTCCAAACAATGGTTATTCAATAATTGCGGCTGTCCTTTTCTTTACCAAGTGTTCTACTCTGCTAGCCAGCACCTCGCCTAAACAAGTGTGTTTTTCCTTCGCCTCCAGATCGAGTGTAATAATGAAACCTCTGTGGAAATAGAGCATTACTAAGAAAATCATCCCACGTTGGAATACTGGTGACAGGCCTAGGGTGTGTCAGAAACACCAATAGACAATAGACCCACATTACAAGGATGTTTTCCAACCAACGAGTTCTGATCGTCAATTGACGAAAAACAAGAATCATAGTAACTACAGTAGATCGGGTGATAAAAGTCCCCGAACATGAGTTGATGAGTGTTGTGGTGGTTGCTGTAAACAAACACGGTCCTTATCTGGATGGTTTTCAGTGATATGCTCAAGTATCACAAACAGGATGGGGCTAGACTTTGGATAGCCTATAGACCTAGCTTCTTCAGACCTCAGCCAAAGATATACAGAGGTCAGGAAACTGTCCTCCATGTTGGCACCAAATGATCCATTGCAATGACATTCTACGTCTAGATTGCCATTTCTCGTACATTCATGAATGTCAACAACTCTTGGGGACAACAACAGTTTACAGAACTGAGTGCGTCACCTTGACAAACTGATCTAGGATCAGTAATGCGGGTTCAGGGTATCTATATTGTGAACTCAATATAGGGTTCAGTGTTATGGGACGGTTCATTGTGTGTTTTACCTTGAAGTCAAAGCTGCACAGGCTGACTGCATCAGAGTCATCCTTCTCTCTGATCTTCCGCTTCTGGGGACAGATGGAAATGAGATTATTAGATTATTATTATTATTATAATCAAATTTAGACAGAAACTTACCACAGACACTCTTAGGCAGATACCCAAATAGCTACACACAGACACTCATGAGTGGGACTCCCAATCACAACCGGATGTGATACAGCCTGGATTCGAACCAGGGACTGTAGTGATGCCTCTTGCACTGAGTGTGCCTTAGACCGCTGCGCCACTCGGGAGCCCAAGTCTCTCCAATTCACACAAAACGACTACATCTCGTCTGGACTCCAGCTGCTCTCTGATGTCAGAAATAGTTCAACAAGAATAGACAACCACCCCATTTCTCCATTACCCTGTCCCATCCTGGTCTCATTGGTTTGAGATTAGCCCCAGTGAAGAGAAGAACTGCCCCATTGCTAAGCCCTATTGCCCCAGGGACAATGTTCACCCCTGGAGGTTCCATTGGGAACAGGAAAGGGTTAATGAAGCACAAGAGCACTTGAACACCTGGGGAGAAGACCAGCTGGCAGGTGAGATGAGGTCTGGCCCAGAGTTTGTGTGTATGAGACTAGGGTTGTAAAGGCTGGAGGAGCGCTGGCGTCGCCTGACTGCCGGGGCTCTTAGGGTGCTGTCATTAGGGCACATTAACCACGGAGGAAGTAGAGGGCCATCACAGGGCATTTAGGAAGCCAAGAAGTGACCACCGGTGTGCAGGGTGACAGACCGGACAGGGTAGGACTGTATGTTGAGGTAGTTGTTATGAATAGTTGGTTTTGAAGGGGGTAAATGGCCATTTCTTCCTCAAACCTGTTAGCTTTCCTACAGAAAAGAGAATACATTGTGTAATATAAAGAGAACACCTTGTGCAATATCTGATCACACAAGGTAAGAATATGTGAATTTGCATGGTTCGCAAATTACAAGGGGACACAAGGGGCCTACATATGCAATGCTCCAGATGAGAGAACGAGGCTAGATGATTAGCTAGCCCACTAAGGGGAGTGAACAGTGCTTTGGCGAAGAGAGAGTTGTGCAACACTACAGCTCCTAATCAAGGGATTCTCATTGAGTGCTACAGCTGTTGAATACAGTAGTTTCCACACAGTCAGTTTTTTAAAAAAGGTAGTCTAATTGAGGCAGTTAGGACCTTTCCTGAAGCTAATGAGGGAAGTGGGATAATGGATCAATCAATTCAACTCTTGTTTATAGTAGAGCTGACAGTAAAAGGAGACTGAAACTGGAAATCTGATCAAAAGGCTACAGTGTAGCCATTTATCAACTAGCTATAAAAAAAGGCTCATTAGCCAATTAGACTAGTGTCTTTAATCAGCTGGTGACTAAACGACTAATCATTAAGCTGATCCCCATTCGAAAGGAATTCAAGTGATTGATCAGAGAAAACTCCTTTTAATGTTTTGTTACTATCATCAGAGGGCTTAACTGCATAGTGCTAGGCTAGCTTTTAAAATAACGATGGGTTTTGGGTCAGATTTTTGATTAAATCATCAAAAGGGTGGGCCAGGTTAGATGGAAAGTTTACACTGGACTAGAGGCATAATGTAGAAGTTCCTCAGCTCATTTTTTTAAAACTAGGCAAGTCAGTTAAGAACAAATTCTTATTTTCAATGACGGCCTAGGAACAGTGGGTTAACTGCCTTGTTCAGGGGCAGAAAGACAGATTTTTACCTTGTCACCTCGGGGATTCGATCTTGCAACCTTTCGGTTACTAGTCAAACACTCTAACCATTAGGCTGCCTGCCGCCCCAACCTAGAACCTAATGCCGATGCAATGGAAGTCTGGGCTAGAGGGGTCTTCTCTTCAGAGCCTCCCCCAGGCAACGGGGCTTGTTTGAGGGCAGTTCGTTGAGTCTGTTGACTGCTGTCGCCCATGCAAATGATACAGTTTTACATTACCATGACGTCACGGGCTAGGCTAAACTGAACTTTTAAACAAACCCAGCGTAGGCCTGAGAAAAAAAATGGGCATTAATGTCACGTGGGATTAGCTGTAAAGAACTAGGTGATATTTGTTAAGCATGTTCTGCTTGACACAGTGAGAGAAGGAGAGAGTGGTAGAGGGAAGATGGAGAGAAGTGTAGAAAGGGCAGAGTGGGAGTTGGGACAGAGGCAACAGTGGAGTTCTTTATTCACACACGCACACACACACACACACACACACACACACGCACACACACACACACACACACACACACACACACACACACACACACACACACACACACACACACACACACACACACACACACACACACACACACACACACACTTACTTATTGTGCTGGCCTGTTTGTGTGCGTCATGTGATAATGGCACCATAAAACCATGACCTGGTCAGCTGCCAGAATATACAACCTGGCAGGCTCTATGTAATTACCAGCGCAAAGCAAAGCTATGAGGTAGGTAGGCCTAGAAAAAGGTGGGGGCAGCGGGGTCGACACTGTGTTAAAGAATGCCATGGACTCTCAAGAGATACTAGAATAGAGACTATGATAATCAGTGATCATACTTAGTGCCCCACCTCAGTCTTTTGGTATGTGCTGGGTAGGTGAATGTTGATGTCATTGAATTAGGGTGCTTGCACTTACACACAGGGACACGCATATAGGCACATCAAAATACAAATCTCAATTCCTAGGCACACACACCTGTTTGAAGTGGGAACGTTTGCATGGAAAGCGATGCGGACTGACATTCTGGCTGTCTGAACACGTCGCTGGGAGAGACAAAAAAGCTGCCATCCTTCCTATTAATTACCTGCCTACATTCATACAACAGCAGTTGGGTTTGAGCGGCTGTTTTTTTTCGCAGAGATGGAAACCTAAATCACATTCTCAACATTACAGAACAGCCCTGAGGCCTTGCTAATGTAGTCTGAGATAATATGAAAAACACTACAGCCCCCCCCCACCTAAACACTGCTACCTAAACTGTACTATGCCCGCCCCAGTCTCCAGAAAGTCCCCTACCTACCCCCATCAAAGCACAGGATCCTCCTGACCTTATTCAAGTTTCAAGGTAGAGATAAGAGGGGATGGGAGACAAAGGAGAAGAAAGGAGCCCACAGTTTCTTGTCTGTCTATACTTCTCTCTCTTTGGGTAGATTTATAAAGGGGAGATAATAGTGGAGTCGTTGGGGGGGGGGGGGCTAGGTAACAAGCGCCGTATGCTTGTAGTGGTTGAGCTAAGCGTGCCAGTTAAAGAACATTTGTGGAATCAAAGGCAACGTTTGGCACGAGATGAAGAGCCTCTGTCCTCCTCTCCTCTATCCCTCCTGCTTTTCATCTCCTCTCCCCGACTCAGTTGAACGATGGATAGGGTTTCAGCTGGGGTTCACTCATAAACCCTGGAATAGTCCAGGCCTTGTCGTTCAGTTCCTGTCTCTAATCTCAACTCTGTTTCCAATCAGCGATCGTATTTAGGTCTAGGTTTTACTGTAAACAGCAGGCCAGCCAATCAAAGAGGAACAATATCTATGTTGATTCCATTATGTTGAAGGGGAAATAGAAACAGGAAGATTTTTCTTGTTTGTTCACTGTTGGATCACTGGGTAGTGTGGGGAGTCTGTCTTGTGCCTGGCATCAGCTGTGAGGGTGTCATGCAATTAAAACACTCCTGAATGGAGGATCAGATGGACCTGCAGAGGGCTTACGTCACCTCTCACACAGAGGTGATTGCGAGTTGCCTAAACAAACTGCACTGGCATGCATGCATAGTTATCATCAGTTTACAGGGTTTCTGATGCTGCATGAGCGATTCAAGGTTTAGTTCGAATGCCTTTATTTTTGGCAATCAAGGTTATCATGAACTATACAGATTCCAGATGAGTAATACATGTGTAATAGTGACACCATCCTCCACTATGGAGTAATGGACTATGTTCTGGATAACGATACACAGGTGATGCCGGATGCATCCAAGATGCAGACCAAACCTCCCCTCAAAACCTTAAGACCAAAGTGGATCAGTCATTTGTCATTATCGTTTACTAATAAATTACTTTTTCCTAAACTTAAGTGCACAGTGTCAGTATCTGTGGTCCAAGTCAGAGGAACTTTACAGCTTTGAGAATGAACAGGTCCATTTGCTTCCGTGCCTGTTTAAAAACAACCAAGGCCAGATTTGAAGCCAAAACAGACAGTTATGACAGAGTTATAACAGGGACAGGCACTCTCTGTCCGCACAAACAGGCCGGATAGCCATAATCGTCCCAAACAATGCCAGGACAAAATGGGGAGGATAGTGGAATGACCCGAGGTTCTGTGAGGGAACAGGGAGACACAAAAACAAGAGCTGGATGGAGGCTGTACTCACCAGACTGAAGTCCCATTGAGGTCCAGGGGTGAGGAAGGTGAAGGAGCTCCCTCTTCTCAGTCCTGGCCTACAAGACGAAGATGGAAAAGAAAAAGAGCAGGAAATGATTGCTTGTTCAACATGAATAACACCATACCCTACACCCAAATTCAAAAAGGTGACACTACTAAGACCGTTACATCTCAGGGCACGAGATGACATAGCACACCACCACAAGTCCACCAGGTAACAACCACACAATACCACAATGTCCAATGCTGCATGCAAGAACGCAAGCTCACCCCTGCCTTGTGAACGCTCAATCATGGTAGTGCAGGAAGTGCCTCAGAAACACAATTACTCAGTCATTCAGTGCCTTCCCCAAAGACCCATTCAGACAGAGTCATGCTCAGGTGCCACCGTATACGTCTGTGGCACACGGTGTATGGGAGTATCGACTCTGGTACATACCACAGCCTGCTGTAGCCATAGTGATGTCCCCTTCGCTGCATCCTCAGACGGCCAGCTAGGATAGACACCCAGCAGAGTAGACCCAGTCAGAGAACTGCCCTTCACCCCTCACTCTCTGTGCAGCACACACAGGGTTACCAGGTCTCCAAGATGTCCTCACAATACTCTTCTCTCTCGCTATCTATAGGACAGACAGCCTACCCCTCTCACATGTGTAGGAGGACCCTACCCACCCCTTTCCTAATTGGGGGAAGGAAGCAACTGTTGCCTCCTGTTGCAAGTTTGTTTGCTGAGAGTCTAAGCGGGGGGTGCTTTTTAGGAAACACAGATGATGCCGGCCCACTGCTCCATACTGGTCACCACCAACCTCATGTAACACCTCAAATACAATACTCGCCCTTATCAGGTTCTCAATGATTATACATCAGGTTATATTTGATCATTGACGATAACCTGACGAGGGCGAGAACTGACCGTGGACTTCAGGAAACAGCAAAAGGGAGCACCCCACTAGCCACATCAACAGGACAGCAGTGGAGAAGGTGGAACGTTAAGTTCCTCGGTGTACATATCACCGACAAACTGTAAATGGCCCACGCACACAGACAGACAGTGTGAAGAAGGCGCAACAGCACCTCTTCAACCTCAGGAGGCTGAAAAAATGTGGCCAAAAACCCTCACTAACTTTTACAGGTGCACAATTGAGAGCATCCTGTCGGGCTGCATCACCGCCTGGTACGACAACTGCACCGTCCACAACCGCAGGGCTCTCCAGAGGGTGGTGCGGTCTGTACAACGCATCACCGGGGGCAAACTACCTGCCCTCCAGGACACCTACAGCACCCGATGTCACAGGAAGACAAAAAAAGATTGTCAAGGACAATAACCACCCGAGCCACTGCCTTCCATCCAGAAGGCGAGGTCGGTACAGGTGCATCAAAGCTGGGACAGAGAGATAGAAGCTGTTTTCCAATCGCAAGGCCATCAGATTGCTAAACAGCCACCACTAGCACAGAGGAGGTGGCTGCCTACCTACAGACTTGAAATCATTGGCCACTTTAATAAATGGAACACAAGTCACTTTAAGAATGTTTACATATCACCTCATATGTATATACTGTATCCTTCACTATCTATTCTTTACCATCTATTGCATCTTAGACTCCTGTCACCGCTCATCCATTATTTTATACTTATATATTCTCCTCCCATTCCATTACTAGATTGTGTGTATTAGGCTTTGTTGTGGAATTGTTAGATATTACCTGTTCAATCTAGAAGCACAAGCATTACGCTACATCTGCTAACCATTTCTATTATGGCCCTGTCACACGCTGATAACAACCCACATGAGTGATGAAGCCCAATTTGATGGCTTTCAAAAGACCCGTTTCCACATGGTTTGGGTTTGAGTTAATGTCAAGGTGTTACTTCGATATCTTCTGAAACCGTCAACAATATGTTCCAATATAAACCAGATCATATCTGAAAACAGATTAGGGATAATGGTGTTAATATATTGAGACCTCAAAAGGAAATCAACCTCTACAATCCTGACATTCTTTCCTCGATTCCTCTGAACCACTTGTCTCTAGCATGTGTTCCTGTTGTACTGCTGTTACTGGGCCAAGTCATTCCAGTGATTCCGTTGGCCTTCCTGCCTCGTTGCTACAGGTGGCATTGTGCAGTGACACAGCACTTGTCTATAGTGAAGGGCAGACTGCACTGACCACAGCTGTAGTGTCACTCCACCGCTTCCTATGTGGTCTGCACTCAGAATCAGTACGGCTAGTAGCGGAGGCCTAGAGGACAGTGGAGGAATTCCCTAAGTGTAAGTGAGTGAGAAAAAGAGAGCGAGAGAAAGAGTGCGAGAGCGAAGAACATAGGGAGTTCAGACACGTCAAACAGGAAGAAAAATATAGGACTAAAAAGGTGGAAAGTAGATTGTAGGGAATAAGGGCAAGGAAAAAGAGAGGGATGGGAGAGAAAAGTCAACAAGAAAAAGAAATGAAGGGAAGCTTTGACTATGTACAGACTCAGTGAGCATAGCTTTGCTATTGAGAAAGCCAGGTTTGCCTACCGTGGCCTATCAAGAGAAGACAGGCTATGTGCACACTGCCCACAAAATGAGGTGAAAACTGAGCTGCACTTCATAACCTCCTGCCCAATGCATGACCATATTAGAGACACATTTTTCCCTCAATTTACACAGATCCAAAGAATTTGAAAACAAACCCGATTTTGATAAACTCCCATCTCTACTGGGTGAAATATCACAGGTGTGCATCACAGCAGCAAGATGTGTGACCTGTTGCCGCACAGGCAACCAGTGAATACAAACACCATAGTAAATACAACCAATACTTATGTTTATTTATTTGCACATTGTTACAACACCATATATAGCCATAATATGACATTTGAAATGTCTTTATTCCTTTGGAACTTTTATGAGCGTATTGTTCATTATTTGTTCACTTTACTTGTGTTCATTATCTATTTCACTTGCTTTGGCAATGTAAACATATGTTTACCATGCCAATAAATCCCTTTGAATTGAGCGATAGAGAGAGACCTGGGCAGAAGAGAGAATTGTGTCCGAGTGGCACTGGCGGTGTCAAAGGTCACTACAGGTGGTCAGCAGACACCACACTCCTCCCCCATTTTCCATCATGAGGACTGTGGTCAGTGACAGTCGTGGCAGAGACCATAGAGGCATTGTGAGCGACAGACCTACGGCAAGCAGCGCTGCTCCTGCATGAGTCAAGCAGTAAAAAAACAGTCACTTTCTACAGAACCACAGCCTGAACTGGATGATCGGTTTGACTCAACATTCAACGGAACGCACCATAACGTGGGGAAAAGGAGGGAGAGTTTAGTTACTGGATCTGCTGCGGCATGGAGGTGAGGAGGATGGTTATGACGACTGTCAAGGAGAACACCTTTGGGTGTGTGTGTTAATGTGTACATTATTTCAAATGCCATTCAATCTGACAATGCACCAGGATGTGAAACAAATCCGAAGAGACACCAGTAATAACTAGGCTGATAGGTATAGCAACAGGATGCTATGAGAACGTCTCTGCTGAGTGAGACATTCCTGTCCAATAGACATCCCAGTGACATCTGGCAGCCAACGAGCTCATAAAGTGAGACGATGCTTTATGTTACTCTATGTTCTGGGAACCGGTGTGTTCCGTCGACACCAGGAACACACCAGGTGTGTGAGGAGATGTATGAAGCGATGCTGAGACAACCTGGGTGGTTCACTGTTGTCTGCCTGGTGGTAGTGTCTCAGGAACGCAACCGGGCTTCACAGGAACACCAGACAATCACAGTGGTTCCCTCAGGAGAAGCCAGGGGATGGCCAGAGCAGGGCTATTTCTCAGACAGTGGTCAAAACATACAGGGAATGGAGGCCTGAGCCCAACACGGGGTGTGTGTACAACAACACACATATCACTACCAGTCTCTCATTCTCCCTCGGTCTCACCATTCTAAACAAACACAGTAAAAAAGGTACATTATGTAATAATGCAGAATATAATGCCTGTAGAGCTCCTTAATAATAATAATAATAATACATAAATAAATAATTCCACCCAGAGACTGGGAAAGGTGTTTCCTAAAAGGATTTAGGTCTAATCATGTGATGTTTTTGAAGGCTCTTCCTCTTTGATGCACACTTTGTACAGTAAATGACATCAAAGATGTACCATCCTCGAGTGATTAGGCCAGCATTGCTTTTACTCACATGTCTGACCCACACACCAGATAACAGTCACACCTGAGCTTAGACTAAATTTATTATTTCAGATGCTGTAATGTTGATGGGATGTAATGTTGATGTAATGTTGTTCAGACGGTAAATTAAAATATTTTATTTAACCTTTATTTAACTAGGCAAGTCAGTTAAGAACAAATTTTTATTTACAATGACTGCCTACACCGGCCAAACCTGGACGATGCTGGGCCGATTGTGCGCCGCCTTACGGGACTCCCAATCACGGCCGGTGGTGATACAGCCTGGATTTGATCCAGGGTGTCTGTAGTGACACCTCAAGCACTGAGATGCAGTGCCTCAGACCGCTGGGCCACTGAGGAGCCTGGGTCATTCAAATGAAAAAACATCCCAATGACAAAACAAATTATTATTTTAGACATGATCTCCTTTTATCTGATCTTACCCGTGTGGACCGGATGTTTACAGATGCTGACCTACTTTAAAAACAGAGATAGCCTAGCAATGTGGTGCACCTGACATACTTCTCTATCATAAAAACCCCTCTGACTGTACATGCCTGAAGGTAATTTACTCTGAAATCTTTACCTGGGGCAAGAGACAGTTTTTCCCAGGTGAAGTAAACTCATGATAAATACTGGAAGAGTGGAGGCCGGGGGAGCGGGAGGTGGGGTGGTACATAAACTAACCTGGCAAACAAAGGCAGGGCCTACTATGATGCCTTTCCACTGACTCACAGCACAAACAGCTCTCACACACTGGCACAGTGAAAGTGGCCTTTGCCCCTAAGCTGACTGCTAAGACCAAGTGAATATGAAGTGACATCAATCACGTATGCATAAAAAGGCCCCACACACCAGCACAATGGCTGGTATCAGCTTTCTAAACAGCTCATCGTGGGTTGGAAATGTGACATTGGATACATTACATTGATACACCTGATTGCTATTGTTAAAGGGTCTAAAAACTAGATGGTTTTACAATCTAGGTTTGTAGGACATTATAGAGTTAGTTGTTTATTTTTCTAGAACATTACTGACCATTCTGCTCCCACGACACCTGTCCATTGTAAAAAAGGACAAAGGTCGGTCCCTGGGGCTTGTGATTGGACGTCACGGGCAGGGGTATGATTCTTAAGCAGAGGTAGACCCGTTACACACTTCTGTGGGTCAAAAACACCTGAATAGGCTGGAAGCAAGTAGCAGTCAGAAAATGTTGACATAATTGAGGCTGAAGGACAGCGAATAACGATTGAGACAGGAGCACGCAGCTCAATAGTCACAAAAGGTAACATTCAATCACACACCTATTACCTAGTAGTCCAAAGTCCACTGAGCAACACTCTCCTTGTTTTCCTGCAGGGTTGGCTATGAGGGTCATATTTATATAGTCACAGTTTTCCCAACAGTGTGCAGGGGGCTTTTGGCACAAAGCATGGAAAGCCTACCAGTGTGCCACTTGCCAACATAAACATTCTCAGTACTGATCACCCCAAAATAAAAATGGATTTTTGGCTCTATCAGTCTGCTGTCTGACTGAAAAGATAAAAGTCTGATTTAAAAGCCTGGGGAAATTCACAGACTATTTCTGTCATAACGCGTATACGCAAACAGGAAAGGTTAAAAAAGTATAAACAAATCAAGTATTTTCTTCCTTACAAGATGTGGACCAGTAGAGGTTGGACTCGGAAGGGAACACTATCTTTATGAGACTTTGAACAAGAAGTGCAAAGTCCCTTCATGAGACATCATCTGCTGTTCTGTAGGCCAGAGAGATATGCAGAATTCTGTAAAAATATCCGTGTACAACGTTAAACACCAAAGAATGCATGCAGAGCAGAATTAGGCCGATACCCGCTAACGATCAAAATCCAGAAAAGAGGCGTTCCATTCGACAACCACCTAAATGGAAATAGATTCCCAAACCTTCCATAACAAAGCCATCAGCTACAGAGAGATGAACCTAGAGAAGAGTCCCCTAAGCAAGCTGGTCCCGGGGCTCTGTTCACAAACACAAACAGACCCCACAAAGCAACACTGTTAGACTCAACCAAATCACGAGAAAACAAAGCGATAATTATTTGACACATTGGAAACTACTAACAAAAAAACAGAGCAAACTAGATGCTATTTGGCCTTAAACAGAGAGTACACAGTGGCAGAATACCTGACCACTGTGACTGACCCTAAATTAAGGAAAGCTTAGACAGACTCAGTGCATAGCCTTGCTATTGAGGCCGCCGTAGGCAGACCTGGCTCTCAAGAGAAGAAGACAGGCCGCCGTAGGCAGACCTGGCTCTCAAGAGAAGACAGGCCGCCGTAGGCAGACCTGGCTCTCAAGAGAAGACAGGCCGCCGTAGGCAGACCTGGCTCTCAAGAGAAGACAGGCCGCCGTAGGCAGACCTGGCTCTCAAGAGAAGACAGGCCGCCGTAGGCAGACCTGGCTCTCAAGAGAAGACAGGCCGCCGTAGGCAGACCTGGCTCTCAAGAGAAGACAGGCCGCCGTAGGCAGACCTGGCTCTCAAGAGAAGACAGGCCGCCGTAGGCAGACCTGGCTCTCAAGAGAAGACAGGCCGCCGTAGGCAGACCTGGCTCTCAAGAGAAGACAGGCCGCCGTAGGCAGACCTGGCTCTCAAGAGAAGACAGGCCGCCGTAGGCAGACCTGGCTCTCAAGAGAAGACAGGCCGCCGTAGGCAGACCTGGCTCTCAAGAGAAGACAGGCCGCCGTAGGCAGACCTGGCTCTCAAGAGAAGACAGGCCGCCGTAGGCAGACCTGGCTCTCAAGAGAAGACAGGCCGCCGTAGGCAGACCTGGCTCTCAAGAGAAGAAGACAGGCCGCCGTAGGCAGACCTGGCTCTCAAGAGAAGAAGACAGGCCGCCGTAGGCAGACCTGGCTCTCAAGAGAAGAAGACAGGCCGCTGTAGGCAGACCTGGCTCTCAAGAGAAGAAGACAGGCCACTGTAGGCAGACCTGGCTCTCAAGAGAAGAAGAAGACAGGCCGCCGCAGGCCCACAGAAAATTTGAAAACAAATCCAATTTTGATAAACTCCTATATCTATTGGGTGAAATACCACAGTGTCATCACAGCAGGAATGTTTGTGACCTGTTGCCACAAGAAAAGGGCAACCAGTGAAGAACAAACACCATTGCAAATACAACTCAGATTTATGTTTATTATTTTCCCTTCTGCACTTGAACTATTTGCCCATAATTACATCACTATATATAGCCATACTATGACATTTGAAATGGCTCTATTCCTATGGAACTTTTGAGAGCATTGTTAACAGTTTATTATCTATTTCACTTGCTTTGGCAATGTCAGCATACGTTTCCCTTGCCAATAAAGCCCTTTGAATTTAATTGATAGGAAAAGTCTAAACGGTATACCTGAGACGTCCCAACTCTGACTAAAACTGTCAGACTGGCTTTTACCCCCAGACCATCAGGCTGCTCAACAGTCACAAGGCAGCTAGCTACCTGCTACCTCTGTCCCCTGGACTTCCTTCCCTTGATGGATATTCTACCCCCAGTGGACATTTATCATTGCTACAGTAAATATGTAAAGTATATAGTATTCTTTTTTATATTACTGTTTCATTCACTCTTACCCCGCCCCCACAGTTGTACATGTGTATGTATATATTATCATCATTTTTATTTTGTCACTCTTCTTTTTATAGATTTTTTATTTGACCTGCACTGTTGGAGCACAGCACATTAGATTTTCACTGTAGCCTGCAATTACATCTGCGTCCCTATACATGTGACTAATAAACTCCATGTATCTATCTATCATCCATCAAACGCCTACACCAACTGTTATTCCTGGTTCCTTGATTAATTTGTTGGTATTTACTGCCACCCTGTGGTCAACTAGGGTGTATTACAGTATTGCAGCAAACTGTCGGTGGTGCACAATTACTTGCAGTACTAGTGATCTGTAGCCGACTGTCTGTGTAAAAGTTCACAATTATGGCATCTGCTGACGCAAATGGATGATTAGGTCCTGACGGGAACATGCAAAAGTAACCAGCTAAAACATTTTTCCAAGGACTTGGACTATGCAACCAGCACTCCATTCTAGCTGCAATATAAGTTTGTTTGCTTGTTAACAGGCTTTAAGTGTAGCCAAAATAACTAGCAAGGTAGCGATTTACCTAATAATATTTTATTTTAAATGATCTGGCTAACTATGACATAGCTACCCAGCTAACAAACTTTTAGAGAACATTCACTTAAGAGTCTCATTAAGTCATTAGCTAAACGTTTTCATAGGAATGTTCCAATGATGTGTCAAACAGAACTTACCCAGAACGCGGTTACCATGTTCTCTGAATGTTCAATATTGATGTTCAAGACAAGTTTCATTGGAACATTGCAAAAATATTCCAGTATCCAGTTCTGAGGGTTAGGAGATATTACATCAACGTTACACAGAAAATGGTTACTAGAAAATAAGATAAATATAATATAAAACGACCACACCAGTAGAAATTCAGTTTATAGAGCTGAAAGGTCAGATGTTGTTGCACGACGACTTAAAAGGTGCAATATGCAAAAAACACTCTGCCATTTCGTGGTTGCTAAAATTGTAGTTTGCCTCATTTCAGTTTGTGACAAAACAAGCAATATATATAGTGCAATACAGTATATTTTCAATAACCAAAAATATTGTTTGAAGCTGGTGTACAAAACCTAAATTAGAAACGGGGAGCATAGAAATAACACACAAAAACATTTCTACCGCATTCAAGGAGTGACAGATCTAGTTTATTTGTCACGTGTGCTGAATACAGTGAAATGCTTACTTACAGGCTCTAACCAACAGTGCAAAAAAGGTATTAGGTGAACAATTGGTAAGTAAAGAAATAAAAACAACAGTAAAAAGACAGTGAAAAATAACAGTAGCGAGGCTATATACAGTAGTGAGGCTCTAACAGAGGAGAGACTACAGTGCCTTGCGAAAGTATTTCGGCCCCCTTGAACTTTGCGACCTTTTGCCACATTTCAGGCTTCAAACATAAAGATATAAAACTGTATTTTTTTGTGAAGAATCAACAACAAGTGGGACACAATCATGAAGTGGAACGACATTTATTGGATATTTCAAACTTTTTTAACAAATCAAAAACTGAAAAATTGGACGTGCAAAATTGTTCAGCCCCTTTACTTTCAGTGCAGTAAACTCTCTCCAGAAGTTCAGTGAGGATCTCTGAATGATCCAATGTTGACCTAAATGACTAATGATGATAAATACAATCCACCTGTGTGTAATCAAGTCTCAGTATAAATGCACCTGCACTGTGATAGTCTCAGAGGTCCGTTAAAAGCGCAGAGAGCATCATGAAGAACAAGGAACACACCAGGCAGGTCCGAGATACTGTTGTGAAGAAGTTTAAAGCCGGATTTGGATACAAAAATATTTCCCAAGCTTTAAACATCCCAAGGAGCACTGTGCAAGCGATAATATTGAAATGGAAGGAGTATCAGACCACTGCAAATCTACCAAGACCTGGCCGTCCCTCTGAACTTTCAGCTCATTCAAGGAGAAGACTGATCAGAGATGCAGCCAAGAGGCCCATGATCACTCTGGATGAACTGCAGAGATCTACAGCTGAGGTGGGAGACTCTGTCCATAGGACAACAATCAGTCGTATATTGCACAAATCTGGCCTTTATGGAAGAGTGGCAAGAAGAAAGCCATTTCTTAAAGATATCCATAAAAAGTGTCGTTTAAAGTTTGCCACAAGCCACCTGGGAGACACACCAAACATGTGGAAGAAGGTGCTCTGGTCAGATGAAACCAAAATTGAACTTTTTGGCAATAATGCAAAACGTTATGTTTGGCGTAAAAGCAACACAGCTGAACACACCATCCCCACTGTCAAACATGGTGGTGGCAGCATCATGGTTTGGGCCTGCTTTTCTTCAGCAGGGACAGGGAATATGGTTAAAATTGATGGGAAGATGGATGGAGCCAAATACAGGACCATTCTGGAAGAAAACCTGATGAAGTCTGCAAAAGACCTGAGACTGGGACGGAGATTTGTCTTCCAACAAGACAATGATCCAAAACATAAAGCAAAATCTACAATGGAATGGTTCAAAAATAAACATATCCAGGTGTTAGAATGGCCAAGTCAAAGTCCAGACCTGAATCCAATCGAGAATTTGTGGAAAGAACTGAAAACTGCTGTTCACAAATGCTCTCCATCCAACCTCACTGAGCTCGAGCTGTTTTGCAAGGAGGAATGGGAAAAAATTTCATGTCATCATCTCTCGATGTGCAAAACTGATAGACATACCCCAAGCGACTTACAGCTGTAATCGCAGCAAAAGGTGGCGCTACAAAGTATTAACTTAAGGGGGCTGAATAATTTTGTACACCCAATTTTTCAGTTTTTGATTTGTTAAAAAAGTTTGAAATATCCAATAAATGTCGTTCCACTTCATGATTGTGTCCCACTTGTTGTTGATTCTTCACAAAAAAATACATATTTTATATCTTTATGTTTGAAGCCTGAAATGTGGCAAAAGGTCGCAAAGTTCAAGGGGGCCGAATACTTTCGCAAGGCACTGTATATACAGGCACCGGTTAGTCGGGCTGATTGAGGTAGTATGTAGATATGGTTAAAGTGACTATGCATGTATGATGAACAGAGAGTAGCAGTAGCGTAAGAGGGGTTGGCGGGTGGTGGGACACAATGCAGATAGACTGGTTAGCCAATGTGTGAGAGCACTGGTTGGTCGGCCCAATTTGAGAATTGAGGAGTATGTACATATGTACATGAATGTATAGTTAAAGTGACTATGCATATATAATAAACAGAGAGTAGCAGCAGCGTAAAAGAGGGGTTGGGGGGGGGGACACGATGCAAATAGTCCAGGTAGCCATTTGATTACCTGTTCAGGAGCCTTATGGCTTAGGGGTAAAAACTGTTGAGAAGCCTTTTTGTCCTAGACTTGGCACTCCGGTACCGCTTGCCATGCGGTAGTGGAGAACAGTCTGTGGCTGGGGTCTTTGACAATTTTTAGGGCCTTCCTCTATAACTCACATTTCTATGTGAATTTGGTCAGGTCACCCAATAAAAGTGACATATTGCAGCTTTAAGTCAGTGAGTCAAAGTTTTAGTCAAAGTATGATACATTTGTGCATGAAGTGACAAATCCAAACTGCACACTTCCTGCACATCCATGTGAGTGTGTGGTCTATGTCATACAAATAATTTTCAGTCTAAGTTTCCTTTCAGGGCTGGGTTTTATATGACTGTTACCACCAGTGGCGACCTGTCATTCAGGGCAGGTGGGGAAGAACCTGTTTTGCATGTTATTTTTGCCATTAATAAGTGACACATATCAGTTCGCAAACAATGTATAAAAAAAGTTTTAAAAGTCATTGAGTTAATGAAGCCGCATACAAACTTGGTCTCTTTTTTGCTTTCTTGAGTAAGGCAGCTCCAAAATGCAGGCGTTTCAGCCTAGCTCAGTGCTTTCTATGGTGCTGGGCCAGAGGAAAATACGGAGCGTAGGGGTTGGTAATGTTCTCTAGTTACGCCGTGATTGACTCAAGTGTTCTGTCACTCATGAGGACAATCTACAAGGAGAGCTTGAAAATTCAAGTCCCTTGGGTGCTGCAATAGAGTTACATTAGAAGTGCCCATCCAGGAAGGCTCAAGGTCATTGGCCACAGATAAAATAACATCAAATCACATTATACCTACAGTAGCTTTGATTGGACTGATGTTGACATCTTACTTTCAAAATCCTCATCATCATGAATCAAGTCAACAATCTACTGGCAAATCCTTTTAATCCTTGTCATATAAAGATAAATTATAAAGAGAAATTGCAGATAAAACGTAACGTGGCTCATCGGCCATAAACATCACACAACAAGTTGGAAATAACAAATTCAACAATGAGGCCTATTATTATGTGGAGTGGATGTGCAATCCAAGTTTAGGTTTAAGGGTATTTTTCCACAGCTTAAAATGATAAACATTCAACATTGGCCATGCTGTCAATCCAGCATTACTTCTGCCGCTTGCAGAACAACTGGAAACTCGGAACTGGGAAATCAAATCAAAGTTTATTTGTCACGTGTGCTGAATACAACAGGTATTCAGAAGACCACTAACATCATGACTCAACTTTGACTCAACTTTCTTTTTCCCCACCTAGAGTTTCCAGTTCTCTTGAAAGCACCATAAAACCAGAAGAATGCCAGACTTTGATGACAAAGTTGGAACAGGAAGGTGGCACGGCGGTCCTTCTTGGCCTAAGTGAGCACAGCACAAGGTGAGTCCAAAAATGAATTGTATACTGCTGCATAAATGATGTAATATGTCAGGGAGATATGTCACACTTGTGAAGTGTACCAGTCCCTCCTGCAGCAAAGCACCCCCACAACACTGCTGCCACCCCCGTGCTTCACGGTTGTGATGGTGTTCTTCAGCTTGCAAGCCTCCCCCTTTTTCCTCCAAACATAACGATGGTCATTATGGCCAAACAGTTCTATTTTTATTTCATCAGACCAGAGGACATTTCCCAAAAAGTACAATCTTTGTCCCCATGTGCAGTTGCAAACTGTAATATGGGTTTTTTATGGCGGTTTTGCAGCAGTGGCTTCTTCCTTGCTGAGCGGCCTTTCAGGTTATGTCGACATAGGACTCATTATACTGCGGATATAGATACTGTTGTACCTGTTTCCTCCAGCATCTTCACAAGGTCCTTTGCTGTTCTGGGATTGATTTGCACCTCTCACACCAAAGTACGTTCATCTCTAGGAGACAGAACACGTCTCCTTCCTGAGCGGTATGACGGCTGCGTAGTCCCATGGTGTTTATACTTGCGTACTATTGTTTGTACAGATGAACGTGGTACTTTCAGGCATTTGGAAATTGCTCCCAAGGATGAACCAGACTTGTGGAGGTCTATATTTTTTTTGGTCTGAGTCTTGGCTGATTTCTTTTGATTTTCCCATGATGTCAAGCAAAGAAGCACTGATTTTGAAGGTAGGCCTTCAAATAAATCCACAGGTACACCGCCAATTGACTAAAATTATGTCAATTAGCCTATCAGAAGCTTCTAAAGCCATGACATAATTTTCCAAGCTGTTTAAAAAGGCACAGTCAACTTAGTGTATGTAAACTTCTGACCCACTGGAATTGTGATACAGTGAATTATAAATTAAATTATCTGTCTGTAAACAATTGTTGAAAAATTACTTGTGTCATGCACAAAGTAGATGTCCTAACCAACTTGCCAAAACTATAGTTTAACAAGCAATAAGGCCTGAGGAGGTGTGGTAAGGGCTAGTTCTTAAGCACAACGCAATGTGGAGTGCCTGGATACAGCCCCTAGCCATGGTATATTGGCCATATAACACAAACCCAGGGCTGCCTTATTGCTATTTATTATAAACTGGTTACCAACTTAATTAGAGCAGTAAAAATATGTTTTGTCATACCCATGGTATACGGTCTGATATACCACGGCTGTCAGCCAATCAGCATTCAGGGCTCGAACCACCAGTTTATAATAGATGTTAATGTTCTAGACACGTTTCAATAAGGGAATCAAACACCAAAACAAATGCATATTGATTCTCAGGAGGTTTTTGCAAACATACGTATAATGTTCCTGTAACTAACTGAAACTGGACACTTAAACATCAGTGGAACATTACAGGTAACATGAAAACGTCCACCTCTCCCTAGATTTGTTAGCTGGAATGTGTAACAATGACTACGTGCTCGAACTATAACGTCAGCCAGCCACATGCTAGCCATTGGAACAAAGATTCAACTGACGTTACAGAACGTAACATTAGCTATCTAAGTAATGTTAACACCATAGATATAGTTTACACATTTCTATTCGTTTCATAGCGTGCATTCAATAGTTCAGGCAGCGTTAGTCTCACCTTGATTTGGTATTGTTATTGCTCTCGCCGGACGTCTCATCATCGACGGAGAACTTCCTCTTCTTGTTTGCCTTTCTCTTCGGTCTGTCATTCTGTTTCTCTTGTATCGAACTTTGGACCTGTCCTTCATTGGTTTCCTCCATTTGAAATGCAGAACCAGAAATCAATGTTGAAGGTGAGAATAATAGCTAACTATTTATTTAAAAATAATAAGAACTGTAGACAGATGTTTGAAATTCTTTGAATATGGCGGATATCCGAACAATGACCAATAAGGAAAGACCTGAGGTTCTAGTTGCTAGGATATATGGTGAAATGGGCGGGTCATACTGTAAACAGACGACTCTGGGCGGGGCCAGCCCCTCTAATAACAATTGGGAATGCTGTAGGACAATGAACTCGCTTCTATTATCTGCACAAAACAACAACCCTTTGACACAATTTTCCTGTTATGTTAATCATTCAAAATGTAAGAGTACTTTGGGTTGTCAGGGAAGATGTTTGGTGTAAAACATTTTTTTTAGGAATGTAGTGAAGTAAAAGTAAAAGTTTAATATAAATATTTAAGTAAAGTACAGATTCTCCAAAAACTTCTTAAGTAGTGCTTTAAAGTACACACACACACACACACACACACACACACACACACACACACACACACACACACACACACACACACACACACACACACACACACACACACACACACACACACACACACACACAGTGGCTTGATATGTCCCAAAAATAATTTAAACCATAAAGTATTTATTGCTGAATTTCAACACATGGTTGGCAAACAGCTATTGCGTGCATGCATTGAAAGGTCCAGGCATCAGAAGTCATGGCGGCAGTTCACAGCTGTTGGTCACGTTCCAGTAGGCGGTCTGTCCGTAGCGGAATGCCCCCTGTCCTGGTGCTGTTACTGTGACTGCAGTCTCCAGCAGGGCCGAGAGAGTGAGGGGCTCACACAGTTCACTGCACTGATCTTTGACCTCAGTGCTCTGGGTCAGATCTAGGGCAGTACCTAGATACAGACACACACACACAAAATATTTACATCGTAATCATCATCATCACCAAAATCAATGTCTTGTGCGTGTCATGAAATACCTTATTTTTTTTATTTTTTTTAATGATTTATTATAAAAAAACACAAGGAAGGGGTAACATTCAAGTATTGGAACATGAAGGACAAACAATACAGGATCAAGACACTATCAAACATGCATCAGTCTTTCCGCAACAGAGCCATCCTTATGTGTGAGGGTGCATGTGCATGATAGTGATATAAAATATATGTCATAGTTTCCCTTTTCATGATCACAATCTTGTGAAACCCAAACCCTCCAAGATCCCCCCACAGTTCCCCAATACCATTCGAGACCCCACCCATAGTCCCCCCCAGAAGGGGAAAAAATAAATAATAATTCCATTCCCCACCCCCAAGAACCCCCCAAATGCACCAACAACCAAGAGAATGAACTAAAGAGAAAAAAGGAAAAGACAGGAGAAAACAGAAAAACAACAATGCAAAATAAATAAATAATAATAATACATTTAAAACAAAGGACATCAAGGACAACTGAAATCATAACAGCAATGCCAACTGTATATGTATATTGTGTGCTTGTCTGGCACTATTACATGTATATGTGTGTTCTTGTATGTGTTTATTTGAATGAGAGTGTGTGTATATGCAGGTGTACAAACACCTGCACGGCATCAGCCTCAGGCAAACCGGCATTAGTTGTGAAAACACTGTCACTTAGTTACATTCAAATGTACTTTTATTATGTTTTATTTTGATATTTTTTCCCCCTTTATCTTTTGACCATCATTCTCTCTCTCTCACACAGCAACTCCACTCCCACTTGTCTCCAATTCCACATACCAACCCTCAGTTTCCCTCAGCCCATCCCATCTATCTCTGCTGGCCACCCACTTCGTGTTTCTACGCAACAGATATCTTTCAACTATGCTATGATGTTTAACTTACAATTTCAATCTATCTAATCGAATAGACTCTACAGATTGCGTGTTGAAGATAAATACCTTTACTAAGGGTATTAGTATATTAGTAATTGACTGACCCGGTCTCTCCAGATCTCCTTCACCATTCCTGAACCTGAGATCAGAAACAGGCTACCTGAGGGCAACACCAAAATAAATGGTCTATTGATTCTGTATCCTCACAATAAAATCTGCAGAGCTTCGATGATTTTAGGCCCCAAATATTCAACATTTGGTTGGTGGCAAGAATTCTATATAATAATTTGAGCTGAAAAGCACAAAGTCTTGAATCTTGCATTGTTTTATATATCAACTCATACACCCTGTACCCTGGAATCGGTACATCAAAAATCTCTTCCCAACTATTTTGCTATCTGTTTGGCACAGTTGTCAACATCCTGGTCCGCAAATGAAACTGGTATACTTTCCTATTTTTATTCTTCTGCCAAGTTTGATCCTTTATTTTGGGCAGACAGACCAGTTCCCTACCTCCTCCCACTGCCACCCGCCTCCTCCATTTTTGGGGTAATGCTGTAATCAATTGGTTTTACTCTTGGATTGAGCAGATCTTCCCGTACAATTCTGATAACTCCATGAAGGACATAACTCTACCATTACAATTTACAATATCATTTAAGAACAAAATACCCTTTTCAAACATCTTTCCCATAAAAACGGGTATTTAATCAACCAGCACATTTGAGTTCAGCCATATTTGTTGTAATATTTGTTCTATCTTTTCAGGGTGATGAAATTGAAATTGTAGCCAGCTCTGCAATGCAATGAAATACCTTCTTGCCAGTTGTCCCTGTCTGAAAACGTTGACCTATCCTCAGAGAACTGCACACAGAGACTCGTTTGCACCCATGATGGAGCTCTGTGGGACCACAAAGTGCTGCCATTCATCAGCATCCCTAACTATACATAGTAATGGAGAGCAATATTATGTTTCAAATGATTTGTGACAACAACTCAAGACCACTCAACTCTTTCCCAGCACACCCACCTGCTGCTCCGCTTGCTGACATCTCTTCTCATCCCAGATGGCAATTTAAGAGGATGTTTCAGAGGAGGCAAACCACTCTGACGACCCCGAATGGCTTCAAGCCTCTGAGGGAACAGCCAATTGATCAATTTAAGAGCATTCAATACTCAAGATGTCCACATTACTCTTGGGGGTTTTGCTCAACATCACATTATTTTTTTTAATGACCTCTGACCTTGGCGGGGGCGGGGGCGGGGGGGTTGCCTGCCAGGTATTTGGTGGGGCTGTCACCCTCCTTCAGGTTATGGAGGTCAGGCAGGGGGTTGTTGGCTATGAGTAAGGCTGTCCTGTCCAGGTTGGTCTCCGAGGCCTTGAACATGAGCGCCACTCGATTCTTATGGCGGCTAGACTTCCCTTGCCCCTGAACCTCCAGCAGCTTCTGACACTCCATCCTGTCATTAAACGCCTGAGAGAGGGAGAGAGAGAGAGACCAAGAGAGAGAAAGAAAAAGAGTGGAAATCTAATCTAAGCAAGTATCTAGAAATCTACTTGTTGGTTTTTCATTCATGACTGTTTTTATAGACAACAAACAGAGTTTGCATTGGTTGAATGTCTTATAAAGATGACACAGGTCATTGTTGGTAACGGTGTGTGGCATTGTGACAGGATGTGTTCTGTGTGTAGTATCAGGGAAACCTTGATCACAGAGGGCCCGCCAATGGCTGTCTCCATTATAGCCAGTTTAAACTCAGACTCCTCCCTAAGAATGTTCCAGATCTCTTTGGAATCAAGGACTGTTACAGACATATTGAAAATATGTCAAACAAACGTCATCGACTTCAACACACAATACTGCTCATTAGTACTGTAGTCTGCCTACTGTAGTCTGCCTACTGTATCAAGGATAGCAGCAATGTAGCAAAACCCAGATACAGATAAAAATGTAATGGTTGGTATTGTGTTTCAGAGCATGAACTCGGTCATATATTTGCATTGTTAGAAGGACTCTCTCACCTTTTGCTTTCTGATAGATCTCACGGGCCTTTGGAGCAATAATCTCATCCTTATTCACTGGCTGGAGGAAAGCCTTATTCCCTAAAGCCCTGTAAATCAATGCATGGGCAATCTCACTACATCCAATTCATATTGCAAACAATAAGCATTATTATAATAACAAAATCAAATAATTTATCAAATAAAATCGTACTTTTTAGCCTGCATGGAGAATTCAAAAACAAGTTGCGACAATGAGAGAATACTGACATTGTAATTCAGAGGCTTAAGTAAAAGCAGTTCCATCATATTTAGAATGCAACAGTGCATTCTACAGGTCTTTGGTGATGTCATAGTGTACTGTAGAACTGTAATGTAGAACTTTGCATTGTTGCTGAAACACCCCCAAAGTTGTATGTTGTGACATCGAACCAGTAATATGCTATGTTGAAGATACCCAGGTTAGGAGGATTTCTAATATCCCATAAAGCTTTGCGTAAATGTGGAAGATTTCTATACAAACAGACCAGCGATGCTAGTTATCAACTAGAATAAACATGAATCTGTTTAATTTCAAAAGATTACGCACATGAGTCCTTACCTATTTTGTCTTCAACCTAGCCAATTCGGGCTCCACAGGAGGCTGGTGAGGGGAGGATGGCTCATAATACCACAGGTTTGATGTGTTTCATACCATTCCAGCAATTACAATAAACCTGTCCTCCCCAATTAGGGTACCACCAGCCGCCTGTGAAAAGCTCACTTATGGGTTATGAAACACCCATACAATCAGGAGATAGGTAACACACTGGGAGCATTGATGTCTGTTTACATTTGACTCATATATGACCATCAAGGTGAAATGAAAAGTGTACTACTGCAGTGGCCTAGGCCTAGGGCAACGGAAAAGGTGCAAGGACAACTAGGCCCCATTAAAACCCCATTGATTTGAGGGAAATAGCTTATTACGGAATAATGGCAGGTTTTAAAATAATGATACGAGTTGAAATTACATAGTATCTCAGCTAATAATCATGTCCACAGAATGACCTCTGGTCAAATCTGTTCCTCTGTAGCATTTGAATGTGGAGAGGCACTTATTTTTCTTCCTTCGCCTCCTCCTCTTCCTCTCCCAGTTCAACTACATTCTCTGGGATGGTCTCCAAGTTCAACTCCATGATCATGTTTGTACTACAATGCTAACTACCATCAATGCCATCGCCCTATCCACAACACCTTTATCTACACCTAACAACACACTATATGAATAGATACCAGTTGTCTCGTGACATGGTAACACAGGCGACAGAGACGCCGAGCAGAGATAAGATAAACTTCCACAACTTTAAAATCTTATTGAGAACATCAGGCTTCCTTGGAGCTCATTCATCCACATTATAGAACAGGAACTTTCCCGGTTTAATTACGATTCTGTCCTCAGTTGACTTCTGTGGTTCTGTGCGGTGTCTGGTACAAGTCCTGCAATAAAATGCCTTTCCTGTTTCCATGATCATGTTATAAAGTACGTGTTGGATTGTGTTGTGTTCTTCTAGGTATAACAGTGATTCAATCTGTTATGAGTGAGGGTATTGTGAAATGACTTGTTTTGATCCCTTGAGCTCTGATAACTTTTATACATAGCAGAGCGGGGTTATATAGGGTTACATGTAGGTGTATAACCACGGACACAAATGTAATAACATACACACAGGAAAACGTAAGATATCAATTCAGTTTAATTGAACATTTATGCAATAAACACTTTAAAAACGGTCCCACTGGAAATGAGCTCCCGTCCAACTCATTTTGATTCCAGGATCTGTAGAGCAGACCCTGTGACACGTACAATATGAACATTCATCCAATTCATTTCCTGTCTGCTTGACTGTAGAGTTGACATGTAGACATCGTGAAGACATTGAGGCATTGATCCCCAGTCATTATAACCGATTTCAAATGGTGCTAGAAGGCTGTAAGGGGCTCTAAACACCAGAGGAAATCAGTCATCCTTTAAAGGGGAGAGAGAGAGAGAGGATTGGCTCCAGTAGACTGATTGACACTACCAGAGGCCCAGTGCTGTTCTCCTGTCCCCAAGAACACTGATTTCAAATGGTGCTAGACACTGAGAACATTAATCTAAACCACCATGTGAAACCAGCCTCTGGGGGAAGACTTTCCCTGCCGGACAATAGGGATGCAGTGGACGCGCAGCAGTAGCAAATGATTTTGGAGGACACTTTGCTTATTTCTCTTTGGCCGTAATGACAAGTAGAAGGTCTGTGTAGCAGTTGTGACATGGATGACAAGTAGATTTACAAAGACAGTCCACTCATGTGGCTCAGCATTTTTATGATTAACCTTAACCAAAACACCAACACAATAAGTATCAGTATAAAGACATCTGTCAGTACAGAAAGTGATCGTGACAGTGCTTTGCTTTTGCCGGAAGTCATTCTGATGAATGTCGTTGCCATGGTAGCCCAGCTATGAGGACAGCTGATGGGTGACATCCTCCTCCACACGTCAGACACTACCCCTCTTAACAGAAGCGCTGTGAAGAACTGCAGTAACCTCATACAAACAATACCAAATCTTTAGATACTATTCTCTTCACATCAACATAAAGAAAACATAACACATTACAATATTAGACAGTATAGGACAATGATACAATTTTGTATGCACAATTCATGACAACAATCATTATCTATCAACACCTGTAAGAAATACGTAACAACTATTTGTTATCTAACCAGTCTACTAGTCTTCTATTCTGGAACTCATCCAGCAAACAAGAACACAATGTTACTCATCTACCCACCTGACTGTTGTTCTCAAAGCTCAGCAACCGCTCTGCCAACCAAGGGTCCTGCGAAAACACATAGAAACACCACATGACCACAGAGTGTGTGAGAGTGAGTGTAAGTGTGTGTTTGGGCAAACACTCCACATCCATGAGTAACCAAACAAACTACTCTCACAGCCACTAAACACTAGCCGTGTTATCCTACCTGTTTTGCAGTGCTTGCCTCATAGCCTTACAATAGTTTCCTTATTGTGTCCTGCTTACTGTACCTGTCCTGCAGGTATCTATGAACACGGTAGGGCACAGGCTGCTGTCCATGTGACAGGGTGACACCACTCTGCACCTCCCCAAACCCTATTTCTATTTACAATGGGGCTAGTGTTGACGATGACATCATGACCACACACAGACACACACACACACACGTGTTTCACGTAGGGCATGGCAGGCAGCACACACACCTGTGTATCCCACCTGATCTTCATCATATCACATTCAGGTGGAGGAATGTACAGTGAGTGAACAGATCGCAGCAGGGGTGTTCAGTGTCAGAGAAAACGACTGGGACACAAAGAGCTCTGTGCTGTGTGATTATGAGAACCGAGCCAAAACACTTAAGTAACCATGGTGTCGCCATGACAACACAGCTCAATAGCAGTTGGTCCCAGAGGTTCTCACAGTCAATCACAGGTGTCTGAATGCTGGGTGTTGGATGACCTATAATGGCCATATAGCATAGTATATGTCAGAGCATGTTGTAAAGAAAGAAAACAGTTGGATGGAACAGTATCATCACCACGTGACACGTTTCTACAATCCTGCCTTTGGACACCAGGGGGCAGCATAACATCTCATAAACCACACAATACTTAGTCACCCACCAGCACCAGTCCGTGGCATGGTAGGGAAGAGGAAAGAGAGAAGCCAACCTCAAACCTAACAACAATAACACCCTGTGGGATGAATAAATAAGTAAGAGACACGTTTCATCTCTACCGCTCTCTTTCTCTCTCACCCCCCCCCCCCCCCCATGTGAAAGGAGCCCTTGTGGAGCGTTGGCCGTTGCGCTCTCCCAGGAAGTGACATGCAGAGACAGAGACTCCCACACACCGGCCCGGCAGGCCCTAGCTGCCGCGGGTGACGGTGATGTCACTCAGGGTTTCAAAAAGATCAAGAAAGAGAGAGAGTGAAGGTGGTGTGTTTATATAACAGCCTGGATGGTGGTGGAGGGGGGTGGTGGGGTCATTTTCCTGAAAATGATATGAGATTCCTTTTTCAGGGAGAGGCCGGCCTATTCCTCTGCTGGGTAGACTAGCATCTTTCTTTTGTCCAAACTTGTATGGGCACATCTGCCTTACGGAGCACCTATTTCATGAGATTAGACTTAATCTTATACACATCCAAAAAAGTGACAGAAGGTTATTCATTTGTTAGTTTCAGAAAAGGGTGGAAACGGTGTGTGCTGCAAGTCGTCAAACACACATAAACGCCTCACACAAGAGGAGGAGACAGACAGACAGAGCTCTGTGGACGTGGGGTGACTGTGAGAGGATAGACTATGGTCAAGGTGCATAAGAGGAGGATGAATGATGAAAGGAGATGGGGGATGATGGAGGGTTGACACTGATGGACAGGATGTTCTCATCATTACACAGGAAGAATTACTCACTGCTTGTATGATAATCAGACGACAAGGTTACCCCTCCTGCCGGATATGGCATTACTTACCTACGGTATGTGTGTGCGTGTGTGCGTGTGTGTGTGTGTCGATACGTGTGGGAGGGTAAAGGGACTATGAGTCATCAGTCAGAGCATCTTTCCCACCTTCATGACAACACATCTAATATAATGCAAATCAGTCATTTGATAAATGTGAGAAACACTGTTCTGATGGGACTCACTATAGCGGAATAGAGAGGACACACTGCTGAGGTGTTAAAACAGTGAGTCATCCAGATCTTTATGAGGCCTGATGACTGACTAAGTTCTCCTGTCTTCAACAGGCAGCACGTCAAACCCCTCTATCCCCCTGGGACGACATCATCACTGACCTAAACGTATCCTTCATTCCCGTAAAGATAGCATCTGAGCCATTATATTGACATAACTGTTCCAGGAACTGTGTAGCGGAATGCAGTGCTGAAGAGGCTCAAAGGAATGAAATCATTTCAGGAATCATTTCAGTGATTAATAGCTTCTGACTACTGATTAATACTGTAACGACCCAGGGTCATTACAATACCTTCCCTCCTAGTCTTTTCAGAGCCCCTGGAAACTCTGGCTTAAGTCCCTTAATTGGATTCCTGATCACGAAAGTCAATGGAAAGTCAATGGGAGAAGCTAAAGGAGGAGGTTGCACATTGAAACAGATCTTTCATGATAGAGTACACAGCCAACATGCACAGGTGTCCATGATGTAAATATTGGGAGTGTGTGTTTCTGTGTATGCGTGTGCACGCGTGTTAATGTGCGTAGGATGTTACAAAACAAGAGTGCCAACTGAGTAATGATAATGAAGGAGACTGCAGCCCCGTCAAAGCCCCTGTGCTGTACAGTATGTGAACCGTGACAGATGACACCACACGTTCAGTACAGATGTGGTGATAAGGCATTAAACTGGATGATGGGGCCATTCTCTGAGGGCCATTCCTGGAGTTAACCAATAAAGACCCTCCATTACTGGATAAGTGTCTCTGTCAGTATCTCTTTCCAGATGATGCTGTTAAGCCTAGCATGTATCGCTAGGCTCATGTGTGTGTTAATGTGCATTAGCGCGTGAGCGCTAGCTGCGCTATGGGTTCATGCATGGGCCATGCAGAGTAATAGGCTGTACTGATGGCAGGTATTAGCCCCTTGTGTGTTTGGAGCTATGCTAATGGAAGATCAGTCTGATGGAGGGAGAACAGAACATCCATCATGGTTGTGGAGTAAGTGTTTTTTTAAATCAAATACTATCTAACAAGCATCTATGCAGTAAGCGAGGAATACAGTACAGTGCCAGACACTTGAATGCCACACACACACACACACACACACACACACACACACACACACACACACACACACACACACACACACACACACACACACACACACACACACACACACACACACACACACAGACACACACACACACGAAAATAAGCCCACGTCCTAAGACATGATTTAAGAGTTCCTGGTTTTTCAGAACACAAACAAGGCAGGCTGACGTTTCTCCATAACCCTCCAAAGTATTTTTCCACTGTCAGAGAAAAAAAGGACAATAACAAGTGTGTCTCCTCGCTTTCTAGAGAATGTTAAACATCTGGCTTTGTTTGGATCCAGTTCCGGGAACGGGACGAACTTTGGTCCACTTTCTGTGCCACTTTAAGCCGGGAGGACACGTCTTTCACGGAAACAGATAAACAATCTTAACAGCCTAATTGGAGGAGGGTTAAAAAATAGCCCTTGTTTTTCTGCGGATGAGACTGAAAGGCTCTGGAAATGTGCGAGAGGGAAAAACAGAGGCTCTCTTCACCTCCGGCTCGGGAGCAGGCTGCCAGGAAGCCAGAGAGGAGGGGGGGGGGGGGGGGGGGGGGGGGGGGGGGCCAAGCCAGGCAGAGGGGGTGTGTTGTGCGGTTCTGGGTGACGTGTGTGACCCCCAGAGGGGCTGGATGACGGCAGGGTGAGTCACTAAACCCGGATGACGGGTGGTAGCAGAGGTTATGAGGCAGTCAGGGCTGCTGTGATCAGCCTCCTGTTTATCTCCACACCTCCTAACAGACAGGGTGTGTGTTTGTGTGTGTGTACTGCAAGAGAAGGGAAAGGGGGGAACCATCCCCCTCCTTGGAAATAAGCTGAGACAAAACTCACACATTTTGACAAAGTGGTTCACGTTTACAGTAAACAAATTATACACAGATATGCTATCGTAATTTGATCACTGTGTTGTCGCAGAGAATTTTGCAGTGCAACAGGAAATGCAAATTGTGGTGTATTCAAGGTTTAAAAAGGCTTGTTAAATTTGTAATTTCCACTTTAAATTGTCAGACTTAATAAACATTTTTTTTAAATTAATCAACCCCTCCAAAAATGTCCATTAATTACAATTTACATAATAATTCACATTTCCTGTTGCTGCAGGATTATTTTTCATTACATTCTTAGTCTCTGACAAACATCTACCGCAGCAAACTGAGGACTGTTTTACTAAAGCGCTAAAATCCATTTGAGATGGGACACATTTGCTTTTAATTTTGACACAGTTCTCTACAGCCCACAAACACTGAGTCACAACAACACTCAAATGTCAGGAAGCAGAATGTCTGTCAACATGATGGCAAATAACAAAAACTCCACGCACACACACAGACACACACACACACACAGTCCAAGAAAAATGACCGCAGGCGCACTCCCTGTTGGCCCATCGCCAAGGCAACTTCCCAAAAAGAGAGCTCCTTTTTACCGTAAACTCATTTTCCAGGAAACCCCAGCCGGCTTCAACAGCAGCCACGCTATGACTGTACAACATTGTTTATCAAGAGAGAAATATTCAAGTTCAGACATCTGATAGTACTGTGTAGAGGCGTGTGTTTGAGTGAGTGGGGAATGGTTGATGATTAGGCAAGAACTTTATGTCACGGTCTCCAGAGAAGAATATATAATTTCTCTATCATTGGAAATGCAGATGGAACATGAGCCAACTATTTCTGACCTCCCCCCTCCCTCCCCACCTCCTCTCTCTCAGGTGAATGCCAGCACCATAGCGGTTCTCCTCAAAGACGCCCAGTGTTTGCTTGCTGGCTCACGGCCAGTCCAAAGCCCTCTGAGTCTGAGCACTTCTCTCTTCCACCTCTAGAATCAACGCCAGTACATCTGAAGAGCATTCCTCAGGCTCCTCTCCTTCCCTACAAATCATTCCTCAGGCTCCTCTCCTTCCTTACAAATCATTCCTCAGGCATCTCTCCCATGCTACAAATCAACGACTACAGGAAGGTTTTGATCTCTGCCCGCCTCAATATCTAAAGGTTCAATCACTCTGTGTCGCAGTGCCACGAGAGAGAGAGAGAGAGAGAGAGAGAAACGCTCGTCTTCTTCTTCCGACGAGGAGTAAGAGATATCGGACCAACTTGCAGCGTGGTAAGTGTTCATAGATTTTAATATGTAAGACTGAACACTACAAAATACAACATAACAAAGTGAAAGAACAAACGAAAATCGAAACAAACAAAACAGTCCCGTGTGGCACAAACACTAACACGGAAAATAAATCACCCACAACTCAAGAGTGAAAGACAGGCTACCTAAGTATGGTTCTCAATCAGGGACAACGATTGACAGCTGCCTCTGATTGAGAACCATACCAGGCCAAACACAGAAATACCAAATAATAGAAAAACTAACATAGACAACCCATCCAACTCACGCCCTGACCATACTAAAACAAAGACATAACAAAAGAACTAAGGTCAGAATGTGACAGAGAGAGAGAGAGAGAGAGAGAGAGAGAGAGAGAGAGCCATAGGTGACACTAGCCATAGGTGTAAGAATATCCACGTCCCAGAATGTTATTTTGCCAGCGTATATGTATGTGGCTCCCAGCATATGATAAGCTTTGTCATAATATCATCTTTATCTGATTATCTGGTTTGGCCACCAGCTGCATTAGGAACTGCAGTGCATCTCCTCATCACAGACTGCACCTGATTTGCCAGTTCTTGCTGTGAAATGTTACCCCACACTTCCACCAAGGCAGGTGCCCGGACAAGTTCCCGGACATTTCTGGGGGGAATGTCCCTAGCCCTCACCCTCCGATCCAACAGGTCCCAGACGTGCTCAATGGGATTGAGATCCAGGCTCTTCGCTGGCCATGGTAGAACACTGACATTCCTGTCTTGCAGGAAATCACACACACAACGAGCAGTATGGCTGGTGGCATTATCATGCTGGAGGGTCATGTCAGGATGAGCCTGCAGGAAGGGTACTACATGAGGGAGGAGGGTGTCTTCCCTGTAACGCACAGCGTTGAGATTGCCTGCAATGACAACGAGCTCAGTCCGATGATGCTGTGACACACCGCCCCAGACCATGACAGACCCTCCACATCGATCCCGCTCCAGAGTACAGGCCGCGATGTAACGCTCATTCCTTTGACGATAAACGCGATAAACAAAACCGCGACTCGTCAGTGAAGAGCACATTTTGCCAGTCCTGTCTGGTCCAGCGATGGTGGGTTTGTGCCCATTGGCAACGTAGTTGCCGGTGATGTCTGGTGATGACCTGCCTTACATCGGGCCTACAAGTTATCAGTCCAGCCTCTCTCATCCTATTGCGGACAGTCTGAGCACTGATGGAGGGATTTTGCGTTCCTGACGTAACTCGGGCAGTTGTTGTTGCCATCCTGTACCTATCCCGCAGGTGTGATGTTCGGATGTACTGATCCTGTGCAGGTGTTGTTACACGTGTACTGCCACTGCGAGGATGATCAGCTGTCCATCTTTCTTTTGGTGCTTTTCAGAGTAAGTAGAAAGGCCTCTTTAGTGTCCTAAGTTTTCATAACTGTGACCTTAATTGCCTACCGTCTGTAAGCTGTTAGTGTCTTAATGACCGTTCCACAGGTGCATGTTCATTAATAGTTTATGATTCATTGAACAAGCATGGGAAACAGTGTTTAAACCCTTTACAATGAAGATCTGTGATCTATTTGGATTTTTAGGGGTCCTGAAAAAGGTTTCTTTTTTTTGCTGAGTTTAGTACATGAAGCACAGGTACACGGCAGCACAACCTGGTGGTGTCATAAATGTACACGCATGCTTTTCCAGTACTATAGTCATTTATCACCGCTGTTTACCTTGTCAAAAACATGTGTTACTGGGAATAACTATCACACTGCTTGTATTGATCACCACCTCTTGTGTTTACAGTGTGCTGTCTGATCAGAGAGGGAATAAGGAAAGAGGAAGCCTACTCTAAGACATGCAAACCCCCTCTTGGCAGCGAGCCAGAAGGAGAGGAGACACTCCATCATGCTCAGTGTCATGTCGAACATCACGCCGGCTTCCTCATATCATAGAAGGAGATAGATTCTCTAAGTATACAATGACGTATGTCATCAGCTGTGATGACGTCATCTGACTACCACAGAAGAGTGTGTCATCACTTTGAGGAGGAAAACAGTGTGGAAATATTAAAGCCCATTTCTATTTCCAGACTTGAGGGTATGTTCTGGAACAAAAGGCCAGAAGCACTGAGCTCCAGTCTCCCTCACAGGAATTGTCCTCAACATTGTGCAGTTGCTAAGTGACCCCTGACCCTGTTGTTGCCAAGGGAACAATGATGCTAATAGGAGCTCTGCCAGAGTGATAGCTATGGAGGGGTGTGTGTGTGGGTCGGGTGTGTCTATGGAACAGGCTGGCCTGGTTTCCCGCAACACTCAGGGCCTGATGTGTAGACACCCTTGGGGCCAGCCAAACAGTGACCGCGCTCCATCATGTGTGGGAGCGAGCTTCACCGCTTCAGAACTGAGAAGTCGTCCCAGGTGAATCTGACTCGTAAATATGGACTACCACACATAAACACACCCGATGACATTAGCAAAACCGTTTGTTCCAACGGAAACAAACTGTTCTGGACAACCCCACATGGAAGTGATGTCATAGTCAAATCAAGTCACTTCCGGTGCTATTCTGAGAACACTCAATTGACGCCCACTGATGCTTTGTGTCTCTGTGTAAGGCCCACAAAAAACACGTCCCACGGAGGTGTATTTATCAGAGGTAGCAGAAAAGGGAATTCTCTGTTTTACAGTTACAGACACCAGTATAGGAGAGGAGGGACATATAACTCATATTTACTCATTTGTTGACCTTCCCTATACCCTAACCACAGTACTGGCCCCAACTCCCTCCATCCATCCATCACACCTAAACAATCACCCCTCAATCTCTGTAACACCTTCTCTCTCTCTCTCTCTCTCTCTCTCCCTCTCTCCCTCTCTCCCTCCCTCCCTCCCTCCCTCCCTCCCTCCCTCCCTCCCTCCCTCCCTCCCTCCCTCCGAGACGTAACAGGTATTCATTCCACTACAACAAAGCTGTGAGACGTGGCAGAGTGTGTGTTAGAGTTTGGTTACCATCCACTGACGCACATTCACACAGAGACACACACAGATGTAAACAAATACACACACCCACAAAAACGCAAATACGCATACTCTACACAATACCAACACACAATGAAGAAACGCAGGCACTGACAGACACACAAATAAAAACATTCAGAATGGAAATACATACACACACACACACACACACACACACACACACACGAGTCATTAACAGGACATGACAAACGTATGGTCTTTAGTAAATACATAGGTTTACTCACTGTCCCCTGTGGCGTACAGTAGAGCTGTCCAGTTAGTCTCCTGACTTGATGGCTCTTTGTCATATCCTCCACAGCCTCCCATTTCCTGAGAAAGCACAAGGATACCAGACGAGTCATCAATGTGTCAGTAGCTTTGATTTTGCGCTTGCAAGAATACGATGTATGGCTACACAAGACAAGAGGGTCAGTGGTGAGGGTCACCTTCCTCCATGGGTGACCCCTCCGTCCACTCCTACCTCTGTCCACCTGGGTGAGTCTGGCCCCTCTCCTGTCCTCTCCTTTCTCTCCTCTGACTCCTGCTCTACCAAACACAGAGGGTATGTCTTTCTCAGCGACCAACAAAAACTAGTAGAGAAAAGGAAGCCCACAGAATGTATGGCACTGCTAAGTAGTGTGTGTGTGTGTGTGTGTGTGTGTGTGTGTGTGTGTGTGTGTGTGTGTGTGTGTGTGTGTGTGTGTGTGTGTGTGTGTGTGTGTGTGTGTGTGTTTGAGAGAGACAGTACCTTTACTCCACCCCCTCTGACACTCCCTCTCTCTCCCTCTCTCTCTCCCACACACACACTTCATGCCCACAGGCAGGGCTGCAGTGTGTGTTCCTGGGCACAGCGTGATGCCAAACACTCCACTACAGGAAGCTGGAGAGGAGCCCAGCCAAGCCAGGAGGACTGGGAATACCAGGAGGAATGGGAATAGCCACAGGCTTGGGCACACCACAGGGCTGTTGACAACCAAACAGTAGAGACACTAACCAAACAGCGAAGAGGAAGTTTAAACATCCACATATTATCCACAGATTATTGTCAATCCCACCTTTCAGTTCCCAAGTGTTAGCTATTCCTTAAAGAGCATAATCCCTCAAAGTACTGTGGGTGATTGTTGATCAAGTGGGGCAATTCCAATGCAGCCCCAATTTAGTCTGTCTGTGATAACAAAATGAGAGGCCTGTTTCCGTGGTGATGTAGGAACAGTGGAGGGTTCCACTCGTGTGACCACGTCTCATATCTTTGTACACACTTGGCATTGTGGGAAACACACACACACACACACACAAAACACACACACACACACCACCAATGCAAACACAAAACACACCCACACAAACATCTCTTAAATCAACTCATGTACACATTACACATACGTAAACAACCATGCCATTGACCCTGACTTGTCTACCAACCCTGAAGTGGAGACCCAAGCTGACCTGACTTAATTTGGGCCACTCCAGAGGGCCACAAAGACAACTCCAGCCCCCTCAGCCCCCAAACATCCAGAGCCATGAGAACAGGAGCTGCATTTTCAATTAGAGAGACATGCTCTATGGATATGATTACACCCCACAAACACAATGCTAAGTCTGACCAGCAGAGATAAGAGTGTGTGTGTATGTGTATATATATACACATATGTGTGTGTGTGACCTGAGAGACGAGCAGGCTTTAAGCTCCCCTGGCCTCCCCCGTACAGTGAATCAGCCATACTGACAGAATGAGGCCTTTGTATTACAGCAGACAGACACACACACAGTAGGACAATCCAGGTGTGTTCCTCTATCATCTGAAGGACAGGGAGAAGGAAGTAGCCTCTACCTGAATTAGTCCAATATAAATCACAAACTTTGCCATGCCCTTACCTTGTATGTAACAGTGTTGCTTGTGAAGATAAAGGTTTACGAGTGTGTGGGCGTTGCGGCGGGTGTTAGGTCAAGGTACAGTGGTGCGTGCCACACCCACCCCTCCCAGCCATTCACATGCTGATTCCAAGAACATACGGAGGCGTGGGGAGGAGCCTCGCAAAAACACAAAACAAGCTGAGTCAACAGCTATACAGTGCCTTGCGAAAGTATTCGGCCCCCTTGAACTTTGCGACCTTTTGCCACATTTCAGGCTTCAAACATAAAGATATAAAACTGTATTTTTTTGTGAAGAATCAACAACAAGTGGGACACAATCATGAAGTGGAACGACATTTATTGGATATTTCAAACTTTTTTAACAAATCCAAAACTGAAAAATTGGGCGTGCAAAATTATTCAGCCCCCTTAAGTTAATACTTTGTAGCGCCACCTTTTGCTGCGATTACAGCTGTAAGTCGCTTGGGGTATGTCTCTATCAGTTTTGCACATCGAGAGACTGACATTTTTTCCCATTCCTCCTTGCAAAACAGCTCGAGCTCAGTGAGGTTGGATGGAGAGCATTTGTGAACAGCAGTTTTCAGTTCTTTCCACAGATTCTCGATTGGATTCAGGTCTGGACTTTGACTTGGCCATTCTAACACCTGGATATGTTTATTTTTGAACCATTCCATTGTAGATTTTGCTTTATGTTTTGGATCATTGTCTTGTTGGAAGACAAATCTCCGTCCCAGTCTCAGGTCTTTTGCAGACTCCATCAGGTTTTCTTCCAGAATGGTCCTGTATTTGGCTCCATCCATCTTCCCATCAATTTTAACCATCTTCCCTGTCCCTGCTGAAGAAAAGCAGGCCCAAACCATGATGCTGCCACCACCATGTTTGACAGTGGGGATGGTGTGTTCAGCTGTGTTGCTTTTACGCCAAACATAACGTTTTGCATTGTTGCCAAAAAGTTCAATTTTGGTTTCATCTGACCAGAGCACCTTCTTCCACATGTTTGGTGTGTCTCCCAGGTGGCTTGTGGCAAACTTTAAACAACACTTTTTATGGATATCTTTAAGAAATGGCTTTCTTCTTGCCACTCTTCCATAAAGGCCAGATTTGTGCAATATACGACTGATTGTTGTCCTATGGACAGAGTCTCCCACCTCAGCTGTAGATCTCTGCAGTTCATCCAGAGTGATCATGGGCCTCTTGGCTGCATCTCTGATCAGTCTTCTCCTTGTATGAGCTGAAAGTTTAGAGGGACGGCCAGGTCTTGGTAGATTTGCAGTGGTCTGATACTCCTTCCATTTCAATATTATCGCTTGCACAGTGCTCCTTGGGATGTTTAAAGCTTGGGAAATCTTTTTGTATCCAAATCCAGCTTTAAACTTCTTCACAACAGTATCTCGGACCTGCCTGGTGTGTTCCTTGTTCTTCATGATGCTCTCTGCGCTTTTAACTGACCTCTGAGACTATCACAGTGCAGGTGCATTTATACGGAGACTTGATTACACACAGGTGGATTGTATTTATCATCATTAGTCATTTAGGTCAACATTGGATCATTCAGAGATCCTCACTGAACTTCTGGAGAGAGTTTGCTGCACTGAAAGTAAAGGGGCTGAATAATTTTGCACGCCCAATTTTTCAGTTTTTGATTTGTTAACATTTTCTGAAATATCCAATAAATGTCATTCCACTTCATGATTGTGTCCCACTTGTTGTTGATTCTTCACAAAAAAATACAGTTTTATATATTTATGTTTGAAGCCTGAAATGTGGCAAAAGGTTGCAAAGTTCAAGGGGGCCGAATACTTTCGCAAGGCACTGTAGTTACCTCAGGTGTAGGTGTGTGTGTGTGTGTGTGTGTCTCTGTGAGTTTGGTCTCAGAAACCAGAATTTTGCGCAATAAATCGCCTTGGAATGTCATGCCCATTCCAATGTCCCTTAGAGTCCCTTTCTAATTGATATGGGCTCCTATTTGGGTTGACCCGTTCACAACTGTACAGTAGGTAGGTTAACTCCCTCTCTAGCCTCTCATATTCCACAGCAATCAGAGGAGGAGGAGATATAATGAAGATTTAATACCTCTGTCATTATCAGCAAATAGACAGACTACATCATAGTTCCTTGCTAATGACTAAGCACAGAGCTGCACCATATCATCACTAACCTAGCCAAAGGGTAGCCTAAAGCCAAGCTCTGGCAGTATGTGAACAATGAGTTCTGAGAATAAGTGGCAGCACTTGAGTAATCACACGATTGAATAATCACACAATCAACTAATTAAGATCAAGATCTGAATCTCCTCTGAATTTGTTCTGACTTGCAGTAATATGTTCCAATATGACTCCAAGTCCTTGAAACGAAAACACACTAACAAACTCCTGTTATATATTATAAACACAGAAAATGAAAATAGAAAAAGTAACCTACTGTTGTCAGCCACCTGCTCTCTTCACATCCTGTGTCCATTCTGAGAAAGAGGGAGAGATAGACAGAGAGAGAGAAGGAGAGAGGGAAAAAGAGCGAGGGAAAGAGACAGAAGGAGAGAGTAGAAATAGAGAGACAATGGGAGAGAAAGGGGAGAGAGACTGAGTGAGAGAGAACAGACAAAGAGAGAGAGAGAGAAAGAGAGAGAGAAAAACAGAGTAAGTTCCAGTGAGCTCCAGGGGGGGGGGGGGGTCCCTGCCTGTCTCTCTTCCCCGGCAGAGTCCCTCTAAGTCCCTGAGGCTGTGCTGGAGCTCTCCACTCAGCTGGTAAGTGTGTCTGTGGCGAGAGAGTGCAAGAGAGAGAGAGAGCGTGTGTGAAAGAGAAAGCGTGCACACTGCTCAGTCATACAGATCA